>NW_023494793.1:28267127-28989850 GCF_904425465.1 Colossoma macropomum | reverse complement strand
TTTTAGAAATTTCTCTTGAAAAATTAATAACTTGTAATTTAAGGCAGTTTTGATTGGAAATTAAATGAATGAAGTGTGGTCTCTAACAATTCTGTATGTCTGTCATAGAAATAAAATTACCAAATAAATTACATACACACATATATAAAAGTGACATTTCAGAATCACATTGATGGGTGACGATGGGGTGAGGGTGGCGTCCTCTGCAGCAGCTACCTGAAGGACCTCAGCAGCTACAGGCCGGTGGCACTGATGTCATGTTTACATTGTTAATATTTGTGAATAGAGATTATGTGAAACATAGAGTTTAAATATATGCTTTATATAGTTGCTATATAGTTTATATAGTATTATATATTATTAGGAGTATTATATATTGTCTATACAAGGTTAATTACTTTGTTAATTCTTGTTACTGCTTTCCTTGAGTGCCTTGCTATCCCTTTGCTGCTGTAGCACTGTGAAATTCCCGGTTGTGGGACTAAAGGATTATCTTATCTTCAAACAATGATTTAGCATCTCAGAATAATGAGATAGTACCTCCAAATAATGAGATAGTATTTCAAAATAATTAAATAGTATCTCAAAAATAATGACTTAGCATTACAGAATAATAAGATAGTATATAAAAATAATGAGATAGTATCTTAAAATAATGACTTAGTGTTGAAAAATAATTGTCTAGACATTCACATAATAACGAAAAAACAATTAGGCGCTGATGTTTTTAAGTGTCCGTAAAGGGCTTCCATACCATCTCCCTCACATTCAGCTGTGGATTTTAAAAACGCGTTCGACTTCTACCTGTATGTCCAATCCGGCCAACGTAGGGTTTGCAGGTTCAGCCTGTCTGTCTGCGCTTGCAACGGGTAGCGGCTGTTGAGACTCCTGCAGGTGAGAGTTTATGACTTACTAGAACTTACATGTCCTGAACGTTTCTCAGTTGAGTCATGGCGTGTATATGAAGCGTGTTCTGATCGTGTGATGTAGAAACATGACAAGCTAACGTTGGCTAGATAGGAGAATCTGGGAGAGGGAGATGAAAGCGACGCGGTTAGCCAGCTAGCGTTAACAATGCCAGAGAGTGCTAACGTTAGCCAACAGCTAACGCACAAAACGCCGAAAGGAAAACTTCTTGTTAAGGAATGGATTTTATTACATGACAAACGAAGCTGTGTGGCTTTGTGTCGTGTCTCTGGTTACCCTTTCAGCGCTTGACATTGCTTAATAAGTTCACTTAACGATAACGGATGTTGGTGCTGTTTAGCGAAACCTAATGCGAGGCTGAAGTCAGCTTTTTATTCGCCAGCTGCTTGTTAGAATTTTCCCGTTCCACCTTAAATGATGCAGTAGTTCCATTCTGGCCCCGCAGGCACCAGAATCTGTTCTGCTGCAGTATTTAAGGTGGAACGGCTAAATTCGAGCAAGTGGCTGGCGAATAAAAAGCTGACTTTAGCGTCGTTGGCCTAGTGAGAGTAAGTTACAGTGATTTCTTTTTTGTTTTAGCTTTAAGGTGGCTAGTCGTTGTGCGGCGCCTGCTTATTTATTTTTGTTGTACATATTTTTTTGTATTTTTGTACTAACCTAACTGTTTAGTTGATATATGCCTGGTGTTATTATTAAAAACGGGCAGTTGTTCTGAAATATTTCTGCTCATTATCGGAGGAATTTATTGTGCCGTAGTCATGGCAACCCATGTTGACTTTTAAAGAACATTGTCAGTTAGATGGAGTCTGAGATTTAGACACCGGTGCACTTCAGGTAACCTATGTATTGATGATAAGTGCCATTATCGAGTAACATTTTAAAGAGGAATTCAGCAGATTTTTTTCTTTATTTCTGCATCATTTAATCATTTGGATGGAAACAAAGTCGTTCAGGGTGGTTAGATATGAAAAAATATCCAATAGAAAATAAAACACTTTGGTTATTTTGTCATGGCATAGCAAAGATATGGAGGCCCCACCAATGCAGAGGTCCTGGGAGGTTGCTACTGGGAACTGGGAAGCTTCTGACCTCTAAGTGGGGAAAAATCCATCTGAATATCCCTTTAAACTCATAATTCCCACTTGGAAAGTCAGAGTTGCTAATACATGACATCATTTCAACATGGTAGCGCCCATAAAACAAGAAGTAACAGCGTATTTTATACATTTAAACAGACTTTTGAGTCTATGTTTGTGTATCCTATGCTATTTGTGTATGATATCTCTACAGAGGGACTTGGATAAATGTTAGATTAAGCCCTTCTGTGCAGATTTTTGATCAAACTGCTCGTTTTTATATATCTCTTTGGCACTGTATTAATGGTGAGCTGCGATTGACTACAGCCACTTTTAAAATAAATGAATAGCTCTTTAATTCTAATGTAAATACTTTTTAGGAGTTATTTATATGCACACAGTAGTCTGACAAGCACTTGCTTACTGTAAAGATCTTTTTTTCCCCAACCATAAACAGCTGAAGTTGTTTGAAGGCTTAGATGGAAAGTAGGAGAGTCCAAGTTGTACCACTTGTCATAAAAGGAGCATTATTCTGCCTATAGCTGCCGCTAGCCCTTATTGAAGCCCTTAACTGTAGGGGAATTCCCCAAATTTTTGAAAATTTCTCTATAATTCAATTGTTGAGATGTAGGAAAAAATCTGGTGTTTTTATGTAAAATAGTTCAGTGTTGAGAAACTTACAGACTCAGATTTCTCTACAGTGGTGATGATACGGCGGTGGTGATGTCAAACAAAGCCATTTGATTTACTATCCAAAACCTCTAGTGAACCTACACATATCTTCTGAGTTTCTATATGTAATGTTGATAATACATAGTGAAAAACTAGTAGTAACTCTTCAAAAAAGCTCAAAAAAGCTTATAAAAATAGCTCATTTTAAAAGATGAATTTTTAAAGAAAAAATATTGAATCGGTATGGGCTAGCAGCCAAGGTTTCAATATTGATATCAGTATTGAAAAAGTGGTATCGTGCCATCTCTACAAATGTCTAATGTTACACGGTATCACTGACTGTCCCAAACATGTCATGAATTTAGAAACGTTTGTCCTCTGCACTTTCATATTAAATCTTAAACTTCCATGGTGTACTGCACTGTAGCAGTGTTAGTCATTGCTATTATGAACACCCTCTCAGAAAACTCCAAAATTAGCTGGTGATCCATTGGTGTTCAGACAAACTCAGACATTTCATTTAAATTTATGCTGCCTCTTTGTTCTATCCACAGATACACAATGACCTCCACAATGATCTCAGTCCCCACCACAGCGTCACGCTTCGCCCTTCTGCAGGTGGACTCGGATTCAGACTCCGATTCAGATGCGGGCAAGCCTAAAGGTGGTCGGGAAGCTGGAAAGTCACGCTCAGGGAAATCTCCCAGCGGCAAAACGAATCAAAACACAGAGAAAAAGAAAGAGAAGAAGAGACGAAAGAAGGAGCAGCAGCAAAGTGAAACCAATGAGGTGAATAATGTAGAGAGACTGGGAGCCTGACTCACAAAGCTTTCTTGCTGACTTTAACTTTTAACCCTTGATTTTCTGTCTCATCACGGTCAGTAGCTTTTTACCTGAGTACATCACCATGGCAACTTATGCTGCATGCCTAACCTGCTCCAGGGCAGGTTAAGTTTGGGATTCAGATTATAATCAGGGACAGTCCTCTGATGAGGGTAGACCCCACCGATTCTTTTTGGGTCACTTTTTTTTCCTTTGCAGTGTTTGTGCTGTAAATCATTTAAAAAATAATAAAAATAAATCATTTATTGTTTTTATATTGAAATTTAAAAGAGCATTTGCAGATTGCAAGAGCGGTAACTTCTATCACAGCCTTCATTATCAACAACATTGTCTTAACTAGTGGAGAAATTTAACCTGATAACTGAGCTTGTGAATTCCCTGTAGTTGAGCAAGAAGACTAATCAGATTGTAGATGACCAATCAGAAGCTACCAAAAACCCATATGTTGACTGATGAAAAAGCAGTCACAACTAACTAGCAGTCTGGCACATTGTTTAAGCCTTAGCCCAGAAAAAGTGAATGTTTTGGTTTTTGTTGACAATCTTCAGTTATAGAATAATCAGACAGTGACAGTGTGCAGAAAAATTGCAGTTAGATATTTTTTCCAGATCGTTAATTCCTAATTTCAAGATAGTAAGTCGATATTTTGGTGTACTGATGCCAGAAACAGAAAAAGAAAACAAAACATTAGTGATACTTTTTTGTGCCCACCTCTATCTGGAGAAATTACACTTTTTTTTTGTTGTTGTATTGAGTGCCATTAACGATGATCCATGTGATTCACCATTTTTTAAATTGGTGGAGGTGCATATAACGCATACTGTAGAAGATACAAAGAACATGGACATGAGGGGCATTAAGTGAATAACGGTGTGATGTTCTCTCGTGATGTGAATTTTGCCCTGCTATGGTTACCACACTAAGTCCAAAATTAGTCAACCACAAACAGTGTCGCACCAGAGTCAAACTAAACATGAGCATGAACAGCTAAAATAACTACTATAAATTTAACAAAAGGATGTTTTAGACAAAACCCACTTGCCCAGAGTGCCTTTCTAACACACAACAAACAGGGAAATATTATTTTAGAGACCACATACAAAGTGTAAAATGAAATACGTCATGAGTGAAGCGGTACAGACAAACATGAGAAGCTGTAGAAGGGAATGACTAAAATTAATTCCATACAAAGGAACCGAACAAGCTAGCAGAGTGCATTATTATATAAATGTATTCACTTTTTTATTTTAAAACATTGTATTTATTTATTTGTTTTTGTGTTCCTTCACAGCTCAGGAGCCTAGCCTTCAAGAAGCTGCCTCAGAAGTCCTCAGTCCCACCACCCTGTACTCTGACGCTGCAGAGTTTGGCCAACGATCTGCTGCAGCCCACAGCCAGAGATCGTTCCTCAGCTCCGCAGGAAAACTGGCAGGAGTGGAAGCAGAGAGATGAACAGGTAGAAGTGTCTTCTGATAACTCGTATGCTTTGTAGTTTCTAGGGATGCACCAATGTAGGAATAGTACAATTTTGTAAAATGTCGAAATTCGAGCTAGATCAGTCTGGATATGTGAGATTTATAAATAAATTCTAATTTATAAAAAAGTAAATTTTATTCATATAGCACATATAAAACCAAAGTCTTTACAATAAAACACAAAAAAGATAACCCAGTGATAAATATGTCAGATATCGGTCTGTTCAGTTCCCTTTTTTTTTTCTTTAAGCAAATAACTGCTGATACCAATATGTTTCCAGTATCACTCGTATGCATCTCTCGTGGTTTCTTCTCATCTTTGTTTTCTTTGGTGCTCATGCATTTGACTGTTGCCTGCTTGTGACTAATTCTCTCCTCTTTGTATTTGCTTGTCGTTCATATTTGGTATTGTAGTTGACCAGCGACTTGTACGAGGCAGACCTGGAAAAGGCCTTAATGCTGAGTAAACTAGAGTTTGAGGAGCAGAAAAAGGTAAAATCTGTGCAGTTCTGTCTGCATAAAATGCACTTTTTTGTAAGCTAGTCCTTCATTTTCAATGAAATGAGCATTGTGTAAGAAATTAGCTTTATGTCTTTACTCAGGTAGCAATGTGGTTCTTGTTGTCTCTGTAGGAAGCTGCAAGTATGGAGACACCATCACCAAAGTCCAAAGGAGGAGGGAAGAAAGAAAAGAAGAAGAGCCAGCAGGGAAAAGACAAACGCACAGTGTCCCTGAAAGACTTTCAGCAGGAGGGAAGCATGGGTGAGAATCTGTTTTGTATGTGCTTTTGTGTATGTATATGAAGGAGAGAAATGCTAACTGAGCCTTTCTATTCCAGATCCACTGAGTAAAAGGCAAGAGAGAGAGGTGAGTATCTGGGTAATTACGACATGTGAAGGATTTCCTGTCATACTCAAATATTTGATTGGTGACCTGCAAGTCTCTGCAGTTGAAACTCGCATCATCTAATGGTTAGCAAACAGTAGAATTTTGCATTTGTTGGAATTTATGTATGCAAAGCTTTGAAGTGGATTCAAGCAAGCTAAAGAGTAATGAACTCTGATTAAAGATTTGGTTGACAGCCATGCGGATGCTGACAACTTCACTGGCCTTCATCACATTAATTGTACAGGGCTGCTGTCCAAAAATGGTGTTATTTATGTGGGGCTACGCTACTAAGTTACAATGGTTCTTCAGCGTTATGTTTTTTTCTTTTTTCTTTTTTTTCCTAAAAGAGGTAGATAGGTGAAAAGTACAGTGAAATATATTGTCAGTTCTCTGCCCCCCTCTCTCTGCATCAGGAGCCGAAGCTTATGAACCCAGCGGCCCGTGAAGAGAGGTTCTTTAACCAGCTGGAGGACGATGTGAGCCGAATCGTGCAGCGAGACAAGCGCAGAGAGCAGTACAGCAGCAGCGCCGGCCACGAGGTCAACACCTCCTCTGAACAAGAGCAGGTGAGAGCCTGGGCCAGTACTTCACTGAAGCACCACTTAAAACCTGCACCAGGTTCACAATGAGTCAGAAAAAGCTGATTAAAAGTGCTGATCTGGAATCAGTTCCACATGTTCTTATTTATTGTGATCTTCACTGTCCACGACGAGTGGTATCAATAGGGACCTTGACCTATTTACCCTCAGATTTGAAACACTTTAGAAATTTATGTTGCTACATATTGAGTATCTTGCATTCAACACAATACATTCTCTTTCTCTTTCCCTCAAAGGATGTTAGAACTGAACAGTTAAAGTTTGAGTTGGAAAAGAAAGACCAGGAAATTGAAAAGTTGAAGAAGACTATTTCACAGTGGGAGGTAAGTCATCTCCACAGCCTTTTACAGATTTGTACTCTGTGCAACTGTATAAAATGTTACACAGGGGTTAGAGAATTAAAATATTATTAAGATATGTATAAATTCTACTTTCAAGTTTTAAGTCAATAAAGTATACACGGTCTTTCCTTCTGGTTGGGACATTGAATCACTGACCCTGCACATTTAAAGCAAAAGAAATGGACAAATATTTTTTAAAGGGCCCATATAATGGAAAACCAAGTAAAGTAGTATGTAAATGCTGTTAAAGTTTCAAAGCGTACTGTTCACTACACCTGTTCACTAAGCTGCAAAAACAGCCCATTTTGAATTCATTGTTTCTATTATGTCAAGAGAACAAACACATTTACATAATATCAACCTATTAAGCTTACAGCAGCCTAGCCCCACCCATTTATATTAAAGTTATAAGGAGAGTTTCAGCTCTGAGTGCTTTAGGAATGAAGCACAATAAAGGACATTCAATCAGAACAGAGCTCATTTACATATCAGTCTTCAAGGGAACAGTAACAGAAACGGCCTGTGTTTAATTCTAGCATAAAGAGAGGTTAGAAAATGGTCATGTAATAGTGAATGAATTGTGACTATTTTTGTAAAACTGCACGTAAGTGGGCCTCAAAGGAAAATGTATGGACCCTTTAACACTGATTCTTGAATGATGTGTTATATTGCTCTTCATTTGTCATTCTCAGGAGAGATATAAAGAAGTGAAAGCAAGAAATGCCCAGTTACTTAAGATGCTTCAGCAAGGAGAGAGTGAGTACACAAAACAGTAACATATCCAATCCCAGTCCTGGGGACTTTACACACAACACGTTTTGGCTATGTTCACATTACCAGGTTGAAGTGGCACAAATCCGTTTTGGTCCTAATGTGACTCAGATCTAACGTTTTCAGGCCTAGGTGTACACACAAATCTGATCTTTTCAAATCCGATTTCAGGGGACAGGTTCGTTCACATTAATGACAGATTTGAATCACCTACCTAAATGAGTGTGAACCATCCTGTCTGAGAGATCGGATTTGAGCAACGAGGCTTGTAATGTGAACGTAGCCTTTGTATTTTGCTTTATCCAGCACCACTGATTACTCTTATTATCTAATGTGCTGTTTCAGGTCTGTTACAGTAGGGAAAACACATGGGGTTCCCAGAATCATATTGCATAGCTATAGCTAGCTGTTAACTGTTGTGAATAGTTTCTGTCCCAAAATCTGGTTGGCGATTGTCACTTAAGACAATGCACACCATACGTGAACAGTGACTTTATTATGGGTAAGTGGGTTTAAGGCACTTCACTTTGTGCCATACCTAAACCACACCTTTGTGCAGACTTGGACAAAACTTTCTAACACATTTACGATACAATTAATGTCTCCTTCAGTGAAGGACAAAGCAGAAATCCTGCAGCAGGTGGATGAGCTTCTGAACATCAAAGAGGAACTGACATCACAGGTATGTTTGTGCTTAGAACTAATTTCTGCTATATGCATTAAAACATTTAGATCCCACTCCCAATTGGGCTGGATGTAGAAACTGCAAAATTGTTGTGCACACCTTGAAACAGCAATGTCTTATGGGTAATGCAGTAAAACCTGGGTATTTCTTCTCCTCAGGTGACATTGCTGCATGCATCATTAGAACAGGAGAGATCGAAGGTGAAGGGCTTACAGTCAGAACAACCAAAACAGGTAAGAAGTCTCCCTTAATGTTAGCCAATTGTATTGTTAGCAGCACAGGAAGCTAACATTTACCCTTCACTTCAGTCTAAGTCTGTTTTGCCTTTTACATTTAGTTGTGCTGCTAGATTACTTTAGGAGCCTTTCCAGGCTACATTTTCGCTGTTGGCTTATGCTCTTGTTTCCTCATTAGAACAGGCATGCAGGCAGTGGCAGGGCAGTGAAGGTATGAAAGTTCTACAGAACGACTAGAGAGTAAACCTGAAAAGAAAGGAAAATGAATAGATAGAACAGGGAAACGGCCATGGATGAACACATGAATAAAGCATTGGGTGGTTTACCAGTGTTGGATTTAAGACGATACTCCAGCCAAAAAAAAAAGCATCTTAATATCTTTAAATCATTATTATAGTGGAGAGAATGGATTCAGATGAGGAGGACAACAAGCTATAAGCTGAAGTTAGTAAGGTAGCTATCTAGATAAATGATGAAATCATGTATAATGTCAAACCAATGAAGCTGAAATGAAACTGGTTTAAAGCTGGAATGCCCATTTAAGATTAATGTAATGTAGTGTGTAAATACTACCTACCGCCCAGTCCACTGTCCATATAGGCAGTGTATTACAAATAAGCTGCCAAAACAGCCCATTTTTGACACAGTAACACATGTACATGTATCCATGTATTCAGCCTACAGTAGTTGAGTTCCACCTACCTAGTCCACCTGGATTGCTTTTTTAAAAGAAAGAAAATGGGGCAGCCTTTCAGAACTGAGCTCATTTGCATATATCAGTCTAAAATGCACAGTAACAAAAATAGGCTGTTTAATTTCTGTTTATTAAGGGATGTAGAGAGGTTGAAAATGGTCATGTAACAGTGAATTCTGACTGTTTGGTAGATGAAAACACACACGTCATATGTGGACTTTGTGTTTTGTGTAAAACCTTTAGTTGGTATAGAACCTTTACATTATGTGTAGAGTTTTTAAACTTATAGTTTATATATATAAAGTTTATATATAGTGTGTGTGTGTGTGTGTGTGTGTGTGTATGTGTGTATATATATATATATATATATATATATATATATATATATATATATATATAATAATAAATAATAAAATAAAATAAATAAACGCTTTTCCTCTGTCTGTTTCAGACCAACCGGAAGGGGAAGAAGGGACCAGAGGGTGATTTATGAAGACAGAGTATAGAAATAAATGAACAGCTTTAGGGCTCCAGCCTCTGGCTTTTGCTGTCATCTTTGACCCGCACCTACACTCCACACTTTCTTCTCTGAAACTCTGGCAAATCCCAGGAACACTGTCTGTGTCTCATTTTTGACTTCCCTCAGTTGCACGGTCCTATTTGTCTCATGAAGACTGTGGGAGAAATTGTCCTTGTGTGCTGCTCATTTGAAGACTGCCTTAAAAACGAATTCATTTTTCTAAATCTTTGCATAATTTAATCATGGAGATGCAAAGTCATTCAGAGTGGTTTGATGTGAAATTTTTCATTGTAGAGGAATTTACTGACTGATTAGTTGTGATGTCTACAACACAAATGTAGCCCTTTTTTTTCCTGTCCTAAACCACCAGTGAACCTACATGTGTTTGAGTTTGTCATGTTGATGGTAAAACAGTGATAAATGTGCAAGAATTAAAAATTAATTCCATTTTGTTTTTCATTGTACTGCATGTATTTCTTAATTAGTGGATTTTTGAAAATATGTAGTCTGAAAGCTTATCACTTCTAGAACAGTGTCTCAGAAATCAACATATTTATAGAAATTTCATGTAAGAACTTTCTGTGAGGAAGTTTTTAGAGGCATTACGTTTCAGACAGCTGGTTCCTTTTAGCACCACCATGAACACATTGGACGGGATAAGTTTCTATAGAGCCGAGCATTTAACTTCAAACTGCTCTAAATGACTTTGTTTACATCTTAAGTATTAAAATTATGCAGGTATTTTCAAAAGCCATTGGAATTCCTTTTTCAGGCTGTCTTGATTTTTGGAACTGCGTACATCTAGTCTGCTCATATCTGTTTAATCTGAAACACACATCGATCAATTCATACACATATTCAGACAATTTCTAGCTTCAGTATTTCCCCAAATTTGGTACAGCTTACTGTTTCCTTTGGGGTATTTTGCTTAAAAGAAGGCAGGAGAGGTCAAAGGTGCTTCCTTACACCTCCTCAGTAATGATATCAAGACCAGACTATATGAACATGCACAGTCCTTGATGGGTTAAAGGAGGGATGTGATTATCCATAGTCTAGTCTGCCAAAAGCATTGACGTGGTTCCTTCATGTTGTGCTGTGGGTGATTGCTGTCAATGTGCAGGATTCTTTGGGGGGAAAACTGGACCCATGTTGCCTCCTGAATCAAACCCATTAAAAGGGAAAATGCAAAACGACACGATTCAGTGTTATTCGGAAATTTCTACCAATACTAAATGAAGTTTCATGTGTCTTCTTCTCTGGAGTGTGCTGCCTCCTGCTGGTGAGAAAGTGCCACGTTAGCTCCACTACAGAACCAACCACACACTTAATGCTCTGTACACTGAAAGCAAAGGGGTGTAATTTTGAGTTCTTTTTAATAAAGAGACTAATTTACTTTTTCAAAGTATACCTGCCTGCTGCTTGGAGTGGTGATATTTTTACTTTTATCTTTTGGCAGAATTTTCCCCCAATTTTCTCCCCAGTTTAGTCATTTCCAATTCTACCCACTAGTTGGAACCCCCCCCCCAAAACACCTGATACTGTCAGCGCTAGAACACTAAATGGCACTTCTGTTACATCAGCTAACAGATGCTTGTGCTGGCTTGCATTGCGCTAAGTGATGGGGGCTGGAGGAGGGCCATCCCACCTGCCCAGAGAGAGCTAGGCCAGTTGTGCTGTCTTGGCCGCAGATGGCTGTAGCATCACTGGGGATCGAGCTTGATCTCCTGATGATGGGGCCCAATGCTTAGACAGTTGTGGTGGTGTTATTTGCAACCTGATTTAACGAGAGCCCATTCTTCTCCACTTGTTTATGGTCTCCTGAAATGTCAGTAATAAACTCGTTCTATAGGTGGTAAACTTACTGGAGGACAAAAACAAAGTATTTTAACAGTTTGTTGTTCTACAATGACAGACTGTAGTCCCTCTGTTGCTCTGCATAGGTTGTTATCCCTTTTACCCTGTTCTTCAACGGTCAGGACCACGACAGAGCAGGATGATATAAAAGGGAGGATAAAGGATAAAGAATTTCTAACCCATCTGCAGGAGGAGCTGTGGTGACTTGAGATTGATTGCCTTGCAGAAACAGAATCGTGTATTAGCACTTTTTTGGTGACTATTTTTTTTACTTGAGCTTTTCAAGATATTTTACATTGACATCTGTAATTAGTCAGTGGCAATGCTAAGTAAGGTAAACCACCTGGTGCACAGATAACTAAGCATGTAGTCCTGCATCATTCAGCAGGTGGTACAGATTCTGACTCATTCTATTGGGCAGAAGTGTTTGTACAAGAAGGCTTCTGTTGATAGTCAGGTATCATGACATTGCTCGTGATATGTTCACATTGCCCTGTGTGGGTTTGTGCCACGTCACAGTCTTGATTTAGAGAGCAGTGATTTGATCTTTGACACTATTGAAATGTCACCATACAAAGTGATACAATTCCTCCAAGTTATTAAACACCAATCATTGTTTCTACACACACTGTCCATTTTATCAGCTGCACTTACCATATAGGTGCACTTTGTAGTTCTACAGTTACAGTCTTCAATGGTCAGGGGCCACAAAGGACCACCACAGAGCAGGTATTATTTGGGTGGTGGCATTTTCTGATGATCTGACACTGATGCGGTGGTGGTGTGTTAGTGTGTTGCGCTGGTAGGAGTGGATCAGACACATTTCAGTGTCACTGCTGGACTGAGAATAGTCTACCAACCAAAAGCATCCAACCAACAGCGTCCTGTGGGCAGCTTCCTGTGACCACTGATGAAGGACTAGAGGATGACCAACACAAACTGTGCAGCAGCAGATGAGTCTCTGAATCTACAAGGTGGACCAACACGGTAGGAGTGTCTAATAGAGTGGACAGAGTGCAACACACACTAACACACCACCACCACATCAGTGTCACTGCAGTGCTGAGAATGATCCGCCACCCAAATAATACCCTCTCTGTGGGGGTCCTAACCACTGAAAAACAGGGTAAAAAAAAGGCTAACAAAGTATGCAGAGAAACAGATGGACTACAGCCTGTAACTGTAGAACTACAAAGTGCAACTATATGGTAAGTGGAGCTTATAGAATGGACAATGTTATCTGATATTGACCCTATCAATAATATTGCTATTAATAATAGAAAATAAAATAATAAATGGGAATCATCGCACTGAAATGGCAAATCAGTATCGTACCGTATCGAATCGTAGCATTTACACTCGATATCATCGCTCCAGTCCTGAGCGCTGCTTGCGTTGGCAGAGGGAGGGGAAAAAAGGGGGGAGGGAGATGTAAAGGGGAGGGAATCGCTCTCCACGCTATGCAACACGACAGCTCCTCTCTCTCCTCCGAGCGACGAACGCTTCGCCGTAGTCTCGTCCGAACGATGGAGCCATGAAAATGAAGATGCTTCGCCTCCGGAGCCCCAGCGTCTCCTCGCTCGGCCCCGAGCTCCGCTGCACGGTGCGCCTGCTGGACGACTCCGAGATCTCCTGCAGCATCCAGGTAAGTGAGCCGACGCGGCGACCTTGCTCCATCGCCATGCTCCTCTTTCCGCCCGTAACGACGAGCCCCGCATGCGTCTGTGCTCCTCATGGTGAGAGAGGAGAGCAACAGACTCCACCGGCTGCATCCACTGATGATGAGACACGTAGCTGTGCGATTACTTGAGACCCCTTAAAATGACCAGGATCTTGCATAAAAGAGCTTCTGCGTTTCTGAGAGTGATTATGGAGGAGAAAGGTGGGGTTACTTCAGCAGGGTCTTGTGGTGGAGAGGAGACCACCCAGCAAACTGGAGAAGCGGAAGTTCGCTTCATCTTTGCAGGTTTCTTATTCGAATTTCCCGTTCCACCTTAAATGGTGCAGCAGTTACATTGTGGCGCCTGAGGAAAGTCTCATACCAAGCTGCTTATTTCGATATTATATCCAGTCAACATCTCGTGTACATAAACAGAGCTTGCAAAACAATTGAAAACATATATATTTAATATATTATTTGCCTGTTTTTGTGGGATTATTGACGAAGAAGCCTCCTTTTCCAGCACTAAGTGATGGTGCGCCTCCCTCATCCTCTCTAACTCTCCAGCATGAGTTTAGGCGGGTCTGATCTCAGCCTGTTTACCAGTGCTGGAAGACTTCACATCACTTTATTGCATTACTCTGGAGTCTGATTTTTATCGCAGCTGTACACACCATCTGCTCATTTCAGCATCACATCCCGCATTTCTTCCCTGTGATCAATAGTTTTTATTCATTTTATCTGCATCAGACAGCAAATATCACAAAACTATGTACGTTGCCAGGGCCTGCTGTAAGTGGTGGGGGATCTAATGATATAAATAGGTGAAAAAGAAGCAATATAGCTTACAAAAAGTGTCAAGTTTACAAAGTAAAACTTTGTGAAATGCAGATATGGGGAAATGTTCAACTAGATCCAGGTCTTGAATATATGACAAGGGTGGTTAAAGGGTTATGAGGCCTAAACAGGCATTTGAGGCAAATAAACTACAGCCAGTGAGTGAAACACAGTTTTATCCCAGCTTATGCTGATTTGTAGCATCAGCTCATTTCTATTTGTCATATTGTAAACGCTCTAATAACACTGTGTTTTTTCATTCTTTGAACTAGGCCCGCTGGCTCAAAGCATGATTTGAGAATGGGTTTCCTGGCAGCTGTTAAGGCTGTATATAATAGGCCTGTTCTTCGTTGACTTAGAGTAAGATGAAGATGATTATCATTTAAAAAACAGAGGTTTAGGTGGCTTTACAAAGCCTTTTTACTTCAAATTGACACCAGGTGTGGTAGTTTAGCGACAAGTTCACAGTAGTACAACATATACATGTATGTAGCCACTTCTTTAGCAGGCGGTTTTCATCTTCTTTTTGCTTCATCATCAGCCCCTGAGGCCTCGCATCTTCCTGTTAGGACGAACGAATAGACCCGTGGAAGGGTTTCTGGGAAAGCCACAGCAGAGTCTTAAGGAAATGGCTGTGTTTACATGCTATACGATTGAATTCATTCCGATAACAGATTAAAATCGAGGTGTTTATATGCTTCTTACTCAGTAATCTGAGGCACATCTCTGTTTACATGCACACTACAAGTAATCCGATCCAAATGTGCACGCATGTGTAGAGTACCATTCAGTGTAGACGTTACTATGACGATGAGCATCACGTGAGGCCAGTCAGAGTGAGATGAGCAGCAGCGTGTTACCTGAGCTTTCAGCTGGACCGCTTGTGTTATTAATTGCTTTAAAATGTTGTCAGACTCAGGAAAACATCCTTCACATGTACGTATTAAAGAAGGGGCGAGAGGAAGACTTCATGTCCTGAAACATTGTGAGACATAGTTGGTGTAAACCCACTGTTTTCTTCTGCTCATATTATTCTCTGGCCAGCTTCTTATTGCTGGCTTTATGGCCGTCCTGCTTAAGTCTTTTAAAGTTTGAAGCGTAAACTTGGTCTCCTTTGCAGGCCAGTTTCTGGCTCCCGCCATGTTGAACATTATAAACTTCTGTCAATTACACATCCACAGTACATGCTTAAACTTTCCGATTGGGAACGTAATCAGATACGGGTGTTTACATGGTTACTATTCTTCTATTTAATTGATTATTTACAGGATTACACACCTCGGACAGATATTGTATTCAGAATGGCTTCAGTGGCTGTGTTCAGACTGTGGGCAAATTGGATTTGTTTCTCAAATCAGATCTTTTGAGACGACTGTCCACTGTTATTTGCCGGGGATCAGACCGAATTTGCGTGTCACCAACCCATCAATCAGTGACCACGTAGCTATTCTGGTGATGCAAAGGTGCATCATCTCACCCTCCAAACTCTTCAGAATTTTCTGGGAAAAGCATGAATCTTTGGTGCTCTTTCTGAATCCCAGCACTTCCGTCACTCTGGATTTGACATTGTCGTTGTTTGTCGTGTTGTAAGTGACGCAAAAGACACTTTGAAATCTGTTTTGAGCAGCCAGAGCATCCAGACTGAGACGCATCTGTAAAAATATGATTGGAATCACATTTCATACCACCTGCAGATGTGGTTTGGATCTGATTTGCAAAAATTGCATGTGTATCAAAAATCAATGTGGATATGCCAATAATTTGATTTGGGCTGTCAGTCTGATCATAGCCAATTGGACTAGTCTATTCTTACTGAGTTATTTTTTGGATTATTAACGGATTGTTAGGCTGCATGTAAATGTGCCTACTGTCATTTTCCAACAGATCATCAGACTAAACAGCGCACTGAGACCAAGAAACAAGAAAATCTTATACTATATGTCTGAAAGTGTTCAGATACCCCTTCAAGTTAGATAAGCAATGCTGATAGAGCAGGACGCTCAGAGCCTATGAGCCTACGGTCACCATTCCTAAAGCCAAGCATACTGCTTCAGTGCCTGACCTTACTAATTCTGCTCAGTGTGACTGATTGCAATCAAACCCTCACAACATTGTTGCAACATCTAGTATAAACCCTTCCCAGAAGTGCAGCTGTTACTGCAGAAAATGACGGTAAACCACTATTAATACCCTGATTTCAGAAGAAACGTTGGATAAACAGTGTCTACAAACCTGTGATATGAAAATTCTTGATTCTCAAAACACAAAATGTCAAAACTAAGATTTAAGACACCCTCTCGAAACTGAAAGAAGGGTTCTTTTATTTATAATTTGCAGTTTTATATGCTTTTGAATTAATGCTGACTATGCTTCAAAGGTGATAAACACATTTTGGAACTAAGGAGAACTAATTCAATTTTAAACATGCTAAATAATATTAAATATTAAAAGATGTAAAATTATGAAAAATAATGCCTCGTAGTTTTCCAAAGGCTTCTAAAGCTGAATTCCAGAGTGCATCTGCTATAACAACGGAAACACCATGTTTTATTATGTAAAGCATGTGGACGCGGCGTTGGAACTCCCAGCAGTCTGAATGGCTCTATCTAACAAACTGACATGTTTACAGTAACAACGAATAAAACAGGAAGTTTATTATCAAAATATATTGAGTTACTCAGTATTATTTATTTGATTTCCCTTAAGATCTTAGTGTTCAAAAGAATGTTAGTTAAAGCCTGTACTGAGTGCAGCTGTAGAGGACCATGTCAGTGTTCCACTGTTGATCTGCTGCTGCTCAGACTGTTTGAACGTGTCTGTGTAGGAGAGCCAAGTTTCTCATATTCAGATTAACTTTTAAGTGTTTTTACACTTCAGTGAAGACCTTTTTAATATTTTGCTTTTTTTTTGGCCAACGTTTTTGGCTGGTTTTCTTATTTAGCTAAACACTAATATACAATTCCTAAACTAAAGGGTCCTCAGTGAAATTAAACGTGGATTTTACAGTTTCACACAGTTTACAAATGCAGTTGAGATCTCAAGTTCAGCTCAATCTGTCTATTGAAAAAGAACATCTATTAAAAGAGAAAGTCAAAATAATAAATTATTTTCTCAAATTTAAGATGTATTATGTCAAAATAATGTCCCAATTTTTCAAAATTATTATTTACTATGTTGAAACAAATCTACTTTTTTGACCAGTAATGTTTTTCATTTTTCAAGTTTGTCATAATTTTAATTTTCTAAGTCAAAATATTTGGAATTATTTCTACCTAAATAGTCACAGTCCTGGTGGAAACCTTACCTTGGCTTTCACACAAGAAACACCCAAGCCAAACACTTGGCTGTACTGCGCTTGTCAAATGTTAATTACGACGTTGTGTCTGTGTTCATTTGCATAGAAGTTCTCAGTAGATAACACGCTAAATTGACGGCCCCCACCAGCACGAAGTGTCGGCAGACTGTCTGTAATTAGCACATATCTTAGTAAATCTGCTCTGTACTGTATCTGATGGCGCTGATAGACTTCAGCATGTTTAGAGTCCAGTAGCGTTGATCAGTAATATGTCTGAAGGAGAAGCAGCAGCAAGGCTGCTCAGTAAGAGCACATCAGATTACACCGCTGGGAAAAGTTATGGCTTCTAATTTAGGGCCAGATTTGCCATGCTCATTCTCCTTCTTCTCCTTCTTCTCCTTCTTCTTCTTCTCTTCTTCATCTTCTGCTCCTTTTCCTCTGACCATATCAGTCCTAAATCTCCACATGTCAGCACCCCTATTCCTTTTTTGTGTTTTCCCATTTTGCTGTTAAAAAAGGAACCGTTTTGTTTTGGTCTTATGAATTTTTCAGGCCATCAGAAGGCCTTAATGGCTTCTTGTTCTGTGATGGATTTCTGCTGCATATTTCATGACTATCCACGCAGCCCTTGCTTTCTCCTCCATTAATTGCTCTTCTGCGTGGTCGGACTGTCCTTCTCCTGCACTTCATCACGTACAAGACAGAGGACCGAAGAGTCCTGCTGGTTAAAACTGGATAGTGCTGCTGTTTAGGGAACAGAAAGGTTAAAGCCTGAGGAGGTAGAAAGGGCTGAATTGTGTTAAGGATTTCTAACCTTCAAAAAATGATTGTATTTTTCTAATCTGCATAAGTAGGCTTTCAGTTACATTGTAAGTTTTGCTATTATTCCCGTTTACATTTGCTCCATTCTAGAGAAACTTTCCGAGTCCGAATTGTTCACAGTGGTGGTGATAGAAACCAGATCTCTGATGTTTCATTCTTCTAAAAGCTCGCTCACAGGAGATTGGTACATGAAATGTTTATGAATATGCTGCCTGATGCCTGACACTTTATTTTACAATAGAAAATCCATTCAAGATGAAGAGGTACATGCAGGTTATTCTAAGGCAAAATAGCTCCCAAAGGAATCTTATTTTTTCAGATTTACCACTATTTTACCATCATAAAAAACTTGTAGGTTCACTGGTCCTTTTGGATAGTAAACAGAATGATTATATTTATATTGTAGACATGGTGACCCCTGGTTCCTATCACCACCACTGTAAAGAAATCAGTACAGGTAGTTTCTCTATGAATGACTGTTCACTTCTCAACCAGTTAATCATGTTGAAATTTTGAAAAAACAGCGAACGTACTGATGATATCCACAGTACGCTCAGAAATGCATATTGAGACACAATGTGATGTAAATAAACACAATAATGATAAATATGGCTGTTTTGCCCAACCCTACACTCCTATGCTATGTCAAATGGTTCCTCACAACAGGGTTAAAATACTTCAAGTGAGTAACGAATTCAAGTAAATCACACTTAAAGTAATTTGAGTACATTTTCATTAACTAGACTGATTATTTTATGTATTACCTAAAAATGCAAGGTCAGATTTACTTAAAAATGCTATGTCAAGTGGTTCCACACAACTGTGTTAAGTAGCTTTTATATGTACTAGTTAAAGTAGAAGAAGAACATAAAGTTAAGTTTAAGTTAGATATTAGACATAATTTATTACTGTTACATAAGTTATTACTGTGCTACTGAGCTGTTGTACACTCAGCAGTAGGGTTCTTGGTAACTTGCACTCACAGCCAACAGTGATGTAGATGCTAGACAGGTACAAGAAGAATGTTCAAACAATGGAAGGCGGCCAGAAGAATACAAAGAGGGTGAGTAAAACATGTAAAGAAATAAGCAAATTGGTAAAGCAGGAGCCAGTGGGGAAGAAGCTGAGTGACCAAACAAATTATCAGGTAAATCAAAAACAACACAGTTTGCTCAGTTTCACTGGTTACTTTAAGTTAAGTGACCCTTATTAGTCCCACAACAGGGAAATTTCACCTTCTGCATTTAACCCATCCGTGCAGTGAAACACCACATACACACTAGGGGCAGTGAGCACACTTGCCTGGAGCGGTGGGCAGCCCTATCCACAGCTCCCGGGGAGCAGTTGGTGGTTAGGTGCCTTGCTCAAGGGCACTTCAGTCACTGAGGGGATCGATCTGGCGACCTTCCAGTCACAAGGTTCGTTCCCTAACCTCCAGCCCACAATACTTAACATGCATTTGTTGAGTAATATCAATGAGAGAAAACTGATTAAATTCAAAAACACAGCGATTTTATTTTTTGTGAGTGCAGCTATGCATATTTTTCATGTTATTTTCCCCCACAGTGCACACTTTATCCACGCTCTGGCCATCATACAATGGATTGAAATTATCTAGCCAAAACAAGAAGGCTGGTATGTCTGTTTTAAAAGCAACCCCTGTATTTTTTTCTGTAATAAAACAGAATAATCTGCCTCAGAGAATGTCACGGAGCTCTTAACTGTAACCTCTGCCAAAATGTGAGCGCTCGGGGGCCTCCAGCTTACATAAGACGATAAAAGGCAAAATACCTGGAAGGCAATTAAACAAACACTTACATAAGAGATTTGTGTGGAGCCATTCTCCTGTGGCATGATCGCCACATTCAGAACCAAAGAAAATTTGAAAGCGCATCTGAGACTCATCTGTAGGTTTATGTTTGCGCTTGCCAGTGGAGGTTGGGTTGTGAAGTACTGGTTTAATGCTCATATTTGGAGAGGCATGTCTGTGGAGGTTGTTCATTAACCCTCTGGGGTCCACGAACTCGCCTGCGTGTCATATTCTCTGTTTTGATATATGTTTCTCTATCTTTGTGATTATACAGCGCAGAAATATGGTTCAAACATTTCCTGAATCTGTAGAGTCGCCCTTTCCATTCCATCTTATCACGAGATTGTAAATGACTCACATCCAGAGTTATGAGCCTATGAAGAGGGGCTGAGATACACATCATCTGCCTCTCACCATATGTAATTGGTGGATTTGTGTGTCTGTCTACATTTTGTGTGAAACTGACTAATGGGACTGAGCCATCACGCCGGAAATCCTGCATTCTTTATTGATTCCACATCGGAGACACAAGTAAAATGTCATGCAGCGGTTTTGGAAAGTAGTGATATGAAACATATAGGTATCATGTTATATGCAAGTGCCTTAAAGGCGAATTTAAGAAGGCCCGCAAACCCCAGAGGGTCAACTTGTATGCTTTTTTTTGTGCCCACAATGCTTTGCCTTCTCAAATGTACCAAGGTTTTTGATTTTATCTCCAGATTTATGAGCAGTCTTCAGTATTTCATACCGTGTTTCACCTTTAACATGGAACCTCATAGATTTTTCAAAACTGCTGCTTGATTAAATCATTAAGATGCAATCAAAGCCATCCAGAGTGGTTTGATGTGAAATACTCTGTTCTTGAGTCACAACTGTTCACCGTGGTGGTGATAGGAACCAGGCGTCTGTGGAGTTTAATGCCTCTAAAAGCTCCCTTACAGACAGTTATTAAGGGTTGAAATGGTTATGAATACCTTGCTGGGTGTCTGAGACATTGCTTTACAATCTTTTTGCCAAGATTTTGAGCTAAAATGTACTTTTTTAAAAGTTTGGTCATGGCGAAGAGGGACATGCTGGGTGTTGGAGGGTAAAATAGTCCCCAAAGAAGGCTTATTTTTAAGATTTACCACTATTTTACAATAAAAAAACTTCAAAGGCATGTGTTGGTTTACTGGTGGTTTTGGATAGTAAATAAAATGGCTATATATGTGCAGTCGATATTGTGACCCCTGGTTCCTATCACCACCACTGTAAAGAAATCCAAGTCGGTCAGTTTCTCTACAGTGAACCATTTTGCATCAGTCCACTCTGAATGACTTTGTTTACGTCTGAACCACTGAATTATTATGAAATCCCATTAAACTCAAGTGTATTTACATGTATGTATATAAGAAGAACCTTTTAGGAATCACAGACCTTTTATATATAGTCTTGGAGGTCCAGGGGACCAAGAAAAATTGACTAAATTAACATAATCTTAAATAAAAATATGTTTAGTACTTGGTTGAAGTCCCCTGCAGTTGATGACTGCTTAAAATCTGTGACCGAGATGCTGGGTATCTTCCCTGGTGATGCTCTGCCAGGCTTGTTTGTTCCTGTTCGTTTTGGAAGCTTTTTGGAAAATTGCTTTTTGCTTTCACTGTTCTTAGTAAGTGCAGTTCAGGTCAGATGATTGACTTGGTCACTCAAGAACATTCTGCTTTTAGGCTCTGAAAAAAAGCAGTTGCTGTTAGCAGTATGTTGAGTTGTCTTGCTGTAAGATCAAGCACCTTTCACTTTAGTTGTGGAGTTTTTGGTTGGGTCTGAGTCAATGGCTTTGGATTATGAGAAGCTCCTTTTATATTTCCTCGCTTTCCTCTTTCCATCACTTCGGTAATGGTTCATCAATTTCCACAAGACCTGGTCCTGGCACCCCACAGGCTTTCAAATTGTATTAAACATATATAAATATATATTTAATCAAAACCAGGCCTTTCTGCTCCTGAGCCTTACCAGTGGTTTGCCTCATGAGGTTATAGTAGTCTTTGGCTTGTCTATTCTAATGTATTGGATACATGTTTGTGATTGCAACAGTCTGTGGTCCTCCGTGGTCTGGCAGCTATTGCTAAGCTTGCCATTGCAAACAGTTGATTTTGACACCCAATGCTGATTTGACACCTTGTTGTGGCTGTGTCTCAATTTATTCTGATTTCAGCCTCATCACCATCTGCCTTTCTGGCATTGACAGTTCTTTGGTTGTCATGTTGAGAGATGGCAGCGAGAGCCTCCAGATGTAAACGGCGCTAGAATCAGTGTTAGCCCTTTTGAGTCCTTGAATGACATGCATTTTCAGTGATCGGATGCAGATTCAAGTGAAATCCAAGGGTGGCCTAGGCCCTCTCACTTGGAAGTCAAGCCCTCCCAGATTGGCAACATGTAAATACAATATTGCACTGCTCTACTGTTTCAGAAGACTGTGGGAACATAGCTAATGTGCTCATTCCTAGCATAGCCTACAGGCTATAGGCTAGCATAATTATCGCAAGCTAGGTAGGCAGTAAAGTTGACTTTGGTGAAGAAAACAAAGTTGAATACTGTGGAAAAAAAGATGAGAAAATCACAGTCTTCAACCATTCGCCTCAGACATCTACACCCGCAGTGATATGATAGTAGTTATGGAAGGTACAATGAATTAGGCTTAGTATGGCCCAATCCCATTTCACCCCTTGCCCCTACCACTCAGCTCTAAGCCCTCTGTTTTGTGCGTTCACATCTAGGGTTAGGGTGTCCCAATTTTTGTTGAGATAAAGGGGTAGGGCGTCTTCATAGCGGATTTCAGCTTTGTATCACCAAAGAATGAGCGGTGGGCGATAATAAATAATTGTTTTATACCCCCTCTTTGAAGGCATATGATGCCCTAAATGTAACTAAAGCCCAGTGGCGAAGTTGCTGAACTTTTCCCTTCTCTGCTGTCACTGAAGACGAGCCGGGTCGCCTACAGAGCACCGCTAGTATCCTGTTAATGATGCAATAATTTGAGGGTCCCATTTCGTAGGGCAAGATTTCAACCACTACCCTTTGTAACTCCATTCCAAGGGGTTAGGGTGACACTCGAAAACAAGGGGTAGGGGTAAAAAGAAGAAACAGGATTGGGCCTATATCTGGAACATAATGCTTTCTAGCTGCTTCACCCACCACATCAACGCTATACAGTTCACTCAGTATTGGAGCTCATATGCTCAAATAACACTGCTAGTCTTAAGCTTCACAGTCATTGTTTAGTTTCAAATCCAATGTGCTAGGCTACAGAGCCAAAACACCAAAAAACTGCCCCACTGTCCGCTTTTGGACTGTACTGTACTTCGTGAAATGAGCTTTATTTCACACTTTATTCGTGGCTTATGTCTGACTCAACATTCAGATTCAGTTTTTCTTAACTCCTCATAACAAGGGACTGTGTTGCATTGGCTGTGATTATAAATCATCAGCGTTCTTTGATCCTTATCTCAAAGGAAGCAGCAGCCTGCCACCAGAAACGCACTTCTCTCTCCTGTCTAACAGTGGGCTGCATGCTTTTCCCTTATTCAGCATTGACTGAAGCCTCTCCTAGTCTCTTCATCTGTGCCTAAGCCAGCTAACATGAGTCTCTTTGTTTGCATCTGACCCAGCTAACATTGTGCCGTAACCCTCCGCAGGAAGCCAACCCTGAACATGGCACAATATGAGAACCATCAAACTAAATTACGTATGTTGACTCACTCAGCTTCATCTAAGTAGAAGCAGGCAGTGCAAGATGCTCCAAGCTTAAACAAAACACAACAGCTAGCCTCAACCTGTTTTCCTTGACCTTCTCCTCACCACACTTAGCTAAGCAAAGGACTGTCTAGAGCTGCCATCTATGTGGTGTGTTTAATGTGGGCTGATATGGTTGAACTCATGTGCACTTGGTGGGCCGTGTGTAGATGACCGTGCCTCGAATGGTAGCTGTGGCTAGCGCTGTGCAGTCGTACCCAGGGGCTTCTCAGTGTCTGAGAAACAGACAGCTTTTGCATTATTAAGACTGATCATGGTCTCCAGTGCCAGCCACCATCAATCATGTGCTAGCGATGCTGCTCCTGGCGAATGCTGCTTCGGCTTAAGTGCTAATATGGCTAACTATGAATAAAAACTAATGAGCAATTAGCAGGATTTCTTTTTCGCAATGTTAATTCGTGCCTATTAGGTTCATGTGGCTTGCTGTGGTAGACTTTTTGGTCAAACTACTTTGCGTAGGACAAATTCAGAGTTGAGAAAAGCAGCTGCTTCTACTCTTGGATTAAAAACTGCTAACATGGCTAACAATGAATGAACAATTAGCCTAATTTAATTTCTAAATTGCTAACTGATGCCTATTAGCTTAGCTGTGAAAAGGGTTTTTTGGTCAAACTACTCCTGGGTCCATTCTACAGAAGCGTCCACTTTTCTTGTCTTTCCATAGGAGTCACTGGTGTTACCGATCCTCATAAGAAAGGTAACACCAGAGACATTTTTAATGAAAAATGCATTTTACAAAAAGGCTGCTACAGAGCACCAAACCATATGTTTTCAATCATGGAATATCAGCTAAAATATGTAATTCAATCCATTTGTATTCTATTTTTCACAATTAACTAAGAATATAGAAGGTCACACCAGTGACTTCAACTAAAAGCTTCATGTGAAATCATGAGCTAAATGAGAAAATTTCTGATAACTGAAAAATCACAGTGGACTGGCTTTTTTCATAGATCCTCAGAAAATAGGTAAAAGGAAGTCAAGTGATGTCATCAGTGTGATTTTTATTTCAAAATAAGAGATTTTTTGTTATGCGGTAACACCAGTGACACGACTCCCCAGATAGCAAGCATATATCGGTCCGCTAGCTTATTTTGTGAATCTGCGTAATCACCAGTGGCCCGCCTGGAAAGCATTGAGCAAAACGCCAGTGGACCACCAACTTTGCCATCAGTGGGCCGACAGTGGTCCACTATCCTCTTGCTATCAGGGTCTTAGGGACAACAACTTTCATTATATATTTTATAATATTTATTTGGCATTTGTTTTCTTTATGTCAGTTAATGCACACATTCCTTAGTCATGTATAGATTATTGTAGTTAAAATTGTAGTAAAAATGTGTTTTTTTCCTCAAAATATGGCTTCAGCCTTTACACATGACTGTGGGGACGAGCACTTTTGTGGTGCTTGGAATTCTAGATAATTGATTTAAAAACTAATATTGCTAGTAATTGTTCAAATCACTTATTGTTTTATTTTAAAATATAAATGAATTGTAACCCTAACATGTTTTTGAAGTGTAATATATCTGTAAACACTAAGGACACAAAAATGGACGTGTCTGTAAAATGACCCTCCTATGAAAAAAACAGCCACAGATTGGATTCAAATAATTAGGCTCCTTTTACTTAAATTAAATTTCTTTTTTTATAGTCTTAGTTTGTGGCACCTGCTTCATAGGAAGCCATGTTAGATTGTTCGGTCAAATTACTTTGTGTAGGTCATGGGTTGGATTCATACAGACTTTGCACTTCTAAAAAGCAGCTGTTTCTGCTCTTGAATTAAAAACTTGCTAACATGGCTAACAAGGAACGAAACATAATGAACAATTATCAATGGACATGATTTAATTTCCAAATCACTAGTGACTGTTAGCTTCTTATGGCTATTAGCTGCTTGTGTTTTTGGTCAAGCTACCACAAATGTCCACAGACTGGATTCATACATTTACTTAGTTTAACTAATAGCCAATTAGCAAGATTCCTTATTCATAATGCTAATTGGTGCCTGTTAGCTTCATATAGCAGTTTTTGATTAAATTAGAGTTTTAAGACAAATTTAGTCACAGATTTAATCCACATACAGTTCCTTGTACTTCAGGAAAGCAGCTGCTTTGCTGTGGGATTAAGAACTGCTAACATGGCTAATAATGAATGGACAATTTGCATGATTGTAATGTTAAAATTGCTAAACGGAGCCTGTTAGCTTCTTACACCCTGCTGAAAAGACAACACAGACATTTGGTACAAGTCTAGTGCTGGTTAAGCTGGTCACCCACCATGGTCATGCTGGTTGACCAGTATACCAGCATCTAGAACACAACATGGTGACAGCCATGCAGGTCTATGCTAGTTTTTCCAGCAGACATGCTATTAGCTGCATTACCGTTTTGGGTCAAAGCACTCTGTGTATGAAATACAGCCACAAATTGGGTCCATTTTAGTAGTAGTTCTTTGTAGTTTAGAGAAGTACATTCAGTATATTTAAGATATATTGTTTTATTTCCTCTTCATAACTATGAAAATTGATTATTGTACTAATTTTTAAGCTTCTTCAGTCAGCATAATGTTAGCCCACACCGATCCACACTTACTATTTCTGAGAAAAAAAAATAAAAGACTTCCCATCAGAGTGGAATCATTGACTAAATGTTTCTATTTTTGCACTGTGCCAAGCCCAAATCAGCACATCTGCAGAAACATAACCCTCTCCCCTCTCTCTTGTTCTCTCAGTGTGCGTCCTGAGCGAACATATCCAAGGTGGTGGTGGAGGAGGAGGAGGAGGAGGGTATTATGTTTTGTTAGAGGCATTCTTTTCATTAGGCTATAAATAGAAGCCGTGCTATTCTTATCCTTCACCACGTCCTTTGATGATTTTCCGCTAAGATGACTGAAGGGAGGAAAAGAGGGATCAGGAGATGGCGAGGGAGAGAGGATGAGAGGGAGGAAGATGAGGAGAGGGAGCAGAGGAGAGACGAGTGATGTTGGGGGTTGTGTGGAATGATTCGTCACCGATGTGCCGTGCATACTGACTAGGGTGCAGATTACAGACTGGAGGAAGCTGCTGTTTGGGCACCTTGTGTACTTTCAGCACTGATTGATGACTGCAGTGCTTACGTTTTTGTGGCGCCTGACAGTGGTGTAAATCTCTGACCTCACCACGGTTTGATTGAGTAGTTTGTCTGTATGTAAATTGTGTTTTTTCTTTTTTTTGTTGGGGACGTGGGGGTGTTATTTTAAGGGTCCCATCGTGGTAAACAGAAACTCACTTTATATATATATATATATATGTATAAGTGAGTTTCTGTTTTCCACGAAACAGAAACAGAAATATATATATATTATATATATAAGCGGTTGTAAACATTGTGAAACTTTCAAAATATACCTTTCTCTCCCCATATATGGAGTCCAATTTTGTGATGTCACAAAAGCCAATGCATTTATATATCCACCTATTCTGCCTGAGCAGTTAATTCTTGTCCATTCATGTTGAAGTTATAAGGATGTGTTTCATCCCACACTGCATTTTCAGTGAGGCATAATGCAGAGCAGCCAATCAGAACAGAGGTTTACATAGTCTTAAAGGGCCAGTAACAAAAATGTTAATTTTTATAAAGTTTAAGTCTGAGGAATGGAAAATTGATCCTTTTTGGTGCATAAAGCCAAAAGATCATAAAAACATTAAACATGGACCTCAGAAAAAATAAAACAAAAATGCAGGATAGGCCCCTTTAATTGTTTGTTGCTAATAACTTCAGGCCTTAAGGAAACTGACATATTTACCTTTGGGTTAGTGTTATTTTCACCACTCCATCATCTTAAATTTGACATTTTATATTAGTTAAGTTAATTTTGAATAATATTTGTGTGTAACTGTATAAGATAAAGATATATATATGCATACAAATATACATATGTATCTAAATATATGAATACACTGTTGTCAAAAGAAAACCTCATATCTCCATTTTTGTTATTTTTCTGTTTTTGACATAATTTGAAAATGCCTGTTGCCCTTTACATTGTGTGTAAATTTCATGCAGAATGGACCAAAAGAAGTTGCCCAAAATGACATGGACAAAAAGTCTGGTTCCATTGAAAATTCCTTCTCAGTGAATTTTCCTTCAAGGTTTTGTTCTGACAGCAGTGATCTGGCTGATATGGCAATAATGTATTGAAAACTACTGAAAGTGAAGCATTGAAAGTTCTATATACTTTTTATATCCAAAGTGCTCACTTTATGGCTGAGAGATTTGTGTGTGCGCGTGTGTTTTTAGCCACTCTGTTTGTACATCAATAGCCCAGAGCAGTTCAGCGACAGTGTGTGTGATGGATATTTTAAGAGACGACAGCATGCTCAGCCAGAGGGGACAACTGACCTGATGACCACATACACACTGATTCAAACATACACACTCACTCACAGAGGAACGTCCCTCAATCACACTGACCTTTCTTCCTCCACAGACTGTGGTCATAAGAATAACATTGTTTCTCCTTGAGTAAAGAATTTAGCACAGGGCTGTTAAACGGGTCACAGTGCTGCACGCTTATTTTCCTCACTCGCACGTCTCATTTAGCTCATTGAAGTCTTGATAATGAGCTAATAGGTTGAATCAGGTGTCATCGATGTAGAGGAAAACACTGCAGAAGCTGTATAATGCTGTGGCTCCTCAGTGCTGGCATTTGGCCCCTGTGTTTAAAGGGCCCATATCCTGGAAAACTGACATTTTCTAACTTTTTTGAAGTTTGATGTAGTATGAAAACAGTATGGAGTTCATATATGGAAATTTAGCTGAAAAACAGCCCATTTTGAATTGATTGTTTTCATAATGTTATAAGAACCAATATTTACATAAACCTGCTTGTTTAGTCTACAGCAGTTTAGCCCTCCCATTCAATCTTACTTGAAAGGTATCACTCTCACGTTTTTCTCCCCAACCGTCAGAATAATTGTATGAATAACTGACACAGAGTAACAGAGGCTAGAACAGAGGAGTTTGTGTCTGCCTGACTCATAGATCTCTAAACTGACTGATGCCTATTCCACCTTAGAAACATAACTGAGCCCCAGCCACGGCCCTTACCGGCTAGCTTTTGTTTGTTCGATGCTTATGTTGCAAATGAGACGATCATAACTACTGCGAATAACAGATCATATAACTGTTTGCAGGAATCAAATCATTCAATTTCAAGCTTTTTAGCGATATATGAAATCAACCTTATTGCTGGATGATTTCAAAGATGGAAGGGTTACCTGTACAGTGATCTAGAAAAGGCTGAATGCTACATCATAGAAAGCTATTGGATGAAATGGTAATGAATGCGCTGCCTGGTGCCTGAGACATTGTTTTATTATAGTTTTGAGATAAGGTTTTGGCCAAAGCATACTTTTTTCATTAATTCGAGTGGAGAGGTATTTGCGTTCTTGACATTGTGACCCCTGGTTCCTATCCCCACCACTGTAAAGAAAATCAAGCTCGTAAGTTTCTCTACAATGAGACATTTCAACACGAAACCACTCTGAATGACTTTGTTTACAGATCATTTATTGAGTTATGCAGAAATTTTGAAAAACTGGTGGAATTCCCCTTTACAAAAATAGCTTGTTTAATTTAAAGGGATGAAAGAAGAAATGAATTATAACTTTTTGGTAGATATACCCACACCAACGTCATAAGGGGGGGTTACAGAACAAACATGTAAGATATGGCCTCTTGTGAATGTGTAAATGTTCTTGCAGAGGTTCTACTCGACTGACTCATCATTACCTCACCTCCTTAAGTGCTCTTGTCTGTTTAATCATTTCATCATCTCTCACCTTCTGATCTTCATACATTTATGCTTTATCCTGAGATTCGGAAAATGGCACGTGAAATCTAGCTGATTAAAAATAAATACGTAACTTGAAAACAGGCTGAAACCTGCCCTCTTTCTCTCGATAAAACAAATAAATAAATAGAAAAGTCTGGTCTCTTCTGTTCTGTCCTGGACCCATATTCCATTATTCATGTCAGCAAATGGCCACAAGCAGAAGGCTTTTTCCTAAACACAAATGCTCAAGTTTTAAAAAAGAACGGACATTGAAAAATTCATCAGACGTGAGTGTTTGGCCTTCCGTCCGATCCCAGCCTCAGACTTAAAACTGCGTCACGAGGCCTGTAAGTATATGTGTTGGGCTGCTGTGATCAGGCTGGCTTTTTGTTTCCAGGCCCATTTAATAGGCAGGGCAAATAGGTTGAACAGACAGTTATACACCGATCAGGCATAACATTATGACCACTGAAGAACAGGGTAAAAGGGGTCTAATAAAGTATGCAGAGAAACAGATGGACCACAGTCTGTAATTGTAGAACTACAAACTGCACCTATATAGTAAGTGGAACTGATAAAATGGACAATGAGCATAGAAACAAGGTGGTCATATGACATTTCAACTTAAAATAAGGGGCGACTGTAAGATCTAACATATTTAATCATTTAAGGCCACATTTATTTATTTTATTTTGTTCATGTATTTATTCAGTTAATTTTGTAATGTGTAATAATGAAGATATCTGTTAGTACAGAATTTGTTGAGTAACCACTGTTCAGTTTTAGTTACCCAGCAGTTTTTAGTTCCTATGTAGATTTTCTGGAGGGACCAGTGAGATTGGTGTATCAAGAGAGAAAAGAAAGAGAAAGTAGCATACAGAGTGTGTGTAGTAGTACCGCCCCAGCTGTACTCTTCAGAGCCGTTTGGTTTGGACTAAAAGAAGTTGAGCTAATTCAGTGTAACCCCCATCTCTTTCTATTGCCGCCACCAAAGGTGACAGCAAAGTTTGGTACAATGATCGGCAAAAAAAATAAGGGTTGCTAATGTTATGCCTGATCAGTGTATGTAAATATGTTGGTTTGAAGCTTCATCTTCATATACAGAGTGAAACTTTGTAGTTTACATACTACATCAAAGTCTTTTATTAAAAAAAATCAGTTCAATTAATGATACGGGTTCTTTAATGGTATTGAGTGGATCTGATAACATAAGTATACAATCAGTTATGATCTCTAATGATCTATGATTAAAAGGTGTCTAATAAAATGTTGTATTTTACAATAAAGAGCCCATATCTTTTATTTTTCTTGTATTTTATTTCGAGGTCCAGTCATGGACTGGCCATGATTTTTCTTATATGACCATTTTCCAACCTCACTTTATCCCTTAGAAGTAAACATACTGTTTTTTTTCACTGGCTCTTTAACACTAAAATATCATCGCTGTCCAAAAAAAAAATTTAGTTTTCTGCATAATCTGAGTTCAGCGGCTGTCTTTTACATTGTCATCGTTTCATAATGATTGTACCAATAGACATCCTTCAAAATTGCTTTGAATAAAATACCTTTACATTAACTTACATTGAAAGTAAAGAAAGTTTTTGCCCTCTCCTTTAAAATCACCATTTTTGAGATTGAGTTGTTTTTTTGAGATTGAGTTGTTTTTCTTTGGACAGCAACGATGCGCTACTCTGTATTGGGCCTCTCCTTATAACTTCAGCATGAATGGACAGGGCTAAACTGCAAAACTGCTGGAGCGTGAATAAGCAGGTACAAGTGTTGGTTTTAATGACATCACAAAAACATTCAGTTCAAATTGGGCAGTTTTTCAGCTTAATTTCCAGATAAAGTGTATATGGACTCTCCATACTATGTTTACACACCACAACAAACTTTTATTTGAATAAAAGTGAGGGTTTTCCATGATAAGGGTCTTTTAAAACACAGGGGGCAAATGCCAGTGCTGGGGGGCCACAGCATCATACAGCTTCTTTAAAACAGTGTTTTCCCTACTTTGATCAAATGCTGTTCACGTTTAAAAAAGAAAGTTCTTGAAAAATTTATCAGCATTGTGGCCTTCGCTCTGATCCCAGTCTCAGACGTCAAGCTGTGTCACGGTGCCTGTAAGCATATGTGATGGGCTTTTCGTGTCCATATGCTGTTCTTTTTGAGACCTTAATTAAGAAAGAAAGGCCTCCTTCTGTTCATATTGCGCTATTATGTTTTTGGACAGCGATGAAAGACAGCTGGATTTGTACCAAACTGAGGGCTTTCTGGAAAGACACATTTTATTCACCACCCATTTTCCAACAGACCACTCCTAATGCGCTAGGATTGGCTTGTAGTGTCTCGTGTCCTGTATTAGGATTGGCTAGTTTTGCTTCTTATGCCTAGAGTGGACAGTAGTCCCCAACATTCTCTGCTTATGAGCATGAGGCACTGGCCAATCTTGGCGCAGGAGGCAGGGTATGTTGTAACACGACTTCACGACTGCATGACTTTGTTCGTTTTTTTCTTCTACGATAATGAAAAATCTGCTGCGCTGTCTGTTCTTTTTTTAAAATGTCCAAGAGGCCGAATGGGAAGGAGAGAGATCCTATTTAAGGGCTCTTTCCTCTTCCAGCTTCAATTATGCATTAAGAGAGGGACAGCTGGAGAACAAAAGGCCAAACTGTATGTAAGCTGAGACTTGGAGAAAGGCATCGTCTTACCGCAGTGCTTTTGTTTCACTTCGGGCCACTTAGAATTATAAACCACTTCAGTCTGTTAAAGGCTTATGAGGGTTGATGCTCATGACTGTCAGATTGGTTTAAATAAGCTAACTCTGTTCAAAGTATGACCCAACCGATATATTGGTTGTCTCAGCTGTTTTTTGAGTTTAAAGAGTGTGATAATTAACTTGGCTTGATAAAGCCCACTAACTGTCCTTCGTTTTATTATTCTATGCTTTTTTGTACTTGTACATCTTAACAACCACCTAGGATAACATAGCAACAGCCTAGCAACAACTTTGCAACTGCCTGTGATTCCATAGACCTGCCTATGGTGCCATAGTAATGGCCTAACAATGCCTTAGCAACCACCTGGTATACTATAGCAACAATCTGGGATACCATAGCAACAGCTCAGCAATACCTTAGCAACTGCCTGTGATTCAATAGCAGCAGCCTAGCAACACTTTAAGAACTGCCTATGATGCCATAGCAGTGGCCTAACAATGCCTTAACAACCACCTGGTATAATACAGCAATGGCTTAGCAACACCTTAGCACCCACCTGGGATAGCACAGCAACAGCTTAGCAATATCTTAGCAGCTGCCTGTGATTCCATAGCAACCCCTTAAGAACCGCATTTGATGCCATAGCAATGGCCTAGCAACACCTCAGCAACCACCTGGGATACTATAGCAATAGCATAGCAACACCTTAGCAACCACCTGGGATACCATAGCAACAGCTTAGCAATACCTTAGCAACTGCCTGTGATTCCATAGCAACAGCCTACCAACACTTTAAGAACTGCCTATGATGCCATAGCAATGGCCTAACAATGCCTTAACAACCACCTGGCATAATATAGCAATGGCCCAGCAACACCTTAGCAACCACCTGGGATAGCATAGCAACAGCTTAGCAATACCTTAGCAACTGCCTGTGATCCCATTGCAACACTTTAAGGACTGCATTTGATGCCATAGCAATGGCCTAGCAACACCTCAACAACCACCTGAGAGACTATAGCAACAGCATAGCAACACCTTAGCAACCACCTGGGATACCATAGCAACAGCTTAGCAATAGTGATTCCATAGCAGCAGCCCAGCACCCCCTTAAGAACTGCCTATGATGCCATAGCAATGGCCTAACAATGCCTTAACAACCACCTGGCATAATATAGCAATGACCCAGCAACACCTTAGCAACCACCTGGGATAGCATAGCAACAGCTTAGCAATACCTTAGCAACTGCCTGTGATCCCATTGCAACACTTTAAGGACTGCATTTGATGCCATAGCAATGGCCTAGCAACACCTCAGCAACCACCAGGGATACCACAGCAACAGCCAGGTAACACCTCAGCAACCACCTGGGATACCATAGCAATAGCCTAGCAACACCTTTGCAACCACCTAGGATACCATTGCAACAGCCTAGCAACACTTTAAGAACTGCCTACAATGTCATAGCAACGGCCTAGCAATGCCTTAGCAACCACCTGGGATACCATAGCAGCAGCTTAGCAATACCTTAGCTGCCACCTGGGATTTCATAGCAAAGGCTTTATCAAGCCAACTTAAAGTTGATTCCTAAACCAACCCCTTTTAGTTGAGAACTGACAATCATATCAGTCGGTAAAGCATTGTTTGACTAACACTGTTGGAGTATAAACTTAAAATATAAAATCATATCGCCCGATATTATCGGTTATCAGGATTTTTAGCCACAGAGAATTGGTATCGGCCACAACATTTTTATGTCAGGCCCTAGTTCAGCGATAATGGATGTTTTTGTGTATATTGGGTCTGAGTTCTTGAATCCAGTCCCCGAGGATTCCTCCATGACGGCACTAATTAAGACTCAGCACTGGAACAACACTGACTAAGCTGTCGTTGGTTTGCGTAAGAAAACAAGTGACCTTTCTTTAATTTCCCTATTAAACATCGATAAGATATTCATTGCATTGTCTGCACTAATACTGCACTCTGCCTTGTGATGCTATGAGAGAGATGTTTGCAGTGAAACATAATGGAAACGTAAAGGCTGTCCTTTATATTGGTCACCCTACTTATATCCGCTACCACAATCCATCATTTTACTCCACCCAGCACAAGCTCCATCACCATCGCACCCCCAGGTGTTTAACATTGACTAGGGCTCTTGATGTATTTGGAGCAAGGACGGATTAGACCATTTCCACAGGACAAAGGGGTTGTGGGCGTTGATGTCTTTCACACATGGTCAACTGAGCAGAGAGGTCAAGTGAGCCATGAGCAAGGCAATAATGAAGCGGCACACTGCTCTGGATCAAATGGGTTTCCTTTTATAATTCCTGTTTGGGCACTGTATTATTACACTATACCAGGGGTTGGCGGCTCTTTTACTGTCTGTTGCGGCTCTACAGCAGAATTAGATTTTTAGGTAAAAATAAAATAATCCTGCTTTGCAGTAAAATAAAGCCCTGCTGATCGTTCTAATATAGTTTTAACAATAAATTGTCTTAAATGCTGGAGTTAATATAGCTTATAACTGCTAATTCACCCTTTAACCCTGAAGATTGGCACACAGACTGCTGGTCATCATAGCAATGCACATACTGAGCTGCACATTTACAGCCAAGATGGTAAAAAGGACATTGTGGCTCCCAAGGTGGCTTGATTTTTGTTGAAAGGACAAACTGCAGGTGAGTGACCACTTGTGCAACGTAGGTTTTACGCACATCCAAGTGGTGAGTCAGTGGGTGAGAGCAGGTAAAAAAAGAACCCAGTCTGAAAACAAGTCCCACTCCACTTCTAAAAGTGGTCCCGAATACCACTATTTTTAGCTGTGTGGTTCATTTTTTAGTAGGTCTGTGTGGTGGAACCAACTGCCTATTGTACCCTCATGTGTGCAATTTTGAAACGTTCCTCAGCTTGAACGAATAATCCACCTACTGAAGGCAAGTTTTAACCCTCTGTTGCCTCAGGGTAACAAACTTATTTTCCTCGTTTTACAATCACATCAATCATATTTAACGACAACGATAGGATTAATAATGAAGGGAACAGTTTGAGTAAGCTAATAAAAGGCATGCACTTGGTCGTGCTGTCTCAGTGGTCATTTTTAAACCTCTTTTTGGCATGGTGCAACTTGTGGATGAAACATATTTATGCACGACAACTTTTGTCAGAAAAGCAAATTTTCATTATTTTCATCCATAGAAAAACATTTGGATGTGAGCAGTGTGAAGTTTTTCTTTACATTCAGTATTAAATAAATCAACATTATGCGACATTGGGATGGATTTAGCCAGTGTCACATATGTAGCCACTTCAGTGAACACAGCTCTGTATCATTTCTTTCCATTGTCACACCATGTTGCCTTAAGGCAACATACCCCAAAAGAATGCCTGTACACATTTAAAATAAAAAAACTAAACTAAACATCATTTGACCAATGCTTTTCACTTTTCTCTACTGCATGCATTATGAGTGTTTAAAAATTGTTTGATTCACTTTTCTTGCATAAAATGGACCTGATTATTAAGTTTTTTGATATTAATAATCAGGTCCATTTTATGCAAGAAAAGTGAATCAAACAATTTTTAAACACTCATAATGCAGGCAGTAGAGAAAAGTGAAAAGCATTGGTCAAATGATGTTTAGTTTAGCGGTTACTAACATAACTAACATGCACTAACAGAGGCTACTACACTTCATGATTTAAGACACAAAATGTTTTGGCTTTCTGTTTTACATTATTTTTAAAAACAGAACTTTATTTTGTTTACACGAGATGCTAATCTGTTCCCACTGCTTTCACATTTAAATTCTGTTCATCTCTAAAGTCTCTCTCAGTTGTTCTTCTGTCTTCTTCATCCCAGTCTAATCGCAGCTCTGTTATACCCCACCCATCTCAATGTCAGCAAAATCAGTATCACTCCCAGCTCTTTCTCTCTCTCTCTCTCTCTCTCTCTCTCTGTTTCTCTCTCTCTCTTTCTCTTTCTCTCTCTCTCTTTCTCTTTCTCTCTCTCTCTCTCTCTCTCTCTCTCTCTCTTTCTCTCTCTCATTTCAAATTCAGAGTAGCTTTATTGGCACGACTGTTTTGAGTACAATGTTGCCAAAGCCTATCAACTCCAAGCCGGAACACACTTTGTAGAACTAAAAAAACAAATATAGAACAATAGTAAAAATGATAAGTTATATTGAAATAACAGCGACAATATTAAAATAAATAAAGTAAATAAGCAAAAAAAGACAATATAATAAATGCTGTAAAATATTGTAAAAATTGGTAAAATAAATAATAAAGTAAATAAATAAAATAAGACAACACACATTAAACAATCATAAATAAAGGATAACAGACAGTATATTTAACTTATACAGTAAGGGTTTGGGGGGGGTCAGTGAGGTGGGGGTGCTGAGCGTGTTACTGTCCCTGACATGTTGCCTCATATTTTGCAGCGAGAGATGCTGCGCTGCCTTCTCCAAGGAAGACTGGTAGTTTTTTTCAGATTGAGTTAGAATTCCAAAATTTGGGAGAATGTTTTTCAGTTTTGTTATGAAATTTTCTCGTGCCAATTTGAATTTTTCACACTCTCTCTTTGAGGAACCTGGCAATGACTGGGACATTAACAGGTTCCACTTGCTGCTGCTTGCCTTGCGTACCACTTCCACACACGCACACCTAATTAACAGACAGCTTGCGCCTTTGCTCCTTCAGTTCTGTCGAGTCGCACTCATAATTGATACGGCATGCGTGTATTAATTAACAGAAGAAGATCTAACTAGGGCACCGACGTCTCGGTCCTAGACCCTGCATGTTCAGGGCAGAGATGATGAAATGAAGGACAAGGCAGCACTGGATGGGGTGAGAGAGAAATACAGAGAGATAAATGAATCAGTGATTCAATGACAAACATGCTGAGAAAGCCCAAATTCTATGAGCCACCCATTTTCTTTGTCTCTCTCCTCCTAATTTTCTGCACAGTTGTACATTTTTTCCCCAACGACAGCAAGGGCACGCCGTTCCTCACGCTACTAAGCGCATACGTGAGCACTCCTGTTGTTATAAATCTGTTTTATGCCTCATAGCTCTGCTTAGCATTGTCAGGCTTTTAAATTCGAATGTGGCGATATTCCTAGCACGAGAATGACTCTGTAAGATTATATCATGAGCTTCTGTGATGTGTAATACAAGGACGGCGCTTCCCTGTGATGAGGTCGATGGATGGCGGTGAGTTATGTGAATGACGCTGTTAGCTCGTTTCTTGGATCCATTTGGCAGTTCAGGGTCGCGGGTTAGCAGGTTAGCATCAATACAGCGACAGCAAGGTTAAACGGCCTGCGGCTGTGAGAGCTGTTCCAGGCCGAGCGCTGAGGGAGGAACGGCATCCTACGTCAGCAGAACTGAAGCTGGAATGAAAGGACATGTTTTTGTTCTAAAACTACAGCACTTTCCATGAACAGAGTTCAATTTATATCTTGTTATCTTTTTAAAAGCAATTAAGTGCTTAAACTTGATTTTTTTCACTTTTGTAAAAAAAAAGAAGGGATCTGTATTTTAACTTAAATTTGTAAAAATTAGCATTTAGGTAACCATAAAAACACATAAAATGTCTGTCTCCACCTTTAAAATGGTGATTTTGGGCTGTCCCACCTCACTGACATTGATTAATCTTCCAGTAACACCATGATTACTATGTTAGTTGGTTAGTTTACAAGCAACTTAATGTTAAAAGAATCATTTTTTACTAATAATTTTATTAAATTAACAAAAAAAAGGCATTTAACCCATATCCCACATTTTATGCATAGCCCTGTTATCCAAAACGTGTTCCCCCTTTTAAAATGGAACATTCCATTTATTATTTTATAGTTAAGCAACAGAACATACAACCTCGAGTGTTCTATTGCTTTGTGCAGCAGTTATTACAAAATAAAAAAACTAAATAAATCAAAGAAGCCTTGAGTCTCATACTGAATATGCTTTAAAACCAATAATACCTTCCGCAAAAAAGTAGTTCAACAAAAAATTAGTTAATAATTCCCAAGCCCAGGGGTCGGCAATGCAGCTCTTTTACTCTGTTGTTGCAGCTCCAAAGCAGAACTAGATTTGCAGTAAATAAAGCCCTTTGCAGTAAAATTAAGCTCTGCTGATCGTTCTAACACTGTTCTAAGTGGTCTTAAACGCTGGAGTTCATGTATAACTGCTAATTCAACCGTTAACCATGAGGTTTAGCGGCCACCATAGCAATGCAGACAACAATCTCGCCTAGCTAGTAGCTAACGAAATGGCAAAGAGAAAGATTTAAGATGAACATTGATAATTTGGAGATAAATGGACTCATTTGAATTTATAATCACTGGTTTCCTCATATGTTTAATCTGCAGCGAGGAACTGTCAAACAATAAAAAGTCGCAAAGCTGAAGTCAGCTTCTCGTTGGCCAGCTTGTTGTTCAAATTGCCCTGTTCCACCTTAAATAGTACAGCAGTTACATTCCGGCACATCAGGCACCATATAAGGTGGAACAGGATAATTCGAAAAATGAAGCTGGCGAATGAAAAGCTGACATCAGCCTCGTAAAAAGTCAAACGTTGAGAGATATTTTACAAGAAACTGTTCTACTTTTTGGCCGAAGATGCGAGAAAAGCGGCTATAGAGGAGCTAAAACTTAAAGCAGGGGTAATGGCAGATTCAGAAATTGATGTGCGTCTGCAGTCACAATCTTCTTCAGAGTCTGGCCAAATGGGCTGAGTGTCAAATGTTAAATTAAAAAACAGTTACAGTGCTTCTCAACCAATCGAGTCGTAAGGTCGGAACTAACTGTTGTATAAATGAAGTTGCATCATCTTATTGTGTTCTGCAGAATAACCAGGAGACAAGTAAAAATTGTCATTCTATTTTCTCAACTTACACACAAAAATTGATTGGCTGCATATATATTGATATATGTAAACTGTTTGATTATGTAGTAGTTAGCATACAACATGTGAACCCTTTCAAGCCGACCACTCCTGAATGCTAGTACAACCCTTATATTTTTGCTGATCAAGAGATGTGGGTTACACTGAATTAGCTTAACTTCTTTTGTTCTAAACCAAATGGCTCTGCAGAGTACAGCTGGTGTGATACTACTACACACACTCTGTATGCTACTTTCTCTTTCTTTTCTCCCTTGATACACCAATCTCACTGGTCCCTCCGGAAAATCCCTACATAGGAACTAAACACTGCTGGGTAACAAAACTGGTTACTAAACAAATTCTGTATAAACAGATACCCACCTTATTACACATTACACAATTAACTGAATAAATACATGAAAAAAAAAAAATAAATGTGGCCTTAAATGATTAAATATGTTAGATCTTACAGTCTTACAGTCTTTAATTTATTTAAGGACATTTATTTTAAATATAAATGTCCTCATTTCGACATAAAACCATACATACCAACACCATCAATGAAAACACACATCTAACATCAGGTAAGCAGAGGTCAGTGTAGATACATGCAAATGTAAAGCATACATATAAAAGGTCAGGGGAGGGCAAAAAGGCTTGTGGGGAGTGAGACCTGGGACTAGGAGATGTAACAGTGATCTGCCTGGGACGCAAGGAGAGGATGGTAATAGACCTGCGTAGGGCTGTGAGCATGTGCACGTTTAGGCTGCATGATAGTCCTAGTAGGCACATATGGAGGAGTGGAAGGGCAACATGGAAGAGCTCCAGATAATGCAGTGAGGGAGGCTCAGGACGGCCTCAGCACATACGCAACATCAGCTGAGACTGTAGGTTCCGAGCTGTTGATTGGGCCAGTGAACAGAGACCCTTTGTAGGCTTTGAGGCAGTTGTGGTGCACCACCCTGTCCTTCGGATCTGAGATCTCATTTGTTACACCTGGACTGCTATCCATTTTTGTTGTCCATCTTTTTCAGAATGACAAAAGGCCCTTTCCACCTGGGTGCGAACTCGTTTATTCTCTGTGCAGGATCATCAAGCAGTACCAGATCTGCTTTTTTGTGAGGGTGAAATAAAACTTTTTCGTCTTACTGGAGTTTCTGCTGCCTTTTAGCTGCAGCAGACTTTTGACCTGCTGCTCCAAGGGCCTGTGACACACATGCAGTGAGGTCATTTGCATATGCTGCTGTACCAGGTGTGGGAGATGTCACCGTTGGGCCACAATTCAATAAGATACCAACAGGCAGATGTGGCTGTCTCCCATAAGCTAGAGAGAAAGGTGAAAACCCTGTACTGGAATGAACGCTGGAGTTATAAGATTAAGAGACCCTTATTAGTCCCACAACAGGGAAATTTCACCTCTGCATTTAACCCATCTGTGCAGTGAAACACCACATACACACTAGTGAGCACACACACACTAGGGGCAGTGAGCACACTTACCTGGAGTGGTGGGCAGCCCTATCTGCAGCGCCCGGGGAGCAGTTGGGGGTTAGGTGCCTTGCTCAAGGGCACGGGTCTTCTCAATACCATGCCTATTCATCAAATAGGACTCAAACTGCCTGTCTTGGTCAGTATGAATTCAGGGTATGAATTCAGTCCATTTGGAAACTACACTGCCAGTAGTTTTGCCCATTCATGCTGAAGTTATAAGGAGCGTTTCAGCCCAGACTGCTTTTTGACTGATGAACAGTATAATGCAGCCAATCAGAACAGAGCTCATTTACATTATTATATCAGGTGAAGTAACAAAAACTGCCTGTTTTGCAGAACAGAGTTTGAAAAATGGCCATGTAGAGATTAGTTATGTCTGTTTTTAGTACATAAAAACATAACGCCATAACTGGAAATACATGGTTCCTTTAAGACTTATCATTGGGAAAGCCCCATAAATACCAGTGAGTATTATACTAATGCTTTGTGGAAATTAGTTCTTTAATTCTTTATTATATATATATATATATATATGGTATAGATTTCCGTGTAAAGCTGCTTTGTGACAACACCTGTTGTTAAAAGCGCTATATAAATAAACTTTGCTTGCTTGCTTGCTATATATACACTTTGCAAGTATTGTAGGAATACACTTATTTTGTTAGTTTTATATTGTTATTTTGTTATAATTTTGGTTAGAAACAAAAGGGTTACAGTATTGAAACACCGAACTGAAAATTGTCCAGTCAGGTTTTTTTTCTTGTGGTATTTAGATAGACACAGCCAAGTGAGCTCAATCATTGTTTAGGATTTCAGGAGCTGAACTGAAGGCATGCATCACTGACTGTGATTATGAGTGGTAGCCTAACCATGTTTTAGTCTGTTCTTAAAAGTGTAAAACAGCAGCATCTCTATGTCAGGGCTTTTTACAGAAAGAGTGATTGGAAAACTAAAACATACAAGACAAAATTGTGGTAATGTATGTTATAAGTTTCTGAAAACATATCTGGAATTTTATTTACAAGCTTCAGATGTCTACACCAGCGATAACATAGTATTAGAAATCCCATAGAAGCAGAAATAAGCATCATAAAAAACATAGTAAATTTTTTTTTTTTCCGTTTTGTGACTGATTTTTGACATTTATAAATAAACACAATGAGGTGTTTGAATGCTTTAAAATTATACTGTTACAGGCACTAAGAGGAATTCTGTGCTTTCCACACAACTCCGTAATCAAAAAGTATGATAAAAAATGACATTGAAGGTACAAAAACTTGAGACTGTCACAGTGGTACAGTGGCATCACTAGTAAGCTTGTTACACTGCCTGTACTGTCTATATCGATAATAATTCTGGATTTGGTTCTTGTTCCCCACAGAGAGACACAAAAGGGCAGTTTCTACTGGATCATGTGTGCAACCACTACAGTCTGCTGGAGAAGGACTACTTTGGCATTAGATATGTGGACCCAGAGAAGCAGAGGGTACGTTCAGACATATGTATCTGTACATTCATAAAACATCAACTTTAGAATTTCTCACCCTGTAACCACCATGTTTTTGGTGTACAGTTTGAGATAGCCACTCTTCGCATGGACCACTACCATGTCACTGCTTTGTAGAGAGTGGCCCAACACCCAAATAAAACAACAGACCTGTAGTCAGAAACTGACCAGTGATGAATGAGGTAGAGGGTAGCAGACAGATTGTGCATGACAATGCATGGGCTACAGCTTGTAATTGTGCACTTACACTGATGAGCCAAAACATTATGATGACTAACAGATGAAGTGAATAAAGTTGATTATCTCGTAACAACGGCGCATGTCAAGGTCTGAGATATGTTAGACCGTAGGCCATTGTAGTTGACAGTGTTGGATGTGGGAGAAATGGGCAGACATGAAGACCTGAGCGACTTTGACAAGGGCCAAATTGTTATGGCGAGATGACTGGGTCAGAGCATCTTCGAAATGGCAAGGCTTATGTGGTGCTTCGGGTCAGCAGTGGTGAGTATGTACTGACAGTTGTCCCAGGAGGGACAAACCACAAACCGGCGACAGGGTGTTGGGCACTTCAAGGCTCATCCATGCATCAGGTCAACAAAGACTATCCCGTCTGGTCTGAACCAGCAGAAGAGCTCAAGTCACTGAAATTTTTAATGATGGTTATGGGAGGAATGTGTCACAACACAGTGCATCTCACCCAGCTGTGTATGGGGCTACGTAGCTGCAGATTGGTCCCATGGTAACCCCTGCCCACCGCCGAATATAATAGGCATGCAAGCATCAGAACTGGACGTTGGAGCAATGGAAGAAGGTCTTCTGGTCCAATGAGTCCCGCTTCCTTTTACACCACGTAAACGGTTGGAGCTGTTTGCCTGGGGAATTAATGGCACCAGGATGCACTATGGGGAAAAGAACAAGCCGCTGGAAAGAGTTTGATGCTCTAGGCTTCATGTGGATGTTAATTTGAAATTTGTGCTTACCTAAAAGTTTCTGTAGTCCAGGTACACCACTACATGGCAGTGGTATTCCCTGATTCCAGTGGCCTCTTTCAGCAGGATAATGCACCTTTTCAAACTGCACACATTGTTCAGTAATGGTTTGAGGAACTTGACAAAGAGTTCAGTGTATCGCCCTGGCCTCCAAATTTACTAGGTCCCAATCCAACTGAGCATGTGTGGGAGATGCAAGAAGTCCGATCCTTGGCGGCTCCACCTTGCAACTTACAGGACTTAAAGGATCTGCTCTTGGTGCCAGATACAACAGGCCATCTTCAGAGGTCTTGTAGAGTCCATGCATCGGTGGGTCAGAGCAGTTTTGGTGGCATGCAGAGGACCAACACCATATTAGGCAAGTGGTCATAATGTTTTGGGCCATCGGTGTATATAGTGGACCAATAAGGTGGGTGGCCAGTGAGTGGAAATATAAAGTAGGTGCTATGTACGTAGGTGCTCGGAGTCTATGTACCATATCTGTAAGCAGCACATTAAAATACTTGCTCTAGTTATGCAGACATCCTGATAAATAAATTAACTTCTTGTCGGCTGCAATAATGTTGGTGCACAGTAAACACCACTGGCACAACTTCACCTGTGACTTTTTAATGGCCCTGTAAATTCCATTAGGAAAGGTTCTAATGGAATGCAGAGTGCAGAGTTCAGATGTCTTAGTATGCTCTTAAACCACAGCCCTCTCCGCTCCAAACTTCACATCAGATCCCCATACCCACTTTAAAGTTCTATGCAAGGTTACCATGACAACCATCCCTACGTTTGTACTTTGCTGTTTGTACGACAGCGTTTCCTCAGTCGAGCAGAAAATCTCTCAGCGGCACGCTGAATAATTTACGGCCATTTATGCTGTAATATTAATGTGCTTATGCATCAGAGGGAACGGGGGCAGTAGTATTGTATCTGGCAGCTCACTAAAAAAATACACATTCAGGTTCCTGTAGTTTACCAGATGACACATGCTCAGGATTTCATTCTGTTTATGTTCTCTTTTTTTTCGTTTCTTCTTTATACAGCACTGGCTGGACCCCAGCAAACCCGTGGTCAAACAGATGAAATGTAAGTTTGGGTAAAAGAATTTATTATACAGTGTAATAAATTGTAGTATGCAGAATATGGAATAGAGTACACAGTGCTCTTATGCATTGCAATAGAATGTAGCACACAGAATAATAAAATGTAATATGCAGCACAATCGAGTGTAGCGCACAGTGCAATAGAATATAATGTGCTGTGCAGTAGAACGTGTAATATGCAACATAATAGAACAAAAGAGCAATAGAGCAATGGAACAGTGTAATAAAATATAGTAGATGGTGTACATGGTGTAGTTCACAGTGTAGTAAAATGTAGCACACATTGTAATACAATACAGATGAAATGTACTACCCAGTGTAACAGTATATCATACGCAGGGTAATGGAGTGTTTTACATAGTGTAACAGAATGTAATGCCCAGCAGTAGAATCTAGTACACAGTGTAATTGAATACAGTACACATTGTAATATAATGTAGCATATGGTGCATAGAATGTGGTAAACAGCAATAGAATGGGGTACACAATGTGCTGAAGTGTAATACATAGTGTAAAAGAATGTAGTACCAAGTGTAATAGAATGTAATACACAGTGTTATAGAATGTCGTACACATTGTAATAGAGTGTAGTATATGGTCTATTAGAATGTAGTACACAGTGTAATAGAGAGTAGTACAGTATAATAGAGTGTAGTATGCAGTGTAATAGAATGTAGTGTACAATGTAATAGAATGTAATATGCAGTGAGAGTGTAGTACACAATGTAATAGAATGTCATACAGTGTAATAGTGTGTAGTACGCAGTGTAATAGAATGTAGTACACACTGTAATAGAGTGTAGTACATGATCTATTAGAATGTAGCACACAGTGTAATAGAATGTAGTACACGATGAAATAGTGTACACGATGAAATAGAGTGTAGTCCATGGCAATAGAATGTACTACATAGTGTAACAGAATGTAGTACACATCAATAGAATGCAGTACACAATGTAATAGAGTGTAGTACATGGCAGTAGTATAGTACATAGTATAATAGAATGGTTCCCGAACTGTGGTAGGTGTTCCCCCAGGTGTATGCCAAATGAGTGTACGTAAAAAAAATAGATGTTTGATGTTTACACTCAATTACACAGATACTGCCCTGAAACAGACAACACAAACAGCTCCGCACTCACCAACTGCTGAATAAGACAGCCTCACTGAAAAAGCAGATCTCTGAATACTAAGTTTAATCTAAAGCCAATGCCAGACTTCTGGACAGCGGCTGTGGTGTGTATGCATGAGTAAGAGTGAGTGGGATATTTCTAACATAAAGTTGGTTTTATATGTATAAAATTTTCCTTCAAGAAATTTTGCTGAACATAAACACTTAGAACAGCAAAACACTGATGCATTACTTGTTAAGGGAGCGTCTAAAAAGTGCTCAAACTGTACAAATGTGAAAGTCTACATTTTAACACATTAAAGGTTGTAGAGGCTTTAGTGGTTATTTAGGGTTGTTGTCAGTTCACAAAATAGATGATAATGAACACTGTGGTATTCACTGTTCATTTTACAGCCGCAGACTGTTTCACACATGTATATGTGCCCTCAAATAGCCTTCTGTGCACTTATTAATAACATTGTTTATTCAGTATTATACAGTATATCTGATGTGAAGTGTCATTGTATCATAAACATATTTGATAATTTAAAGGAGACTGATTTAAAATGTCTGGCTGAATGTCTGACATATCCATCATGTCAATATGTGCCTGTGTATGTACAAGAAGTAAGACGGAGCATGCAGGTGGTCAGATGTCTACAGGGGTAAAATGTTTGTGAACTGTTGCCATAGAGGACGTTAACTTATTTTCACTTATAAACTCAACAAAATGTGTCGTTTGACCAGGGACGTCTAAATTTTGCATACAATTATAAAAGCATGATACACCCCACTGGGCCTGCTGAGAAATAGAACATTAGACATTTTAGACATTTTAACATTGTAATAGAATATAACACACTGTGCAATAGAACATAGATTTGCTTCTCAAATCTGACCTTTTACTGCACATGGCTTATGAGCAGATCATAAGCATATCATAATTATTCCTTTACAGTTCAGATAATCACATTTTTCCATCTCTCACTAAATCTAAAAGCCTTTTAGAGTGTGAATTGGAAGCAGTGTGGGATGTTGAGAGGAAGAGAGAGATCATCAGGGTGGGGGACAGATGGAGAGATGGATGGGAAGGGGAAAGAGAGCAGAGCTGTAGCTTAATTTATGGCAATGTGTGAGTGAGGCCGGTTTTTCTCAGGATTAAAAGACAAACGGGTGTGGAAGGTCGTGTGTGTATGTGTGTGACGTAGGAAGGATGGAGTGTATGAGTGTTGTGTGTCTGTTTGTGTTTGTATCTATGGAAGAGACATGTATGGTTATAAATGTGCAGGGGCAGGCTGTTGAGGCAACAGTGATGAAATCAGTGTTTTCATTCACTCTGATTCTTTTTTTTCACTCTCTCTTTCAAAACTTTTTACACCCAAAGGGTTTTCTTCATCTGTTTATGACAGGCTTGGATTAATATAATCATTTTAGTCTCACTTTATGCCCGGTCATGCCCCCACTTATTTCTCTCAGCATAATCTGTCTCACTTTTATTGGCTTATATGCAATGTTCCCTCTCTCTCTCTCTCTCTCTAACCCTCTCTCTCTCTCTCTTTCTCTCTCATTCTCTCAGGTCAGCAGCCCTACACCATGTGCTTTCGGGTCAAGTTCTACCCCCAGGAGCCGATTAAGATCAAGGAAGAATTGACAAGGTAACAACATACTAAAACTGATTTTATTTTTCAGAAGTTCTGCATAATTAAATCATTAAGATGAAGATGATCTGGTGTGAAATGCTCCGTTCTAGAGAAATGTACAGACTCAGGATTGTTCACAGTGGTGATGAGAGGAACCAGAGTTTAATATCTCTAAAAGCTCCCTTACATAAAGTTCCTGCATGAAATGATTATGACACACTGCCTAAAGCCTGAGACAGTGTTTTACGAGTTCTGAGATAAGCGTTTGGCCCAAAACATCTTTTTTTAAAACATATTTATGGATGTGCATGCGGGACTTTGTGAAGCAAAGTGCTCCCCAAAGAGAAACTATTTTATTCAGATTTAATTTTTTTTTTATTTAATTTACTTAAATCATCAACATTACATGTAATCAGAAGACAAGGCTCAGTGTTCATTTTGGATAGTGAGTAAAAAGGCTGTATTTGTATTATAGACATTGTGACCCCTGGTTCCAGTCACCACCACTGTAAAGAAATCCAAGTCGTAAGCTTCTCTACAGTGAACCATTTCACATCAAACCACTCTGACTGGCTTTGTTTACATCTCAGCCACTGAATTCTGGAGATTTTTTTTTAAATCCCCTTTTTAAGACAGCACAGAAGCTCTAGAGTGAGAGTTTCTCAAAAAAGGGGTGTGTTGTGCCACCCTACATGATCAAAAATCGTGTGAGAATGAGAGTGAGAGTGAGAACGGCTCTTCATTGGCAGCTTCCTGCACAAGAACATGCCACACAATCAATAACAGGCTGCTCAATACTTGTCGGTAGCCAACCAAAGGAATATAACAATATTGAAGGCATAAGCCTGGTGTTAACTCACATCCATGTATTTACCTCTTAGGGAAGGTTTTGAAAATGCTGGGCAATATGAGTATATATTGTTATCATGATAAATTATATCACAATACAATATGCTTTTCTGAACATATCTTGCATATCATCAGTACTTGTAGAACACTGAATGCATGTTTCATTATAAAGTGAGCAAAATTAGTCGTGTTTAACTGGATTTAGTGCAACATTGGTGCAACAGTGTTCACATTTTTTGACAGTATTTTCTAAAATGTAGCACTGCTGGTTCTTTTTTTCTCTGTTCAGATGTCTGATAAAATAAATACTGCAACATATCGAGTATCATGAAAATTTCTGGAAGTATCGCAATATTATAGTTGTGCCATATCGCCCACCTCTAATGTGAACATTAAAATAAAGTACTTTTCATATTAAATACACTTTTAAAAAAGTAAACTTAAGTGCATTCTTCTTTCATAAGGGACACAATTAACTGTTGTTCATGCTTGCTTTTGTCAAGAACTGTGTTGATGTATTTTATGTACACATTTGAATCAAGCAACACATTTTTCAGTGTAGATGATTCCACTAGCTTTGAATTGAGTGCTGTTTACTGAAGAGCTTGGCTAGAGTAGGATGCGTGTGCTGGCCAGAAAGTACTTTTTTTTATTTTAGTTTCACACATTTGCTTCTAGAACATTGATCAGTAGCTGAAAAGAGAGGGTAAAATGAGAGCTTTCATTTACTTCTGAGTGTCTCTTCTCTTTGTGGCTGATATCGGAGGCCAAAGTGGATAAACAAGCTTTGATTCAGTCTTAGTAATAACACTCCAACACACATACGTTGTTAGTGTGTAGTGTGTCATTAACACAGCCTTCTCAGCCGGCCCCGTCATGTGTGTTCACCATCTGAGCTGTGAAGATACGTATCCCTCCCTCTCTCTCTGCTCTCTCTCCCTTTCTCTCTCGCTTTCTCTCTCTGGTTCCAGACAGGCTGAGGGTCTAGTGGTGTCGGTCAGAGAGCAGTGGATGTATGTTTTTGTGTCGGCGTGCGGGCTGTCTGGGTGGAAGTTTAAGTGCTGGACATGCTGTAGAGCAGTTAGAGCAGCATTAGTGCGGCTGAGGCCAGACTGTTTCCTTTCAAAAACCCCAGAGACACAGAAAACAACTCTCTGCTTCTTTCTTTCTCCTCAATATTTCATATGAGGAACGAGTGGAATCATACAGGAATAGTGTAGAATAAAAAACAGCACTTGAAGATGGAAAGTGTGCTACAGCAGAATATGCATAGCCTAAAGTAGGCCTGTCACAGTCATGACATTTCACCTGACGATGAATTACCATATAAATAATTGCGATTAACAAATAAATTGTCTTTTTTTATTAATTGTATGCAACTATAGTGTACAAAGTGGCCAAACTGGCTGATTAGCTCTCTCGCTTCATAGCTGTCGATACTTAATAGCTCCCAACTGCTGGAAGACGCAAATCCAGCTCAAATAAACAAACATTACTCACTGCCCACCTCTAACATCATACGGACAGGCTCAAAAAGAAGGTCCAGCTCAATGTTTAGGTCTCAAATGCAAAATCGACATTACACTGATGAAGATATGATGATAATAGTAGATAATTCACTCGCAGTTCTGACTGAGTTTTCTTTTAAAACTTTTCAACTCACTCGCAACCAGATTGTTCTTCCACACGTTGCATGCAATTACACATTTCTACCAGAGGGGGAATCCAAATCCCCAAAACTTAAGTGGTGTAGCTTTAAGAAAGTTAGCAGGTGAAAACTAACCGACAGTTATATTAGTCACTGTTTAAGTATAACCATCAGAATATGTTTTATTTTTTGCCATATTAAATTTTACTGGCTAATATTATCAGTTATTGGAACTTCTGTCTCCTTTAAATTGGTATCAGTGACAAAACGTGCATATCAGACGAGCTCTACTTAAATCTATGCATCATAAATCACAAATTCTGAAGTGTTAAAGGGGAATTTCACTGATTTTTCAAAACTGATGGATAATTAAATCGTCCAAATGTAACCAAAGTCACTCAGAGTGGTTTGATGTAAAATGGTTAATTGTAGAGAAATTTACCAACTCAGATTTCTTTAGGGGAAGGAACCAAGGATTGTCTACAGCGTGAATTAATCCACTATCCTTAACTATCAGTGACCTATTTGTGAGTTATATGTAATGTTTGTAATAGTAAATCTGAAATAATAGGTTTTTTGGGCACTATTTTGCTGGACAGTGCCCTGCATGTACCTCTCTGCCATTAATTTATTGTTAAGAAACTTTTTTTTCTGCCTAATTATATTATCTCTAACTATTATAACACAGGATTTCAGGCATTGGTACAGTATTCATAATCTATTCATATATACTGTCTCTGTTAGGGAGCTTTTAGAGCTAGTAGATATGCTTTAGATGTCTGGTTCCCATCTCTAGCTTTGTGAACAGTTCTGTCAAGTTTCTCCCAAATGCCACATTTCACAGCAAACTGCTCTGAATAACTTTGTTTACATCTTAATCATGCAATCATGCAGGAATTCCCCTTTAGTGCCACATTTCACATGTTCAGAGATCCCTTGCTTGGAACCCATTTGTTGGTCAATAACAACAACATAAGTGAATGTTTACTTTGTAAGCTATTGGAAATGGGGTCATGCAAGCGTACGCTACAGCACACTGTTAATTTAACAATACAGCATGTGAAATCAGAGTCAACAGTGCTGATGTCTTTTCCCCCACTGGACCAAGGACACATCTCCATGGTAACTGTTTCCTGGGGTAAGGTTCTCATGGCAACGGCTCTTTACGGTAGACCTGGTCGCTATGGCAGCTACTGCTGTTTCCTAGCTGCCCCTGTCTCATGCAGTAGAGTTAAGCCGCTCTGTGAGAAATTTGTCTTTTTCATTCTGAACATCTCCAACACTTTTCTTTCATCCATCACTCTGTTTCTCTTTTTGTCAGATACCTGTTGTACCTCCAGCTGAAGAGAGATCTGTACCATGGCAGACTCCTGTGTCCGTTTGCAGACGCTGCTTACCTTGGAGCCTGTATAGTTCAAGGTAATGCTACAACATTGCTTTAAAACATGGGGTGACCATATTTTGGTTTTGCATGGGGCAGACGGACACTCACGGTGGGTGGAAGGTTGGGGGGTGGTAGCATGGGTTATAGTTGACAAATGTGTCCACAACCATGCAGCTATGTTATTGAGCTTTAATACTTAAACAGCTTGTCCTCAACAAGACAAATAACAAATGCCTTTATAGCCATTATGGCCAGATAATTTAATGCCTTTCCATTCAGCTTTTGGGCCTCCACAATAAAATAAAAACAAACACATAAAAAAATAGTTTCGCTTTAAAAGCCTATTACATAACACTGTTTCTATTCTTGGCAAGAGAATAAAAAAAAATAAAGATGCAAGATGTCAAAAACATCCATTATTTCACTAGACATTTTCAGTTCTCCTGATGTGCTCAGGTATGCTTCTAGATCTATTTGACACTGACACGTACATTCCAGCTTTGCAGATCATGCATTCTGCTCCCCACGGATCCCGACCGAGAGGAAAACACTGGAATGTTTACTGTAATTTATCTGTGAATTTTTAAAATGTTCAAGCGCCATGTGCTACTGTTGATGAGCAGCTCTGTTTCTTGGCTGCTGCTGTGGTGCTGAGGGTGATGACTGAGATGCAGTTTGACCAATGTTTGTGTGAAGGGCGTGTACATGACCGACCAATGGTGGCGTGTGAGGTCTGACCTGAAGAGAAAGGTCAACGCAAGGCAAAAACAAACACAATGAAAAGGCGATTTTGAAATTTTTAGGTCCCAAAAAGAGGACATGTCCAGGAAAAAGAGGATGTATGGTCACCCTAGCTAACATGGCTGACGGGGGTAGCAATACTACAACATTGCTTAAGGAGTCCTTCAACTACAATGCAAGCATGGATAGCAGTGAATGATGATGCTTAGCAGTGAATTAAAGAAGTCTTTCTGTCAAAAATGCTAGCATAGCTACCCAGTTAGCGAAATCTGTCTGGCCCACTTGTGGGCCACATCCTTGTGTTTGTTCTGGCCCAGTATATGGATGCTGGTCTGATGCTGGTCTGGTTTAGCTGGTTGCCCAGCGCAGTCATGCTGAAGGACCATGCCACAGTTTTGGTGTTGATCAGCCTAACAGCTTCCATTGCTGCTGACCAGCATACGAGCACAACATGCTGGTTTTACTGGTGACCAGCTGTGCTGATCTATGCTGTTTTTGCTTGCCAGGTAATTAGAATGGATGGCCTGTTTAGCAGTTCTACAACACTGTATTAATGGAGTCCTTCAGGCAAAATGCTAGCCTGGTTAGCAATGAATAACATGCTTAGCAGTGCTACAATGTTGCATTAAGGTGACCAACATGCTACAACATTGCTTTAACAATGAATGAAGTGTGTTAAAAGAGTCCTTTAGCCAACACTGCTTTAAAAGAGTCCTTTAGCCAACGCTGCTAGCAAGTCTACTGACATAATTAGCATTGCTAAAACACAGCATTAAACAAGACTTTCAGTCAGAAATGGTAGCATAGCTAGCATGGTTTGCATGTTTAGCATTGCTTCAACATTGTATTAAAGGATACAGTCAGATACAATGATTAGCAATGAAGAACTTTCATAGCAATGCTACAACATTGCATTAACATGGACAGCATTGCCTTTAAAAGTCCTTCAGAGGAGTCCTGGGTCCTTTTCATTCATCTTTAGCAATGCTGGTATTTTTGGATTGATGATTATGCAATACTCTTTATCACAAAGATTCATCTTTTCCGGTGAAAACTGCACTGTAACGAGAACATAAGTGTGACATTTAACAAGCCATTACTGGGTTTGTGAGTCAAGTCTGACTTAGCGCAAATATCCTCCTCCTCTCATGGCACAAAGCACACTGGAACAGAGAGTTCCGAAGGTCACAATCCCACTATCTTTAGATGCATGCATTTGTGTTAATTATCCACAGTACAGAGAGGACATCAAACAGACATGATGTGTTCACCTTGGACATAAATGGTAGGCTGAACTGAAAAGGCACTGTGGTCATTCTAAATGGTTTATGCACTTTGTTCCAGCTGAGCTCGGAGACTATGATGCAGATGAGCATCCAGCTGACTATATCAGCGACTTCAAGCTCTTCCCCAAGCAGAGCCTCAAACTAGAGCGCAAGATCATGGAGATCCACCAGAATGAGCTGAGGTGAGGATAACACTGGCCTGCAGCTTCAAAGATGTCATTGCCTCTGTCATTGTTATAATAAATAGTAATGTTTAAATTCGTTTTGTACATCATCCAGATACAAATTGGTAACATTTTTTTAGAAGGCTGTCTGCATAAGGATATATATATGCATATATATATATATATATATATATATATATATATTAATATACAGGCATAACATTATGACCACCTCTTTGTTTCTATACTCATTGTCCATTTTATCAGCTCCTATATAGTAAGTGGAGCTGGACAATGAGCATAGAAACAAGATGGTGGTCATAATGTTATGCCTGATCGGTATATATATATATATATATATATATATATATATATATATATATATATATATATATGTATATGTATGTATATATATAAAAAAACACTCAAGTACAGTGGTTTAAACTTGGATATACCTACACAAAACAAACTTAAATAGAAGTACAAAACAATAGTACATCCAGTATCTATTAGTATACCAACTGAAGTTTGTGAGGTGCTATTCGTCTCCTTTTGGTGTGCTGTAGGTCTAAAATACATTGATGAAAAAGTAGATCACTTTTCTCACAAACATACTTCAATAGATATAAAAGCATCTTTTAAAAATATCCAGAAAACTACAAATCCACAATAACAATACATGTCATTGAATAAATGTAGCTAATTAATACCCACCTCTGGTAATTAATGAGGGGGACCAAACATTTAGCAGTACATAAATAAGGTCGTGCTAACTGGACCATACACATAAGGTTTCCTTCATTGTTTATTGCTTTACCATTTCAGGTTTTTTTTTATTAGATAAATGAATCGAATCTAGTAGGGGTGGGAATCTCTAGGCACCTCACAATTTGATTCGATTACGATTCAGAGGGCTGCGATGCGATTATAAAACGATTATCGATGCATCTTGATGCATCTTTTTTTGCTATGCAGGATTTCTATTTTCCTACTGTCTGAGGACTTGGTAATGTTAAAGCAAAGTATTTGTAAAAGTAATTGGCAAGTGAACTTGAAGGCTCTCATTCACTGCTGTTTGGAGCACATGAGACGCTGCTGCCACTCATTTGCGATAAAATGCGCTGTAAGGGTGACACAAGATCCAGTGGTAATAGATGTCCATGCAGCACATTACAGCTATTCTACCCGTTTTCTTTAGTGATTTTATAACTTCGGTTTTGGTCTCGTTGTAGAGAGTGGTGGGATCTCTGTGTAAGTAAAATATCTTTGAGACGGGGCATGTGCAACATAGCGCGAAAGCCCTGGTTCTCAGCGGCTGAGAACTGGCCTGCAGACTGCAGGTCACTAAGCAACTAAGTCTCGCCTGGCTAGTAGTGAACGAAAAGGCACAGATTTAAGACGAACATTTGGAGATGAACGGACTTATTCGCATTTATAAGCAGTGCAGTTTATTTCCTGGTATGTTAAATCTGCAACAAGAGACTGTCAAACACTAAAAGTCACAAAGATGAAGTCGCTTCTCTTTCGAATTTTCCCGGATTTACATTCGGCGCCTCAGGCAGAATTTAAGGTGGAACGGGAAAATTCAGACAAGAAGCTGGAGAATGAGAAGTGACTTCAGCCTCATAAAACAGTCGAACGATGAGAGACATTTTACAAGAAATTGGTCTACTTTTAAGGAAACGTTTTCTGGTGGAAAGGGGAGGAAAGCGGCTATAACTAGTTAAAGCTTAAAGCAGAGCAAAGTAAATCTGCGTTTTCGTTTATATTGTTTAGTCTATATTAGGACATTAGGACATACTGAGACATAATGGACATTAAATGTTGCGGCTCCCAAGGTGGTTTGATTTTTGTTGAAAGGTCAAAATGGCTTTTCTTATCATTTGGGTTGTGACTCCTGACCTGACCTGGCTTTTAATGCTCATCCAGTTGTGTTTTTGTTATGTGCCGCCACAGAGTGTCCGGGCACTGCACTTTCCCACTTCCAAGTTCCGCCTTTTGCGTTCCGTCAACATTGCGTTATAAATTAAATATTTAGAAAATCGATTTGTGAATCAATTCAGAATCGTTCACGTCCGCATGCATCTAAGAATCGATTTTTTCCCGCACCCCTAGAATCTAGTGTACTTCATCATCATCTTCTGTAACCACTTCAAACTGGGTATTCAGTTACCTTTCAACCCAGTAACTGGTTCTGTTCTTGCTCTTCACTATAGGGGTCAGTGTCCAGCCCTGGCTGAACTGAACCTGCTCCAGAGAGCTCACACGCTCGACACGTATGGGGTCGACCCACATCCCTGCAAGGTATTGACTACACTGTATTTTATTATATAAATGTCAATATTAACTCTTTTTTACACAGGTTTTCCAGTGCAGGCAGTTCTGTGCTTATCACCACAATTAAGTTACTCTCAGTCGTATGATGAGTACATTAAACCATTGTCTGATGTAAAATTATAAGCTGTGTAATTGTTTCCTTCATAATATATCAATTTATCAACATAATTACTCAGCACTATGGGTGTGAAAAAATGTGTAGTTGTCAAGAAGCAAGTACTGAGAAAATGAAATGGACAAAAAGATCAAAATTTGCACATCAAACAAAGAAGCTGGTGGTGTTCTCAGAACATTGGACTGCCCACCCCAGAGTCCAGACCTTAGCATCTTTGAATGTGTTTGGAATTCATCTTTGAATGTGTTTGGAATTGGATCGTGCGAAGAAAAAATGCGACCAACCTCTAAGACTGAACTTGTTGAAGCTTTTGTGCCATTTCCTTTTTCTGCCTTCCTTATCCTAACAATTAATTACTTGTATTTAGAGTCAGTTTTGACAGGAAATTGAATAAATGAAGGGTGGTCTCTGACTTGTGAACTGTACTGTCTATGTTAGGTGTGATTAGTAATGACAATAAACTTGGTCCTGTTGATGGAACCTAGCTCTGCATTCATTGTATCAGCTGATTGAGCTTTGCGCCCTACACTGAAGTCTGAAGCGCATTTCTGAGGCTATGGCCTTGTTTAACATGTTGTCTGAGTGCATCAGAATCAATGTGTGTGGCTGTGCTGGTGATGCAACAGTGTGTGTTCTGTGTCCTGATAGTGGCGTTGCACTCCGGGACAAGCTTAACGTCATATCGGTCCATTGAAGTCCAATCTGAACGCTCAGACCCGGTGGCAAAGCTGATCGCTCGTGCTTTTTCAGGCCAAGCTAACTTTCAGCTTTGGCCTCAGGGCCTGGGATCCATTATAATTTGAGTCCCACCAGAAGCTGGGGGCTTAGCTAGCTTCATTGCTTATCAGTCAGGTTGGGCTCAACTGTGTAGAGTGTTACAGAGACTAATTATGGAGTAATTTCACAGATAACAAAGCTGTAGCTAGCTAAAGCCACATGGGCCAAGATTTCAAGGTTTATGTCTAACAGGAAATAATTGTCAGGGAACACAAAGGGCACTTATTTTGTGAAACCACAGCTAATTTACTGCTCAGTAGCTTTTTATTACATTTTACTGTACTGAGCTTTTAGAGCTGTTGGTTTAGACTGAGTGTCTCATGTTGTCTCAGGATGCTAAACAGCATAACTAGCATTTCCACTGTTATGTTCCAGCAAATGAAGCACTGCATAATAACGGTTGTCTTAATGGTTATTATTTGCTGCAGGACTTCACGGGGACAACAGCATTTCTCGGATTCACTGCCCGGGGCTTCATGGTTTTCCAGGGAAACAAGCGGATCCACTTGCTCAAATGGTACCCAACTTTTGGTAGCCTTCAAATGTGTCCTGCTTTCCTCATTCTATACCGCGACTTCTCACTGTCTTCAGCCTCCCACTCCACTCTTTTATCTCTCTCTCTACTCCTTAATCTAACTTTTACACGGGTAATTCACCCAAAAATGTTAATTATGGCAAATAAACAACAAACAAAACAAAAGCTAGCAGTAAAGAGTTAGCATGTAGCATTGCGTGTAATGCTAAATGGCATAATTAGCATTTTTGGGTGAGCTATTCTTTTAAATATTACATTCTGTAAGTTGTACAGCCTGAAGGGTTATTAAGGATGAAGGATTAGATTTAGGAACATCAACTCACTGCAGACCACATGGAATAGGCAAGAAAACACAGCATTAGCCCCATGCTAAAATGCTAGAATGGAGTGACAATAGAATGAGGGTCAGTGGACTCTATTTCTAACCACAATGTTTCAACACTAAACACAGTGATCTCTCACTCTCTCAGGGCTGATGTCAGCAAATTTAAGTTTGAAGGGAAAACATTTTACGTGATTGGAGTACAGAGAGAGGTAAGTTACATGAGTTTGCCTTTTTCGAAGTCACCTGCGAAGTCTTATGTTCACACTCATCCACTCCCTGTTGTTTCTAATGACACATCTGCACACCATATAACAGCCATAGCACACTCTTATTGCTGCGTACAGTACTGTGCAAAAATCAAAGACCAGCCTTTCATTTATTTAATTTGCAGTCAAAACTGCCATTGAGTACAGGTTTTGAACTAGAACACTGAAACTGGACATCTGAGATGCCAGTTAGGGTTTATACACTGATGAGTCTAATTTCTAAATGGAATTATATCGATTGAGAAGCAGAAAGTGCAGCCGACTTCTAGACTGAACTTTGGAGGTGTGGAAAATATCCCTGTAGATTTTTTTGAAAAACTGAAAGCAAGTCTACTTACAAGAATGGAAGCTGTAATAAAGGCAAAGCATGGACACAATAAATACCAGAGATGTGGGAAGGCGTTTTAAGTTGGAGCTGTTGAAATGTTAAGCAGCATATATGTGACATGAATGATGACATCATGCAAAACGATTTGCCTTTTTTAAATTGGATTTCTTTTGATAGTTTACATGAAACAGAATGTGTCATAGCATCCTTTAATGAGGCAAGAGATGGCAGTATATACATGTCACTGTCAAAATCAAACCACTGGTGCACATCATCTCTGCTCCTTTGTTCTGGACAAACTTTATGGAGTGGTGACCAATCAGAATGTTATGTAGTGCAGTAACAAATTATGTCATACCCATAGTTATACAGTGAGATTTAACACTGGAATACAAACCGAGTGGGAGATACAGTGATTGGTAAAAATGCTGATATAAAACGGGTAGTTCCGGTCCTTAACCCTGACTGAGCTGTGTTTGAAACCGTTATAAAATCCAAGATATACACACCTATGTTAATGGAATAATCTTTGTCTCTAATGCTGCTTGCAAGGACCGCCGAGTGTACTTATGAAAAAAGAACCCGTTTTTGTTTAAACTGAGGGGCTGAAAACTTATGTTTCTTAAATAGAACTAGGCTGGTCAGCTAGCTAACAGGCTAAAAGATAGGCAACAGCCTAAACAACTCCATCTTCAATATCACAGGCTTGAATTAAAGTACTTATAGTATGATTAACAGTAAAACGGCAGTATAAAAGTCTAAAAAATATCACTTAAATGGATCACAGGCTTCAAATGTCTGTGTTTTAGTCAGACGTCGTGTCAAACCCAGGCTGAATCCCAAACAGCTCTGTATTCCCTAAATAGTGTGCTAGCTATGAAAGTTTAGAAATTCCAGCGAAATAGTGCATCATGTATCGAGTGTGGATGTGGCCCAAATGACTATTTCGTAGATATATTTTACACAGTTGGGCTGCAGGATCCAGTATTTAAATTCCTATGTAGTGCACTATGCAGGGAGCAGAGCTATTAGAGTTTCAGCCTCAGCACAAGAAGAGGGGCACAGCTGGGTTGGTGCTAAATACGAATTGCGGTGGTAATTTGGCGACCAAAGAGTACTTAGAAAGTGAAAGTTTTTGCATTAAACAGTGCTGTGTTAGCATACGTTCATTGTTATACAACAAAAAGTTCATGAAATGACTGCAGTATACAGCGAAAGGCGACCAAATGTTTTCCTCATTCAGCGGTCTATGGTTGCTTGGCCAGGACACCGTACTCTAAAGGAACTACATTTCTTGGTGAAATACTTGTTTATGTCGATTATTATTAATAGTAGCAAATGAAAACTGTGTATTTTATCATGTTTTATATTGGCTGCTGTTTTAGAAAAACAATAAGCCACTTGAAGCCGTGGGTTACTATGATTTTATCACAGGGAAGGGAGTTTTAGGCACTCCGCTTTACGGAGATCACCCTTTCTGTGATAAAATCACTGTAACACGTCCTCTCGTGGCTTATTGCTTTATTATTACATTAGATGATTTTGAAGTTCAAAAACAATATTAGGTTGCTTTGGGGCTCAGAACTGGTGTAGTTCTGCAGAGACTTTCCTTCTTTGTACCTCATCATGCTTGTGTTTTAGCAGCATGACCAAAAAGCGGAAAACAGTTGTCAAGAGAATGAACAGCTACTGCAGCTTCAGAAAATATATCAATAAAATCTAAAAATATAAACTCCTTTCTAAAACAAGCATATGTGAATCATTACTATGCTCAAATGATCATATATTTTATTTTTAGTAGTTGCATTCCTGAAATCTAGGGATGCTGCAGCACCCTGAGCACCCACACTTCCCACATATCTGATAAATACTGAAAATAATTATATCTAATTGTCGAGACTTCTGTGTAATTTTCTGTTAAAATAGATGTTTCTTAAAAAAAAACTTTTATTGAATGACCATTTTGACTGGAAATTGAATAAATGAAAAGGGTGGTCTCTGACTTTTGCACAGCGTTGTATATACATTAATAACAATGCTCATTTTTAATGATTATTGTAATTTATATACTTCCATTTATCTTTTCTCAAACTCCACAAAACAACTTAGCAAAGAGATGTACAAAGCATTTTAGTTTCATTTTATCATTTCATGCAGGTCATTAAAAATGGCTCATTTTTCTAAAAAGATGGAAATATCAGAAATATATTCAGCATGTCATGCTCATCTTTCTGTTTGTGTCTTGCTGCTTAAATCCAGTTTTACATGTGCTTCTGTCTTCTTTTCTCTGTGTGTACTTTTTCATCGCTGGTGAGTAAACACACATGCCATGAACATCAATGAGTCATGCCGTAGCACCTTTATATACTTGTTATAAGCCTTTAAACATGTTTTAAACCCATATAATCCACTTATCCACTGCTTCTGCCTTTCCCCTCACGCCTCTCATCCTCCTCAATTTGAAATACACTTTAGTTGTTATGCCCAGCTGGAGATATAAATGGCAATATCCAAATGCAGTAAACATTAAACCTTAGAAGTCTAGAGTTATTACCTTCATTTTGCCACACTATTTAAAAGTAATTACATGCATAACAAATTACGTAAATTCATTTTTATTCAGTTTACATTATGTATCAGCAGGTCCACATCTGCTCTTCCCTGTTTGTTCTAGCATAATAAATGACAAAAAATATGGCAAAAATATATAGAAGAAGTTTTTGTTTTGGCAAAACAAGACCATGCACAACAGCAATTTATTATCCAATTGAAATTACCATAAATATCTATTTTTCTACTTACAAATGCAAATTGGCATCAGTTAAAAGCTTGCAATCTGTGCTTTCAACAGCTTGTTTTGATGACCTGAATGAGAAATAATTCATTTAAAAAATCTAATGTTTTTTTGTTGTGACTGGCAAGTTCTGGAGATTCAAAAAATGGTACATAACTAGTATTAATGTTTGATTAGAACTCTTAATTTTTCATGACTGTTGGTAGAACTGTATATGGTCTTTATAGTTTGTATAATATTATGTTGGGCATTAGACTAAAGTGTTCCTTAATCTTTAAAAACATATGTGTATGATGAGTTCCCTGAAGGATTATTTAGGTACATGATGGAGCCAGAGTGCTCTTCATCTCTGTGATCCTGGGAGTTGACCTTATAATATAGGTTCATGACCTTATAAGGAGTGCGGCTGAGTGTGTTAAAGAGATACTCCAGCGTTTTTCAACCTAATTTCTTCAGTTCCAACTTCAATTCGAATGTCAGTTCCAAAAAAGTTGGGACAATATGTAAAATGCAAATAAAAACAAAAAGCAGCAATTAGTAAATTTTGTTTGACCTGTATTTAATTGAAAACAGTACAAAAACGCATTTCTTGTTTAACCTTGATGAATTATTTTTATTATTATTATTAATATATGCACATTCCCAGTTTGATGCCTACAACACATTCCAAAAAAGTTGGGACGTCACCTTTTCTTTTAAAACTCTTTATAATAGTTTGGAGACTGAACACTAATTAGAAGCCTGAGGACAAGTCTTCAGCTGTGCAACTACACAGTGCCTTCGTTGTCCTGTTTTATGCTCTATAATGTCCCACACATTTTCAGTGGATGACAGGTTTGGACTGCAGACAGGCCAGTTTAGCACCTGCAATCTCTGATTACGGAGCCATGCTGTTGTAACACATGCTTTGCGTTGTCATGTTGAAATAAGCCTGGACATCCCTGAAAAAGACGTCATCTAGAAGGCAGCAAATGTTGCTCCAAAATTGGTAGATGCCTTCACAGATATGCAGGTTACATGGAATGGCTACTAATACACCCCCATACCATGACCACCCTGGCTTTTGAACTTTATGCTGGTAACAATCTGCATGTTGTTTCAACTTTGTCCTAGAGAACATGATGTCTATAATAATAATTACCACAAACAATGTGAAAGATTAACTCATCATGTGGCCCATGTGGTGATACCCATCACAGAAGCATGCAAGTTTTTAATGCAGTGTAGTCTTAGGGATCAAAGTTTATGGGCATTCAGTTTTGGTTTTCAGCCCTGCCCTTTATGCAGATAGATATCTGGTAGAAAAATACTGGAGTATTCCTTTAATTTGTGTGTACACTTACTCTGGTTTTCCCCCCCAGTGTAACTGCATGCTATACACACACTTTGGAACAGATCATTATGTGTGCTGAGACTGATGCATACATGTGTGTGTGTGTTAAGCTACATACACACATACATATATGCCTTCTTGTGATATATACAGATGTTACCCTAAAATATGTCAACTGATCACTATACTGAGTCTGAACAATAGCTGACCAATCACACAACTTCATTCATCACTTTATAGAACAATTTATTTCCGGAAATGGCGGAAATATTGGAATGATCACATACAGTTTTAAACACAAATCTCTCAGCTGAAATGATTTGTGTGTAATGTAATTTGCCATTCAGAGTTACCAGTCATGCCTGTTAATAAAAGTATGCTTGCATTAAAAACTAGACCAATTTAGGTCAATTTAGGTTAACCCTAAAACTGTAGCCATATTATTCAGTTATTAAAGTTAAGACTTGCTATTCAGTAACTAGTATGAATTATATGGTAACTACTACGAAACTAATACATAACTTATGTACCACAACAAGTACAACCAATATAGTTCATGACTACAGTGGAAATATGGAAGGACTGTTCAGTTGGGAATCTGCAAAGCTACATATACCACAGTGTTAAAGGGCCCATATGATGAAAAACAAATTCCTTGCTCTTTTTCAGTCCCTCGTTCATACAGTCCACATATGAAATCTGCAAAAACAGCCTATTTTGATGGCTGTGATGTCACAACATTGGACACATGTACATATTTAGCCCACAGCTATTTAGCCTCACCCATTCTTGTTGAAATGATACAGAGTGTTAGTAGTAGAGTTATTGGCCATGAGGAAAATTATTAAACGTTGTGCTGTTCCTGACTGCGAATGCGGCTTTCCAAAGGATCGAGGTTAGGGTTATCCAAAATGAGTGTCTGAAGTTTTGTGGCTCATTTTTTTCTGTTTATAAATGTGCACCTACTTTCATTTAGTCTTCCCAATATTTCACTTATATTCCTTTGTAAAGCACTTTGTGATGCTCAGAAACAGATGGCTCAAAAAGAAGCGAGGTAAGAATAGCTGTCGTTGTTATAACTTCGGACTGTGACTTAGAGAAAAATGGAGATTGGTCTGAACTAGATCCCACTCCACCCCGTCCCGCTATACTTGCCCGTCAGATTCAAGTAAAACGTAATCAAGTGCGAATGTGAAAGTAAGTACATAACACACATTTTCTCTCTCTGTAAATGCTTAGACTTATGGAAATGTGTGGCAGTAATACCAAATCCTAATCCTAATACCAAATCCTTTTTTCTAAATGTAGAGCAAAGTCATTATAAAGATTTTTTTTATTATGAAATTCCTGGATTTAGTTGATAAAACACAGTTATGTGGGTTATTTTGACCTGTCATAAGTGCATTCTAGTGTTTTAAAAAGGTTCAGCATTTTCAACTAGAACTTGTCTAGCATAAGTACTCTTGAGATGTAGGCCTACAGAACAGACTTTGTACCAGAATGTGAAAAAAGCTTTTCGAGTTTTGACAAATGAGTGTGTACGTCGTGAATCATGAGCGAATATAAAGGCTATGTTGTGGCATTCAGGATGGAGCAACATCGAGAAAAAAACAAAAACCAAGCAACACCTGCGGGTTTCCCACATATAAACACGTGACAGTGTAGACCAATGAAATAAATCGTAGGCAGAAAACGTAAGCAATACATAATAGTTTAAAGACAAATAGAAATGCGATGATTTTAGACCAAGGAAAAGAAGACATGGGTGGAGTTGGATCAGGTCCGGCTCCACCCGTTTGGACTTGTGGTTCTGCAGTGAGTGCTAGTTAGCGAAGATAGATCACACAAGCAGGAAAAGTGATACCTAAACATTTTCCCTTTATCTCAAAAGTGGTTGTTCAGTCAGACATGTTTGATGTCCAGATTGCTTCTTTAGTTTTGCACTGGAGTTATAAAGCTAATGTAGCTAACACATACATGGATAAAAGTACATCACATAGCTAAAACAGTAGCAGCCATCATGAAGGTAGAATTTTGTCCCCACCTTTGATACTTTTTTTGATAACAGTATGCTGTACAGTGCAATGCTAAGTGGTCAGGGATAAGCTTCTGTTACTTGTTAGCTACATTAGCCTCATAGCTCCTGAGCAAAACTAGAGACTAATATAGCTAACAAGCTTATTTCCCACATAAAATAGGTTTGCTTATGTGGTTTCTGACACTGTATGATGTCAATAAAATACTAATACTAGGCTAATGTAGCTCACAGGCTTATTTAGTAGTCTCCATGACTATTTTGTCTCTACTTTTGTCACTTTTTATAGCAGCATGTTATACAGTATCAGAAACCACATAAGCAAGTGAGATTACTTAACAGTTTAACAAGGTTTGAGGGACTTGAGGTGCAGTGCTAACTGGTCAGGGATAAACTTCTATTACTTGTTAGCAACATAAGCCTTATAGCTCCAGAGCAAAACTAGAGGCTAATATAGCTAACAAGCTTATTTCCCACATAAAATAGGTTTGCTTTTGTGGTTTCTGACACTGTATGACGTCAATAAAATCAACAAAAATATTAAGTTAACAGTAGTAGCAGCATCTTTTAGCTTTTGTCCATTTAGACATGCAGTTTGTACCATTGCTTTAGTTTAGCTGTGCACTTTGAAAACAAAGGTATCTGATAATGTCGAGTGGATTTGTGTGGCTAAGATTTCCCTCACTCTGAACACAGCTGAACTCGTGCTAAATGTGCCTCAGAGCAGATTAGGCATGGAGGTGTATGTATTGATATAGGGATTCACTTTGTAGCGGGCCAAATCTCAACTAAACTCAAATGTACCTTGCTAGGCCTGGAACCCCACAGTGATATCCCACTGGTGCTTTTCAGAGGGCAATGCTCTCATGCTAAGCTGCGTGGAAGTCGGTATTGATTTCTTTGGGGCTTCAGGCTGCTGCTTAGACATCCATTTATCGATCCTCTGTCTCATATTACACAACATAAGAGGGTAATGGAACAAATTCTCCTGACAGTTCCATTTTTCAGCTCCTCCAGAGCACATGTTCAGCCCAGGGTAATCCAGCACATACACTTACCTCTTATCAGTGTGGCACACATGCACAGCCCAATGCATAGATTCAGGGACACTTAGTCTAAAACATATATCTCTCTTGAATGGGGATAAAAATGCATTATCCAGTCCAAGCAATTTGTTAACCCCTGTTCAGTTCAGTGTAGATATACGAGCCTTTCAACATCTGATTTAACAGAATAATAAGCCAGTTACATACTGGTTTGGTCCAACTCTGCCCAGGCACTGCTGTTTTAATGCCTTTAGCTGAGCTTGGCTAATGTACTTTGATTTGGATCAAGGCTACAGTCCTCAGAGACCTCTAGATCCTCTATGGTTTCGCTATGAAATTGAGTAGTGTAGAATCTAATTGGGCCTGACCGACACAGACATGTAACAGTATCCAAAAAATGAAAAAGCTTGACTGGCATCACTAATGTCCTTCCTCCTGTTTGGCTGTTTAGTGCTATCCTTGCTGATGTTCTCTCAACTAAGGCATCTAGTCAAAGCTGTTTGACTTACAGTAGCTAAGTTCTCTGCATTTGTCATGTTCTTTGGTCATCCACTGAAAGCCTGGAAGTCAGCTAATCAGCTAAGACACATTTGATGCTTCTTTGGTTTTGCACTTGAGCTAAAACATACGGTACTGTGCAATATTCAGAGACCACCCTTTCATTTATTCAAATGCGAGTTATTCATTTTCCTGTATGAGGGGGAAAGCAAGAAACATATTCAACAGAAAATAACACAGAAGCCTCAACAACTAAGTTTAATAAAAAATATAATACCAAACTCCAAAACTGACAATTTAATTAATTTATCAGTTTAATAAATATTTAAATATATAGAGAAAATGGGACTTATAAAAACCACACAAGACCTGGTACACCATCAAAACAGTCCCCACCAAAGTCCCATAAAAAGGATTTAGGGTTAGCTTTCATCTTTGGGGACAAAATCAAGCTCCACTCTTGTTTCAGATCTGAAAAAATCCACAGATGTTTCTGTCCATCTTTCCACTGTGAGAAGACAACTCAACACTATGAGACTGAAAGGATGTGTAGCTGTCAAGGAGCCCTTACTGAGAAAAGGAAACAGAAGAAAACTGGCACTAGAACACAAAAACTGGACACCTGGTTTTATGCACTGATGAATCTGAATTTAAGATCTTGGGAAAGTATAATAACATCTGGACTGATAATGACTCCAGCACACCACTGAAAACATCTAAACGTACTTCCCAAACAGTGAAGCTGCAGGTGTTCTCAGAACGTTGGACTGCCCACCCCAGAGTCCAGACCTCAACGTCACTGAGTGTGTTTGGGAATACTCAGATAGTAAGAAGCAGAAAATGCAACCAACTTAGAAGACTGAACTTTGAAGGTGTGGAAAAATATCCCTGCCGTTTTTTTTTTATGAAAAACTGAAAGATAGTCTTCTGAAAAGAATGGTAGCTATAAAAAAGGCAAAGAGTGGACACACTAAATACTGAAAAATGTGATATTTAGTCGTTGAGGCTTCTGTGTAATTTTTTTCTGTTTTTTTTCCTGATGCTGGAAAATGGATAACTTGCAAACAAAGTTCTTTGTTCTTTGCAAAGGGTGCTTAGTGGCCATTTTGGCTAGAAAATTACATGAAAGAAGGGCGGTCTGGTAGCTAAGACAGTAGTAGCAGCCATCTTGAAGCCTGAATGTTGTCTCTTTTTTGACAGTTTTATAGATAACCCTATCAAACCACATAAGCAAGGTTACTTAACAACTCAACAAGGTTTAAGGAGCCTTTTAGCTCCTGTGCAAAACTAAAGAAACAAACTTCCAACACCAAACATGTCTGAGCTGATTAATTACATTTGTGTGAATTTGATTTTCAACAAATAATTTCTTTAACTAGTTACGTAGAGTCGCACCATCACAAATGAAATGAAACCCTTAAATACTGAGTATCTGTGCTGCTTTTTACTGTAGTATTGATCGCCACTCTCACATTCTGCTCATTCTTCCCATAAACACCACTGAGCTACCAGTAAATAACACTCAACACTATCATTTCAGCACCCGTCACTCTCTCCCTCATTCCCTCTCTCTGACAGAAATTTTGCGGTCAGCAGTTTGTTCAGCTCTCATCAGATTCCATCATGGTGTAATTTATTGACCTTGTCTGCTTGCCATACCTGAACAAAATCCCTTTTTTCCCTTCTTTTTCTCCTCCTCTCCTCCCCCCTGCCTCCTTCCCTTTCTGTCTGGCCTTTTGTCAGCATGCAAAAGGTTCACGTTTTTATCTTTTTTTCTCTCTGCAGAAGAAACTTGTTTTGACATTCCACACCTCCACACCAGCAGCCTGTAAACACCTTTGGAAATGTGGCGTGGAAAATCAGGCATTTTACAAGTGAGAGCAACTACAACTGTCTATGGGTTTTACATCTACATGTACAGTAGGGCTGCACAATATATCATTTGCTAATTGTTATCGCAGTTAAAAGGGTTCTATATAGCACCAAAAAGAGTTCTTCTATTGTAACAAGCTTTTATTGTAACAATAGCAGAATCGTTTTGCAGTGCTATTTACAACCCTTTTCAAAAAAGCTCTATATAGGATCATACACCACACATTCTCCATCACTCTGAAGAATGCTTTCACGATACAAAGAACCCTTTAATCATGCAAATCCATTTTCTTTACTAAAGAACCCTTGAAGAACCATTGTTTTTAAGAGTGTAGTGTAACAGATTTGCCAGTGTTTTCCTCCAAGCATGTTCAGTTGTTCAAAGAAATAGTGTTAGGAGCAGTTGGAAAAGATGCAGTGGCACTTCATGTATCTCGGGGGAGGCATGTGCCAGTTTGGTAGCACCGTGTGGTAGGGTGTGACACAGTTAGCGGTTGGAATAGTCAGTGATTATACACTGGAGAACAATAGGGATGGGTGGATTAGTAACACATGTTACATCAGTGTTCACCAGTGTGTTTTTAATATAGCACTGTGTAAAAAATCAGACCACCCTTCATTTACTTAATTTCAAATGTCAAAATGGCTGTTAGGTACAAGTTATTCATTTTTCAGTGTTGGGGGAAAAGCAGTACATACAGTTTTCACAGAAAATGACACAGAAGCCTCAACATTTAAATATGGTATAATTTTTCCTTCAATATTTAGAGTGTCCAGCTTTTACCTTTATTACAGCTTACGTTCATTTCAGGAGACTCACTTTCAGTTTTTCAAAGAAATCTGCAGGGATATTTTTCCACACCTCTGAAGTTCAGACTTTTTTTCTGCTTCTCACAACCCAAGTTACCTAAATCATATTCATTGATGTTGAGGTCTGGACTGGGGTGGAGAGTCCACTATTCTGAGAACACCAGCAGCTTCTTTTCTCAGTAAGGGCTTCTTGACAGTTACACATCCTTTCCGACTCATAGTGCTGTCTCACAGTGGAAGCATAGACAGAAATGCCTGTGGATTTTTTCAGATCAGAAGCAAGAGTGGAGTTAAATTTTCTCCTCCCTCTCAAAGATGAAAGCTTTCAAAGATGAAAGTGCTGTTTATCTGATGGGGACCAATTTTGGTGGTCTACCAGATCTGGCACTGTTGTTACAAGTCCCATGTCCTTTTTTTTGCTTATTTTGATTTGACTTACACCTTCCTTGTGCATCTTTTATCTCCTACAATAATCTCTACAGAAATATCCAAAAAATGAATAACTTGTACTTAAAGGCCATTTCGACTGGAAAATGACGGTGCTGGACATGTGCAGAGTACTGTACATTGGCATATTACCATTTTTAGTAGTGTAATGGTCATAGGGTTTTGTCTATATTGTGCAGCCCTAACATAAGGGATCTTTTTTACTTTTCTCTGATGCTTATTTCCTCCTCTTGTCTTTCTCACAAACACTGAAACACACACACACACACACACAAAGGCGCTCTGGTGTTTGGTTACTCCATGTTCCGAGAGTAAGCAAGATCACATTTCTGATTAAAGCTCTTTAATTAATAGCTGAAATGCCATTGAGAGGACATCCCAGTCCCAGTGTACCCAACAAGAATTACTCTGAACACTCAACACTGCACTCACACCTACACACACACATATACCTTTATACACTCTCATACTCTGCATACATAAACATAGCACAAGTGGAAGACAAAACACAGCCATACCTTAAGTGCACGTCAGTCATCAGCTTGGTTAAGTGATTAATCGAGCTATTACAGTATACTCAATTGTGGTTAAGGCACACAAGTAGCATGACTGCCTGTGCACCATTGTGGTTCCTAATTCATGTTTCTGAAACATCCTCTTAATTTCTTCTCTTTTACCAGATGTGCAAAATCGAGTCAGATCAAGACCGTCTCCAGCAGCAGTATATTTTTCAAAGGGACCAGATTTCGCTACAGGTAGGATAAGCTTTCTACACAAACTCATTCACAAAATTCCATTATTAATGATGTTAATGATATTAATGTCTATCACTTGCATTTTGTCATATTGTATCAAAACCTATTAAGTCAAGTTGTTCAGTTTTTATTAGTTATTTGAAAACAGCAGTGGCCCTTTTTATGGTATGAAGATTTCAGGATGAATGGAGCAAATGAGAAATTGTCAAGAATAAAATTTTGTTACATTAATGTACATTAAAGCTTTTCCTTCTATAAATCGACTGTATGAAAAAAAAAAGTGTTGCACATGAGTTTTTTGTGTTTGGACTGATTACAGTGGTCGTGTTGCTAAAGAGGTGATAGAAGCCAGTTCAAAGATCCAGAGGGACCCTCCGGTCGTTCACAGGTCAGAGTTCGACCTTCTCATTTAAAGCTTTTGATGTTTTGTTTTGTTTTGTCTGCAGCTACACTACAAAAGTTTAGACATACTTACTCACAGAGCAGGTTTTCTTTTTCTTTTTCTACTACTTTTTTACTATTTTACTATTTTCCACATTTTAGAATAATAATAATAAAAGCATCACAACTGCGAAATAGTTACACAGTTCATTTGGAAATACTCTTGGCTTCAAATAAAACAGGGCTATTTAGACCCCACACCGTCATCACCAAACAACAGATTGGCTGAAATGCATTAAGAGAACAGACAGTCAGCTAATAAACTTTTAATGAGAAACACAGTAATTAATTAATAGAATGACATTCCAGCTCTGCATTTTCCTACGTTCAGTAAATTACTAAATGAAAACTGCTTGTTTCAAAAGTATTCTTGAAAATATTTTCAATTTTGATGTTTCATTTTGGTTTGAAAAAGAAGTGTGGAGGTGCAGGCTATTAGAAATTTGAATTTAAATACAAACATCTGATTTTGAATGTTTTGAATATTTTGAATCTGAGTCATACCATCTGAAATTGAATTTTAAGGTTTGTAAGAGGGCAAAATGAAACCTTCAACTAAATTGATGATGTACAATTGAACGTTTCAAATTCAAATTCAAATTCTTAAAAGCATTCCATTTCTATTATTGATTCACCTTTTTTATTCTCTTCCAATGTAACATCAGGGTGTCTTTCAGCCAAAAGCGTTCAAACGCCACATTGTTTCAGAGCCAGGTAATAATGCTTGGTTTATAACAGAAGTGGTGCATAACGGCTGGTGTTTTTTTGAACACCGGGCTCCAGTAAATGCATCATGAATGTAATTTGTACATGCTTCAACGCTGATGTGTCTAATACACTTGTGCCACTACTGTTTCAGTGTCACCGCTGTTGTAAGAGTGATGCATCACTTAAATAATATCTGGTCAGTGGTGGTCTCTTTCTACTGATGGATGGGGGGTGGGGGTTGATAAACTGCAGCAACCAAATGGCTGCAGCCAGTATTGCAGTATGCAAGTGTACATGTATGGTAATTGTTTCTGATAAAATGTTCCAGTCAGTGTAAGTACAAGGTTGGTGGTGGGAGCAGGGAAGAGATTCAGTGTTCGCCTGCTTTTGGCTGCCTGACACCCGGGTGTTATTTCGAAAGTAAATCAATGCTTTTTAGAAATTAAATTTCCGTTGTCATTAACCATAAAATTCAGATTCAGATTAGTTTGCTCTCCTACAAACCTTACAAGCCTTTCAACCTTTAAATTCAGATATCTAATGAATCCTACTCCATACAGAAGCCTTTAGATAAAATTGTGCTTGGGAAAACTGAAAAACATACAATCAGTTGGGTACAAACCTTTGATTGGTGGTGTATGTCTGTTTTGTCTGCAGCCATAGCTTGATTTGATTGCTCTTTCTTTTTATGTCTTTTTTCTACTGAAAGCCACTGGTTTCGTTATGTCTCGGGTTGTGTTGATGATTGTTTTTGTTGTCTGTGGGTCTGATTGTTGTGTTAAGCGTTGTTGTGACTGTTATAGGTCTCAGTTGGGCCAGAGCAGGAGCTATAACTCCCTCAGCCATAAACAACTCATAATGAACATGGAGCCTCTACTACCAGCACTGAGCTCAACCAAGGAACACAGGGACACCTCTGCAGATAACGGTAACACACGCACGCGTATGCTACCGTTCGGTAGTCTGCAGTCACTATTTTCAATAATATAAAACAATTTTTAATAATATTAAAAATTTGGTAGCGGGTATATGTATAAAATATTGTAATACTATTATGCTAGTCCTCCATAACCTCAGATTTTGGTAACACTTTACTTGAACACTGCTGCATAACAGACATAACCATGCCATAAACCTGTCCTGGCCAAGTGTTAAGGTGAATAGTGCACAAATATCACCAACGCTCTGCTGACTCAATAACTGCAGAGTTTTAAACCTCCTCTGGCATTAACATCAGCACAAACACTGTGCGCTGGGAGCTTCATGGCATGGGTTTCCATGGCCGATCAGCAGCATGCAAGCATTACATCACAAAGCACAATGTCAAGCACCACTGAACTCTGGAAAAGTGGAAACGTATTCTGTGAAGTGATGAATCACGCTTCTCTATCTGGCAGTCTGATGGACGAGTCTGGGTTTTGGCGAAGGCCAGGAGAACATTACCTGACTGACTGCATTGTGCCAGCTGTAAAGTTTGGTGGAGGAGGTATAATGCTATGGGGTTGTTTTTCAGGGATTGGTATAGGCCACTTAGTTTCAGTGAAGGGAATCCTAATGCTTCAGCAAACCAAGACATTTTGGACAACTGTATGCTTCCAACTTTGTGGGAACAGTTTGGGGAAGACCCTTTACTGTTCCTGCTTGGCTGAGCCCCAGTGCACAAAGCATAAAGGCATGGCTGGGTGAGTATAGGGTAGAAGAACTTGACTGGCCCACACAGAGCCCTGACCTCAACCCCACTGAACACCATTGGGATGAACTAGAACAGAGATTGTGAGCCAGACCCTCTCGTCCAACATCAGTGTCTGACCTCACAAATGCTCTTCTGGATGAGGGCCAAAATGTCATATGCTGTCATAAGTTGTCATGACAGATTTTGTTCAATGTAACAGTGTCAGGTTACCATTACTGGTAAAAATCATAAGAAATGGCAAAATGTTTGATGTCATGACAGCTTATGTCACATGATCATTTTTGCTAAGTGAAGTCTAGTCAGCCGTCATGACATCAAACATTAATGATGAAAGTCATGACAATTAAGGGTAATGTAACATGACACTGTTATATTATTGAACATAACCTGTCATGACAGCATGCAACATCTGGTCTGACATATTTAGTTGGCATGTCAATGCTTTGTAGCTAATTTCTAGGAGGCTGTAAAAAAATGAAGTTTAGAATGAGCAAAGCTTTTCTCAAGACTTGACAAGAAATTAGTCTAATTAGATAATTACAGTATATTTACTATTTAAAACTGACAATATTTAAAAATATCTCTAAAAATATCATCAATTATTAATTACGACAAATGATTCCAAGCTTTTGTGATGTACATGCACATGCTTTCCCACACACAGTGTACACACACATACAGAGTGTTGACAGGTGTGAGGTGCTTTGCTCTCAGGGGCTCAGTGGAAATTGAGCAGCTGATGCTCCAGTCTCCACGGACACTCCAATCAGAGGGTTAAAAATACCCGCCCGATTATCTCAGCAGACGGCCTGTTAGCTCTGATTAATAGAGCTGTGCTCGGGCTTGTAGTGGGTGTGTGTATCGAGCTACATGCTAATTTAGGGCTGTTCTAGCTGGATGCTCGAGCAAGAGGGCGATTGGCAGCATCAGCAGTGTGCGCTTCTTGCAGCTAAAGACAATGTATTCTAAATTTAAATGAAATCTAATTAAGTCTGTCATTGTAGTTCTTCTAGTGTGTAGACATTAAAGCAAAAAATATATCTAATAATAGACAAAAATACAGACAAAATTCAGATTTCAGGCTGCTATTGTTCTTTTGTAGTTCCTTTTTTTAAGGTACTACTGTTTTAATGTAACTGCAGGTAGGGGTGGGCAGTAAGGCAGAAATATCATATCACGATACTTCAACAAGTTTACATATGATTTTGACACACAGACTAAATGTGCTAGCAGTGCTACATTTTAAAACACACACACACACACACACACATCTTCTAAGCCGCTTATCGTTCTGGGTCACGGACATTTTAAAACAGCCATCAGAAACTTTTCATTCAACTTTTCACATACTGTACTGCACGAAATCTGATTAAACAAAACAAATTGCGCTCTTTAAAATGAAACATGCAGTTCATCACTGTTCTTCAAGTACTGACTCTATTCCTAATATGCTCAGGAAAGCATATTGCTTACCACAATGACTAAATTTATCATGACAACTATAAAATATTGACATATTACCCACCTGTACTTTTTGAGAATCAGTTAACTGATTCACAATTAATGATTCATGTAGTAAGAATGATTTTAAATGTAAGATCAATTCTAAATGTAAGATCTATTCTGAATGTATTCTAAATGTATTCAGTAATGTATTCCTTTATGATGCATAAAAAGTAGCAAATTCAGAATACATTTAGTACAGATTGTACATTTGAAATAATTCTGAACACGTTCCTTTTTACTGCCCTGCGATGGACTGGCGATCTGTCCAGGGTGTATCCTGCCTTCCGCCCAATGACAGTTGGGATAGGCTCCAGCACCCCACCGCGACCCAGAAGGATAAGCGGTTTAGATGATGTATGTATGTATGTACGTTACTTTTTATGCATCATGAAGGATTATGTTACTGAATATATTTAGGACAACGTATTCAGTATTCAGCCTTACTTTGATAAAGTGTTCTGCCCAGCTTGCCTTACTTGTCCATTTTATATATAACAGTGAGATTACTTAACCCCTTAAATGGCCAGGGCCCACCAGCAGGGCTAAGGTTTTATTACACACTTCTATAACCTAAGAACAATGCACTGAAGGCCCTGTAGATACTGTATAATAAACCTTTTCATGTAATAAGGCCAGGAATTTAAGCAGTTAACAACTCCTCATGGTCTGAGAAAAGTGTGATGATGTCGGCATGCAGTTTGCACAACAATAACCTGAAGACTATAAGCTTCCATCACTTGTTAGCTACATTAGCCTCATAGCTTCAGTGCAAAACTAAAGAAGCAGACTTCAGTTCTCAGGTTAGCGCACTCTGAAAGAGACCCTAACAGAGTCTATGGGGACCTGATGTATGGTGTGAAGGAATAATCTTTCAGATGGGGTTTCATTAGAGATCGCATAAATAGTATTTACAGACGTGCTGATCTCAGAGGGGAACCTTCTGCATATTTTATACTAATAAATCAACTCGTTTTTTCATGGCCGAGCAGCTGCATGCAAGCCTTACGCCATCAAGCACATTGTCAAATGTTGGATGGAGTGGTTTAAAGCACACTGCCACTGGATGGAGCAGTGGATTTTTTTTCTGTGGAGTGACGAATCACGCTTCTCTATCTGGCAGTCTGATGAATGAGTCTGGGATTGGCGAATACCAGGAGAACAATGCCTGACTGCATTATACCAACTGTGAAGTTTGGTGGAGGAGGAATAATGATATGGGGTTGTTTTTTTGGGGTTTCCAACTTTGTGGGAACAGTTTTGGGAAGGCCCTTTTCTGTTCCAGCATGACTGAGCTCCAGTACACAAAGCAAGGTCCATAAAGGCATGGCTGGGTGAGTTTGCTGTAGAAGAACTTGACTGGCCCACACAGAGCCCTTAACCCCATCAACCCCATGGGATGAACTTGAATGGAGATTGCGAGCCAGACCCTCTCGTCCAACATCAGTGTTTGATCTCACAAATGTTCTTCTGGATGAATGGGCAAAAATTCCCTCAGACACTCTCCAACATCTCATAGAAGGCTTCCCAGAAGAGTGGAAGCTGTTATAGCTGCAAAGGAGTATCAACTCCATATTAATGCCTATGGATTTAGAATGGGATGTCATAAAAGTTCCTGTAGGTGTAACATGTAGGTGTCCCAATACTTTTGTCCATATAGTGTATCTGCCACTCCATCGGCATGTGAAAATCTCTTCACCCACCCTCTGTTGTTATTACAGGACTGCATGGTTAGTTGCGTGTCAATCATATGCCCTCAGCATACGGCTGACCGATTTGGGGAAAATTTGTAATTGCGATTTTTCTGACTAATATTGCAACTGTAATTTAAATAGAATTTATTTTCTATAAGTCGAGGTTCAGATCTATTTTTTTTAACCAAGAAGGCCAGAATATCCACTTTTCTGGCTGGAGGCTTGACCCCTTAATGTAGTGTGCCAGAAAGCCTAAAAGTTGTGGTTGTGATGTCACAACACATGGAGGTTTGGTTGCCTCTGAGTGGTCTAACTCTACATGCAGCATATTAGGTTAAATTTCACCTCTTAAAATTTAAGACAACTGTGATAATGTAGGTTATAGTTAAAAAAAATTATTTAAAAATTTGCACTTTCTTAAATATAAATATAAAAATGATTGATTTTCCAACCCTACCTCAGCACTTCTCCAGTAATTTATCTGTCTTTTAGAAAAAGGCTATTTAATCCAGGCTCACTTCCAAAGACCTGTATTGTCACTGTATCCGTGTTCCCTGTCTTAAAGGACACAAGGGATGTCAAGAGATCTTAAGGCCCCTGCAATGTCTGTGTCGGCTTACAAGCCCTGATGGATTGGATCAAATTCCCTGCAGGTCTTTGAAACATGGATAGCAGTGTAAATGCTTCATGTCTAGTTGAACCATTTAGACATAAAAGTGATACTGGTGGCTTAAATTATGGGGAACTGTCCATGCTGTGCAGTTTGCCAATATACTGAACAGAAAAAGCAGCACATTTATTATGCTGTTTAGACTTGTGGATAAGGCTAGGTATCTTGAAACCTGTTCAGTGTTGATGTCGATACCTTGATTTCAATACCAATTCCTGAATGATACTTTTTTTCCTATGCATTCTTTTAAAATTTTAGACCAAATGTGGGTGTGGCTTAGACTAGAAATGTGTGTGCTGTAGGGCTGCACGATGTGGCCATAAAATTCGATGTTGTTGGATATTATAATGACTATGAGAAGTGATAAATGATTATCAATATACTGTGTCTCTAGGTGTGCAGCAAGTACAGAGCCTGTTTTCTTTCTGTGTAAACTGAAATTTAAGCAAATGGAAAAAATACAAAATTACAAATTACAAAAGCACCATTCACTGCAGAATAAATATAATGAAATACTAATAGCTTCTTACATCAGAACTGCAACCACATTTTTTCATGCACTGTTAGAACAACAGCATTCCCTGAACAGCTACAAAAACAGTTTTATTTTCTATATAGGCCTAAAAAAGTTGAATAAATTGTATACTTAATTCCGTATAAAGCTCCTTATGGTGATGCAGGTTTCTCTTCATGCAGGAGAGCAGGGTCCAACACAGTACTACATTCTGCCAGTGCAATTATGACAGTGCCCATGTGAGGTGATTTGATTTATTCTGTCATTGCAGCCCTTAACGTTGTGTTTATCTGAGAAACTCAATGCAACAACTAAGAAAAATATGATTTATTGTGCAGTCCCTGTGTGAAATGCTGCAAGTGGGTGTATTAACTAACTGTAACAAATTGCTGACTAATCAAGAAGCAATTGCAAGTCTAGATCCCTACGACCAATAAGCTAATAGGCATTCAATCTTTTTAGGCGAAATCAATGACTCAACACAGTGTTATTTATAGCTTTTGATAAAACAATCCATTTTTGCTTTCTGCTTTCATCTGGCGTTTCAGGGTGTGTATGTGTGTGTGTGATGTCTAGCAGCAGTCCTCCCAAGTGTTTCTTGTCTCCAAAATCGTCCGCTGAGATTTGCCCAGCCATGTGCCATGGCTAATGTTGTAAAAATAGCCCCATCCTGCATTTGGGATGATCCAGTCCCTAATGCCCTGTCTTTGTTAACACTGCTGACATCTCAGCCATCCTGTGAAGTGAGGGGGCCGAGCCAGGACCCTGTCGTATGGGCGTGTGTGTATGACAGTGCTAAACCCTATCGGAAAGCCAGAGCGTGGGAGCCAGTATTAAAGTGGACTGGGGAACGGCGGAAGGTCATTGCGAAGCAGGGTTAGGGTTGGAGCTTTGGGAGGGGAAGGTAATGGAGGTTCTAGGACAGCACAGAGAGATTCTAGAGGAGGTTCTGGAGGGGGACGTGGATGAGGTTTTAAAGGGTTTGGAGGAGCGGACAGATGCCATGCGCTGTCAGGTGAAGATTACCACCCGGCACAGCCTGCAGCTCCGCATGGCCAATCACACAGCTCGGGACGTTTACGTGAGGCTGCTGGGACATGGTGAACGGATCTCAGGAAGCGGTATGGAGGCACCCATTCTGTTCAGATGATGATAATTTTGACATCACCATCTGTGACAGATGGCAGATCAGCGTAAGGTTTTAGCTACGGTAAAATTGCTGCCTTTAGATGCTTGTCAGAAGGTCCTGTTTCCCTATTGTGAAGTCGTAATTGCACCTGTAATCACGAAGTCTGTGGATTTAAGTGCTTTAGAGCTGTAAATCTGTTTTGCTATCTGTTTTGCTATCTTTCTAACATCTTCCAGTATTGTTAAAATGCACATAATGCAACCAGTAGTTTCAGATGTAGGCGTATCTTTTTTCAACCCAGTTTAGTTGTGGCCAATTCCTCTTGGAGGATAAAGGCTAACACTTGCTTCCTTTGAGACACATGTAGCACCATTTGTGTCTTGTCCAACTGCCACTAACACTGCATTACTGTAACACTCTTGGAAGAGAAAACTCCCAATTCTGTTACATTAGCTAACGATGGGGAGAGGGAGGGTCATCTTTCATGCAACTAGTTGCATGTTTTGAGTTGCATGCAACATAGTTTCTGTGCAACCTGACGGGCACACAAAGCAATTCAAAATTCAATGTGATCACATGATATTACCGCTATTTTGATTGGCTGTTTCATGAAACTTGAGGCTCTACATGAAGTTTCCATAAAGTTGAGACGCTTGCAACTGTTGTGGCTGTGTTTCAAGTGACTAGCAGAAGGCTTGTAGGTTTCGAGCAAACTAAAGTTGCAATTCAGAAGCCTGGAAAAATTGTTTCTAACTCAAACCCAAAATTGTTTCTAGTTCCCATTTCCAAGAGGAAAGTTTTATTGCTGAAATGTTACTTATTGATGGCTCAGGAGCCTTAATGGTGATTCTCCTGAAATTCCTTAGGATAAATAGCAGAAAAGAGCCGTGAGCTACAGAAAAGATAAAGGAGAGATTAGAGTTTACTTGCAGATGAAGAGAGTTAGTATCTTGGCAAATCTGAGCACAATGTCTGACTCTATTTAGATCTCTACTAAAACTCCATGGGAGATTATTGGAGTCTGTTCAGGGGAACTTCTGAGCACCAGGAAACTTAAGCAAAAGTCTTCCTTTGTTCCTTCTAATCTCTTTGATGTATAGAAGAAACTACAGAGATAGTTTTCTTTCTTGAATTTTCTTTCCTATGTGTTATTATGACTTGAAGGCATGTTTATGTGCAATGTTTAAGTCACGAACTTTAACAATTTAGACCACATTAATGGAGCAGAAGAGCAGGACAGAGTTGGCCCTCAAGGCTGACTTTGCTTCACCATCTCTGTAATGCTGAACACGGCACATTGAACATGAGGCATTGTGGACCTATTCCAGCCAGGCTTACAGAATGACTTAGTATCACCAGTAACATGTTTTCTAATTATGATTTATTATGCTAGAGCTATGGATACCTGCTGGGATTGATTGTTTTCGCTGAGAGAAATCTCTAGTGAACAATGGTTACACAAGTGTTGTGCACATCTTTTTCATACCTCCAACCTCACTGCCATCTTAAGTAATACTACCTAAGTGGGCAAGGGACTGACGCCAGCATCAACTTTTGGATTCTTTTACTGTAAGTGCAGCAGAGTGACGTCTGTGTCTTTTCTTTTCTGGTCCATTCACATCCTTACAGAAGTCGCCCACACACTTGGGCTTTGTTGATTCCGCCTGTTGCCATGGCAGCCATCCCTGATGGCCTGTCGTCGTTGCCCACTCTCTCCTCCTTTTGCGCTAAACGGCTCTCTGTATGTGTCACTATGGTGACAGGTTTCAGCTGGAGATACCTTCATCTGCCCTGCTCTTTGCTGCCATGTAACTGCCGACGCGACGAGAATGATCCAATTTAGTGGGATTAAAATTGCATTTCCAGTCTTGTTAGCCATCTAATACAGCTGACAAACTAGAATTCAATATGACTTTTAATGACTTGCTTATTACATTCACTTCAGCCTTGGAGCCATAATTCCTCCATTCATACAGACCAACAAATTACTCAATCTTTTAAGCACTCTAAATTCCAAGGATTTTAGACCCTTGTGGGAAATATTGTGGAAAAAACATTCTGGTATATTTTATCTGAACTGTACACGTGTGTGCAAGTAGTAGTGCGGACGTCACTGACAACTTAGCTAGGAGACTTGTCTTAATCCACACTGCCCAGGCAGCTGGGTCTATATTTAGACTGGGCTTAGCCAAAGAGTACAGGCTAAAGCCCTGCCTCTCAACTACTACATGGGAACACTCATACATTCACATTCAGGGGAATTTCACACTTTTTCTTCATCTTTCTGCATAATGTAATCTTTGAGATGTAAACAAAACCATCCATAGTGACTGTGAAATGGTTCACTGTGGAGAAACTTGCCGACTTCGCCGAAATTTCTTTACAGTTGTGGCAATAGGAACCACCTGCAATGTCTACAACACATACAGAGCCGGTTTATTTACTATCCAAAATGATCAGTGAACCTACATGTTTCTTTATATGTGTTATTATATGTTATGATGATGACAGTAAAATAGTTATAAAACCAAAAAACTGTTTCCTTTAGACTCATTTGCCTTACAGTGACCTGAAAGAATGTCTTTTTAAAAAATGTTTTATGCCAAAAGCTTGTCTCAAAACTTCTGTAAAACAGTGTCGCAGACATCAATGCAGTGTATTCATATCCATTTCACATAAGAGCTTTCTGTGATGAAGCTTTTAGAGACATTGAATGCTGTGGACGTCTTGTTCCTATCACCAGCACTGTGAACATTTTTAATCTGGAACAGTGCAATTCTCATAAAACCACCCAGAATTACTCTGTTTACATCTTAAAGAAGTTTAGAAAGATCAGTGCAATTTCCATTTGAGTACACACAAACAAATTCTTACAGAGTCACACTGAGGTTGTGAAGGACAGTTTTGTGCTCGTGATTGACTTGCCGATACTTTAGAAATGGTTCTCATGGTTTGTTTGGCATCTGAAGTGTGGTTCTGTAGTTTTGCACTGTAGCTATAAGGCTAATGCAGCTAACAAGCAATGCATTAGCATAATTTTTTAGCATCACACAAACTGAATGTCTGAATCGTTATACATTTGCCTCAAACTGTGTCAAGTTGTTAAGTAATCTGAAACAGACGTGCTTGGTGTCTGACACTGTATGACGTCTCTAAAATTGGAGAAAAATATGTTGCACAGCTGAAAGTAGAAAGCTTGAAGTTTGTCCACATCGCTGTAAATTTTTCTAAACAACAGTTTGAGGCAAGCATGTGATCACGCAGTTTACAGAATTCTAGTTAGTGTATATACATTACTATTATTTGGTACATAAATAGCTACATAAAGAATGTAGTACATACATACTGTAGCTACATTAGCTTTGTAGCTACAATGAAAAACTTTGGACATCAAATTATGTAAAATAGATTTCTATATATATTATAGACTTTTTACCACTAAATTAGAGTTTCTATCTGCTCATCTGAGATGCATTTTCATTGAGTTAAAAGTAGAAGTTGTGTTGTCATTCTGTAGTCCACATCATGCCCATATTAGGTCCTCTGGGTTTAATGCTGCTGTTGGGTACTCATTGGAAGATTGTAGATACCAGGTTAACGAGTAAATATGACTTCACTCTGTTCGGGTGCTTGTTCATAGATACGCCCATTGCATGGAATAAAAGCATGGAAGTCTGAAGAATAAAGCACATAGATATAATAGAAGCACATCAGGCATATATTTTTTACATTCACTGCAAATTTAGCGTTTTTCTTTCATGTAAAAGGTGAAAAAAAACACGTCACATTTTGTTAACTCATCTAGAATCTTACGTTCACAAGTGGCAAAAACGACTTTGTCGGCTGTTCGAGTGCAGTTTACAAGAAAGAAAATTGGTATTTCCCAGTTTCTGGCATCACTCGAATGCAGCACAAGCTGAATTCTCTAAGAGAAAAATTAATGGCATTTTCAAAAAACACCACCGTTGCACCCTGTGGTACAGGAAATGTTCTAAGCCTGATGCGTTTCCCTTCTCTTGTGTACGTATTTCCTGTAAGTGTCAGTAGATTCTCTGAATTATGAGGTTATTAAGCAGATGAAATACAAATAACACTACATCCATGCTACTAGAAGGCTACCACTTCCGTGCACTGAAGTGATGCCATATTAAAGTAAGTATACCATGTATACTATTTAATTTCAACATTTCAACACGGTTATATAGCACCAACAACTCAGGCAGCAGCCTAAAACTGCCAAAGCAGTTAAAACTAAAACTACCACTTTTGACTGAGTCTGTTGGGGTGTGTGGAGTATTTTGGTGAAGTTGGCAGTCTTATTATGTTAGTTTGATGTGCAGGACTGGTAGCTTGCATACAGCAATATTCACATTTTGACTCCTTCGTAATTTGGAGGGTCCAATGACATTCGCCGGGAAAAAATGATCATACGGCAAAACATTGGATTTTTGTTTACCATAGCATGCGGCAATTTCCAAAAACATCATAAATTTTTCACATAGACAAAACCATCTTAGACCTGGAGTTCCTAATACAGGAAAGATGCCGACTACAGAGTTTCTATATAACTTCAAAGGTCTATAGTTGTCTCAAGAGGAAAGGTTAAAGTTTTCGCACTGAAACCTTGATGCATCTCTCTCTCTCTGTAGGCCTTCTGGCTCTGAAAGACTCTGTTCACTTATCTCCCCTGAAGCCGTCCATCACACCAGAAGAGGTGGAGCTGGAGGAAATAGACAACCATGTCCACGAGCTGGGAGAGGAGGAGTCGGCCGTTACTGGGACGGGAGCAGAGGTAGAGAGGAGAGAGCAGGAGGTGGAGGAGGATGAGGAAATGGGTTCTCTCACCATCTCTGACATGGCCTACAGCCCATGTGCCAGTATGCTCCCCACGCCTGTCGAAGAAGGGCAGGGCGGAGTGGACTTTCTATTCCAAAGCCCTGGCCGCTTGCTGAAAGAACTCCACTCTGACCCCGAAATGCAGGAGGAGCTTCAGGCCGAGAGGGAGCGGGAATTGGCCAGAGAGGCCCTCCGTCAATCGCTGTGCAGCCCATCCAGTGGGCGGCAGCAGCTTGGAGCCTGCATCCGCAGCGCCGCCCGCCTGGTTGCCGCAGCTACGGTCATCCTCCTGATCTTACTGCCCCTGCTGCTGGTGTTGCTGGAGTCCGACTTAGACGTCTCCTTCCTGCAGGACATCCGCCAGACGCCTGAATTCGAGCAGTTCCATTACGAATACTACTGCCCCCTGCGCAGATGGTTCCTCTGCAAGCTTGAGCTCCTGATGGAGCAGCTGTGGGGAGACTGAGGCTAATAGCTAACGGCTAATGGCCCTCCATCAGCAGGGATGAACTAACGGGACATGGGGAGGGAGGGAGGGGGGGTGAACTGAAGAGGAAGGAAGGTTTGGTCTCATCCATCACGCTGTTTCTTTTGACTCGCACCTCAAGGCCGGATTCACCCCTAATTATAACCGGATGCAAAGCCATGAATGGGTGGATATTACAGAAACCGCAAGTGCTGAGTTGTAAGTGTCAGTTTCTCGGTAAGTTTTGAGTTGCAGTATTGTAGTGGTAGCAGTGTAAAACAGATCATTTGTAGCAGAAATACGCAGTTAGGCTTCAGATGTCCAAGTCTTAGCGAAGCAAATGGATAAATAGAGGGTTAGTAGCGTTTTATATTAATGAAAGGTTGTCTAGTTCTGATTAACCTAATAACCAGTAGCTATATCCATGTTATGAAGAACTAGAGAACTACAAGCTACATTTTCACGCTTTCCATTCACTTACATGTGCTGCCTTTCATAACAAATGTACATATCCCTACATCAGTTCATTTTTTCAGGCTTGCGCTCACTGTCGCATCAACAGCTTCATTCATAGAATAGAATGGGGTTCACAAGACTGAGACAAACCTTCCCTTCCTCCATAAAGCCACAGCCTTTAGACTCATCTGTGTGTTTAAAACAAGAGAGTAAGGGCAGGAGAGATGTACTGAAACTTAAATCTGTTTTTAAAATTTTATACATTTTTATGTAAAGCTTACTATTACTGGTATTTTTCAGCAAGAAAACCTAAGTTATGTTATTTAAACAGATTTATTCTGGCCGGGTGTTTGGAGAGAAGCAAAATATTTTTATCGATGATTACACTTATATGACCTCAGTGGGTCTTGACGTGGGTTTTCTTATACAGAATAGCACAATATTTAAAATAAAAGACTTCTTTTTTCAGATTACCTGATGTCATATGCAGATGTTGCTCGGAGAAGAATGAGACGATGTTGAATGAATATCAGGTTAAGTAAGGTCAAAGACAGTTCATAGCTGTTAAGCTCTGTCTGAGATGTAGAACTAGTTCAAAGATGGATCACTATACATTATGTTTAAATTAAATGTAATGGAAACAAACAAATGCAAAGGTTATATTGAAGTTAAATTATCCAGACTACTTCAACAAATTTTTAATGTAAAGTGATTCAGTGTAGTGGAGGTGGTAGTACAAGGGCTAATGACATTTCTAATAAACTACATTATACAGAGAAAACGAAAACATATACCACTGTACATGCGATCCCTAATCACTTACAGTACTGTGCAAAAGTCAGAGACCACCCTTTCATTTATATTCATTTCCTGTCAAAATGGTCTTTAAGAACAAGTTATTCATTTTTAAGCATCAGGAAAACAACAGAAAAATATATTCACCAGAAAATTACACTGAAACATAACAACTGGATATAATATAAAAAAACTCAGTACTTAACGTGTCCACTATTATTTCTTTTCAGGAGACCTGCTTTCATTTTTTCAACGCAATCTACAGGGATATTTTTCCACACCTCCAAAGTTCAGTCTTAGAAGTTGGTTGCATTTTCTGCTTTTCAAAATCCAAGTAATCTCAAATATATCCATGATAAAGCCGAAGAAACTGCTGGACTCTCAGCGTAATTATAGCATTTAGCCCACATTTAGCCTTTAGCATAGCAGCCCGCTAGCTACACTGATTATATAATAGTAAATACTAAGTAGATACAGTACATAAACAAAAACAAATATAAGAAATATAATCCAACAAGTAAATGCAATCTAGTCAAGCTGAGTGTGTTTTATTTGCAATGCAGAACATAGATTTTACCAAAATAAAATATTTTAAAAACGTAACTGTTTAAATATCAGGACTTATATGTGAGCTAGATTAGACAGAGTTAGTATCAGTATCGGCCGATACTAAAGGATCAGGTATTGGTATTGGAAGGAAAAAAATGGTATCTGTACATCTCTAGTGCAGATGTTTTTCTTTTTTGTCTCTTTCTCTTTTCTCAGTAACAGCTACACATCCCTTCACACTCATAGTGTTGAATTGTCTTCTCACAGTGGAGGGATGGACAGAAACACCTGTGGACTTTTTCAGATCTGAAGCAAGAGTAGAGCTTGATTTTCTCCTCTCTCTCAAAGAGGAAAGTTTTAATTACTGCTTATCTGACAGTTTTGGTGGTCCAGCAGGTCTTATACAGTTGTTAAGAGTCCCATTGTCTCTATATATTTTAATCATTGTTAAAAACTCCAGTTTTTGAAACTCTTGTTTTTCCTTTGACTCAGAAATATCTCCTGAAAAATGAATGACTTGAAATGAAAAAAATGAAGGGTGGTCTCTGACGTTCGCATGGTGCTGCATACCTGTACATCAGTATAATAGTACTGAATAATAGTAAAAAGTTGAACGGCATTCTCAGGAACGTACGAGACTTACCGAAGGATCTGCAAATAGAATAATGTATATTTTATTGCAGCAAATATAAATGTGCACATATGCATTGTGTTAAATTCATAGCTGTATCATTAATGGCCCATCAGTAGTGGATAAGCCACCTGACTTACGTCATGGTATCACATTATACATAACTAACCGACGATCTATACGCATAAAAACACATCTGAATAACCTCGAACATAAACCAAACCATAGCATCTTTATTGTGATTGAATCCAAAGTATTACTGAGCATATATTAATGTGTCATTTAGATTTATACCGTCTTTAACTCCTACATGATATCACTACACGTCAAGTTTGGCTTGGTTATATAGTTGCTGAACACACAAACTACACTGTAAATGTATGTGTACATTCAAATACTTTAGTTTGCTAGATGTGTATTGCTAAGCTGCACTAGTTAGCATGCTCTTCTTTGTAAATACTGTGAAAAATCATACCATACTCATGTCAAAATGTGTCTGTAGTCTGTGAACTTGTACCCCATTTAAGTGTTTGCATGCTATTTGTACCTGAGCAGCGGAAGTAAATCTCGTTGTACCTCGTTGGGTGACTGACTGCCTTTTGAATCGAACAGAAGAAGACTTTTGCTCTGGTTCGGGTTCGAATTCAGCTCAGATAGGTGTCTCTTCTCTGACCTCAGGGAGTGACATTTGTTGGTAGTCTTAGAAAAACCTGTAATAGCCAGTAATATAAATGAACGTATAGTACGTTATTGTTGAGATAAGATGCTGCTGAAAGTCTCATGAAGTCATTATCATCGTGATTTCTTTCAAACCGCTCGTCATCCTTGTATAAAAGCAGTAGTAGCAGTAGTAATGTAGACAGTAGATTATCTAAAGCTAGTGCTTTTGTGTGTTACCATGACCAGCAAACCAGACCTAGGGCTGAATTCAATCAAACTGCACTTGGAACCGCCGGGGTTTTTTGTTTTTTGTGTTTTTTTGTCATCATGCTGAGTTTACTGTGGCTAAATCTTACCATATGTAATTCATGTAAATTCAACCAATATTAGCAAATATAACAAACAAAAAAATTGACTTTTTTTTTACTTAAAACTGTCAGCAGTCAGAATCTGTTACAGAAATTTCATGGCGGTTTGTAGCAAGTTGATTGTCTTTGGCTGTCAGTGTAGTAGTTTTTTCTTGTCATTATAGTGTGGCAAAGTACAAGCTGTTCTGCCCAATTTAATATGTTACACACCTGATTTTGTTGCATTTTTATTGACTTGCCTTGCCTTATGTTGCATGACTGCACACCCACAGATTAATGTCATTCTGTAAAGCTGTATTTATTTCTCCTGATCTAGATGGATCTGAACTATGTTGGATTATTATTTTATTAGAAATGATTAAATCAGCAAAATACAACCTACAGTACTAATGCAGTTTTATGCTATGCCTACTATAAACATTTGCACACATTTGTCTTGTAAAAAAAACAGTTCTGTTGACAGTATTGACCCATCTTGGACATGAAATTTGATAACATTCTTAATTCAAATGAAAAGCAAACCATTTTTTTGTTTCGCTCGCATATTGCATTACAGGCTCACTGCTGTTCACGTCTTGTCACAGCATCAGAATAGGATGTTAGGTACAAGTTCCCCATCGGGGACTGTTCCAGGCCTTCGCTTTTCATCGCCGTAAAACATTCCACACTTATTGCTATTTAGAAATCTTCATTTCCTCACTGTAAGTGAAGACTCTAAATGTACCTTTAAGCCACAGGTTTGAAAGTCTTGTTTGCAAGTTGTTGAAAGTAGAGTGTTGAGTGTTTCGCAGAGGTGGGTAGTAACTAGTTAAATTGACTCAAGTACATGCCTTTAAGTAAAATATTGATGGATTTGTTCTCCTCCTGAGAATTTTCAAATTGTAATACTTTTACTTATACTAGTGAGTAAAGGAAACTACTTACTACTTAGTTACATTTTTTAGCCATTCGTATTTTCTTATTCATTTTATTCTGTTTTGTTCGTGACGACATCTGCACTGCTTTATGATTGGTTACTTCTTTTACCATCTTTTTGGCGCTTCGGCATTTTATTTTAGGCCAAAAGAGTACCAAAAAGAGAAGAACAGAGCCGTACAAACCTCAGTCCCTATGCTGATCAACACTCCACTGCAGTTCTATAAGTTACTCAGTGCTTAAGCAGTTTTTGTTTTTTTTGACATATTCCTTTTGTACAGAGCCCTGCCAGTGACATCCTGTGTACATAAAATAATGCATGGCCACCCAATATTAACACTTGGGAAAGAGTTACTAATGCGTGGCCACGACTTAGTAAGGCATGGAAATGAGATCATGCCTTTATCATGCATTATTCGTTCCCACGAGATAATGCATGATGCAGTACAAGATGAGGAGGGGTACACCACTCTGTGAAAGACTGCATGATCAAATAATGCAACGATTCCAAAATAACGTTTCTCAACGTAAAATAGCAAAGAACTTCTGCTTTTCATCATCTATGGTACATAATAACATTAAAAGACTCAGGGAATCTGGAGAATTCTCTGTATGCAAGAGACAAGCCCAACAACCAGTGTTTGCTGGCATGATCTTCGGGCCCTCAGGTGGCACTGCATTAAAAAAAAAAACATGCTTCTGTAGTGGAAATCACTTAAAACTCTAAACGCACAGAAGAAACCAAATGTAAACAGGATCCAGAAATGCTGCCACCTTCTCTGGGCCTGAGCGCATTTAAAACGGACTGAGGGGAAGTGAAAAAAGTGTCCTGTGGTCTGATAAATCGAAATATGAAATTCTTTTTGAAAATCATTGATGCTGTGTCCTCTGGGCTAAAGACCACTCAGCTTGTTATCAGTGCACAGTTCAAAAGCCAGTATTCATGATGGTATAGGGGTGCATTAGTGCACATGGCGTGGGTGATGTGCACATCTGTGAAGGCACCATTAATGCTGAACGATATATACATGTATTATAAGAGTCCAGGTGCTAAACTGCCCTGCCTGCAGTCCAGACCAGCCACCACTGAAAACATTTGGCGCATAATAAAATGAAAGATACGACAAATGAGCCCCCGAACTGTTGAACAGCTGAAATTTTATATCAAACAAGAATGGGAAACATTTCACTTTCAAAACTACAGCAGTGTCCCCTCAGTTCCCAAACGCTTACAGAGTGTTGTTAAAAGAACGATGAAGTGATGAAACACAGTGGTAAACATGTCCCCGTCCCAACTTTTTTGGAACATGTTGTCGGCATCAAATTCAAAATGGGCATATATTTTTCAAAAAACAATAACATTTCTCAGTTTCAACAATTGATATGTTGCCTTTGTAGTATTTTTATTTACATTCTGCACAGCGTCCCAACTTGTTTGGAAATGGGGTTGTATTTATACAGCACGTCACCAGCAGGGCTCTGTACTTTTGTGCTTGTACTCAAATTGTATTTTGGGAGAGCACTTCTATTTTCACTTGAGTATGGATTTCAGCTACTCTACCCACCTCTGTTCTTTTGTAGGGGGATTTTATAAGCTGTAAGTTCTCTTTGACACATGTTTCTGAACACTAGGCAACACACATTGGTCAAAATGAATGTGTTGTTTTGAAATGACAGTTCTGATTCAGTGTTCTGCACGACTCTCATTAGGAAAGTTAAACGGCAAGAAAATGCTGAATTAGATTATTTCATTCTACATTTGTAATCCAGGTTTGGTGTCACATTGGCCTTTTTAAGAAAAGGAACCCACTTCCCTTTAGTAGTTCATGTTCAGTGTGACGATAAAAAGAAAATATGCAACTCTGGAAAACATCTGGAAGATGCTGGTATATGCAATTTCAGTTTCAGTAGTTATTTTTTTCTTAATTTCTCAGATGGAGTGTGTGCAATGCTGTCTTTTGTTTGCATGGCTTACTAAATGTTTTGTTTTTGCTTTAAAAAAAATTGTCTATATCAGTTCTACAGTGCAACTCTGGGACGATTAAAAAAAAAACATATCCCGGTTTGTGCAACACTGGGACTCAAAGCCTTATGAAATTTGTAAAGTGAATTTTGATTGTTTATATGTTAAAATTATGGATTGTTTTATATGTTAGTACTGCCACAATAAAACTCCCAAATCAAAACACGGAGATTCTTCTGCCTGAGCGTTCTTTTCTTGTACTTTGCTTGCTAAGACTATTCAATGAAAACTACACATCCATCAACAATGAAAAATGTAAAGTGTACTGTTTATTTTTTAGATAAACCTGCATGTTGAACAGACACAAAGCATAAGGTACATAAAGTACACTGAGTTTGTTAATACAGGCCAATATGAGAAAATTCACAGCAGAATACAGTGCATTAAAACACTGATTATAAGAAATGAAGGAAGACGAACTTTATTTTGAGCTGAATGAGGGTGAGCAATCCTGGTTAAACAAAGTGTATGACAAAAATGCTTTGGGTGAAACTGAATAAAGCAGTTTCAGCCCAATTTCCCTAAAACTTCCCTGAACGAACTTGGAAAAGGTGAGGATAGAAGATGAGATGCTTCGGAATGGGGAATGGGAGAACATTTTTAGAAAATGACTAAAGCTCTGAGGAGATGAATCATGAAAGATGAAAAAGAAGGGATAAGAGCGAGCCAGTAAAAAAAAAAAAGTCAGCATTAAGAGAGAAAAACAAAGCTGAAGCAGCATTAAATGGATATTTAGAGGTTCTACTTTGAAATGTAAGGTTGGTGGAGGACTTGAGTTAGCCTACGGAAATACACAGCAGATTTGGGGAAAAATGGAAAATAGCAGCGTTCCAAAATTGGCAAGTTTGATGGCGGTTATTAAGCTGAGGGAGGTAGCTGCAATTTAATTTAGTAGAACTGCACTTGATTATACATGAAGGAAGACAGACGAGTCGGATTCTATTTTATAAAGACGTCATCTCAAATTGAGATTAATATGTCCTATTTGGTGGCATGTTTGCTAAAGGCCTTAATTAAATTAGTCTATAATTCAGATTTCTGTAGTGTAGTGTTCTGTGTTTGATTTCACATGTCCACCACATGTGACTTAAATAATAATCGAGTAATAATAATAAGTTGTGTCTTGCATGTAAATCCTATATTCTCCCATAACAGAACAGCTCCACACATTCCATCTTAATACCTGTCAATCTGACACTAACAGAAGGAAGCAGCTCAAAAACTAAGGCATAAGATTGATTTAGTTCATGAAAAGCACAAACACATGAATTAGCCAAAATCTGATGCTTACAGCTACATTGTACATCAGAATGAGAAACAAGTAATGAAAGCACTTTATTTTGCATTGCTTATAATACATTTTTTAAATTATTACATTTTTAAAATCGAGCATCATAAGCCAGTTTGTCAGACATAAATTAAGATCCTTGACTAAACTGCAGTTCCAGTGATGTGGAACACCATTAAAAAGTCTTTCAGACTTCACATAATCTGATTCTGGGAAGCCACTTCTAAATGTTTTGCATAACACAAAGCTAACTAATTAATGCAGCACAGTACATTTGAATGAATAAACAAGGGTGTCATATGCAAATAAACACAAACAACTGTGCTGTGCAAAAGTCAGAGACCACCCTTTCATTTATTAAATTTCAGGTCAAAAAAGTTCATTTTTCAGTGTCACAAAAAAGGAGAAAACATATCGTCACTGTCCATAGAAAAACATGTATCTCCATTTTTTTTATTTTTAGTTTTCTGCATCAATTGAGCACAATAGCTTTACACTGTGTGAAAATTTCATGATGAATGGACCAATAGCAAACCTCTAAAATTACCTGGAATAAAATATCTTTACATTGACTTACAATAAAAGTAAAGAATGTTTTTGCCCTGTCCTTTAAAGTTACCATTTTGGAGATACTTCTTTTTCTTTGGACAGCAACGATATATTTAACAGAGAATTACACTCTTGCTTCAGATCTGAAAACATCCACAGGCGATTCTGTCTGTCCTTCAACTGTGGAGTGAGGTTTTATAGACTGATGAATCTAAATTTGTTGTTGGGATCATTCGGATTGTGAGAAGCAGAAAATGCAACCAACTTCTAAGACTGAACTTTAAAGGTGTGGAAAAATATCCCTGCAGTTTTCTTTGAAAAACTGTTAGCAAGTCTCTTGAAAAGAATGGAAAGATGGACACACAAAGTTTTGGTTATTGTATTTAGTTGTTGAGGCCTCTGTGAAATTATTAACTTGCACTTAATGGCCATTATGACTGGAAATCAAATAAATCAATAAACAAAGGATGATCTCTGACTGTATGTACAATACAGAACAATTTCAGTTGGGATATAAGGATAAAGAATAAAAATGCTGAACATACATTCCAAGCAAGCATCTTATATAATGCTGTCACAGTTAATTATCATACTTAAATACAGTGTAGCTCAGTTAGACTGTAATAATGCATTATAATTACCCCCAGCGACTCTGCTGGAGGGCCCTCGTCACTCGACAAAAAACCTAATAAAAAATTAAAGCATAAAGCGTCTTTACTTAGTATACCTGTCTGACTGAACCATCAGCGAAGACTCCACTGTTATTCCACTGAGGCAGAACACTCTCCTACTCTCCATACAGCGCACTGCTTACAGTGAGAGGGAACAGACTGAACACGCTTGGCAGGGTGCACTGTGTCAAACAGGGAGCCAGTTCAGGTTAATATGTTGAGTCAGAGCATCACAAAGCTGTGCGGAGGTAGACGATTCAAACATGCATAGAAACGTGTTAAGGCCTCAACACAGCCCAAGACTCCAGCACTGTAATATTGGGCTAGGACACAAAACTGAACCAAGACCCAACAGATATATTGTTTGGCTGTTAAGGTCGACTGACAGCAGATTGACTGGTAACCGCTACATTATTCATATTACTTAATATTACTTTCTACTGTTTAGGTTTAGGAAATGTGACAATAGACAATTCACAGTTGACTACTGATAATCATATCAGTAAAGCAGTGTTTAACTCTAAAACTGATAATCGTCAGTTATCAGAACCTTTAGCTTGTTAAAATCTATATTTATATACCAGTCAGGCTCTAGTGAAAACACAGGGAACAGAAGAAAACGAATGCAAACAGCCAATTCAGCAACCACATATTTGATTTTGCTTTTGCCATAAGCTCAGCAAGACCAGCAGGAGCCTCGCTGGTTACATTCTGTCTTTTTGGATGAAGAGCACAAACATTACACCATACAGCAGTTTAGGCTGGAAATCTTTTTGGTGTGACTTCCAGAGAGTTTGGCCACTGATGCTGGTTCCTTGTGTTCGTGTGCATGCTTGTTCACCTCTCTGTAAAGAAGAGGGAGAAGCTTTACAAAATAGAACAGCTGCTATAAACATGAGCTGAGCATGACTCAACTGTATTGTATATGGATTATTCTACAGAATTGGTTCAAAACACATCTCAGATTTTGAACTCATTTAGACTAAAATCCCTTTGCTTTGAATGACCCTTTACTTGAATTATGTTTATTAAAACAAATGACTAAACAATTTTGTCACTACTCAAACGTAACACTAACACTACATAACACTATAGAAACTTAGCCAAACGTTTCGGTAGTGACTGTTCCGTGACTGAGTTTTTCTCAAAATTAGCTAAAATTGTCACTATCAAAACATAACACGACATAACACTATAGAAACTTTGCCAAACATTTCAGGAGTGACTGCTCTGGTAGTGACAATTTTAGCTAATTTTTAGCAGAACTCAAAAACGCTAAATAGTTCATGTCGAGCAAATACAGCTTTGAACAGTTGTACACAACAAAGTTTACTTAATTGCTGAAAATATGTGTTTCGGTAGTAACAATTCTTAACATTACACACTGATTGTCAGACTTTGGGACACACTTCAAAACAATGGGATTTAACTGCTCATCATGTGGTCATGAGGGAGAGGGACGCAGTCTAACTTCCTGCTTTAAAATGAAGGGGTGTGGCTAAAATAAAGCTCCGCCTACAGACTAAAACTGTGTTTCGGTAGTGACAAGAAAATGTGGGACAGCATTTTTTTTTAGATATTTCACTTCACTTTAAAAGAAATCTTTAAAACACTGAAAGAAATAATGTAAATATGAATCATGATTTTTGTACATATTTAGCTTATTACTATCACAATTAATGTCTTGGGTTTGAATAGATCACAACATAATCCTTGTAAATATCTAAGGTCTAAATACTTAATTGTTTTTTTTTCCTGTGAGGCTGCAGTTTGAACTAATTTGGTAGAATGGTCCATAGAGTCTGGCATTCAAGCTCTCTGATTGATCGAAAAATAATGTGCTTTGTGATTTCACTGTCAAATTAATTTCATATTTCCATTTTTCATTTAGCAATATATGCTTAATGCATTACACTCACAGAGATTGCACTATGAGTCACCCTTTACTCCTCATGGGCTCTGCAGTCAGATGCAATTTGAGCAGATCTGCTGCCCCCAAGTGCTAAGTAAGTGGAACAGAGTGCTTTGATGTGGCTTTGAAGTTCAGAGATCCATACTTAGTTTGTTTAAAAGTAAACTTTTTTTTGGAGATGCTGAGTTTTGATGTAATATTTTTTGGGGAGGGGGGCTGGGGTTTGGTTGTGGGAGAGTTTTGCTTTAATCTGACTGAAGGAGTTTTTCCCTTTCCAGTCTACTTTCCTCATTTCATGTGGTGTGAGTGACTCACCTCGCTAAATGGAGGACAGCCTCAACGATGTTTGAGCCATCCTTTGCGCTTGTCTCACAGAAGAGCGAACTGTAGGTCTGGTGAGAACAAAGCACATGGGGTTGATACAGAAACATGCCTCAAATTCAGATCAGAAACAATTTAGTTCAGTCTAGGGCTGCATGATTCATCGTATTTTATCGTTTTGTGAGATGAGTGTCCAAGATGACATTAAGGCTATGATGACAGAAGGGAATAAATTAGATTCTGTGCAATGCAAAAGTAACATAATCAGACTGAATATCAGACTAGATATTAGAGCAGCGGTGTGCTGTGCTTAGAGGGGAGTCAAAGCCCAATGTTGCGTGTGCTATGGCTGCAACAACTAATTGATGTTATGGATAATAAAAAATTGTTAGCAATGAATCTTGTCGTGAGGATTTAAAGAAACAAATTTGTGGCAGAAAACTCTAGTAGAACTGTAGTCAACAGTTAAAATGGCATGATTTTGGAAAATAGACTGGAGATTACAGGATTACAGGATTTTCTGTTTTTTTACAGGCACAGATGTTTTAAAAACACTACTTTCACATGCAAGTTACTGCTGTTTCACATGTGGTGAACATGGTTTAGGACACTGCATGGCTGATAACTAGGCTTCTTCTGTGTGCTCAGGTTTGATTACATGATGTTACCCACCACACACATTAATCTATCTTTGAGGAGAAATCATTTGAATAGCAATGTGAAGCCCCTATACAAACTCCATTATAGCACACAGACTACCATGTAAGATTTGTTTATGTATTGATTGTTCTTTTATTCTTTCTGCACCTTTCACACTGAGTAAAACAGCATTTTTGAGGGCAGTGTACAAGGCATACTGTGGCACTGTTGATCTTGAAACTGATTAATTGACTGATTAAGGAAACCATTCTTAGTTGCAGCCCTACCTTATACAGTGACTTAACCACTCGGCTATAAAACCAAATACAAAGTGCAAAGTACATACATATCACCACTACTCTATCCCTAACTAACTAACTTATAAAAATGTTTTAACATGATGAAGATTATTCTCACTATCAGTGTTGTGTATAAATGTGTAATGCAGTAACGGCTACTGTCACAACAGCATCATCATAAGGAGCTTACAATGCACAAAAATGTGCTTCCAGTTGTGATGTAAGTAGGTATTAGCATGTCATTATTTTTATTCTTCACTTTGCACAATAGTTAACAGTGCTTTTGTAATTAAGGTTAGATTTCTGTGTACACGGTAAAAAGGTCTGTACCTGCTGGATTTAATTTATTTACAATTTATCACTTCTTGTATCATTATGATATCCTACAACTTTCTCAAACACTGCAATTTTGTATATATTGTGCGGTCTTGGTTCTGGGGTTAATTTCCAAAATGCTACATCAGATTCCCCTCCGTCTGTTACATATTGGCACAAGACTGAGTGCGTTTACATGCACTTAATAACACAATACCTGCAGAAAATCAGATTTTGTCAGTAATCCAGTCGATGCGTTTATATGCACTTGAGTAATCAGATAATGGGGAAACTCCGGGTCTACATGAGTCAGACAGTAATCAGATTTCTGCCTTTCAGCCAGCCAATAAACTCACAGAAGAAGACGTGACGAAAATGTAATGTAAAACTCAAACTTCATGCCACAGCTTTTTTTTAAAAAAACACTGCACTGCTTGACGTGAAAATATGAACAGACATTATCTAGAAGCAGAAAACTTAAATCCTTTATTTCGTCAAATCTAGTTGCTCCAAAAGTGTTTTGCTGTGTCTCACAGCGACGCTGCTTGCTTATTTCTGGTACAGCAGTCTGTTTTGCACATGTGGAGACTGAGAAATCCGAAAGAAATCAGAGTAAGAGTTTACATGCACTGAGAAATCTGATTACCGAGCTAAAATCCAGCTCTCTTTATCGGATTTCTTAATCGGATTTCTAGATTGGAATATGGTGCTTACATGACCATTTGAATAATCGGATAACTGCAGAAATCCAATTATGATGGGATTATTAATGCTTAAAAGTCACACTTAGAAGTGAACTATTTTTTAATGGAAGAAAAGTGAACATGTGGAGTCTGATTTGCATTCATAAGTAGAAGAAGAGATGTTTTATTATAATCTGAATTTGATGAAAAGTCTGATTTGAACCTGTTAATACAAAATGTAACTATATCTGTATATCTGTAACTATAATTCACTATATAACTACCTACTGTCAATTATGCAATCACATAATTACATTTAAATAACAGAGCAAAAAGAGAGTAGTGACACTAGACTTTCAACGGATAATTAATTACATTCACAGCGGCTTGATCACTGTCCACAGAGTCAGAGGGAGAGACGTGCATGTGTTCAATGATATGAATGCCCTCACCATGGCTAACTTCTCTCCGTAGCTGGTTGGGATGCAGGTAATGCCATCCTGAAGAGCCTGCTGCCGCAGATCTGTCTTATTCCCCACCAGCATAATGGGGACATCATCCTGGGAAACATCCTGGAGGCAAGGAGGACTTAAGTCAACATTTATATCAGAGTTATGTGTATCATGCAGATGAGATTAAAATGAGGAGTTTTGAATTAAATTAAAATTCCAGGACTGCCACTGCACGCTCAGGTGTCCAATCCTGAATTATTTAACATTAAGCAGAAAATAAGGGAAACACCTCTATGATGTCGACCCATTCGCGCACATTCAGAAAGCTCTTCTCACAGGTGACATCGTAAAGCAGGAGTACCCCATCAGCTCGTCTGAAGTAGGATTTAGCAATGCTTCTGAACCTGCAGAAAAGGAACCATTCGAATTCACATTCCTACAACACCCATTAAACCAACAAAGCAACCAGAAGACACCCAGTAAAAATCCCTGTGTAAACAAACAATGAAAGCAGTCTTTAGTTTGCACATAGTTCCCTTAGTTGATGTTAAAAGTAATTCAAAAGAGGCTAAAAGTTTGTGTTTGGATTTAGGGGAAGTGTTTACAGCATATGTTCTGGTGTAAGGTTTCAGACTGAAGGTTGGATTTAGTCTGTTGGAACTACTATTAGGATTTATTGTTAAGCCTTTAGGATACTGTCTTTAGGACACATGTTCATTGTTATGGGTTTAAATACTGTTTTAACATTAGGCTTATTACTGACTTATTGGTTTAAGCTAAGATAAAGAATTATGGTTTATTATGTAGGATTTAGGGGATTTAGGGCTAAGGTGTAATATTAAGGCCTCACTTCTGGGTCTCACCTCTCCTGGCCTGCCGTATCCCAAAGCTGTAATACTGTTGGCACTCCATCCACGACAAGAGTCTTCATTTGAAAATCAACTCCTAAATAAAGCAAAACAAACACAGCTAACATTATCTCATAGTCTTCTTACATGTACAATGATACTGTGACATGAAGTGTAGTTGAGTGTAGTTTTGAAAAACTTGTTTGGTCACTCTTACCGAGAGTGGCGCTGGTGGTGCCCTTGAACTCGTTCTTGCACAGTCGCAGAAGGAAGCTGGACTTGCCCACGGCAGCATCACCTGCTAACACGATCTTGTACGTCTTATCAGACGCCTGTGGCTTCTCCACTAACTCATCTTTTTCTCTCTACAGAAACAAGCTATGTTTTATTATAATAATAATAATAATAATTATTATTATTACTAGTAGTAGTAGTATTAACAACAACAACAACAACAATAAATCTTATGTACATGGTAACTTTTCAAAGCCCAAAGCCACTTTATAAGGCAACAACAGAGAACAGCTCATGACTGAGCACAATAATAAGAAGAGGAATAAGAACAAGAATGAAAGGATTGCAAAAGGTATCAATAAGGAAAAACAATGCAAATGAAAAGACATAAAATTAACAGAACAAGATCAAATAAAACCACAACATACATTATATGGACAAAAGTTTTGGGACATCTATACATTACACCTACAAGAGCTTTTATGACATTCTAAATCCATAGGCAATACTATGGAGCTGATCCCCCTTTTCAGCTATAACAACTTTCACTCCTCTGGGAAGCTTTCTACAAGATTTTGGAGTTTGTCTGCGGGAATTTTTGCCCATTCATCTAAAAAAACATTTGTGAGGTCAAACACTGATGTTGGACGAGAGGGCCTGGATCACAGTCTCCGTTCTAGTTCATCTCAAAGGTGTCTGATGGGGTTGAGGTCAGGGCTCTGTGTGGGCCAGTCAAGTTCTTCTACACCAAACTCACCCAGCCATGCCTTTATGGACCTTGCTTTGTGCACTGGGGCTCAGTCATGCTGGAACAGAAAAGGTTCTTCCCCAAACTGTTTACACAAAGTTGGAAGCATACAGGTGTCCAAAATGTCTTGGTCTGCTGAAGCATTAAGATTTCCCTTCACTGGAACTAAGGGGCCTAGACCAACCCCTGAAAAACAGGCAGGTCAAGTTCTCCTGGCATTCGCCTACCCCTAACCACCCCCTCCCCCATCTGGCATTGTGCATACTGATCTTAGGATTGTGTCTGGCTGTTCAGCCATGGAAACCAATTTTGTGAAGCTCCTAACGTGCAGTTCTTTAGCTGATGGTTGTTCCAAAGGCAATTTGGAACTCTTTAGTGAGTGATTCAACAGAGGATGGGGCACTGTGCACTTCAGCACTCGCATGCCCGGCTCTATGGGTTTGTGTGTTCTACCACTTCGTGGCTTTGCTGTGGTTGCTCCTAGACACTTCCATCAGCACTTACAGTTAACAGGGGAAGATCTAGCAGGACAGAAATTCCACATACTGACTTGTGGCACAGGTGGCATCATACCTCACTAATACATAATACATCAGTGCAATCCATCAAAAATACACAAAATACGAATGCAAAGTATCTTATTGTTATATCTTATTGTGTATCTTATTCCGTATATCTTAATTCTAGTCATACAGAACTAAAGCAATCTGTCCATGATGTTAAGTTCCTATACACAGACTGAGCCAGGCTGAGCAATAACTTTGTAGGCTGTAGACTTATGTAGGGTTATAGAAGGCCTTCAGATTGAAGGGTCAAAATTTTCATCTTTAATTTCAGCTGTTTGTTGTTACCTCAGTGAAGATGGCTGAAAGGCATTTCTTTCCTGACACAGGGATGTCTGGCTTTACTAGAGTCCAACTCTGAACTGACTCACTGTCTGATCCACACACCGTCTCTTCCCGTACTTCTTGCACCTGGGAACACGAAGCAGGACAGAGCAGTGACCCAGACAGACTAGGCTAACCTGCAGTGTTGCAATATGCACAGAGGTTTAAGCTTTTAGCTCTTTGATAATCAGCACCTGAAAAGTACTGTTCATATTCTTTCTGAGCAACTGATGAACGTTTTTGCCTCTTTTTACTTGCTTTTACTTTTACTTTTTACTTACCTTTAAAAGCAGCAAAAAACAGCTCCACTCATGAAATACAATGTTTATTAACAGCTTATCTGTTTACAATTGCGCAAAGGAAACACATTTATTATTATTTATATAATAGTTCATTATACTTATATGTGGTGCTGTTGTGCTCACTGACAACAACACTGAACTGAAGTAAACTGAATTGAACTGGACTGAATTACACAGAATAAAGTAACTGTACTATTAAGAATGTAACTGAACTGAATGTAATTTAACTGAACCAAACTGAACTGAATTCATTTATACAGCACTTTAACAGCCACTGTCAGCTCTATCTCTGTGTTCACAATGTTCCGTGTAATGTCACTACACACGTAGCCCAGTTCTCTCACCTCTGTGTCTGACGTGTCTCCGGACAAGGCGGTGGCTGCATCCACTGGGCGAGCAGGGCTTTTGTATGTGCTCTCGTGCTCCGAGTCGTAGCCGTTGTTGGAGCGAAGAGTGGACATGCCGCTGTCCACACAGCTCTCAGGCAGACTGTCCACCTCACAGCTGAGTATGCGCATGGGGTCACACAGCGCCAGGGCCAAAGAGTCACTGCTTTGCATGCGCAGACACTCCATTAGCTGCAGCTGATCGTAGTCGTCATCCCCACACACATTACAGCACCTGCAGGACCACAGAAACAAGCAAGCAAGAATAGTTATATGCTGTGTCAATCACTATTGTCACTATTATCAATGATAATACTAGCTACTGACAGACATTTATGCATTATACTTGTAATGATATAATGGCAGCCAAAGAAACGGCAACAGCACCAGAGTAAATGTGACATGCTCATTATACACTGTGTACGTAAAAAATGCTTTAGGTTATTAAAAAGTAGCAAGCAATGCAGAGAATCCCAATGGATTTTTTTTAGATTATGTACATATTTACAGTGAAGAACTGTGCAAACGTCAGAGATTCCCTTTGTTTATTTAGCTTCCAGACCTGGTAGACCACTAAAACTGCCACCATCAGACCAGCAATTAGGCTCCACTCCTGCTTCAGATCTGAAAAAATCCACAGATGTTTCTGTCCATCCTTCCACTACACTATGACAACACTATGAATCTGAAAGGATGTGTAGCTGCCAGTGAGCCCTTACTGAGGGAAGAAAATAGATTTAAAAATGAGATGTGGATTAAAAAGTTTTATGAACTGCTGAGTCTAAAATTGTATTGACTGTGGGAAGCAGAAAATGTAACCAAGTTCTAAGACTGAACTTTGAAGATTATAAGAAGAATCGAATGGAATATAATGGAAAAAGGAACAGAATGGAAATTGAATAAAATGAAATTGAGTGGAAAAATATCTGTCTATTTCTTTGGAAAACTATAAGCAAGTCTTCCAAAATCCCTCAAAAAGTGTGGGCACACAATTACTGAAACATTTTATATTAAAGGCTTCAGTGTAATTTTCACTTAGATACATGTTTTCTGATTTTTTCTGACGCTGATAAATTAATAACTTGTACTTAATGGCCATTTGGTCAGAAATTAAATAAATGCAAGGGTGGTCTCTGACTTGTATTTATTACCTGGTGTAACATTTGAAGTGTTGTTCATTGTTTAAAAAAAAGCTCACAGTTTATATGTCACGACTCCCTTCGGCTCTGAACTCTCTTTGGACTCAATCTCCCAGAATGCCCTGGGAGATAACGTGACTCCAGCCTCACTCTCACGCTCCAATCAGTGCTCCAGTTCCCCAGAGTATTGATCAGACACACCTGTTCTTCTTTGATTAGTTTAGTTTAAAGCCTGGGCTTGTAGATAGTCTCATTGTGAGGTATTGCTTCTTTTCACAGAGCTACTGAACGTTATTTCTGACTGTTTATTCCTGTTCTGACCTGTTTTGCCTTGTTTTTTGACCTGCCTTTTGCCTGATCCCTTTTGGACTTTTTGCCTGGTTATGTTTGTGCTTTTGTGTTTATTGTCTTTTCTGGATTTGAACATTGCCTGTGACCTGACTACAATTGTGGATTCTGTTTGCACTAGTAAAGCCTCTCATTCACCTTTTATCTGCGAGCATCTGCGTCATTCTGACGCGTTACATTAAAGGTAGCTGTTACTCTGTCAAAGGCAGTATAAAATCCCCAAACTCTTCACTTACTTTTCAAAATATGGAGCACACAAGCTCTTTCTCCTAGCCAAAGTACTTCCAGGAGATAATCGCTGAAATGAGATTAGTTCCACTATCTTAGGCCACTGCATGGTTACGATATTGTTTGGGCAAATACACACCTGCAACCAGAACCTGTCTTCAACTAATCTTCACCTCCCATGTGTCACTACGAGAGCTCATTCTTGCAGTTTAATCCTTTACCATTTCTTAAACATATATTACCCCACTGCTTTGTACTTACAGTAACTTTGTGGACACATTGTAAAGCCCAGAACCAAATACTCTAGTGTTTCAATATAAGTGCTTACCTGCCCCTTGTTTTTGGTCTGGCTGTTCTCTAGAGCTGTGCGTAAACCATCATTGCTGTCATGAAGCTTCCTGTTTGCTGACCTAAGAAAACAAAATGAGTAAAAAAAAAGCACAGAAACTTTACCAGAAGCAACAACTGAATAAAGTCACTTCTATAAAGCAATGTTTCAACACCTATAAACATCTGGCAGTGTATATATTCAGTTCAACTGTGATCTAATTACAGAACCATCATCGTGACAACAATCAAATAAAACTTGATCCAGTTATTTCTGTGTGTTTTTCTCAGAGGCTGAACTGTCAGGTGTCTCCTGGCACAACTTACTGTAACATTTCAATCTGTCTCTCCAGGTTGTCCCTCTCCTCTGCAAAACACCTCATGAGGGCTTCGTCTCTGCATAACATAACAAACATATATTTTTTTTTATTTCTGTATTATTACTTAATAGTTACTTATGTTTAGCACTGCTATTATTATTTGGAACTAAAGTACTGTGCAAAATTCAGAGGTCACTTTTCATACATCTAATTAAGTACAAGTTATTATTTTTCAGCTTCAAGAAAAAAGGACAAAACATATTTAACAGAAAATGACACAGAAGCCTCAACAGCTAAATATAACATACATTTTTTTCAATGTTTAGTTTGTCCAGTTTCCATTATTTACAGGAGACTTGTTCCAGCTTTTTTTAGAACTCTACAGAGAGTTGAGTCTCAGAAGTTGTATTTTCTGATTTTCTCACTCAAAGTAATCCCAAACAAAAAAATAGACCCATCTGTCCATAAAAAACCCTTATTCCAATGTCCAGTCTTGGTGTTCTAGTTTAAATTTTCTTCCTTTTTGTCTATTTCTTTTTCTCAGACAGCTACACATCCTTTCAGACACACAGTGCTGAGTTGTCTTCTCACAGTGGAAGGATGGACAGAAACACCTGTGATTTTTTCAGATCTGAAGTAAGTGGAGCTTGATTTTCTCCTCTCTACTTAAGATGAAAGCTTTAAGTGTTGTTTATCTGATGGAAACTCACAATTTTTTATACGTTTTGTCTTTTTACATTCACACTTCCATTATCTCTTATCTAATCGTCTTAGAAATAACTCCTCTAAAATAAATAACGTGTACTTAAAGGTAATTTTGTCTGGAAATGAAAGAAATGAGGGGTGGCTTTTTTATCACACACAGAAAAAGACAGGGCCACAGACCAATGAAAAGGCTTTCAGAATTTTGTCTCTGACTTGGGTGCTTAGCAACAAGGTCACAAAATTCCTTAGGCGTGTGGTGTCACTCCAGGATATCCTGCTCTCGTGATACCAGCACAGCAAACAGCTATAGGAGTGGCCAGACAGAGACAGCGTGCAGGCAGGAGGATCACTGTCTGTGTTTGTGACTCATACACAGAAACTAGACATCTGTCACTTTGTTCTGACAGACTGCTGTACTACTGTCCCAATTACATATTTTATGGCCGATCCCAACAGGCTGGTTGAAATTTCAGATAAGGCTTCTACACGCACTTCCAAACACTCAAATGCAGCCCACCCTCCTCAACCAAAAAAAAGACCTCTCACCGTTCAAAATTGATGCTCTGGTCAGTGAGATCACTCTTAATAGAGTCTAGCTCACTCTGCAGAAATGCTATGTTGGTGTGAGACTCCAGCAGCTCCTGCTTCAGCTTTTGGTTTTGCTGAGACAAGGAAAAAACAGCAGCCACTTTTTAGATAGATTTATTAGAGCCTAACTTACTGCTTCAAACTGTCAACATTCTATTTAATGAAATAAAGCTGTTGTCATACCAGTGTGAGCTCATTATTCTTTCGCTTCAGCATTTCATTCTCCTCTTTGAGACTGGTGTACTTGTTCTGGTCTTCACTCTGTGGAAGAAATATAATGTTAGCTAGATGCCTCCTGTTGCTATATAGTCGGTGATCATCATGTTATTAGTGCAGTCGAATAGTACAGGAAACGGGGGACTATTAAGAAGAATGTCAGTAAGTCAATGAAGGAGACTGGATGGGAGATTTGACTTGACTGCTGCGATTACAATTTGAAAAATATGGTGGCAAAATCACTATCATCATTTATCTCAATCAAAATTGACTGAATTTATAAAACTTAAATTATAAGAAAAAAGGATGTTTGAGAGTAGCAGCCCACAGATTTTTTCAATTTTCTCAATGATTAAAATAATTAAGATTCATTCAGAGTGGTTTCATTGTGAAATGCTCTGTTCGAGAGACATTTAGCGAGTCAAAATTGTTCACAGTGGTTAAGTTTTAGAGTTTAATGCCTCTATATTACATGAAATAGTTATGAATACGCTGCCAGATGCCTGAGACATTAAGATAGATACAAACCTTGAGAAGGTTTTGGCCTAAAACACATTTGTTCAAAGTACATTTATGGCAAAGAGGTACATGAACAGAGTTATAAGACAAATTAGTCCCCAAAGAAAACTTGCTTTTTCAGATTTAACACAAATTTACCTTAAGCAACTTTCTATATTAAAACTCAGAAGACACATGTAGGTTCACTGGTGGTTTTGTATAGTAAATAAACTGGCTATATTTGTGTGTTAGACAGCATGACCCCTGGTTCCTATCACCACCACTATACAGAAATCTTGCTAGGTTTCTGTACCCTGAACAATTTCACCATTCAAACCACTCTGAAAGACTTTGTTTACTTCGCAACCATTGAATTATGCCGAAAATTTAAAAAACTGGTGGAAATCCCCTTTAATACATTTTTATAATTCAACCAAGTGCCACTGTAGGCTTGCTGGATAAAGATAAAGACCTGTGGTCACTTGCATAAAACATCTAAATTAATTTTGGCCTCTCGCTTTACATGAAGGGAGTTGCATAACATCTGTTTAGGGAAATGTTTAACCTGTTAAATGGCCAGGGCCCACCAGCGGGCTCAAAGTTTTATCATACACTTCTATAAGCTAAGAATAGCCCAGCCAGGTTGTACTGAATTTCCTGTTACTGAATACTAGGCCTTAGTATGTAATAAGCCTGGGATTTTTAGGACGTTAAGCAAGTAAATTTAGTTTGAGACCCTACATTAGAATAACAGCACTTCAGTTTTAGACAGACACATAATTTCTAGCTTTAAATGTATGCCTTAAGCATTTACCTTACCTTAAGATAAATGCATAGGACGCACTGGACTTAACTGATAATTATAATAATGGATATTTAGAAATGAATTGAGCTTAACACACTTAAACTATATGCGACGTGTGTGAGGGCCCTCACTTCAATTCCTCACTCTTAACTTCTCAAATTTGCATAAATGTATCATTTGCAACTGTAATATTATATAATATAACCCTATAACTAATATAATACATCTATAATATAATAGTTTATGGTATTTAAGGAATAATAAGTCTTCACTTCATTGCTGCATTCTCCTGTTTGACACTGGTGTACTTACTCCGGTCTTCAGTCAGTGGATAATAAGAATGCAGTTTAAGGGATTCGTTTATGGTCATGAAATAAACACTAAGGTGGGCCTCACCATCTGCAAGATGCGAATCTTTTGCTGCAACTCCGCCAGCTGAGTTTCATAGTGATGTTTCATATTGCTCAGTGCTGCCTCTGCCTTCTTAGACTCCTGGGAAGAACAGAAGTAGTATGTCATCATATACAATAAGAAGACCATCAAAGCCAAAAGACAGAAGCTGGCACAGATTTAACTTAAATACTAATTAAAATGTACCATCTCAATAAATCGGCATTGACTTATGACACAAACTGATGGATACACCTATTTAAATGCATTTTTGACATACAGTACTACCCTTTCTTTAAAACAACAAACAGATTACCTTATTACCTGATCAATCACAAAAATAATCAGGAGATTCTTCCATGAAAAATATAATTAATAGCGTCAGCCCTAAAATACTTAATTAAGGAAGGTGTGGAGGGTATAGCAAGCATATAAAAACAACTGCTAAAACATAAGGAATGGGACAGAAATTGTGTTACATTTACTAGGAAATTCAAAGAAAACCACACGCACTGCTTGAACCTGGCTCAGGATATAAATACCATGTTATCAGTTGTTTGCTTTAACTTGTTCCCATGACGTACTCACTGGAATCACTGTTACTGCTTTACTATAAAACATGGAATTAATTTTTAAAAAGAACTTCTTCAGTAATTAAACACATTCTCAATTTTTTTGTAATAGAATAAGGACAAATAAATAAAAGCCTACTATTGTATAGCTGCACATACTAGCAAATCTAACTGCATTTGTTATGACTACCGAAGAAAATTAAACAGATACTGTTTGGATGAGTAAATAAGCTCAGTTCATTGTAAGTTATATAACTAAATGAGCAATAGACAAGGACCAGAAGTTAAAGATTAAGAACAGGGTTAAGGACAGGAGCAGACGCGAGACTTCACATGTTTCCCAGCCCTTAAACTTTGACGCAGTGGTTAAACAGAGTCCTGGATGTACTCCAGAACACTCACATGAGAAGGCTGATTACAGCAGCACAAATTCACCTGTGCCCATTTATCTGTTATTATCTGCTGTGCACCAAAACAGAATCCATAGAAACACTGCAAATACTACTGTGAAGTTAAACTATGAGCTCTAATTTGGGTCAGTGTATAAAATAATATTCCATACAAAATAACTGAAATCTATACCTAACTAACAGCATTTTTTGAAATGTAATAATGTTTCAATAGACAGCTCTTGCTTTTTGTCTTTGCTAAAACTAAAACACTAAAGGACCAACTGACAAAAGCACTATCTTTGGGAATTAGTCCAAACCCCACATATTTTAAGCGCCTTGTGATGTCAGCACTCGTCAGCACTCAAACCTTTTCAATATATGTTCTTCTATCATTATGTCAAATCATTGAGTGCGTTTACATGCACTCAATAATCCGATCGGAGTAAGGTCTATAAATCCAATTAAGAAATCTGATAAAGAGAGCTAGATTTTAGCTCTGTAATCAGATTTCTCAGTGCATGTAAACTCTTACTCTGATTTCTCAGTCTGCACATGTGCAAAAACAGACGGCAGTACCGGAAATAAGCAAGCTGTTCATCACTGAAGTTATGTTGAATCTTAAGCAAGTAAAACAATATTGATAATATTAGCACCATTAGCACCGGAGGACGGCTTCCTCAGTCCACACTGAAGTGGCTTATGGAAGAATTACGGATAAATCAACAAGCAGCAAACTAACAAAAGCAAAAAGCAAAAGTGCAAATCTACAGCTCCCCTCAAAATAAGACATAATATTGTGGTAAGAGGACAAGAGGACTACAATTGTGGAGGAACCACTGACTGTATCTATGATACATAAAGTCATTGGGCATCATTCACCAACAATTCTTAAGAAAAAAAATCTTCTTAAAACCAAATTACAAATTTTTTTACAAAGATTCTTATTTGGGATTTGTTCTTAGGTAAGAATAGAATCTATACACACTCAAGAGCACAAAGGTGCAAACATTTCTGCGGTTTAAGAACACATCATGAGTCTGGTGTAGACTTTTTCTTAGGACCTTTCCTAAAAGATAAAACTTATTGGTGAATATCGGAAAATATTGGTGAATAAGGCTCATTGATTTTAACATGCAGTCACTGTTGCTCTCACTGGAAGTAGGTGATGAAAACTGGAAACTGAGTTCACTCTATGGAAAGTATGTTTCACATTCAGATTCATGATGAAAATAATGTTAAGGAATTACTGACAGTAATAATTACAAACTGATGAAGCTTATTTTGAACACTATTGAACAAAATTCACTGCTTTTTAAATGAAAAAAATATTTTAGAGTCAAATTTGAGCAAATAAGACTTAAAATAATGTGAGTAATCAAAAATAATTATTTCTATCATGTGACAGCCATATTTATGACACATGACACTCAGTATTTCTCTAATCACAACTGTTTCAGATGGAGGTAAAGGTTTATCAAAAAAACTTTCAAAAGAAGTTTCTTGTTGTCTTGTTCTACAAACAGCACCACACACTTTTGTCTCAGCCCATATAGAAACAGTTATGTTAACTGGCAGTGCTGTGCTGACCTGCATGCGTGTGTTTCTCTCTGTCGTGTGTATGCGTTGGTCCATCTCCTCTTCCATCTCGCTCAGCTGAATGGCAGCCTGGTCCTGAGCCCTGAGGACACAACAGCATTTCTGCATGATCCAGCCATATGTGTCATACTTAAACACAGTAAGAGCACACTATCCATAGCATAGCATACAGCATTGTGACCTTGACAGCTATTATTTTAATGTAAAGCATACAGCAGTCAGGTCCTGTGTTCTGAGCAGAACCACAGCCAGAACACTAATTATCAGACTGATACAAACAGAATCTGTGTATAGTAAGAACTGCTGTATATGTCTTTGACTTTCGTCTATTTCACTCCACCATATAACTGAGAAAGGCCAGCCACAGCAAAAAAAAAATGCATTAGCTAATTGCCAGGATATTTTAAACAATCGAATCCATAAATACTTGGACATTGACAAACTTATTGTTATTTTAGATGTATACTACAGCATACTGGAATTAACTAATGAATATGGAAATGCTGACTTTCAGCTTCAGCTTGAGTACATTTGCATCCAAATTGGGTGAACAGTGTAGAAATTACAACCATGTCCATACATCGCTCCCCCCATTTTTTAGGGGCTCAAAAGTAAATGGACAGACTCACAAGCATTCATTTCAACCACCATTTTTAGAACTTGATTGCAAATCCTTTGTAGTCAATGACTGTATGAAGTCTGGAACCCATAGACATCACCAGATGCTGGGTTTCTTCCCTGGTGACGCTCTGCCAGGTCTTTACTGCAGCTGTCTTCAGTTCCTGCTTGTTCTTGGGGTGTTTTACAATCAGTTTTGCCTTCAATAGGTGAAATGCACGCTCATCTGGACTGAGGTAAGGGAACGGGCTTCGCAATTGCAGAACGTTCCACTTCTTGCCTTAAAAATTCTTGGTTTGCTTTCGCCATGCTTTGGGAACTTTCACCACCCGCACTGTGAAGTGCCATCCACATGAGTCCCGAAGTCCCGAGCAGATATTCTAGCCTTATACACTTTAGAATTCATCTTGATGCTTTTGTCAGCAGACACATCATCAATAAATACAAAGAAATGAGTTCCATTGGCAGCTATACATGCCCACTCCATAACACTACCTCGACCATGCTTGATAGATTAAGTGGTATGCTTTGAATCATGAGCAGTTCCTTCCCTTCTCCATATTCCTTTTTTGCCATCATTCTGGTAAAAGTTCATTTTTGTCTCATCTGTCCATAAGATGGTTTTAGATGTATTTTGGGCAAACTCTAATCAGGATTTCCTGTTTTTGAATCTTACCAATGGTCGACATCTTGCTGTAAACCCTCTCTATTTACTCTGGTAAAGTCTTCTTTTGATTGTTGACTTGACAGAGATACACCTACCTCCTGGAGGGCATTCTTGTTCTGCCCAGCTGTGAAGGGGTTTTTTACCATCAGGGAAAGAAGTCTTCCACCATCCACCATGGTTGTTTGCTGTGGTCTTTTAGGCCTTTTGGTGTTCTTGAGCTTACCAGTGCATTCTTCTTTTTAACAATTATCAAATAGTGTATTTAGTTATAATGTTTTCGTAATCTCTCTGATGGATTTCTTTTGATGTTTCAGCCCTAGTATAGCTTGCTTTACTGGCAGTGACAGCTCTCTGAGATGACTTCACAATGAGAGCAACAGCAGCAGATTCCAAATGCAAATGCCACACTTGAAATCAACTCTAGAGCTTTTTATCTGCTTACTTGCAAGTGAAATAATGAGGAAATTAACCCACATCTGGCCTTGTAACAGCTAAGTAGCTAACTGTCAAATGATTGTTGAGCCCCTATAAATGGTAAAGTGTGAGCTCATCTTCATTATTTAATTTCTCCAACGTGCTTTGTTGGACAGCTACATTTCTTTGCATCCAAATATTTGCAGACCTGACTGCATGTGTCCAAACCTTTTTACAGCCAGTGCCAGGTGCTCCATCTCTGTGTTCTGCAGCTTAATCTCTCTGATGAAGTTGAGTACAACTCTCTCATACTGAGGAATGATCCTGGCCTCAGTCAGACTGATGTTCTGGTACAGAGTCGACACCTGGTCAATACTAAACACATACGTACATTAGTTTTTAGTTATTAGAGCAATAAACACAGGTAACACGTTAGAATTACATCACAATCTACAGCTAAAAATACCAAGATAAACATAAAGGAAGCAGTCAAAGCAAAGTTAGGTTAATAATTTTGATGGGAATATGTGCACTGATAAAAAAAAAATCAATGAAAAAAAAAGTCTTTCCAAGTCTTTCCATACTGTGACATATTTCATAAGTTTAACACTGTATCAGGAAGGGTCTCTGAGTTAGCTGAGCTTTGCTCAATGATAGGTGGTGGGTAAAAACAAGATATTATTGGTTAATGTGATTTGTCCCTGCACGCTAGTACACAACGACACAACCAGAACTCAGAAGATGCTTTAAAGGCAGGCAAAAGTCAAATGTCACAAGAATTTTTTCTTTTAAATTGTATAGTATGATGAATTGTGCTTAATACGATCAGGGACAAGAATCAATTTTAATTTCAGGTTGACTTTAAATCAGCCCAACAAATACAATCTCTTTAGACATGAAGCATGTTCATTAAACTCATTCAAAAGATCTTGATTTGATAAACATAAGTGCATAACAGTGCATTCCTTTCCAAAAACTAACCATCATTATGTCTTACTTTATAACAAAAGTACCAATATGAACTTTGTACCGGTGCCTAATAATGTCTTCATGGTGTTTTCCATTCCAATATCCATCACAAAATTCTGCATTACATTGCAGCCAATGTCCTGGACACAGATTAAACCTTGTTCTAGAATTAGGGAATTTCCAGAAGAAGACTACAACTAACAATGTGACTGAAAAAGGCACTGGGCATAATCTCTCAAGGAATCCTAGGAGTATATTTGCACAGCTGATATTATGTGAGCCCTGCAGCCCACCTGAATCCTAAAGGGTACAGACTGAACATTTTACAGAAAATTATGCATGTGACTACATGTGTGAAGCAAAATAGAGATATAAATAGATCCAAAAATAGCTGAATGAATTAACCACAGATGTTGGTGCCAAAGGGAGGGCTGAAATATTGTTTTGGAAATCAAAATGTAAGGCATGGGTTCAAAGATATTTTTAGAACAAGCTCTAAAAAACATTATAACACAATTGTAAGGGTGGTTGTTACAGCTGAAAATATTTTTCAGGTCAAAAATCAAATTTACACTTTTTCCCTTTACTTCACAAATCAAGTAGATTAGCCAAGACAAGTTTAGTGTCCAGTAATTGCTTCTTTATTGCTTTTCTTTATTTTTGTACTGTAGCTACGAGGCTAATGTAGCTAACAAGTAATGGAAGCTCATATAAATTGTAGCAAGAAATGAACACACTTGCATGAAATCTTTTTTCAAAATCCATGAAGTTGTTAAGTGATTTCTAATAGACATGTTTATGAGATTTCTGACACTGTATGACATTCAGGCTTCAGAATGGCTACTATTATTAATTTTGAGCAATGCAATGTACTTTTGTCCACTGTTATGCATAACAGTATGTCATACGTTATCAGAAACCACACAAACAAGATGATACGAAATATTTAACAACTCAATGGCAAGCGTGTGACGATTTAGGCATGCAACTGTTGACTATAAGCTTTCATTACCTGTTAGCCACATTAGCTTAATGCATCAGCTGCAGTGCAAAATTAAAGAAGTAAACTTTGGACGCTAAATAAGTATTGGCTAATCAACTACATTTGTGTTAACTGTGTACATGTGATTTTTGGCCAAACCATTGTTTTAAGCTTAGTTGGTCAGTTTCTCTCTATATGATACTGTTGTAATCTCTGTACTTTAATTGGTTGGTTAACTTATCTATGTTAACTTGGCCAGTGTTCCTCAAACTGGTCCTCAGGGACTCTCAGATGGTCCATATTTTATATCCCTATACTTTACAAGTTAGGCTGGAGCAAAAATCTGGACCATCTGGGGACCCTGAAGACCGGTATAAAACTACTGAACTAGGTCTCCTCATGAAAGGCCATGTTCATCATTAGCCACATGACCATGGTGTCTTTTTTTATGAGAAGAGGCACTAATCAATGTTCCTTCAGCTGGAGCGTGGCAGCACGGTGGTCTGAGCTATTCTCAGCCTTTGGCTCCAATAGCCTCATCTGTCCTGTCATAAGATTCAAACTACATTGTCAAACATGCACCATGAATTAAAAGCGTAATTCTAGAGAGTTAAAAATCAGCAAAATTCAGTCATTCAGATGTAAAGTCAAGCCATTCAGAGTGGTTTGATGTGAAATGGAGAATTGCAGTAAAATTGAGCAACTCAGATTTCTATTTTAATGGTGGTGAACCAAGGATCACAATGTCTACAACACGAAATTCTGAAATGAATAGTGAACATGCACATCTTTTAAGTTTTTCTAAGTAATGATGATGGTAAAAGTGTGGTAAATCCAAAAAAGTATGCTTTTAACTACAACTCACTGCATGTACAAGTCCTTGATTTAAAAAAGATGTTTTAGGACAAAATCCTATCTCAAAACTATCACAAAATAATGTCTCAGGCATAAAGGAGCGCATTTGTACCAATTTTGTGTAATATCTTTCTATCTACCTATTCAGTGCTCTGGACATCTGGTTCCTGTCACCACACCTGTGAATAATTCTGACTCATTAAGTCTTGAGTGGAGCATTTCACATCAAAACATTCGAAACAACTTTAATTACAACTCCTTTTCCAAAAAAGTCAGGACGCTGTGCAAAAATGTAAATAAAAACAATACAGTGTGCAATTTAATTGAAAATAGTACAAAAACAACATATCAAATGTTGAAACTGAGAAAATTTGTTTCTTGAAAAACATATGACCATTTTGAATTTGATGCCAGCAACATGTTTTAAAAAAGTTGAGACAGGTGCATGTTTGCCACCGTGTTCATCGCCTCTTCTTTAACAACACTGTGTAAGCGTTTGGGAACTGAGGAGACTGACTGCTGTAGTTTTGAAAGTGAAATATTTTCCCATTCTTGCTTGATACAGGATTCCAGCTGCTCAACAGTTCAGGTTCTCCTTTGTCATATTTTTGACTTCATATTGTGTCAAATGTTTTCAGTGAGTGACGGGTCTGGCCAGTTTAGCACCCAGACTCTTTTGTTGTAATACATGCAGAATGTGTTCTGACATATTCTTTCTGAAAGAAACAAGGCCTTCCCCAAAAAAGACGTTGTCTGGATGGCAGCATATGTTGCACCAAAACTGATATATGTCATTCAGCATTAATGGTGCCTTCACAATGTCACCCATGCCATGTGCTCTAATGCACCTCCATACCATTATGGATGCTGGCTTTTCAACTGTGCGCTGATGACAATCTGGATGGTCCCTCTATATATATATATATATATATACACATTTGGTTTCTTCTTTGCATGGTAGAGTTTTAACCTGCATCACAGAAAGTTACTGTGTTCTTTTTAGAAGTGCTCCTGAGCCCATGTGGTGATTTCCACTACAGAATTGTGTCTGTTTTTAATGCAGTGCCGCCTCATGGCCCGAAGATCATGACCAGCCAGTATTGGTTTTCAGACTTGTTCTTTGTCTGTTATGATATTATTTACCATAGATTAGATAAAATTTCCAAGTTCTTTGCTATTTTACATTGAAGAATGTTATTTTTGAAGTGTTGCGAATGTTGCCTGCACAATCTTTCACAGGACAGTTTACCCCTCCCCATTTTTCCCTCCGAAAAACTCAGCCTCTCAGGGATGCTTTTTTTTCTGCCAATTGTGACCCAGTTAGTTGTGTGTTGTTCCACCAGATGTGTTTTAGCACTTTAGCAACTTTATCAGCCTTTTTTTGCCAATGTCCCAACGTTTTTGAAACACATGGCTGGCATCAAGTTCAAAATGGGCAAAATTTAAAACCAATAAAAAACAATAACATTTCTCATCAGATTTCTCTCAAAATTTGATATGTTAACTTTGCAATTAAATGTGAGATTTAAATGATTTGCACATAATTGCATTTTGTTTGGTTGTACATCATATTTATTTAACTGTCTTGAAATGTTGACAAGTCAATTGAATTCCCCTTTGCACAACTAAACTCATCTTGGCATTTTTAGAGTCAGCTGAATATGCACAAAATATATGTTTTGTCGAGTTAACACACAGGCATTCTTATTAGTGATTACTCATATGTGGAAAAAGTAGAAACGACCGTTCTACCCAAGTGAAGGTATTGGCACATATCATTCTAAATCCACTTGCATGTTTTAAGTAAACATGCTTATCAATGGGTTATATAAACATTTCGATACCTAATTCTAATGACTCACATCTGGCAAACAGGCTGAGATGAGTTTACACAAAGCCTACAAAGGCGTGTTTCATTTCAAGAAGAATCACTAATGACTTTAACGCATACTGGCTTCTTTTATTTGGTACACTGACCTGGTAACATCCACTATCTCAACAACTATAAAAATAACAATAAACATCCACTGTCAGAACTAAAACTAGTGTCATTTTTCATTTTTTGTGCATGATTTGAAAACACTGGTTGGCCTCTATATTGTGTTCAAATTTCATGACTGATGGAGCGACAGAAATGCTACAAAATGCATTTGTATCACTCCAAAATGACTTGTTCTTGTTCCATTATTTCCATTTTAAGTTAACTTTTTTTTTAAAATAAGTATATTAATGAAATTGACATTAACACCTGGTAAAGCTATAGTTATTGAGAAGCAATGTTCCATATTTTACTGGTGTGTTGATTTTATTTGCTAAAATATAAATTTGCCATTGTTTAACACAGTCTCATGTCAGTTTTCATGTATAATCTGATGGTGTGTGTTTGTCTTATAGATTGATATTATATAATGCAGTACAGTTGGAAAATATATTTGCTCCTTACAACATAGAATTATATAGAATTAACTTTGTTTGCACTAATTTATTACTTTTCTAGCAACTGTTACAACTGACCCTCTGTCTGTTACAATTAACCCTATCCATGGGGTAAAGTGTAACACTGCGCTTCTCGTCGTTTTCTATGAAATTGTACATGAATGGTAGGTACTACAAACAAAGTTCAAATGTTTGTTTGCAGCAGAGATGTATATATTGCTTGTATAAAAACAAGATTATCCCAAATTTTTTTTAAATTATTTAGTAAAAATCAAAATGTTTTGTGCCCTGCTCTCCCGTACTTTGTTATTCTCCAACACTGGCTGGAGTACAGGGCCCAGAAAAGTCTTTTTCCTGTGCTAAAGATCTAAGGAAATGAAATTTTAGAGACAAATCTTTAGGAGTGTAAGTGGTAACCCAACATTAATTCAAAGCAGAATGTTTTTTTTTAAGTCCCATGCAAAATAATAAGCTCTATTAGTACAGATCGCCTCAAATCTCGTCAAAATTGCCTGTTGAGGGAAATTTCTGACTCAGGCATCTTTTTCATACCTAACAAATGTATTTCAATGTGTTTTAATTGTCTATTTAGTACCTTGTAAAAATGGGAGGCATACAGTATATCTATGACAGTTTCATAGCTACAGCTGGGTCAGATACAATGTAACTTTCTTTTTAAAAACCACAACTACATAACTGAATTTGTTTACTTTTGCATGACTAAATATGGTGTAAAATATGTTGTTATCATGATGGATTGCGTAAGGTGTATTTCTCGGTACATCTTGAGTATCGTCAGTCCTTAGAGAGCACATTTTAAACGCTGCATGCTCTTTTCTGTCTGTTCCAAATTATGTCAGAAGAAATTAATATTGTAACACAATACCACAAATATTGTAAATATCGTATGTATCGAGACAATTTCTCGAAATATCGTGATACATTCTTCCAATATCGCCCACTTCTCGTTTGTAGTTTGAGTATTATCAAATTTCTTATCTGAGATTTAATTTAATTCTGTTTTACTGGGTCAAAATAACCTCTGTAAGCTTTAGCAGGCGGAAAAAAAAATCCCCAAAAGAGAAGAAATAGCACCTGACAAACTTCGGTTCCTATGCTGACAGATGCTGGGAAGTTTCTAGTAAGTTCCACTGCAGTACTGAGTACTTAAGGGGTTGACACAAGTTGGTTTTTGGCAGGAACTTTTACTCCTACACTGTTAAAAAAAGATGGTTCTTCAATGGTTCTTAAGTAAAGGTAGTTCTTTTTAAAACCATTTCATGCTTAAATAGTTCTTTGCATGGTGAAATGGCCCTTCAGACTGACACGGAATGGTTCTAAATAGAAACACCGCCTTTACTAAAGAACCCTTGAAAAACCCTTTTGAAAGTGTGGCACCTGAGTCCCTATATTTTATTGAAGTATCAGTACTTTTACTTGAGTATGGTTTAAGCCATCTTACCCACTTCTAATTGCTATAACCAACTCTTACCAAACCCAGGTGCCTTTCCTCCTGCTTCTCCTTACCGGGGAATGTACTTCTCCTGCTCCCCGAGCCTGGATCTGAAGTCCTCCCAGGCCAGAGAGAAGGCTTCTGCGCCCTTGCCTCGCTCCCCCATTTGTTCTTCTTGCCTCATGAAGCTCGCCGCCGCCTGGAAGCCCTTAACGAATTCATCCAGGTTTATCGCGCCGTCCTCGTCTGTGTCCAGTTTGCTGAAAATCGCGTCGGCGTCCTCTGAGCGGACGTGTAGCTCTGAACAGAGTCTGAAAAACTCACCCTTTTCAATCCGTCCCGAATTATCAGCATCACACGACCTGAAGAGCGAGTCGAGGCTCTGTTGGGTTTGACCATCTGACTCCATCCACTGAAAACACGGAGGAAATATCCCATTTAACGGTTAAAAAGACAACTGAAACATGACTTTTGTCCCAAAAGCACACCATAAAAATATATCCTGTCGCAGTCAGCGCCAGTTTCTGAGGAAACCTTGTACTTTTATTCTCCTTTTTCGACACTTTTGACAGGTGTTTTTTTTCTCTCGAGGTGGTGAGGTGGCTGTCACTTTAGCTTAGCCAGCAGCTCTGCTGCACACCAACTCTTGAACAAGCGCTAAGTAAACAAATGTCAGGTAGGCAGGCCAGTCTACCAACTTTTACATGTGCAGCGTCAGGTTTAAGCCTAAAACAAATACGTTCAGATAAACCTCTGATGAAAAATACGCTTTTTTGCTAATTCACTGGCTACCTTTACATCCTTTTAACGTTTTTCGCCCTCATAATTATGACTGTCATTCAAAACAAGAAGGCCAGTGGAGCCATGAAAGTGCAGTACGATTTCACAACACAAGATGGAGACAAAGTCTTGATGAGAAAGTCACATTGGACAAAATAGTAGCTCCAATACGGGCTTTTCATTTGTCTGTAGCCGCTGAAGCGGCATTCTGGCCTAAAACTGTAATTTAATACATTATTAACTATGTCTGTTATCTTATGTAGGAGTTTGCAAGAGAGCATTGTATCCCTCAGCCTCAATGGTTGAGAGAATTCACAGTTTTATATGCTGGCATTGGCGTAGAAGGAGGCGCAGAAGAGGCCATTATTTCTGCCACAAGAAGTGCTCTTTTATTTACACAAGCAGAAGAAGTCACACACAAACACAGCCAGGGAGCAGGCAGGACATCTGGATGGATCTCATGGAAGATACATCTCCCCCAACACAAAATAACACAATCAACACGTAACACATTTTAACTAAACAAATCAACAGCAACAGTTGTCTCTTTCATGGAGGGGGGTGGAGCTCGTGGCGCAGCTTTGCATACCACACCCCTAAAGCCCCTTCTGAAACGTGTAGTGTGTGGCAGACGCCACATAGCCACCCCAAAAGTCAGCCGTCCTAGCAACCCACACAGTCTGAACCAAGTTCTTGAGGCATGCAGAGTGCCAGCTGGCAGAAGTCCCACAGAGCAACCACCCTCAATCCTCACTTGGGGCCGCATCCTTACCACCGCAGGTCCTCGGCGCACCCCACTCTGGGGTGTCCTCCACTGACCTTGGCAGGCGACCTTACTGCAGCTCCTTGGCTGTCCTCTCCATCAGTATGCAAGAGCAGAGACACAAGAGAACTCTGCATCCTCCACTTGGCGGCGCTACCCCACCTCTGATGCCACTGTGGCATCGGTGTAGAAGGAGATGCAGGAGAGGTCGTTAATTCTGCCATGAGAAGTGCTACTTTATTCACACATGGGAAGCAGGCAGGTCACTTTACACCACACTTTTCCTCCTCATGGTAGATACACTCTCCCCGAAGCTCAACACAAAACCACACAATCAGCACATTTAAACTAATTAAACAACAACACAACAACATTAACAGCAATGATTATTTCTTTGGGGTTGGGGGGGGGTGCATGGCGCAGCCTCTAAAGCCCCTTACAAAGTGCTTGATCATGCCATGTGACCATGCAGACATGCCACTATTCCTTTTGTTTTTTTTTTCCTGCCTGGCTTTTTAATTATTCTGCCACCTCCAGAAAGGCATTCCATTTCTAAAAAGTCAAAGGAAGGTTCTACCTTTCTGAGGCTTAGGTTCTACTTTTTGCCTTGTAGCTACAAAATATGTCATTTTAATTTTAAGGAGCTGTCTATAATTTCAGGAATTGTTGTGTGTGATCATTTTCTTATTGTCTATGCATGCTGATTACAAATGGTTTCAGTAAAGCCAATCTTCTAAACCTAAGGTAAAAGCTAATGCTAACTAATGATTTCTTGACCTTTATAGGAGATCATGCTAATAGCTAAGTGGAGACTGACTGTTATTAACTATTAACTATCCATGTTTGCAAGTGTTAAAAGGGGTTGATCTTTTCTGTTCCTTTTTTTAAAACTCGGTTTTCTCCACAATTAGCTGATAGCCAGTTCTACCTGCAAGCTTGGCCTCCCTTAATCCAACGGTACTGTTAAGCTGGGAGTGTGAAGGCTAGCAGTTGTTTCCTCTAAGATACATGACACACCACAGCATCTTTTCAAACTGGAAAAGTCACTGGATAGTCCAAGAAGCTTGGAGGAGAGGAATGGCCACCCTACTTGCCCAGAGATCAAACTTCTGGCAATAGGGTCAACAAAGGGCTTAAATTATTGCCTCTAGCCATTTTTAAAAGGTAACACAATTCACACTTCCTTCAGTAAGTGAGCTCTCGTGTTACAATATACAAATTAAGCCTCCAATAAAATGCAGTTTTTTATTGTGTGGTTTGAACATTCTGACCAACCTCAGATGTTCTGAGGCGTTCATGTGATCCAATAAACCTAGCATTACAAGATCATGAGTTGGATCCCTGGTGATGCTACAGCAATCTGTGGCCAGGAGTCCAAGAGAGCACAATTGGCCTCACTCTCCCACCCCCATCTCTCAGCATGATGCTAGCCAGCACAGGAATCTGTTAGCTGACATAACAGAACTGGCAGTTAGCATTCTCTTCCTAAAGTGTTGAGCTGTCCAAGTACGTTGCATTAGCTGTAGATCAGAAATATGCAGTGGAAGCATGTGCTAGCCTTCACCCTCCTCGTGCTGGTTTATCATGTGAATTTTGAGAGACCTAGTAAATGGGTGGAATTGGAAACAGCTAAATTGGGTAGAATATTGTGAAAAAATGCCAAAAAAGTCTATAATTCTCAACATATCTTCAAGATATATCGCATTTGCAGTATGCAGCAGAATAATCACAATATGGTACTTTGCACTTATTGTGCAGCCCTATTGAATACTAATGGAATGTTATCAATCCCTTCCCTTAGATTTCTTTCACAATAATAATTGCAAAAACCTAAATTATCACAATATATCATTCAGCAGTGTGTGACGTAGGTAGTTTAGGAAGGTGGAGACAAGGTGAACAACCAAAGAAAATGAAAAGGGGGCTAGTCGTCTGTTTTGATGAAAGAAGGACTGCCAGTTGTTTTGACCCAAGGCAGCAAAGCCAAGTTACTGGCATGACATATGTCAGTCAGAGTTGCAGTGCCAAGATAGGTGCCATGAGCAACTGACAAGAACACTTACGACACCTGTTATAACAAGCAGTGTCATCCTTGAGGTGGACGGCCTGTCATGTCTGAATGAAGGTGACATACTTTCGTCTTTCGGATTTGTACAATAATGATGTGTTTTGAACAGACAGTACCCGCCATGGTGTGAATGAAAGAAAAGGGGATACAATGAAAAAAGAACAATGGTTCAGAGAGAGAGGGAGAGAGAGGGGAGAGAGAGAGAGATAGAGAGAGAGAGGGAAAATCTGTATCAACCAAGAAGAAAGGACCAATTAGAGTGAGAGAGGTAGGCTACACACATGGGGAGGGTGTGGAGAGATGAGAGCAGAAAATGAGCGGGACCTTGCTGTCAGAGGGACAAAATGACTCAGTGTGGTGCTCTCTCTCTCTCTCTCTGCTTGGACTGTCATTACTCCAGACCCAGTGACGCTCCTCCACACAATGAGGATTGGAAAAACTTTATGTCAGGTTATGTGAAGCTACTTCTGTTGTTGTAAGTATGCCTGTATGCCTGCACCTGTCTCCTCAATTGCCTGGTAGAGCTGTGAGGGTATTATCTGTGTGAGTCTGGCCACACGCAGTTCTCCCCCTGCAAGTGTGTGAGTGTGTGTGTTGCCAAACGCTGGGCTTCTGCGCGCTCCACCAGTCTCTTCGCTCCAGCACTCCGGCTGCTTTTCTCCACAGACGGACACATTCTCGCTCTCTGCTCTTCTTCTCTTCTCCCCTGTTGGAGTGTGGCTGCCGCTTCTTTGTCCTGGACACCCCCCTGGCCTCCATGAGTGCAACTGAGGACACCCAGTCTGTCCCTGAAAGGTAAGTTGGAAGTCTGCCCTCCAGCATCCAGCACCAAGCTTTCCTCATAGCTTATACAAACCTGCATCTCTACCACTGTAACATATCATATCCTAGCACAGGTTTTGGAGCAACCAGAGGTTTCTAGCACAGGTTTTGGTGCAGAGGACCATTTATATCATAGTCTGGTACAGATTTTGGAGTAGAGGACCAGTTATAATGTATTCTGTTAAAGGTTGGGGAGCAACAAGAAGTTTCTAGTACAGATTTTGGAGTAACCGGAGGTTTCTAATACACATTTTGGAGCAGAGGACTAGGTACCCTGTACAGTAGCACAAGTTTTGGAGTAGAGGAGAAGTTATCATATTCTAGCATAGGTTTTGGAGTAACTAGAGGTTTCTAGCACAAGTTTTGGAGGACAATTTACACTATATTTTAACACAGGTTTTGGGGCAGAGGACCAGTTATATCCTGTTTTGGTACATTTTAGAGTAGAGGACCAGTTATATTGTATTCTGTCAAAGGTTGTGGAGCAACAAGAAGTTTCTAGCACAGGTTCTAGAGTAACCAGAGATTTCTAGTACACATTTTGAAAGAGAGGACTAGTTACACTGCATAGTAGCACAGGTTTTCGAGTAGAGGACAAGTTACCATATTCTAGCACAGGTTTTGGAGTAACTAGGGGTTTCTAGCACAGGTTTTGGAGAACAATTTACACTATATGTCAGCACAGGTTTTTGAGCTGAGGACCAGTTATACCATAGTCTAGCACATGTTTTGGAGTAACCAGAGGTTTCTAGCACAGGTTTTGGAGCAGAGACCAAGTTATAATGTATTGTATATTGTATATGTATATATGTATATATTGCACAGATTATAGAATTATATACAGGTTATAGAGTAATTAGGATTTTGGAGTAGAAGACAGTTATTATATTCTAGCACAGGTCTTGGAAAACAATTTACACTATATATCAGCACAGGTTTTTGGGCAGAAGACCAGTTATACCACAGTCTAGCACAGGTTTTGGAGTAACGAGAGGTTTCTGGCACAGGTTTTGGAGGACCATTTACTCTATATGTTAGCACAAGCATTTGAGCATATAACCAGTTATACCATAGATGGTCCAGTTTTTGGAGTAACCAGAAGTTTCTAGTTTTTAGAGTAAACAGAGGTTTCTAATACACATTTTGGAACAGAGGACCAATTACATTGTACAGTAGTGCAGGTTTTGGAGTAGAGGACAAGTTACCGTATTCTAGCACAAGTTTTGGAATAACTAAAGGTTTCTAGCACAGGTTTCAGAGAACCATTTACACTACATGCTACACTACATGGTTCTTGAGCAGAAGACCAGTTATACCATAGTTTAGCACAGTTTTTGGAGTAACCAGAGGTTTCTAATACAAATTTCGGAACAGAAGACCAGTTACACTGTACGGTAGCCCAGGTTTTAGAGTAGAGGACGAGTTATATTCTAGCACAGGCTTTGGAGTAACTAGAGGTTTCTAGCAGGTTTTGAAGGACCATTTACACTATATGTCAGCACATGTTTGTGAGCAGAAGACCAGTTATATCATTGTTCAGCACAGTATTTGAAGTAACCAGAGGTTTTTCCAGCCCAGGTTTTTGAGAAAACGACAAATAATAACACATTCTAGCACAGGTTTTGGAGCAGAGAACAAGTTATAATGTATTCTAACACAGATTATAGAATTATACACATGTTGTAGAGTAATTCGTTTTCTAGCACAGGCTTTGGAGTGGAGGACCAGTAATACTGTCGAACTACCCTCCACAGTAGGGTAGATTTCCAGGACCAGGGTTACTGACCACTGCTATAGAACCTTTACAGTATGTGAATAGTCTTTAAATTTCAAAAAGGTTCTTGGTACCTTTAGTTTTAAGTGTAACATTGTGGAGTAGAGAACTCTATTCTTGCACAGATCTTGCAGCAGTGGACTTGACTATAGAATCAGAGGTCCAGACACAGACAAGAGTCACTTGACCTTCTAGAGTTCTTGCTGATGCTTGCATTTGTCACTGTTCTTTGCTATCTGCCATCCTTAGCCCAAACGAGATACAGAGGACGCATGCCCCATCCTCTTTGTTCACTTTTCCTTGAGCGGTGCTTGAGCTGAAAGTAAGAACATGGTGGTGGGTGGGTGTGTGTGTGCATATATACTGACCTACTTTAGAGCTTTCACGCCACCACATTTTGTAAAGTCAATTTTTGACGAAAAACTCTTTCAGCAGCTGAACTCACTGAAGAAACACCCCGGCCAAAAAGCTTGACCTGAGCAGAAACCTCTTGTCCGGCCTGAATTCTCTTGACAACTGTGACAACTGTTGGGCTTCGGTCTTGTTCAATGACTTGGCAATGACTTGCACATGCCACATCCCCTCAGCTGGATGGGCATGCTGGCATGCAGCCTAGACACATATAAATGCTTGATAAATTCAGGCTGCCTTTGCACCCCCTAGTTCTCGAATGACCACATCTGTGAAAGCTTTTGTTTTATAGAAAACTTTAATCTCGTAAAGCACAATCGCATGTTTTGATTCCGAGTTTAATGTCACCGAGCATGAGGATGCCTCAGTGCTTTAGCGATGGCAAACTGTGAATCGACAGAGAAAAGGGCTCTTAACGTTCCAGCTGTTTAGAGGTCTTAACATCAGGAGGTATCCCCATCATAGCTCAGCACAGTTCTCCTAGTAAAAGTGTAATTTACTGTTACTTGGTCATTTGAGCTCTAATTGGCCACCTTGTCAGAAAATTAAGCTTCTTGCTAATAAGGAATGTATGCTGAGCTTTTTTTGTCCCAGCTAAATCTGTTGCATTCCTGAGGGACCAGAAAAAAGGAGAAATAACGTCATGCCCAGGCAGACAGTTGAGATTCACTAAACAGACAGTGGCAATACCCGTCTTTCTGATTAAAGTATCTCATTTTGCTGCCGCTGTCTGGAGAAGAGCTAGAGAAACACTAATGTGTTTAGGCAGTATAAAATCTGTGCTTGTCTTTGGTCTGGTATTTGCTAATATGCAATGTGTTAATTCATTAGTTACACAGCATATTTAGTTTACAGGCTGTTCCCCAGTGTGTCTACTACATTAAATGCTGACTCCGTGCTTATTAAATTTCTGTGATTTTTTTGGAGACTTTGATCAGTGTGACCAACTAATGCACTTAATGTTAAATATGGCAGTAAATCTGTTAAAGGGGAATGATTTTGCAAAATTACTAGCGAGGTAGGCCCGTTTTAGACAGTCTGTAAGCTAGTGGCTAACAGTGATGTATGCACGGTGGCCAATGACGACAAATTTATTTCACTCACCAACGTTTCTTACCTTGATTCCAGTTTCTGTGGTGGAAAACACAACAGAGGGAACAGCAGTTTTCCTTAGCAGCCATTTGAAGAAATCCGCTTTGCAGTTTTTCACTGGTCTTGAGTAGTCTTTGACGGTTTTTAAGTTAGTTTGCACAGTTTAACTTTGGTACTTTTCTTGTAGCTTAAAAAGAATAAGCCACAACTTCAGGATTTCTGGTACTTGTCATGGCAACCAAAAAAAAACGCACCGTCCTGTATTTTCTCCATTTATTTTTGCATCCTGGTACAGCTCAGTTCACCACCATTCTGAACAATTAACCAGCAAGGTGGGATCAATCGCAGCTCATCTGATGAATAATGTAACTCACAGTTCTGAGTTTTGCTGACACTGTATGACACAACCCTGCCCACCCAAACAACATGAAACACGTACATGTACATGTACATGTAGGGCGTTGGGCGTTGTAAGGAAAAAATAGTACCCAAAAACATATTTTATGAGTTGAGCACTGTTTACCATTATCACTGTGACATATAAAACCTTATAAGACACATGTAAGTTCACTGGTTATTCTGCATAGCAGATAAAATGGTTGATATTTGTAGTGTAGACATACAGATGTCTGGTTCCTAGTACTATAATGGTGAACAATTTTGACTCTGTAAATGTCTCTAGAAAGGCACATTTTACACCAAACTACTCTGAATGATTTGGTTTACATCTAAACCATTGAATGATTAAGTCATTTTGCAAAATCAGCAGAGTTACCCTTTAAGCATCATGACCTCAACAGTTACTGAACGCATGGAAATGCAGTTTACTACAATTCTGTTGATGCAGCAATATTTAGTTATCAAATGAGAGCCCAGATGCAGATGTCCCAACTGGGCAAAGCACTGTTGGCACTATCTTAGTGTCAGGTTTTGCTGACTTGTCGACTGTATTTGCCAACTTTTGTGGGCATGTTTCTGAATGGTGAAGAAATCAAACACTTATTTTGCTTTTTTTGTAGACAGCAACCAACATAGCCTATATACTGCAGATACAGCCTGTGCAGAACCTTCTGTTGTTACTAGCATTAAGGCAGTTCCTAAAAAGCGAAAGCAATTGTTTGGCTAAGAATAATATTTACACAATTTTCCTATCACTTTAGATGTAGTCGATTAGCCAAGACACGTTTTGTATCTGAAAACTTCTTCTTTAGTTTTGTCCTGAAACTGTGAGGCTAATATAGCTAATAATGTCAACTGTTAAGCCACCAGCCAGCACTTTGTCTCAAACCATGTCAAGTTGGAAAGTAATCTCAAAAGGTTTTGCTCATGTAGTTTCTGACATTGCATGACATACTGTTATCTATAAAAAAAGGATAGAAGTATATCACATAGTTAAAACAGTAGTAGCAGTACCTCAAAACCTGAATTTCATCCATGCGTTTATGCATTTTTATAGATAATACTATGTAATGGTTATTTAAGACTACTTAACAATGTGACCCAGTTTGAGGCAAGTATGTGATGGTTTATGCATGCAGTTTGCACTGTAAGCTACCCTTACTTGTTAGCTACATTAGCCTCATACACTATATAGCCAAAAATGTGGACACTTGAGCATCACATACATATGAGGTTGTTGGTCATCCCATCCCAAAACATGGGCATTAATAGGCTGTCCCTGCCTGTGCATCTATAACAGCCTCCACTACTTGGAGAAGGCTTTCCACAAGATTTTGGAGTGTGTCTGTGGGAATTTGAGTCTATTCTGTCGAAAGAGAATTTGTGAGGTCAAACACTGATGTTGGACGAGAAGGCTTTGCTTGCCAAGTTGACATTCCAATTCATCCCAAAGGTGTTCAGAGGGGTTAAGGTCAGGACTCTGTGCAGGCCACTGGAACTCCTCCACACCAGACTCATCAAACCATGCCTTTATGGAGCTCACTTTGTGCACAGGACACAGTCATGCTGGAACAAGAAAGGGTCTTCCCCAAACTGTTGCCACAAAGCTGGAAGCATATAATTGTTTAGAATGTGTTCGTATGATGTAGCATTAACATCACCCTTCACTGGAACTAATGGGCCGAGCCCAAACCCTGAAAACCAGCCTCAGACCATTATCCCTCCTCCACCAAACTTTACTGTTGGCACTATGCATTCCGGTAGGTAAGGTTCTATTGGCATCTGTCAAATTAAGATTCATGCATCAAAGAGCCACATAGTTTCGTCCCCCCCCAGAGATTGCATTTCCACTTGTCCAGAGTCCAGTGGCAGCATGCTATACACCACAACAGCTGACGCTTGGAATTGCGCATAGTGATCTTAAGCTTGTGTGCAGATGCTCGGCCAGGGAAACCCTGAAGCTTCATGAAGCTTCCAATGCACAGTTCTTGTATCGATGTTGATTCTAGAGGTATGGCACTTCCATTTCACAATAAAAGCATTGACAGTTGAGCGGGGCAGATCTAGCAGCGCAGAAAATTTACTGCCAGTGTTTGCCTATGGAGATTGCATGGCTATGTGGTTGTTTTTATACACTTGTTAGCAATGAGTTTTGCTGAGATCCCTGAACTTAATAATTAAGAGGGGTGTCCACAAACTTTTGGCCATATACTGCAGCTCCAGGGCAAAACAAAAGAAGTAAAACACACAAAACATGTCATAGTAAGGTAAGTGGTACATTCAGTTTTGTCAGTCTCTTTAATGCCTTACCATGCTTTCTGAAGGGAAAAGATGTCCCCTTATGTCTTCATTGCTGTGTAGCAGCCAAGCTGTTTTAGTGGGCTCTGCAAGGTGTGCAGTGCCAATAGTCTGGTACCCAAGGAAGCATTAACTCTCCTGATTTGAAAAATCAATTCCTCTACTTCTTAATTTGAACTCCTCTATTGACACAGCATGAGGCTGCAGCAAATTGGTGCAGACCAAATGACCCTGCTAATATTAGCAGGCAGTGCCGTGTTGAACAGTGTTGGTGTAGTTCATTTTCATGCCAGCTCGAGACTTGTTCTTACACATCTCAGAATTGAATGCTGATGCTTTTGGCTGCCCTAGCAGGTTATTAATTCTGGAGGCGGCGACCCGGGAAAGTCACTAGGCAACAGCGCTGTCAAGTACCATCAGTCTAAATATTCATCCCACTTACAGATATAATGATAAAACAGAAAAAATGTATGAAAGTTGCAACAGAACAATATAGTAATAGATAATCAACAGTACTGTAAAATATATTTATTGAGACAGACCACTAGCACACCTGCATATCCTAATCACAAGCAAAAGCCTATTAACCACAGCCATGGCCTGCCGGTGTGCCCAAAGTTTTATTACAAACTTCTATAACCTAAGAATAGCTCAACCAGTTTGCATTGAAACCTCTGTAGTTACTGAATAATAAGGCTTAGAATGTAATAAGACTAATATTTTAAGAGGTTAAAACCCTGTTTCAGTTTGGGCCCTGTGATTTTGCAGTACTCATTTACATGTGGACACCATAGGTGTCCTATTTGTCATTTTAGGGGAACCTAGCATCCTGTGACTCCACAATGGCCTCTTACCCAAAATTCCTTTGCAATACAACCTAGGATCAATCATGAGGCCTTTCCCAAACAGTGTTGTGGTAGTTACTCAAATAAAGTAATCTATTACAACAGAGGAAGTGCTGATGAGGCTGCAGGTTTTCATTCCAGCAAAGCAGGAGCACCTGATCTGCTTTTGTTCGAAATAGCTTACTATAGCGTACCGATGGTGCCCAACAATGATGCCCCATTAGTTTTCCCTGCTGGTTTTAAGGTGGGTTTGCTGAACTTGTCTATTCAATAAAGATAACTTACTGCATAAACCAGGGTTTCTCAAACACTGGGCCATGGACCACACTTTGGTGGTCCTCGGGCCAATACTGAGGGGGCCCAGTGGTCTGTAGTGGGCTGATGATGGCACTTTGTCATATAAATTGGAGAAAAAGGAACTGGCTTAACAATAAAACAATAAAACAATAAAACAGAAATATACAATGTTTGCTAATGGTAAACAGTATTAATATTAATAAATTATGCAACCAAGGTAGCTTTGTCAGTTGCCCCTTGCTTCTACAAACAAAATAGACTAATCTCATGTTTCAGTTGTGCAGTCATGAGCAACTGGCATAAAACACTGTTGTAGAAACATCCTGTTCCATTTGGCACTATTCTAGCTGATTTCTGGTAATAAAGAAGCTTATGTTAGGCCAATTTGTTGATACTACATCTGCACAGCATTGGCTTTTCACACTCACATGTGGAGTTGCACTGCTTATTATTCAGTCAAACTGTGATACCAAATGCACACTTTAAAACCTACCACCCTCAAGGACCCCTACCCCATATGTCTGCAGTTTATTGACGTCACTGAAGTCCTGACTTAGGGGAGGATGCCTTCTGGGACAGGCCCTAACTGAACGTAGCCTGATGGCAGCTCTGCCTCTACAGCCTTCATAGTAGGATATTGGTTTCTGGAGGTCCCAGATCCCTTGTACATTTCCTGCCCTAATATCACTTTAACTAGGAAGGGCTTGTTAGTTAGGGGTACTTCAGAATCAGTGCCGAGAACCAGTGTGGTAGGACATTGATAATAGTTATTTATGTTGCATTGCAGGAGCATTCAGTTCTCGTCATGGGTGCTGACTTGAGTTTAAGGGCCCATATTATGGAAAAACACATTTTCCTCATTTTTTTTTAAATAACAGAGTTTGATGGAATGAAAACTAAGCTGCAAAAACACTCTGTTTTGAATTCACTGTTTCCGTGATGTCATGAAAACCAACGCATGTACATGTATCCTCCTTTCCAGTCTATAGCAGTTTAGCTTTGCCCATTCATGCTGAAGTTATAAGGAGTGTTTCTAAAAAATAAAATAAAATTTTTGTCTAAATCCAGTGAAAGATTTCACTTTGAGGGTGGCATGTGAATAAATGATCCAAGATTATGGGTGAATATAATGAAAATATTAATAATGTATTTGAATAAATGTTTATATTGAGTTATGCAGTGATGGTGTAGCTTACCCACACCGAGTTCAGCTTTGGCAGGTAGCCTGCTTTCAGCGGTCTGCATGCAGAGCAATATTAACCTTATAAACAGCATCATTTGAATTCAGCTGCAGCTTTATCTCTCATTATTCTACATCTCCACTACAAAAGGGACTTTGGGACAACTACAGTGACCAGAGAAAAGTCATTATCCTCATATCAGTGGGAATCAAGGCTCCAACAGAAAACTTAGTGATGCAAAGTTTCTGTAACTCTTCATTTGGCTAGCCCAGTGTAGATGCTTATCCTGCTTCTAATTCACATTCAACTAAACATCTATTCAGTTCATCCTAACTTTCCAAAATGCTAACCCCAGCCTTAACTTTTGCCTTAACCCTAATGAGTTTCATCAGCTAGCTTGTTAACAATTTGAATGTCTGTATATCATCTACTGGGGGCTAGCCAAATAAAGTAGGACCTTAATTTCAGTCAGCTTTGATTAGTCTCTGTAATTTACCAATGAAGTGCTTATAAACCACCAGAGATAACAAAGTAGATAATGTAATCACTTTTTCTGTTTAAGATTAAGATTCTCATTTAAGATCATGAGCAGGTCAAATGATGAAAAATAAGGAAATCAATTAAATTACATGTCCTTAAGAATGTGCTCTGAATCTATTCAAAGGATTCATTGTCAAGTGAAAATAAAATTCTAATAAAATGCAAAATTAAGTCAGCTAAGCTTTGTGCTGTACCAGCGTCTGCTTGCTGTAGAAGACCAACATGCCAGGCTAGAGCAAAATAGGGGAAAAAAACAGTGAATCAAATATGCACATGCCGAAAACAGCACATCAATCATGTTTTCCAAGCGTGAAATGCAATTTCACCATCACGGCTATTTTCAAACTGTTCTATGTCATTTCACTACTTCACTACAATGGCACTACCAAGCTTTGTGTTAGCTTGGTAGTTTCTGGTGGGCAGTGACCCAATGACCTGCTGTATGTGGTGCCTATGGTTCTGGTCATATAGTATATACACCCTGGATAGTTGTTCCAGTTCTCCAAAGTGACTTTAAAGAGTAACTACACCCCACTATTTTCAGCTAACTCCACCCCTGGCTCAACTTTGAAAAATGCTCAAAAATGGGAGGGACACGCTGGGAGGGGCACTGCAGTGATCTACAGGTTTGGAGGTGGGGCTGTGAGGGAAACTGGGTGGGCTAAGCTGCTGTGTTTTTAGAGCTAATGTACGTTAGCTACCAGAAAATATGGACAGTAACCAACTCAAACGGCACTTTTACAACTGAGAGGTCTTACGGTTGATGATTTTTCTCTACTACTGTCCCCATCTTTGATGAGGGAAGGTGTTACTGATCAAGCAGTGTGTCTTGAGCCTTAACAGTATAAGCCACTGACTCAAGCCGCCGAAGAGTTAATGTAGTGCCAGAAAATGATTAGCAGTGAGCAGCAGAGGCGTCCAAATGGTAGAACACTTCTGAAACCGTGACAGCTAACCTCTAATGATCTGTTCAGCAGGTCTATATAACCTGATGTTCTCTCTCATTCTAGGCTAATATGGTCTCATATTTATGAGCACGACATGAGCAGAGCCGTCTCTCTACATGGCTCTGGACACGAGTAGGGCATCATTAGGGGGCGGTAACGTTGGTTGACTCATTTGCATACTGCAACGTGTCATCGTACTTTGGTAGGAAGACATGCGTTCCACGCCTATAGCAGAGTTGAACCAGAGGGGTGCTGCAGAGGTGAACTGACCACGATAAACATGATATTTTTACAGTTTGGAAAGATGTGTTCACATTTCAAGCAAGGCTGCTCTATTTGTTATTATTACAGAGCAGTGCTAGAGGGTGTAGTTACTCTTTAAATAGAATCGAATTGCAGACGTCATGTTGGTTTGAAATGAGTGTGATTAGTTTTCCTGTCTAGGCCCTGAATGCAACACAGGAGAGTTCATGAGAGTGGGAAACGAAACTAATTAATTTGTTGCTCTGCTTAAGGGTTTAACAGCACTCTCTTTCTTTTTTCTGTTGCACATGCAAAGACCCTTCCCATATGCCTTGTGTGTGAGGGCAGACAGACAGCGAGTTCTCATGAGAGTCTGTCATCTTACCCACCCAGAGCAGTTGCTTTCTTGAGGTCATTTACTGGAGTTATCATACACTCACACAGCTCTAAGGCTTCCTATGGGCCCCCTATATCATTGTAAACAAGCAAGAAAAAGTGATATTATTGTCTAAACTTGGCTTTTAAAGCCAAAGTGCTCTGAAACGAAATCACTGCTGACTGGAACTGTTTTCAAATGAAATCTCCTTCTTTAACCGTCAAACAAAACGGTGTCTGCCCTGCGGCAGTTCTGTATGTACAGCCTTCCCCCCCTGCATCTTCCAACATCAGAAAGAGCGATGGGAGTACATGATGGCAATTTCTTGCTGCAAAATGAATCAGGGCCCATGTCGGGGGTGCTTATTGGTTACCCCCCTCCTCAGCACGACAAAGACTGTTTCTCACTGTCAGCATTCTGCAGCCCTACAGGTCTACACTTTATCAAATTCATTTTCAGAAAGCTGCTAGTACAATGTTTCAAGCATCACTACACTCTTACGTTGTTGGAATGATGGCATGAAAGAACCACTTTGGTTCCCTCAGCATCTTTTAATGGATGGTCCTTTAAATAGGAATTTTTGTAAGTCATGTATGAATGTGAAGAACCTTTTAAGAACCCTTTTTTATGAGTGTGATGTAATCGTTTGCAAAAAAAATGATGGAACAATAAGACGTAACAATGAACCAATGGTGCTTACTTAAGAGAGGAGATAATTTCCCTCTGCCGCTCTTATAGCCTCCTCTCTTTGGGAATGCTTTGCACTAGATTTTGGGACATGGCAGGGATGCAAGGATTCATTCCATTCAGCCACAAGGGCATTAGTCAGGTTAGGCACTGATGTTGGGGGATAAGGCCTGGCTCATAATCTGCATCCCAGTTCATCCCAAAGGAGATTCATGGGCTCAAGGTCAGCACTGTGCAGGCTAGTCAAGTTTTTCCACACCAAACTTTTTTTGTCATGCTGGACCTGAAAAGAGTCTTCCCCAAACTGCTGCCACAAAGTTGCAAGCCCACAGTTCTTGAGTACTCATCGGTGCAGCCCCAGACCGTTATTGCTCCTCAGTCAAACTTTACTGTTGGCACTTTGCATTAGGTAGCGTTCTCCTGCCTTCTGCCCAACCCAGACTTGTCCATCAGACTGCCAGACTGTGAAGCATGTTTTCACTGCTCCAGAGTACAGAGTTAGTGTGGTTCACACCAGCCCAACCCAACGCTTGGCATTGTGCATGGTGATCTCAAGCTTGTGTGCAGCTGTTCGGCTCTGCAGCCACAAAGGAAATCCAATCCATGATGTGACTGATGAACAGTTCTTGTGTTGATTCTTCCAGAGACAGTGTGGAACTCAGTAAGGAGTGCTACCAAAGACAAACGACTTTTCACACTGCTCGGTTCAGCAATTGTCGGCCTCGTTTTGTGGACTTGTGTGGCCTTTCCTGTCATGGCTGAGCTGCTTTTGCTCCTAAACATTTCCACAACAAAAGCAGAACTTACAGTTGACCAGGACAACTCTAGCAGACTAACTAACTCAGTGGAAAGGTGACATCTGCCAATGTTTGTCTATCGAGATTGCATGGTTGTATGCTTGATTGTATGCGTATCTTCCCCATACTTTTGGCCTTGTAGTGTATGTCTTTTTAGAGGCAGGTGACTGACATGTAAATTCTGAAGGCACTAAGCATCAGTGTCCCCACATCTAAGCTCCTCAGACACTGTAGGGTCAGTGGTTTGAGTGTCAGGCACAATAGATCCCTCAGTGCTAGCTGTCACAGTCACTTGCTTTGATTTAAAGAATCGTTTTAGCACGCTTCATTGTACCGTTTCATAGCTAACTGCTGGGCTAACTGCTATCAAGGTAACAATGTGTTTTATCTGCTCCCAGAATCCTGTAGTAGTTTGTCACTGCTTGTAGAGAGCGTTCTGGTTATATTCAAACCAGTAAAGAATTATAGCAGTCAATCAGAAAGAAGAAGAGGTCAAATAAAGTTTATTTTTATTGCGTTGACTGTGGTGCAGGTTGACCCAATAGAAGTAGACCCAACAGACCTATGAATAACTATTACTAATGTTTTTAGGTATCTATTCCTATGCAACACAAGGTGTAGAATAAATTCATATGTGTGGGATAGATACTGAAAATTCTTTGGCTTATATTTGACCCCAGGTGATTTCCCTGTTCCATAGTCCATGTCTTAAAACCTTAAAAGGCCAGGAACTATTGGTGGGTTCAGGCTACCATTCCTCACCTCTATAATGTAAGAATAACTGAGCCAAGTTGCATTGTTTTTCATTGAGTTATAGAATAATATGCCTTAGGAAGCAATAAGGCTGTGAATTTAAGGGGTTAAACTACATTTCTTCAGGGCAGAGCACCAGAATCTCTCACCTAATATTCCACAAACTCACCAAACCCCCTGCTTAGATACACCACAGATCAAATAATAATATGAAACAATCACAGTATAACAGTGGATTACTTAAACATTCTAAATAACATTTTAAATAATAAGCATTTTAAATTCACTTGAAGAATCTTTGCTTTTAAAAACGATCACCCGCCATTCATCCTTATCCCTTCTGTCCCTGCTTTGCCTCATTCTCTTGCTGTCCCAACTGAAGGATCCTGGATTTGAAGGCAGCTCTGGGAAATTAGCATGCAGCCCCATTGTTTATTATCATGCCACTATGCTCCCACACAGTTTATAGGGAAATAGTGAAGAGATTAAAGTAAGATTAGCTAAGCTATAAAGGATTAAGAAGATAGGAGGCCAGGAAATGATCTGTCTATCCAATTCAGGATATGAAGCGTGTGTCTATTTGCAAGAAGGTCTTAATTTAATACAAATGACCTTAAAACTCAGACAATGATGACCTTTAAGGGGATTATACTGAAAGACAGATGGCCAAAGACAAGAAATCAAGTATAATAAAACAGATGTAGAAATGCAGGGAGAGGGCTAGAGGAGGAGTCCGGGACGATGGGATAGAGGGAGAAAACAGAGAGAGAAATGAAGTGAGACAGGGACATGACCAGAAAGCCGGTGTTTGTTTGTATTTTATGTAGATTTCATTTCTTGGGCCTTCATGGTCTCTGATGAATAACTGAAAATGAATAACTTGGAATGTGTGTGTGTGTTTATCTGCAGACTCAAGTGTGATGTGGTGAATATAAATATGACTGGACTGTTAACCCTGAACAAGCCAACCCTTTGACCTACACAGGCCAGCAAACAACTGGAAACCCGTCAAGAAGATTCTGGTTTGACACATAAAGTTACATAACGTGACCTTTTTTATAACCAAATGTAAAATATCTAAATGTAACTATTTGAACACAATTACATAAACCTCACAACTATGTACACCCTGAACTCCATTTCTGGCTACATAACAGTGTTTCTTTTAGGATGGACCACAGAATAAATGTGCTAGAAATGGTGGATGTAACATTACAGGCCTTACCGCATTTTTCAGACATGCCAGCATAAGAGACGATATATTGTAGAAAAAATCCCGGTCAAACTACATTCCATTTTGTTTATTTGTTTTTTTTCCAATACCCCCCCTATTTAATTATGTCCAATTCTACCCACTAGCTAGGTCTTGCCCCCAGTCACACAATGCTGCCAACGCTAAGAGGATGAAGGCTAGCACAAGCTTCCTACGAGTTGTGTGAAGCCAGCCACTGCATCTTTTCGAACTGCCGCTAATGCAACACCATTGGACAGCTTAACGTGCCTGGAGGAGAATGTTAACTGTCAGTTCTGTTATGTTACCCAACAGACGCCTGTGCTGGCTAGCACTGTGCTGGGTGATGGGAGAAGAAGGAGGCCATCCTACCCACCCAGAAAGTGGGGCCAAGTGTGGTCTCTCAGACCTGCAGCTTTAGGATGGCTGTGGCACCTCCAATGATTGAATCTTGTGATGATAGGGCCAACGCTTTGTTGAGTTTCTAAGTGAAATATGTTCACACATCCTCTACAGAGAACACATTTCTCCACATTTTACTGCACGCCTGTTGTTTATTTGTGATTTAAGTTGTGGCACACTTTATTTTGTATATTCGTTTTTTCCCAGTATGTTAAACTCAGCAAATAAACACAAACTGTGCACAAAATTTGCAGAAAAATAGCCATATTTAAGTGTGTTCCCTGTAGAGGATGTGTTCATGTATTTTCAGGTAGAAAATTCACAAAACCTATAAGGTGGCCATGGGTGTTCAAACTTTTTCACACAACTGTACGTAGTCATTGCATGACAGTTTAGTCACGTTTTAAGTATAATAATTGTCACTTCTCATTTTAAAAGCTGCAAGCACACACGTTCCTGAGCTCCTACTGGTGTGGGTTCATTTTTGTTCTCTTTAAATGATCCGCACAAAAGCAAATTGTGTGCTAGTACAATATTGCCATGTGCCCTTGTGGAGAAACTTCAGACTGCTAAACATGTATGAGCGAGTGAGTGAATAGGTTCCAAAGTCACGTCCACGAGCTTGACGTATTTTTAAAAATGAGGTACTTTCCATCTTTATAGAGAATGTGCTCTGGAATTCAGCTATAGGGTGACTGTGGAAAGCCAGGATATATTAAATTTTCTTAATTTTACAACTCATCTGAAGCATACATAGACTTAAGCTGTATGGAAACTGCTTAGGACTTTCCTCTGACAGTATGTGGCACTCTGGGAAGCCTGCAGAAGAGACAGAGAAGAATTTGTTCTACCGTATACCAAGAGCTTAGTAATGTATTGTAATAATCTCCAGTTTTAACAGTAAAAAAGAATACAATATTGCATACAAACATGATTTAATATTAATTAGCAAGCTGTTTAAAATGAAATTTATTGTGTCTGGTTTTCTATCGGTTCTCTTTCTCAGCAAGCTATTGCTTTTGAGGCATATTCACTGTGCCAGTTATCACTGATATTCCATTACATCAACCCAGTGCCCAGGCCTAGTTCAAACAAATATGTCTTAATAAAACAGACTGTTTTCCAATGGACCACAGAATAAATTAGGTGCTATAAATGGTGAATGTAACATTACAGCCTTTACTGGACGTGGAAAGATCAGAGGCACGCCGGGGCAAGAGAAGATATATTCATAGAAAATGAAAATACAGTGTGAGTGGTAGAGTCTGTGTAATCTGTATGACAATTCAATCACATTTTGTAATCATTAGAATCAGACATTTTGTCAGATTTTATGTATAAAGCTGATAAATACTGTCCAGGTTTCCTCCATCCAAGCAAATGAATCAAATTATTATTATGTCTTTCCAAAATCATAACAGTTAGATGATAGCAAATGATCACATAAATGTAATAAACCTTTTTCTCAAAGCGTTGAGCTCATTTCAGTAAGGCTGAGAGTGAAGAGCTGTTTTGAGGGACAGATGTGAAGATGGCTTTAATAGTTTCAGCTCTGCAAGGGTATGAATCAGCACTGGGCCTCAGGGAACTGGAAAGAGGTGCTATTGGTAATATGCTGCATGCTATTGCTAATTAGCCTAGCCAGAAGGGTTATTACTTTTTCTGTCCTTTCGGATGAAGCTCCTGTGCTACTGGCTAGTAGTTTCCTGCATGATGTCCTACAATGGACTGGTACTTTGCCTGATTACCTGACTGGAATTGGCTAGTAGTTTCCTACAAAATGTGACAGGACTGGCTTCAGGTTGCTGCTTTCTGCATTAGAATTAGCTACTCTAGTCACAATGGCTGTGGCTGAAACTGAAGGCAGCTGTGTCGATGCCTTGCTGCCCACTCTGTCTCATAGGTCTGTGCCTTAGAAAGTATCTCTGTGATAAAGTCACCTACAACCAAATTGCGTTTGAGAAGCACTTTGAAGGAAGTGATACATCACATCGTCGGCAACAGCTTGTTGCTAGCTGTCAGTGCTTAGCTGTGTTAGCATTAGCCATTAGTATGTTTACCCAGATATGTCTTTTATGAAGGCTAGCATACTGAATTTTTCTTAACCTAAATGCAGCATTACTGATGATACTTACACACTGCCTATAAAAAAAAACACAGCCAAACCAAGGAACCTTAGCAGGCATCATTTAGCACAAACATTTAATTCGGGCATGACCGGTTGCTTTCCTGCATCAGAATACTGTGTGTGTAGGCATTTACATGTACATTTATAACATTTGACAGACGCTTTTATCCAGAGCGACTTACAGTTGGAGCATTTTACACAGGTAGGCAAAGGTAGTGTTAGGAGTCTTGCCCAAGGACTCTTATTGGTATAGTGTAGGGTGTTTTTAGCCAGGTGGGGACTGAACCCCAGTCTACAGTGTAGAAGCAGAGGTGTGGCCCACTACACTATACCAACCACAGCATAGGCAGCATTAGTTACATGTCATGCCACTAGGCTGGACACTGAAGTCTGCAGTGTGGTGCAATATTTAACCTCTTGGGCCCCCTGAATTTCTCAAAATCAACACTGCAGACTAATTTTAAATTGAAGTATCATCACTGGGTTACTTGTCACTCATTACCAATATTCAATTACATTACCCTACACCCAGGCTTAGTGCAAACAAGTATTAAAAAAAGCTTCAGCTACCTCTTAGCAAACATTTCCATTACATATTTCAGTCATTTAACCATGGTGTTGCTTGGAGTGATTTACAATGTGGAATTTAACAAGATTCAAGAGACGAGTCTTCATATGAAATGCGATGAAAATAATTCTTCCATGCTGCTGTATTGCATATTTTCAAAGGTGGGAATGTTTCAGCTACAGTCCCCCCTCAGGTTAACATGCGACAGGCCTACCTATTCAGTAGTTTTTGATACAGTGCTATGGCTTAGTGAAGTTTCCTCAAGGCCTTACCAATTTCATGCCTGTTTTACAAAGAATGTAAATGCTTGCTACCACATATGCTAGACTTTCCATGTTCAATAGTTTCAGAAATGTGGTAACTTGATTATACATGAGTGAACTTTGTGGCTTTTGAAGCTTCAGTTTCTTTTTCCACATTCTACAACCTTTATATTAGGCAGTCACCTGAACCCACCAAGAGCCAAAGCACCTGCAGATAATTCTCCAGCAGGTATTTGTTTCACCCATACACCACAACAGCTGATTCACTAATTAGGCACCCTTCACTGTTTAAGAGAAGAGCTCATTAGGGAAATCAGGTGTGTGCTGATCAGGCTTGGAACAAATGCACTGGTGTAGAAGAAGCAGTCCCTACAAGCACAAACGCTCACACACAAGGCTCTGTTCAGACAGATGGTACTGTGAATTAACGTTTCCATGTTTACAAACATATTCAACACCTTTAAAAGTTGTAAGATTTGTCTGGTTTACAAATGACACTATGGTATTTTGCACTGTGTCATATTTGACCAGCAAAATGAATTAATTTTAAGTGATATTGGTTTTATAAAGAAAATGGGTAATTATTTTTTAAATTCACAATTGCAACTACCCTACTGTACAATTTGCTGGCCGGTTCAATTTTACCTGACCTCTTTTTTGATTGGTTACCTCATGGAAAGTGAGACGTAGCAGACGAACAGGAGCTTTTTTGCTGAACGATCCACAGCAGGAAAAGACGTTCCATGGAAGAACAAGCATAGGATATAATGGTGTTTTAGGTGGAATACACTTCGCCATCTGAACACAGGCTACTTTTCTTTTATGCCGTCATTCACTGAACGAGTGACCAAACAATTTCTGAGATTTAAATGGTTTACAAAAATGTTAACAAACTGAAAACCATTTTGATCCATATTCAATGTAATTATGTCGATATACATATACATACACTTCATTCAGCCAATGAGCTGCTCCACTCGCCAATCAATCAGTACTCAGTGGCAGTAATGCTAACCATACAGCACTCAGTAGCAGTAATGTTAGCATCCTACTTCCCAAAACCTGTCTGCTGTAGAAAAAAGGAAGTGTGCAGGTAAGTTTTCTTTGCTTTTTTAAGTGAAATACATCCTTATACTACTGAAAATTATGGGAAAGTTTTGGACAGGTAGTTATTTAAAAAATATTTTAACTTTTCATTTCTAGCTGTTTAGTGCCATTCACCCCTGTTCATTGAGGACTAACTCTTGGGTGCCTCCTGGTGTTTTGCAGTCATGTTTTTGATACAACAGGAGTGATAGGAAGTGGGCAGGCTTCCCTTAAATTGGCTCTGGTCAGACTTTCTACCAAGGCACTGGCCAAGACACAATTTGAACCCTGTCTCACATCACGTTGACTGAAAGGCGGGAGAGGGAGGATGATCCCACCCACCCAGAGACTAGTTATGCTCTCATAGACTCCCCGCTATGTATGGACATGGCATTAGGGCCGATCCTTAGGCAGCTGGCAACTTGGGAGCCCCAATATGATTATTTTGATAAGATTTGGAAATTATTTTCACAAACACACTGAAGAAGCAAATACACTAAGCTTTTATCACATTTGAAAAAAAGCATGAGAGTGTTATTTTTGCCAAAAAATGAGTGCATATTTGATTGCATATATTATACCTAATCATTTGTAACATTCTGAAATGCAACCTTCAGAATGCACTTTTACACTGTAGGTGCCACAAAATCCTGAGCTGAGTTAAACCTCAAATCCGCTATAAAACTGTGGGCCTCCAGGCCAGTTCAAACAGGCTTTATACTCAGCACACTCCATGAGGCCAGATCAAATCAGCTCCAGACTGCTGCTCAGACACACCATCATCTGCGCTCTGCACAGGATGCCCCAGCAGTCACTGAGCACCCTACGTGCTGCTGTTATTTACTCTAACATTCAAGAGTTCAGAAAATGGTTTAATAAAATAAAACCAATTTAGTTGCAGATAATTGTGCTGATTTCAATATGCTTGTTCTGTTCAGGGAGCTGTAAAAAATGAAAAAATGTTAGATGTGTCCAGAATGACAAACAGAGCTGTAGCTTTAAAGATGATGGAGAAAGCTGTATAATATAGTGAAGTTAATAAATTAATATCCAGAATGCCTTCTTTCTTCAAAAGCAGTGATTAAATGGAGGCAGATAAGGTGACAAAAAATACATATACAAAAATGTAGAAAAATACATCTTAAAATACCTTCTAGTGACTTAAGTATAACATTTAAATCTACAGTACTGTGCAAAAGTCAGAAACCACCCCATTTATTTAATTTCCAGTCAAACAGCCATTAAGTACAAGTTATTCATTTTCAGGAGATGTTTCTAAGGAGATTAGATACAAAATAGTCCAGTTGCATAAAGAAAAATAATCCTGCTAATTTCTTAAAAAAAAAATACAAACAAGTCTTTTGAAAAGAATGGAAGCTGTAATAAAGGCAAAGAAAAGACACACTAAATACGGAGACATTTGATGTTGTATTTAGCTGTTGAGGTTTCTGTGTAATTGTATGGAGAATATGTATTACTTGCTTTTTTCCTGATGCTGACTTGTACTTAATGGTCGCTTTGACAGGACGTTAAACAACGGAAGAGTGGTCTCAAACTTCTGCGCAGTACTGCATACCTTATAAGTTAACACTGAGTGCATTACATGCACTTAACAAGCCAATAACTGCAGGAAATCAGATTGTGTCAGTAATCCGTTCAATGTGTTTACATGCACTTGAGTAATCAGATAATGGGAAAACTCTGGGTCTACACGAATCAGGCGGTAATCAGATTTCTGCTTTGCAACCAGCCAATAAACTCAAAATAAGATGTGATGTTCACATCATGTAAAAGTCAAACGTCATGCTGCGGCTTTTCATCAAATCACTTTAGCGGAAAATATAAAAATATATGCCATCTAGAAGATGAAAAATATTTAAATTGCTTTAAGTTGGTTTCAGCTTCGCTCTAAAAAGTTTTGTTGCCATCTTGTGGGTGCGGTGTTAAGCACTGCTTGCTATTTCCAGGACAGTTCTCTGCTTTCGCAAATGCGCAGACTGAGAGAAATGAAAGAAATCTGAGTAAGGGTATACATGCACTGAGAAACCTGATTACTGAACTAAAATCTAGCTTCCTTTATCAGATTTCTCAATCAAATTTCTAGGCCTTAATCCGATTTAAGAAACTAGACTATGCTGTTTACGTTACCACTTGGATAATCAGATAACTGGCGAAAGCCGATAATGATCAGATTAAATAAATGCATGTGAGCACATTCACACTGTAAAGCAACAGAAATGAATATGATCCCAGACCTCTAAATGATAGTGTATGCATCACTTGTCTTTTGCTTCCCTCTACTGCTGAGAGCACATCAAAGAGGCCCTATGCAATTTGTAGCGCTAAGTCCTATTGACTGTTGTGTTTGAGTGACTAAGCCATTCATGGCTGCAAATGTAGATGAAAGAGGCGAGGAGGCGGAAAAGTAGAGAAAATAACCAAGCAGGTCTTTAATGTATTGGGATTTTCTATGAGCAGGACGTGTGTTATACTCTCTCGTGGTCTGCAACTGTTCTTCTGTGGAGAGGAGAGAGAGGAGATTCTCTGTGGAGGTGACAGTGATCAGGCTATATATGGCAGGGCTGGGTGGTCATGGTATAGATTGATAAATTACATGACAGGCTGAGATTTTATCACAATAACGAGCTGGTGGTCGTGGATGAGAGCGAGACGGAGATCTGAAATGAGTCTTGCAGAGTGCCTGAGAGAGGTGTCTGCTTCGATAACTGAAAAATGATTCACGTTTGGAGAGGCAACCCAGATATGGACAGATAAATGAATTCTCTAAAGCAGAGGGTCCCAACCTTTCCAAACTCGAGACCCGCGCAGCCGACCACAAAAGCTTCCGCGGCCCACAAGATTTAACCAGATCATTTAAAGTGCAAACAAATATAACACAGCAATCAATATAGCCTGTCAATTTTGCTTGATTTTATAATATAACACAACACAATAAACACTAATAAGTAACCAAACATTTTCCAACTCATCTAACGAGTTATCTGTTGATTTGGCAGCTACAAAGTGCTGGATGACATGCTGAAGAAAGAAAAGTTTTCTCAGGGTGTTAGTTTCATATTGCAATTTAGCGAGCACACTAAAGAACTTTCCATGACATACCTCTATCCTGTCGTCATCACCTATGTGGCCTGTGTCTCCCTATACTTGACACTGACTGTTTTGTAGAGGAGCATGCATTTGATATTGGTCTGTTGTCAATTAGATGGGTAGCCATTTCCGTTTGATGGAGAAAAATTAATAAACAGATTAATTTCATTGTCACTACACTACTAATATTATGGCATTACCACCAGCAATAAGTCTTTAGATGCTACTGCAGCTCATTTTTACTTCTCTTACAGTTTTTTTTTCTTCTTCTGTTGTTTAATGGGTGACGACAACAGCCAGTAATTGGTCCAAAAGTCTGAACCATCCAAAAATGTTTTTACACGAACGAACGAACCGAACCATGGTTGAGTTTGATCTGGATGAGACCGCCTCTTTTGGTCGGACCAAATTTTCTGAGGCATCAAACTGCAAAGTCCAAAAGTCTGAACCAAACAAGGTAGGTGTGAAAGCACCCTCGGTTCAGTAGGTTTAGATGAACGCTTGTTTATTCCCCAATTGACAGCATCATTTGTTTGACTACAGAGCTTTATTTAAACAAAAACCTCTGACCTTACTGCAGAGCAGCAGTTACTCGTTTCTGTTTTCGGACATGATAAAGGATGGCAGGTAATTAATTTGATCATGTAAATAACTTGTCTTACAAACCAGACGGGATTTTTTGAACAGCGAATGTGACATTGTTTTATTCATGCTCTGTTTGATGTTTGTGAACTTTGACCAGTAACAGGATTCATTTGTCCCCAGCTTTGACACAGATGGTGTTAGCAACTCCAACTAAGTTAGCAGCTCAAACTAAACTGCTGTGTCTGATCCACTCGTGCCAGCACAACACTAACACTAACACTATGCAGAGAAACAGATGGACTACAGTCTGTAATTGTAGAACTAGTGCAAGTGCACCTATATGTTAAGTGGAGCTGATAAAATGGACAATGAGTGTAGAAACAACAAGGTGCATTTAATGAAGTGGTCAGTCAGTGTCTATTCAGTCAGTGGTTAAATTATTCTGAAGTTATAGGAGTGAGAGGTGCAATTCTAGGACTGCTGTGAAGGCTACAGTTTATGAACGGTTAAAGTGTCCAAATACTTTTTGGGGCCAATGTTTACAGACCACAAGACACCCCAACTGTATCATGGAGCAAAGAAAAGTGAAAGAAAATAAAAGCAGAAATGGATGGATGAATTCCTTAAAGTTGGCAAGCAGAAATATTGATGCGTATTGCTTTTCAGAGCCAGAACAGAGGCTGTAGAGATTAATTTACCAAAATGTAATCCGACACTCGTATAGTGCAAAAAATCCATACTGCAGTCAGTAAAATGGACTGACATTTGGTGTTGTTTAGCCTCAGATTTAATTAACAATGATTTCACCACTGCAAAGGTTTTGTATACAGGCAAAAACAAAGCAATGCACTAGGCCTATATGTTTTGGGACTGAAATACAAGAGGTTAACCAGTGGAGAGCATCCAAAGCCATTTGTTCTTGACAAAGGTCTTAAGATAAAGTCTACGTCAGATTCATGAAGTGTTCTTAAACAGCAGAATTGTTCGCACCTTTGTGATCTTGAGTGTGGGTAGATTCTGTTCTTACCTACGAACAAATTTCAAATAAGAAAACGTTGGTGAAAACTGTGTAAGTGGGTTTTAAGAAGAAATTTAATCTTAAAAACGGTTGGTGAATGAGGCCCAATGTGATTAAGTGTGATTGTACTGCCAAAACCAGCACAGGTCAATGTTTTTATTTATGCTTATAAAGAAATGTGAATATCATCTGATTTGTACACATCATCTGTAAGTCTAACTTTCATTTTAAACTTGTAGCTTGAGATATAAATGTGCATTGTCTTAAAAACCTTAATCACCTACTAATTTGTACACTATTTGGATGAAAGTTTTCAATAATATAAAACCAGTTTTGTTACAGATGCATATATATAACAATGCTAAAGTGATGCTGGTATTCAGCAACTTCATAGGTTTCAAAATACAAACATATTAAGACATTTTTAGTTCGTCTAGAACAGGGGCTAGCTCTTTTACAGCCCTGTTGCGGCTCCACAGCAGAGTTAGATTTTCAGGTTTGAACAATAAATTGTCTTAAACGCTGGAGTTACTGTATAACTGCTAATTCACCTTTAACCCTGAAGGTCAGTGTGCAGACTGCTGGTCACCATAGCAATGCAGACAACAATCTCGCCTAGCTAGTAGCTAATGAAATGGCAAAGAGAAAGATTTAAGACCAACATGGATAATTCGGAGCCAAATGGACTTTCCTGATACATTTAATATGCAATGAGAAAGTCAGCTTCTCCTTCGAATTTTCCCGTTCTGCCTTAAATGGTGCAGAAGTTGCATTCTGGTGTCTAAGGCACCATTTAAAGTGGAACAGAAAAATTCGAACAAGAAGCTGGCGAATGAGAAGCTGACTTCAGCCTCGTAAAAACGAATGCTGAGAGACATTTTACGAGAAATTATTCCACTTTTGTGCAAAGTTTAATGCCAGAGATGTGAGAAAAACAGCTAAAAGTCTGCTATAAGTAAGTCTGCGTTTTCGTTTATATTGTATTATCTAGCCTACACTAGTACACTGGCATATATTAAGACATAATTACAGCCAAGATGGTAAAAAGTTACTTCAATAAAATGGACATAAAATGTTGTGGCTCCCAAGGTGGTTTGATTTTTGTTGAAAGGACAGAATGGCTCTTCATCTGGGTTGCCAACCCCTGCTACAGAATGATTAACAGAGCTGTAGATGACTCTAAAATGAACGACAAACTGAAAAGTATTGAGAATGAAGTTATAAAATTAATAATTTTACTATATTGCAGCATTAATTATTTATTATATATTATAAATCTTTTCATTTATCTAAAATATCACTTTTTCTTGTTCTCAAAATACTTGCAACAGCCAAAGTCTCCAGTTTATAATATTTAAATCTACAGGTTTTAGATAATATTTTGTATAAATCAACAAAAGGTATTACATTTATGATTGAGAAGTGATAGCCACATATTAAATGGTAGGTTTATGTGCGGAAAGTGAACAGACTGCAGCAGCAGTGCAGAGTATTTAGTGTGGCGTAGACTCTTAATTACAGCTGGCTTGCTGCCAGTTGCACACAGCCCACCCCCATACAGCTGTGCATGTTTCTGCATCAAGTACCATCCGTCACCATCCCACCTAACACTCTGTGAGAAAATCCTGTTAGAATCATCTCATTCATGCTTCTGCCTTTTAAGATCAATGGTGCCAAATTGAGGTTTAAGATTTAAGAGTTCTTGCTGCTTTATTACATAATTAACCATGGTTAAGGGGTGTTTGACATAATAGGAACCTCTTAATCCTGGTGAAATCACACGGCTTATTGTGGCTTACTGCTTTTATAAAATGGTTTGGAGGCCCCTCTGCAAACCACTTTGCAACCCACCTCCACTCCTAGTCCTCCTTAATGCTGTGTCTGACTTACTCGTGAAGATGTGGTTTTTGCCGCTTCAAATGTAAAATACTTGTGACTTTTAAGGTTGTTATGTTCCTTGGCAACTGTAGCCTACTGCTAACAAACTACAGTTCAGTCAGTATCTTGCTCAATGTCATGTTTGTTGTCACTGATGCCTGCTCTGTATTGTACACTCGGGGGGTCTTTCTGCTGCTCTCCTTGCCTTAGGCCAGTGGTGGACGAAGTACACTAATCATGTACTTAAGTTAAAGTAGAGATACCCAAGGTAAAATATTACTCCAGTAAAAGTAGAAGTCCTTCCTTTAGACCTCCACTTGAGTAAGAGTCCAAAGTATTTGCCTTCAAATGTACTTAAGATTGAAAGTAAAAGCACTAAAAGATTAATTATGGCTTTAATGTCCTATTATCATTTTTGTAACAAGACTCTTGCTTCATTAACTCATTTAAGGTGAAATTACTCTAGTGTCACTCTTGGTAAACCGATCTTGTAATAGAATGTCATTGATTAGTCTGACGTTGATGTCTATTAAAACTATCATAAGCACAAAACACTGAAGGCAAACAATTTCCATTAGGTAGAACCGAGTAGCTCTGAAATAACTTTTTGCAAACAAGCAAAGTTTCAGTGTAAGATTTATTTGCTTTACACACTGGTTCACAAATAGTTTACAAGTTTCTTTACTATATTGCATCTGTAGGTCTATGTTCATAAACATAAACTAGCAAAAACTAATTAACTTTAAAATGAAAGTGTTTGTATAAATTCAGAAAAAGGAAACATGCCAGTCACAACTGCATATGTGTACATTTTTCTATATTGTGGTCTATTTACACAAAGTTAGGGTTAGAGTCAAGAGTTTCTTCCATCATTTATGTAGGAATAGACACTCCCAAAATTTCACGCTGCTGCACTGAGGTTGAACCGTGTGCTTGCACTGGGTAGCTATGTCCAACAGGTCAAAACAAGCTCAAAACAAAGTGCGTGCTGTACCCTGATTGGTGTTCTTGCTTCACACTTCCTTCATTTTGACATGTTACGTTTTTATACACAAATAAGCCAAAAGGAACGACAGATTTCGCATAATGTAGTGGAGTAAAAAGTAAGATATTTGACTTTGAAATGTAGTGGAGTGAAAGTAAAAAGTCACCCAAAATGGAAATACTTCAGTAAAGCACAGATACACAAAAAACTACTTAAGTACAGTAACGAATTACATTTACTTCGTTACTGTCCACCACTGCCTTAGGCTTAGGCTAGGTATTTCTGACTGAACTGTAGTTTGTTAACAGTAAGCCAAGCAACATAACAACCCTAAAAGTCACATATATTTTACATGTGAAGTGGCAAAAAATCACGTTTATGAGTAAACACACTCAAATAATGAGTAATCATTATTGTGACAGGTGTTTATTCACATGGGGAATTTGTGTTTTTTTTTCCTTGAAGAGAATAAAAGGCAAATTTTTATTAACTTACATTTACAAGCACAGTATTTAGCAACTTACAAAAGTGCTTTGTTGGTGGCTTAGAGCAAGGATGCAGAACTGAGGGCCGAAGTCCAACACGGTTTGGTGATCTCCCTACTTTAGCACAACAACCTAACCTGGTAAATAACTGGTGAGTTGAATCAGGTGTGCTTGACCAGGAAAACCACCAAATTGTGCAGGAATCCAGCCCTCGAGGACTGGAGTTCCCCATCCCTGCATCTTCAGCTAGTACAAAGTACCCTTGAGCTATGAAACCGAGTCAGTGCTAGACACAAAGACATTAGATGCAATACAAGACATTTTAATGAGTGCAAGATTAGTTCTTGCTTAAATGCTTTATGAAGAGATGGGTCTTCAGTTCAGCAGTTTGGACGGTCATTGGAGGTTTATTTGACCACCTGGGTTCTAGGACACAAAACAGTCTTGCTTGTCCTTCGTGCGCTCTTGAAGGATGCTGGTTCAAGCAGAGGCGGTCCATTTTGAGCTTTGTGGGCAAGCTTCAGGGAGTGCAGTACATTAATACAGAAAGATTGATGTGCAGTCATTTTGACCTAGAACTATCTGTTCTACATATGATGTGATATTGAGTGGATTTCAACCATTATTACATTTTTTGCTGGAACGTGTGTCATGATAAAGAGCTGTAAAGAGATATTTCACTCATTTATCAGGCTTCAATGTTGGGTATAGTGAAGTCACAATCACACTGCATATTGTAAGGATATATTTTGCAATCCTGACAATTGGCAGCTCTGCTGGTTGGGATTAACTTGTTCTTTAGAAGACCTGAAGGCATCCTATGACAACTCAAGCCTAATCTGCCTTGTATATTAATGATACATGCTCAATTGAGTAACTGCAGACAAGCATAAAGCTCTGTGAATCAGGCCTGTAAATCCCAGAACCCCAGCTGATCCTGAATGAGAACCGCATACAGTCGAGTAAAAAATCCAAATCTCCAAAAGTGCATGTAAATGCAAGGTGTTAACAGGCCTCGTCTGTTCCTGAGCCCACAAGTCCTGACAGTTTAGGAATACTTTTGATGTAAGTGTCCTGAAGTAGTGCTCGCCCTCGTGACTCTGCTGACCATGGACTTCTATTTATAAAAAATGTATGTATTACTATTTAGCACTGGTAATTTTCTTTGCTATAGGTTATGTTGAAGTAATTCACAGCAAAGCTGTCTCAAAACTGCAGTGCAGGAAAGCAACAGCCCTTCAGTGTTTAGTGCCTCTCAGTTTTAACACATCTGCGTCCACTCTTGAAGTGGTTATTAATCAGCTGGTAAACTGAGTGAAGTGCATTGGAGCAGGAAACACACCAACTGTGCAGTGGTGTGACTGTCCAGAACTGGAGCGAGTGATGGAGGCACCTTACAGAATATGGACAAAGCTCTCACTAAGATAAAACACTAACGTTTTATCTGACAGACGACCCATTCATGACATCTGACACAAAAATTAATCTTCACAGAAACTATGGACTGCTGTCATTTTACTTTGAGATTTATTTCAAATAAAAGTCTGCATATACCAGCGGTCAGCAACCCAAATATTAAGAAGAGCCATTTTGTCCTTTCAACAAAAATCAAACCACCTTGGGAGCCACATTTTATGTCCATTTTATTGAAGTAACATTTTACCATCTTGGCTGTAAATAGGTCTCAGGATGTGCCAATGCCCTAATGTAGACTAAAAAACATATAATATGAATGAAAACACAGACTTACTTTGCTCTGCTTTAAGCTTTAGCTCAGCTATAGCTGCTTTTCTCACATCTCTGGCAGGAAACTTAAAAGTAAAAGTGGAATCATTTCTTGTAAAATGTCTCTCAACGTTTGACTTTTTAAGTCAGGTAAGCTTCTCCACCTTAAACAGTGTCTGAGGCGCCAGAATGTAACTGCTGCACCATTTTGCTCTTTCACATCCACTTTGTTTGATACATACCTACCAAACTTTTTCTTTAGTTCAGTTCATTTTGACAGGTGTGAACACTCCACCCATACCCAAGTGGGCACCAAAGAACTGAATGGTGCTCCGCCAGAAACAGTTCTGTTCACTGCTGGTGGGAAGCCTTTTAAGACCGGAACAAGAGAATTCAAAACCATAGCATGTTTTTTCTTCTTCTACCAGCATGTTAATGCTGTACTGTTTAACCTTTCACTCTTGACAGAGGCTCATATAGTTCTTTCTAATAATGACAGATGAGCATTTGCAAAACATCAACTTTCACAAAACCCACAAAATATATTTTTAACTTGTTGGGCCAGACATCACTGACTTGATTGGTTGAATTTAAACTGATATGTTTAGGTATGTATCAATCATAAAGAAACAAAGCAAGAGAGGTTTATTTTTATTGCTGTTATTACAATACATAATTTCATGAAGTAAAATGAGTATGACAATAACCTTTATCACAAATGTAAGTGAGGAATAGATCTGGATGTTATACTATGATACGCTAGTAAAAGTCATTTAATGGAGGCAAATGTAAAAGAAACTTTTATTGCTTTTATCCCTGCAAATATTTCAGACCAATTAAGGAATGAAAAGAACTCTCAGGTGTGTAATTTGGTGTACCTTAGCCATTCCACTGTGAAACCAACCAAACCAAATGAAAATGATACAATGTCACAAAACCCAAACTGTGGTGCAGACAAAACAAGTGCGAAAAAAAGGGGGATCAGATGGGATCAGAAATCAAATTTAAATCTTCCGCTTGTTTGTTTCACAAATATTCTAATATGTTTGAATTTGAAATACATGATTTATCAAAAGAAACACATTATTTTGCAAAAAAATTAAATAAAAAAATACATAACTGCAGTAAACGCCAGATTTCTGGTTTCCTAAATCCACCAGGGGCGAGCGACCCCAAAAGCACAGTGTTTAAACCAATTAATCTCAGCCTGGGGGGTCGTGACTCACAAGTGGGTGGTCCAAAAAGTTACAAAGACCTCATATGTCTTTGAGAAGGACTTTACCATAAAATTCCTCCATTAATATACTGTTGTCATTATAAGCTAAATGACATACAGATGAACTACCTTTTATTATTTTATTATTATTATATTATTAGTGTACTATGCTAATCCACATTTGGAACATTGGCCTGTCAGAAAATCTGCCATCTGGAGATCACACGAGAACATATTTCTGCTCTTTAGTGTTATTCAATTAAATGTTACCTCATTCAGAATGACTGAGGTCCCAAAAACCTGTCCGATGTCTGCAAATATGGCATGTAAAACCCCTTAGAGTCCTAGCTGCTGCTCTTCGGGTGCTGTGGATAGGGCTGCCCACCCCTCCGGGCAAGTGCGCTTACTGCCCCCTAGTGTGTGCGTTCACTAGTACGTGTGTATGTGAGTGTTTCACTGCATGGATGGGTTGAATGTGAAGGTCAGATTCCTGTGTGTGCCAGCACAATTGGTCAATGGTTCTAAATTCTAATTCTAATTTTAAAAATGTTTTGTCTGTTTTTCTCTCTGTAATGACATATTCTTTCCATCATTTGGTGGTTGTTGCTTATGATAATGTTAGTAACTAACTGGCCTGAAACACATTAGAAGCTGCAGCAGAAGCTTTAAACATTCAAACATTTTCTTTGGGTACAGTGAACATTTGAATGTCGAGTTTTATTTTGACAGCCCTGTGGGGCACTTCATGGAACCTCCTTCTAACTGACTGACATGTCAGTCATGATCACATTTACTAACTTATTCACTCACTCACTCATTCACATTGGAGCAGCAGGCTAAAAAATTCTCCACAAGGGGGTGCCATTAGCAGTTCAGTAGTTTTTGATGTTTCATAGGCCTGGGTAGGCCATACCTTACATTTATGAATTAATCTGCATAGTTACATTAGAAAAAACTGCAAAGCCATTTGTTTCCTTAGAGTATTTGAGAGAAGGTTGGCACTGTTTATATATAAGACAAGTTCCTAATTCTCAGTGAAAATCTTAGGGATCATAATTGGAATGTCCTCAGTTACATTATTTGCCATTGTTTTTAAAAACGATGTTTGCATCAGGCCCAGAATGTTTTTGAGATATGTTGCAGTTACTTTTTGTTACAGCTAAATTTTTACTTTTAATTTAATTTACTTGAATGAATTAAATTGTGCATCACAGTCTAGCTGGACTTTCTTGCTTGAGTAATTTTGTATAGAGTAAATCCAGCATGAGGCCATTTCTCTGACTCCTTCAGCCCTGCTGAGCAGCCAGCGGCCTGTGAAAGATCTGACCCTGCATGCTACATGTGACATACTGCATGTGCCGTGTGGTCATCACTATTATGTAATGTCCAGTAGCAGATACAGAGGGACAGGACATACTGTCTTATTTCTCATTTTGGCTATTATTTTGTTAAGCGTAAATCTAATTTATTACACCAACACAAGTACTGGGTAAGAACTTATTATTAATGTGGAAACTGTGTACATTTGCTTGCTATACACACACACTATGTCCAAAAATACTCAGACACCCCTTGTAATTACTCAGCTATTTGGTGGTGCACCCACTGTTGACACAGGTGTTCAACTGCCGCTTGTATAATCTCTGTAGAAAAGCATTGCTGTTACAAAGGGACACTATAGAATGGGAGCAGCCGCAAATGAGCCTAAGGTCCAACGTCAAGCATCAGCTGGAGGGGCATAAAGCCTATCAGCATTGGGTTGTGAAACAGCGAAACTGCGTTCTCTGAAGTGATGGAGCTCCATCTAATACCTTTGGGATAAGCTGGAGTGATTCAGAACTAATCTCCCAACATCAATATCTGATCTCGTTAATGCTCTTGTGGCTGAATGCAATCAAATCCTCACAGCAATGTTCCAACATCTAGCATAAAACAATTTACTGTAAAACTTTACTGCAGCAAAAGTGTGTGTGTGGGAGCAGGGACTCCATATTAAAGGGAAATTCCACTCATTTAACTATATGGTTAAGATGTAAAGAAAGTCATTCAGAGTAGTTTGACATGAAATGAGCCATTTTAGAGAAACTTACCGAGTCAAAGTTGTTCACAGTGGTGGTGATGGGAACCAGACATCTGAAGCACTTAAAGCTATTGAACAACATGGTTCTCAATACATTGCCTGATTCCAGCATTGTTTTATGACAGTTTTAAGCTTACGGTGGAGAGGTACATACAGCTGTAAAGCAAAAATTGCCCCAACAAAGCATCTTTTTCCACTTTTTGACCATGAATGAAGTCACGGACATGTGTAGGCTCCCTGGTGGTTTTGGTTAGCGCTGTAGACATTGTGACTCCTGGTTTCTACCACCATTGTAAAGAAATGTGAGCTTGTAAGTTTCTCTACAATTAACCCAATTTCCCATCAAACCACTCTGACTTTGTTTACAACTCAAAAGCTGAATTATGTTGATCATCCATAGATTTCCCCTTTTAATACCCTTGGATTCAGAAGAAACGTTGGATGAGCCAATGTCTACGTTACTGACATATAGTGCATGTCACATGGCTTACACAAAACTCAGGCGTTTCGTTTATAAGAAAATAAAAGGTAAAAACATTTGTGTTTGTGCTGTTCCTCTGTAAAAAAAACAAAACAAAAAAAAACCAAAAACCCTAAAGGTCAAACACGACCTACTGCAGAAAAAAGACATGATTTCTTTAGTCACACTGACTACAGTTCTTAAACACCCCCATCATTCCACACCTCTGTTTACAGCGCTGTCTCTTCAGCACTCACCCAGCTGAACACATTATTATTGTCCTACACAGAACATCAGATGCTGTGTCCTTCTAGTGCCTTAGCCAGAGGATTAGAATGGGACAGGCAGAGCTGGGCAGCAGGGACCCCTGGGCAGGGATGAAGCGAGGCTATGCTACATTACATGCCTGCTTCAACACACTCCGGACCTACATAAAAGACCACTGAGCGGATGAGATGTGAATGTAGTTCAGCTGTTGGAGAGATGTTCCCATTACAGAATTCTCACATCCAACATCATTCTCTGTTCTTGGAGCAATTTTCTGGTGATTTTGTGATAAATCCATGCTTAAGGGAGCTGCATAGCCATAGGCCGGTCAGAGCGGCATTCTAACCCCTGTGAACCATCAAATGCGCCTACAATGCGCATGTGAGTGTCAGAACTGGAACTTGGAGCAATGGAAGGTCACATGTCCAATGAGTCCTGTTTTCTTTTATGTCACATGGACAGATGGATACGTGTTTACTTGGGGAAGTGATGGCACCAGGATGCACTGTGAGAATAAGACAAGTCGGTGGAGGGAGTGAGATGTTCTGGGCAATGTTATGCTGGCAAACCCTGAGTCCAGGTGTTCCTGTGGTCCTCACTATGACACATGCCACATACCTCTGTGAGTTATTAAGCCTAGACCTAGTTAAAGCAAAACCTCTTACTTTATGTAGGTTTTTACTTCATATACACACTGTTTGTAAAATTTTACACCATACTTGCAATTTGTAATCGCAAACATGCATTCATTAGATTGGGCCTGTGTGGGTTTCCTCTGATGAATACAATAGCAACTTCAGTTCTAATAGCTCCCCCTTCTGGAGAATCTGCTGAATATGGCTTTCTAATTACCAATCAGCCATAACATTAAAACCACCTCCTTGCATTTATACTTACTGTCCATTTTATCAGCTCCACTTACTATATAGGTGCACTTTGTAATTCTGCAATTACAGACTGTAGTCTATCTGTTTCTCTGCAAAAAATAGGAGTTGGTCCCCCTTTGCAGCTATAACAGCTTTCACTCTTCTGGGAAGCTTTCCACAAGATTTCGGAGTGTGTCTGTGGCAATTTTTGCCCATTCATCCAGAACAGCATTTGTGAGGTCAGATACTCATGCTGGATGAGAGCGCCTGGCTCACAATCTCTGTTCTAGTATATCCAAAATGTATTTAATGGGGTTGAGGTCAGAGCTCTGTGAGGGCCAGTCAAGTTCTTCTACACCAAACTCACCCAGCAATGCCTTTATGGACCTTTGTTTACTGGAACACAGTCTTCCCCAAACTGTTCACACAAAGTCAAAACTATACAATTATCCAAAATGTCTTGGTATGCTGAAGCATAAAGATTTCTGGAACTAAGGGGCCTAGACCAACCCTGAAAAACTACCCATATCATTATCCCTCCTCTACTAAACTTTACAGGTGGCACAATGCAGTCAGGCACGTAACGTTCTCCTGGCATTCACCAAACCCAGACTCGCCATCAGCCAGATAGAGAAGTGTGATTCATCACTCCACAGAATGTGTTTCCATTGCTCCAGAGTCCAGTGGTGGGGTGCTTTACACCACCATATGTCTATATATGAGCAATAACGAATCACCATATATAGCTGTTCAAAGTTTTCAAAATTCTTAAGCAAGGAAGAAGAAAAAAAAGATAAGCAGGGAAGCATTTAAAAGGAATATTCCAAATTTTTTCAGTAATTTGCAGGCATTTGTCTGCACTTCAAAAAGGTCAGGAAACCTTTTGAAACTGAATCCTGTCAATAGACAACTTTTTCATAAATTCCTGAAGCACAAGTATTTGTAAATAAAGTTGTAAATAACTCAGCAGATGTAGATCAGGTGGCAATGCCACAGTATTCCTTTAATGATGCTGTTAAACTCATGGTGAATTTAGCACATCCAGTTTCCTCCAAAACTGCATGGTGAATAGTGCTACAGTTGTTTATACCATGCTGTGACAAATGCTTAGAGGCAGACTGTTATGGTGGGGTTCTGGCCAGAAAATTTCATTTCAGAACACTCACAGATGGCCCTTTCAATATAAGCAAGGTCAGCTATCACAGAAGGCTAGCCTCAGCCGTGTGATCGACCACATCAATGCTAGTGGGGCAACAATAACAGATAAGGCTCCTACTTCTCTATACTTTTTTTGTTCTCCACTTCAAAATATTTTGCAGTAAGACTATCCTTCGTCAAGCTTTAACACGCTGTCTCTCCTCTAAAGACTTTTTGAAATCAAATGGTTATGGCTGCCAGCCTGGGTTTGACACTTATGATTGCGTAAGGCTTCTAATTTTACCCAGGATGCCATTAATAATATTTGTTTGCATAATTCCATTTGGAAAGTCATCTTAAAAAGTAGAGTTCAAGGGATTAAATATGTCAGTATGTACTTGTGGACAACATAAGCCAAATGAGAAAAGCATAAGCATCTGTGTTCAGGTCACTTAGACAATAAGGCAAAAGTCTTCTCTGGCAGAATGAAGTGAAAGTAAGGACTCATTGCTGAAGTGGTGTTTGGTGAAAAAACAAATGTACACAACTTTTTCCTTACCTCAGATAGGGTCAATCAGCCTGGACATGCCTGGTGTCTGAAGTTTGCTTTTTTAGTTTTGCACTGGAGCAACAAAGCTGAAGTAATTGAGGCTTACACTGCATCAATTAGCATCAGGGGTGGTGCCACACCTCCAAAAGTGGTGGGACAAAACTCATTGGCTGGCTGAGTGATGAAATGCAATTAGGCCAATGACTATAACTTTAATGTCATGCTAATAATTTAGCATTTGTGTCTATAAATTGTTTTCAAACCCTGTTCATTTTCTAAAGTAGGCTAGGAATTTCGTTGGGAAGCTAGCGCTCTGTTATTCTCATATTTGATACCATGAAAATGGAAAAATAGAATATAGAGACACATAGCATCTGTGTGCATCACAATTATAGCAGTTGCAATAAACCTTTCTTGATATGAGCCTTTTTATGATTTGCTTACCAATTGACAAATTCATGCCTTGAAAAACAGACTGAACTAAAGAAAAAGTTTGATATCCTGCACCAAACACAGTCTGAATTTGGCGATAGCAGTAAGAAATATTCAAACTGACATTTAGTAAATTAACATAGTATAGTAACATAAACTGTGACTGTGCAGTAGATTGTGGTAAATATTTTTACCACATTCTTAAGCTCCAGCTCCTCTCACGTAACATGAACACACAAAGAACTTGCTGTTTGAAAAATGTCCCATCCCCCAACTGAAATGAAAATTGTTTAGTTTTGCCACTGAGTTTGATTCTCTGTCTGTTCGTACCAGTCAGTGCTCTATGCAGTTTAGGTAAGCCTCCTGAACTCAGTTAGAAAGTGGTGGGTCATCGCCCCAGTACTTTAACAAGTGGTGGGTCAAAAGCCCATTTCAATAACAGTATGTCATGTAGTGTCAGTAACCACAGACACAAGTCTATTTGAGATTACTTAAAGGGAAATTCCACTGATATTTCAAAGTTTTTGCATAATTCAAGCATTATGTAAACAAAGTCATTCAGAGTGGTTTGATGTGAAATATTTCATTGTAGAGAAATGTACAAACTGAGATTTCTTAATAGTGGCGGTGATAGGCACCAGAAGTTGTGATGTTTACAATACAAATGTATGCATTTTATTTACTATTTAAAGCAATCAGTGAACCTACATCTGTCGTCTGATAATGTAATGTTGATAATGGCTATACAGGACAACAGGTGTTATGCTGAATTCTGATTTCCCTGCAGAATCCAACTCTCCTATGTGTGCATGCACATTGTGCAGGCATATGGAGGCTATATTACATTAAGTTTTAGTGGCTACAGGCCTGCGTGATATGCATTTTGCGGATTGAGTGTGTTGAGAGAAGGTTTGAGGATATATTTATGCAAAAGATTTGGGTGACTATAGACTTCTAGTGTTTGTTAGCAACATTAGCCTTGTAGCTCCAGCACTAAACTAACAAAGCAAAATCTGAAGCACCAAGCAGGTCGACTACATCTGGGGTAAATGGAAAATTATATAAATTTGACATTTTGCTGAATCATTACTTTATTTACAATCCAAGAACCAACACTGAAGATTTGTCCTGTGTATTTTTATATGTAATGTTGGTGAATAAATAAATTTACTTAAAAAAAGTTTTCATTGCCTTGCAATGCCTGCATGTATCTCTCCACCATGAATAGATTTTAAAAATAAAATCTATAAAACGTTTCAGCCAAAATCTCGAGCAGTCGGGGTAAGGGCACAAATCACAAATGTGATTTTTTTTGCCTAACTATTTCTTTAAGTATTCAAAGAGATGACTCAAATGATCCCTTTAAATTTGATTGATTAGCTTGTACACCAAGCAAATTAAACAAGCAAATAATTTTAATGTATTTTTCTCCACTACAGCCTAGAAGAAGATCTGACTTCACAGGAAATTCACTGTGAAATAAAGATAAATATACAGAAGATTAGACAGGGTGAAAGCTTTGCATGGCACTGCAGGGTGCCATGAATTTTAGATTACACCTTAGCTTGTATATTACAGTGTCATGACTTCACAGTTCATCTTATATAATATAGTATACGGTGTGCCAGCAGTTCTTCATCCACTGTAGTACTAACCCACTGATGACATGTCTTGTACATTATATGTAATATTTCAACTCCAATCACAACAAACACAGATCACAGATCGTTCTTGCCTGGATGGGTAAATTATTAATACCGAGTCTCAAGTTGGAAGTGTCTGGGTTTTTGAAGTCTCAGAAGTGTGGAGAACCTTCTGAGGTGTTGTTTTATTCTTTTAAAGCTATGTGCCTGCCTTCAAAGTGGCAAGCATGGCTGTTCTTTCAACTTATGCAGTTTTTCCCAATCTATTCAGGTCACAAAGAACAAAACTATATATATATATATATGCTATCACAGTATTCTTCCTACAGGCATTGCATACTCTATTAAAAAAGGTATGTCTTCACACTGAAAGAGGGAGGGAACAAGTGAGTGTTATGGAAAAAACAGCACTGCAGTGACAAAATGAGAACAATGATCTTCTGCCACCTAATTAATTATCTAATTCAGCGCAGAAGTCCAATTAACACACTAATTTAAGGTCCACCATGGTTCTCTAATGGCCATTTCAGATTTCAGATGTTTAAGAAAAAAAGAACAACTAATACACAACAGACATATTAAGTCATTGGGATGGTAAATTATGAAATCAATGAAAAAGCCAATTTTTAAAGGAATGGTTTGCTGAAAAATGTACAAACCATTACATTTATCCAAAATATACACTTATCCCAAATTTAGTCAATCGGCCAAGGCATGTTTGTTGTCCAAATTTAGTTTCTTTACCTTAGCAGTAGAGCTATGAGGCTAACATCGCTAACAAACACAAGAAGTCAATAGTCACCCAAATCTTTTCCACAAATACATCCTAAAAACTTTTCTCAAACCACATCCAGGACTTAATCAAGGTCAAACAGACTTGTCAGTGTGGTTTAAGACACAGTGAGCCATAAAAATTAATAAATCAAACAAGCATATGGATGCTAGATTACGCTTGCAATTTCTGTTGTTTCTATTTATAAACATATATCTTCACTCAAAAATTCATTTATTTATAAAAAGAAACACAGTAACAAGCCTGCACCAACTTAATGAAGGCCGTGATGCAGTTTGAGTTAGCTGAGAGAAGTTTTGAGGATGTGTTTATGAAAAATATTTGGGTGATTATTGACTTCTAGTGTTGGTTAGCAACATTAGCCTGATAGCTCCAGCAATTAACTAATAAAGCAAACTTCGGACACCGAGCATGTATTGTCTGGTGGACTACATCTGGTAAGTGGATTGATTTTTTCACTGAACCATTCCTTTAAACCTCTACCCACAAGGAACTAAACAGTTTTGTCATAAATGATACAGTGTCCCCTGATTTACAAGACTTTCATAAAATAATATCTACACTAACAGTCTTAATAGCTTTTAAAAAGTTCTAAGTAAGGACAGAAAACAAGAATCTATCCTCAGGCTTCCCTTTTTATTTCACTGACTTCTTTCTTCTATCAATTACAGCCTAGAACCATAATGTTTTACATAACTGTCCTGATCTATCAGACTCTGTATGAAGTTTTATAACTGTTTGTCCAAAACACATAACTATGTGTCATACTGATGTCATCTGACCATCTAACCCTGCAATCGTATCATCTATTCTTCATTCATTCTGCTTCACAGACTGTTTCCTTCTCTTTTCCTTCACTTTTCATGCTGCAGCCAGCACACTTGGTTGACAGATTTGATTGTTCACACAAAGCATAAAACTACACTTCATTCTGATAGAACTCCCTCCATCCTCCCACAGAAAGTCTCCAACTTCTAGACATTCAAGCTACACTAATCATATCTGATGGAATGATTCAGCTCTTGATCCAGAATACAACTTCAGTTCTTAATGACAGCACTCATCTATCTACTCTTTTTCCATCCCTCCATCCTCCCACAAAGAACGCCCTGGATTTCACTACTCACTTTTCAAGCAGGAAAACTGGATATGAAGATTCAACTGCTGACCCAAAACATACACTATTACTGCATTTCACTCTGAAAGCACTTAATTTGCTGACCTTGCCTTCATTTGTTCCATTAGCAACTCTAACCAACTGAGTCTTACGTTTACATTTTAACCTATTTGAGTTACAGACTGCATTTCATACTGACAAGTACATGTACGAATTACAGCCTGAATGAAGAAACAGAGCTGACGAGCAGCCAATGAACCATATAACCGTCACCCTAAAACATGCAAGGTTCTTTATATTGTATTTATATTTGTAATTATATTATTCTATTATCCACTATAATAGATAATATTACATTTTTACTCTACTGCTGTAGAAGCAGAGTAAATGGGCTGTGGAGGCTACAGCATGCCGGCTAAGAGGCCGTGTAGCAGACAGCACAAAGCTCAGCTAAAGCACACTGGAAGCACTGCAGAAAAGCACTAAAAAACATCAAGCTCGAGCTTATTTTACAGTATAACCATGTAGATTTAATGGAATTAAACTTTCCACATCATTTAGCGAATGTACTGTTTGGTTTCAGCTAACTAGCTATCAGAAACTCAGTGTTTTCCAGCTAAAAGATGTAGCAAGGCAAGTAATGTTAGCTGAGGTGAGGATTAGCATTTGTCTGTTTATCTTACAGGTTATAGGTTGACACCTTTCTTTTTGTCTAATTCAAGTCACGTTACCTACTATGGGTTTGTCAGGTCACCTACTACGGATTTGTGGTCTGGGTGTGGTGAGTTTAATATTGTACAGTATGCTAAGATGCTAAGATACAAGATGCTAAGATGTATTACTGTCTCCAGTCACTGTCTACTGATGTGTCCTGTGTGGTAGCCTATAGCCAAGATTCCTATCCTTTGGGTGTGGGGAGATAATCGAGTATTGACCGAAATGCCCATTCCCAGAGTGCTCCACACAAAACACAGCCATGGTCATTCTTCCACCATCCCATAGAAAGCCACTGATTTCTCAGCTTCTTGAATAATGAAGCTACAATCAACCAATCTGGCACAAAGATGAATCTTTTCATTCAAAGCACATCACTGAATTTAATATTGATAGCAAACTGATATTCTACCACTGCTTCTCCTTCCTTTATCCCTCCTCTACTGCATAAATATACTTTTTAACACTCCTTGAATTTTCAACCTAGATAACTTGTAAGATGTAAGATTTGTCCTCAAACATTCTACTTTTCATCTAACAGTGTTGGCTCTGGTAAATAATACATCAGTCACAGGCTTGAATTACTGAGAAGTCATTCCAAACATCAACACAAGAGACCTACTAGATTACTGGAATGATTAAACTTGCAATCACAATCACTTCACTTGATATGGAAATTGCGATTCTTATTGCAGTTTTCTGTCACATCATGAAACTTTTAATATCAAAAGGTTCCCAAAACAAAGTTTAGTCTCAGAGTCAAGTGGTCTTTATAACAAGAACTGAGAAAGCAATAATGAGCAGAATGAGAGAACTACAGTCAGGTATGAAATTCAGCCATTAAACTGAGAATTTGAGGGTGGCTGTGATTAAAAAGTGTAAAGCCTGGGTAAAAGGTCTAAGTGACTTTGCCATGCCAGCAGGGGGTGAATCCCTGAAGCTCCAGGAGCATACAGCTCTAAAATCCTTGCTACCCCACTGTTATCATCTTTATCAATGACGAAATTAAATAAATTCTGCAAAAAAGTGCATAAACAGTAGGGGTGGGCAAAATGATGATATATTATTGTGATCAAATACATCAATAAATTAGACTGTATCATCAGTATTGATAATGCTTCTAAAACACTGGATGACTGCATGGCTCATGGAAAGACTAATCTCCTAAGTGGTGCAACCGTGTAAGCGTTGGCACTGTCATCAGGAGATCATGAGTTCGATCCCTAGTGATGCTGCAGCCATCTGTGGTCGGGAGTCCAAGACAGCCCCATTGGCCTCGCTCTCTGGGTGGGTAGGATGGCCCCACTCTGTCAATGCAGTGCTAGCCAGTGCTGGTGTCTGTTGGCTGACGTAAGAGAACTGGCAGTTGGCCCTTTCCTCCGAGCATGTTTAGCTGTCCAATGAGGTTGCCTTAGTGGCAGTTTGAAAAGATGCGGTGTTGCTTCACAGGCCTGTGCTAGCTTTCACCCTCCTAGTGCTGGTGGTATCGTGTGATTGGGGGAGTCCTAACTAGTGGGTGGTATTGGATACAACTAATTTGGAGAAAATTGGAAAACATTAAAAAAAAAAGACTGATTTAGAAAAATGTTTTTAGACAAAATACATTTTTTGATTGCAACGACTTAAGTTTTTTTTAAAAGACAATAATAATGGACATTATATAATCATTCAGAAACATGAGAAGAACACAAACATTCTCTCTTGACTTAATTAAAATTTTAAAGAGTTAACTGCCAAACTATAATGCCGAAACAATAACTATAGCGAATAGTGTGCTAATTTCCTTTTTCGCCCAGATGAGGAATCAAACTCAAACAGTCTTACACATGAAGGGCAGTGGTGTTGTCCACTGAACTATTCCTACCAGAATCATTCTATTGTCCTAGATAATGTTTCACCTTTAACAACTGTTACTGTTAGATTGATAATTCAATTAATTATTTATGGAATACTTATGTGGAGTGAGTGGAAAATTGTGCTCGTTTATGTTCTGGTTAACAGTAACCAACCTTACTCTCCAGTTCTATCTTGAAGAAATCTTCTCCAAATTCAGCCCCATCATCAAATAGGCATTATGGTGTGCTTTAGTCACATGACTTACCAGGTAGAACTAGTGCAAATAACCACACTGTGTGGTTGATGCTATTTTCACTTAGTGTAAATAGACACTGGATATTTTGGCTTTGTAGGTGAGCCAGCAAGTCAACATTTATTTTTAAGTTTGGACTGTGTCTTCAATATGTGGTGAGGGAAGACTGATCTGCAAGTCGCTAGAAGGCCGGACCCCCCTTGTTACTGTGGTAGGACTGTCATGGGACTGAAGAACAGGGAGGAGATGGGGTGGTGGCGGGGTCTGCGAGAACTTCGTCATGGGAAACAGATGTGAATTTATAGAGCGTTAGATTGGAAGGAGGAGAGGTTTCAGGCATGTCCCTCCTCCCAAATTTCAGTTATTCTGTAATTCCTTTTAAAAGCTACTTTTTATTGTGGTGGTTGTACAGAATTGTTTCATATGAAGAAAACTGGCTGAATCCATTTTATCGCAGCATGGCTGATTCACTGAACTCACTTGACTCTTTCAAAAATAATGATTCTTTTCTTTTGCAAACCACCCTTCAGTACATATAAGCTTTCCATGAGTGTGACAGGAACATGTGATAACCTTGTTTACTCTCATTACGATTCATATCAATGTTTAAAAGTAATGTAGCACTTTACATCTGAACCCAAGCACAAGCCAAGACTGAATTGCGTTTTACTTTCCGGCTGTTACAGCTGATGTGCGTACACACCCCTAATTCATTTATTTATTCATCGCACACCTCATATTGATTCACGTCCCCATCATAGCCGACATGTCAACACAGATGGCGAATGCAGTTTTCACAAGTGTGTCACTCCTGATACAGATACAGAAAAGCAAGGTCACTTCAGGCAGGAAAAGGAACAGGAAAGGAAAGCACTTACCAGCGTACAATACCTGCAATATACATACACTAAAACAATTCCTAAGGATTATCACAAATGATTGATCCTTTAGAATTCATATCACTGCCAAAGTTCCTTCCATTTTCATTTTTTCACAAGAAAAAAACAACACTAATGTGTATATTTGGAGATCTTTTTACATTAAGGTTCAATATTAGGGGTGTCAAATAATTAAAATACTTATTTGTGACTTAAATCTAATTTCCATGATTTTCCACTTACCACAAATGCAGCTGATTAGCCTGGGAAAATTGATCTTATTTAGTTTAGACCTGGATCTACTAGGCCAGGGGCTGTGCAACTATGGTTCTGGAGGGCTGATATTCAGCATAGTTTGGTGACTTACCTGCTCAAACACACCTGATTACACTCATCTGTTCATTGCCAGGTTTAGTGGGTGTGTTTGAGTTGGGAAACTTCCAAACTGTGCTTGGCACTGGCCCTCCAGGACCAGAGTTGTGCACTCCTGTGCTAGGCTAACAGTGCTAAGAAACACTAAAAGTAAATAGCCACCAAAACATTTTCCACAAAAACATGCCAAAATCTTTATACACTTGCTTCAAAATATGTGGACAAGCATAATGTGCCACCTTCCAGTACTACTCTGTCTTCAAACTCCAGGAGTCTGGAGTGCAGGGGTGTGTTGTAAAACGTCACTGCGCAGGCACACAGTGTTAGCACAGTAATCCCTAAGGTCTGCTTACTATAAGAGAGTTAGAAGTTGCATACAGAATAACGACAAACCTACAAAAATTAGGTTTTTGCAAAAAACAGAACAAAGAAATCTACGGGTGGCCTGGCACATTACCACCAAATTCCTGCTGATGCAGACACATGCAAACTGTGGCTTCTGGCAACGAACCACAAACTAGCAAGAAAGACATTCAGTAATATTACAGAATTATGATGTAGTAATCTTTTTTTTCTTCAATTTAGTCGTATCCAATTCCACTAGAGCTGCAGTAAAAGGTTCAATGCCTATACTGTGCAGCTGTAACATGAAGTTTCCATCATACTGACTTGCTCCTACATCCTTTTGCCTTTTTGCTGATAATGAAGCATGCTGTGGCACTCTGCACATCTCTGGCACTGCTAACATGTGCCGTGGTGACTCATGATACAGTTACGGGTGCTGGTGTCCCTGCACCTGAGGCTTAGGCCGATTAGCTAAGCTACACTCCTCTGTTTCGTAACAGCCGAGTTGGCGTTTATCAGCTGTGAGCATGCCGGTCGTTTACCAAGTTTAGTCACTGAGCCCTGCAGTCCTGCATAGAGCGGTGAAGCTTTATGCAGATATCAGGCCTGGAACAGAGCAGCCCTGTGAGTCTGTTCCCTCATTGCAACACGCATGCCACTCAAACCCCAGCAGCCTCGGCCAGCTATGTGTGACATACATAAAGAAGGAAAAAAGAAATCAAAAAGTTGCTTTCTGTCTAGAAATGCCATGATACCAGTTCTTCTTTTCAGATACTGATCTGTCAATACCAAAACCTATCAATACCAAAACCTCGAGTATCAGCTGATACTGATACCAATACGATAAGGAACGTAACAATACAACAAACTGTATCAAACTGTATAGCAGCGTATCGAATGGTACCACACTGTACTTTACAGAAAGCAAAAAATAGTTATAAATATGAGATGCATTGCATTGGGACCAGCATGTTAGCTTGTGGCTAGTGTTAGCTTGGAGTGTTAGACAGGGACACTATAAAGCTTTTATTGTACTTTTATAATGTTGAATGATCCAATTTGGTAAAAATGTAAGCATTAATATATTAAGAAACATTACATACAAGACACTCCTTATTTTTGCTATATCAAATAATGTACTGCATTATATATATATATATATATATATATAAATATATATATATATATATATATATACACGCACACAATTCAAACTATAGTCAAACAGCTGGTAAACAAACACTGTACTACCCTCTGCAAAGAAATACACAGCAGGCAACTTACACAAAACTTTTCATTAACATGACATTCGTTTCCAAAGAATAAGCAGAAAAGTCACTTAAGCTGGCAGCACATTATAAAAGTAAAAGGTGCTTTAGAGCAAAACGATGACTTTTTGGCCAAACCGAGGCAGAGGTTTGAGTAAAAAAGAACTCCTAATAACCATGTTGTTCGTTCCTCCTGATTGTGATTCTGATTGCCACTGGTCCACATTTCACATGATTGCCATGTACAAAGTTCTTTTAAATAGATTTACCATGTTTTTAAGTAGATTTAAATGTATTTTAAAGAAGTTTAATTGACTGCTTGCAAAACTATGATTGTCAGCCAATCACATTTTTCTTTAAACGTTCCTCTGTCAGGCAAAGACAAAACTTTGACAAAACTCCTGACAACAAACCTGCAGTGAGAACGGCAGTCGCAGTAAATTAGTCAGAATTGCTAAGAAATTATGGAATGGTGTTACTGGAAAACATATCACTGCTGTCGTAACAAAACCTTGCATCTCCAAAGTAGTAACTTTTCAGCAGAAGGGAAAAACATACTTCACTGTTAATGTAAGTCAATGGAACCAGACTGTTTTTCCAAGTAATTTAGGGCTGTTTCTTTTGGTCGATTTATCATGAGATTTATACACAATGTAAAGGGCATAAGCATTTTCAAACACCGTCAAAAAATGAAAAATGGAGATATAAGGTTTTGTTCGGACAGCAGTGATATAATGCCTGACACATACTTTCGTAAACACACGTCTGCACTGAACATCTTGTAAAGCCAGTTTATTTTTGAATGAACTCAATCTGTGTGCTTCTAAAACAACCTTGGTAAGTACTGGACTTTTTAGTCTCGTAGCACAAGTGTTACAGATACTGCCAGGTAGCCTAAACTTAAAGTTTGACTGATGTAGCAACCATAAGTAACGGAAGCTGGGCTTCATATTTTGAAAATGGTCAATCAGATTCTCTTTAGTTTTTCACTGGTTGAAGAACAATGCTGGCTTTACAGTGCAAATCTGTGCAAAATTAGACTACTTAAGATATAAGGACAGCAATTCTAGTATAGTACTTATCTCACTACTCATTCTTATATTAATATTAGGCTACATGTGCCTACTATTATCATCATGCACCCTGCTTTGCTTATGCTGTGTCGTAAGCATTTCAGTGATATTTCAGGCTAGATTTGTTATAGAATCAGATCAGTTTTTTATCCAATATCTGACGCAGCATTTTCAGTTGGTACCGCCCTGATACTGAGCATCGGATTGGTGCCATCTCTGTTTCTGTCCTTAACGTAACCCTCAGCCTCTCAGATCTTTTTCTCCCTCCATGCTAATCTGCTCTTTGGGACTATTTAGCTGCATAAAATAATCCAGCTGGATTTCTGAGTTGGCATTAGCAGAAATGGAATAGTGGAACAGTAAGTGCCTGTCAGTGTCTCTCTCACATTCTGCACTGTAAGCAGTGTTGCTAAGCTGAATTGTAATAGACAGAGTTGAGAAGCCAAGGGCCACTACAGGCAAAGCCCCAACCCTTCAGTCTGAAGCTTAGAACGCTAAGATGATTCACAAAAGAGTTCAAACTTGTTATTGTCCCTCTGAAGTACTCTTCTACAGTTCAATCAAATGCTCTCAGTTTGTATGCATTTAGATGAGTGCCTGTGAGATCATCCCCTGTAGATATAATACATAATGGAGCAAAGAGCAAAAATGTTCTGTCTTTAAACGTAACCCTCAGCCTCTCTGATCTCTCTCCTTCCACTCTAATCTGCTCTCTGAGGCTATTTAGCTGCTTAGAATAATCCAGCTGTATTTCTGGGTTGGCTTTAGCAGACAGTGTAATAGAGACTGCCTGTCAGTGTTTGTCTCATATTCTGCACTGTAAGCAGTGCTGCTAAGCTGAATTGTAATAGAGTTGAAAAGCTAAAGGCCGTTAAAGGCAAAGACCCATCCCTCTAGTCTAAAGCTTAGAATGCTTAACTGATTCATATCAGAGTTCAAACTGAGATATCGTTTGGCCAATCAAATCAACTAATATTAGCATTCAGGATTGGCTGAAATCCCACTGATAGAGCTCAGAAATGTTAGGGAATGGGAATATTGTATTATTCCACAATAAAATTTTAACTTTTTTAATGCATGAAAATAGATCTTCTATGAGGTGCTTAGAACAGATAATGACATAAAATGGCATTTCTACTTTTTGGAAGATCCTCAGCTGAACTATGCAACATATATTTTTTTTGTCAATAAAACTGATGATATTTCAAAGGAAATGTGTATGATTAACAAAACCGGAAGAGATTTTCTTCTTCATAGGTGATGCATAACATTTCTAAGTATTTGGGCCTATGTGCAAGTGATGAGAGCCGTGAGAGGCAATTTGAGAATGGCACCCAAACCCTAAACACCGTCGGGAGCTGTGTAAGGGCACTTGTGGAGGCGCCCGAGCTCTACGTAGAAGCACAGAGTACTTCCTTTAGACTTTAGCTTCAATTCTAACTGCCCCTCCTGATCTAATCAGTAGTCCTTAATAAGTGAATGAGGTGTGATAGACTTGAGTTAAACTATATCTAAACCATCTTTCCTTCTTTTGTCCAGATGGGAAATGCCTCGGAAACTGGCCGGTTTGTTTCCACAATCCCCAAGGAGCATGATGTCTTCATGGGCGCCCTTTACACGACTTTCTGTAAGCCAACATGAACTTCATCATTAGTGCCTGTGCAAGAGAGCCATTCAAAGCCATTCAGTCCACACAGAAAGTAGAGCCAGCTGTGTTTTGGTATCTAATGACTGTGGCACTGTAGGGAACTCACTTCCTCCTCTTAGCTGTCTCAGCTCATTTCACATGAGAGTTAATTAAAATCAGTAAGAAATATCTAGAAACAGGATGAGTTATCTTGTAATATTCCTACAAAAATGAAATATTAGATTAAATTTAAAATACTTTCCCTTTTTGATATATATATTTTTTTTTTACAGAGGATGTCCTACATTGTTCAGTGCAGTGGCAAACCATTCTTAGAGCTAGGCCTTGACTTTGGGCCATAAATGGTCTAAAAATTAGAAAAACAAACAACTACTATGATAATGCTAGGGGAATTGTAATGTTATGTTAGCACTAAGCTAACGGTGGTACACATTAGTATTTTTTCATAGTTCTAGCCAAAAAAAAACATTTCAAGCCTGTAAAAGACATTCTATATGTTTCGTTTGATGCTTATGACAGACACTATCATATGTTTGCAGTTTTACAGTACCTTCAGTAAAGAACCCTGACATTCACCTGCCACCACTATTTTTGATTTCTAACAGCTCTAGAAACCTAAAAAACACTATTGCTGGTATTTATAGTCAGTGAGGTAGCTAGGTCTTCCAGAGGATCCGTAGTTACATGTTGTCACTTTTCAAGTGTCATTTCTGACTTATGTTGGTAGTTAGTATTTGGTGGCCTTCTTTCCAGCTCCTAAAAGGTCTAACCCAGAGGCTGACAACCCAAATGTTAAGAAGAGCCTTTTTGTCCTTTTAACAAAAATCTAACCACCTTGAGAGCCACAACAGGCTGTACTAGTACTAGTACTAGTACTGTACTACTACAGACTAATAAATATAATATAAACAAAAACAGTCTTTAGCTCAGCTATAGCCGTTTTTCTCGCATCTCCGGCAGGAAACTTTTCCTCAAAAGTGGAATAGTTTCTTGTAAAATGTCTCTCAGTGTCAGCTTCTCATTCACCTGCTTCTCATTCGAATTTTCTGTTCCACCTTAAATGGTGCAGCAATTACATTCTGGCACCACACACACCATTTAAGGTGGAACAGGAAAATTTGAATGAGAAGCTGGCGAACGAGAAACTGACTTCAGCTTTGCAGGTTTTTAGTGTTTGACAGTTTCTCGTTGCAGATTAAATGTATCAGGAAACTAGCTGGTGTGATTATAAATGCAAATACGTACATTCGTCTCCAAATCATCAATGTTTGTCTTAAATCTTTCTCTTTGCCATTTCATAGCAGTCTGCATAACTTTCAGGGTTAAAGGCTGGTGAATTAGCAGATATAGGCTACATTAACACCCAGCGATTGAAGACAAAACAATCAGCAGAGCTTTATTTTACTGCAAAGGAGAATTATTTATTTTTACCTAAAGATCTAATTCCGCTGTGGAGACGCAACAGTGCAGTAAAAGAGCCGTATGGCGCTCCGGAGCCGCATGTTACCGACCCCTGGTCTAACCAATAGCTTCCCTATATCCAGACACCACAAGAAAAAATTCTGATTGGATAGGATCGGCCTTTTCAAACTGTAACCTTCTGGTTGTCAATTAATACTTGGAATGGAACAAGAGTACTTTTCTATAACAGAGAGGTTGGCATAGCATGCTGGCTAACACATGGCACACTGGGGTTCGATTCCCATGTAAGCATACCATGCTATACTAAGAGTCCTACACGCTACATTTGCCTACCGCTGTACGATGATCAAACTGTAAGCTGCTTTGGTAAAGGTAAACAAAAATAAACTAACAACATAGACAAGTATTACATACAAAGACCACTAGTCCTTCACTCTAGAAGGCTCTGATTGTTCTTCTCTGGTGCTGTTTCATTTAAACACCTCCAGCTAACATGCTAAGCTTCAGAGATCTGCAATATAGCAGTCTAGACAAACTCAGCACTAAGCAGATTTGCCAAGTCACTCTGAACTGACATGGTTTCGCTTCAGGTAGTAAAGCCATTAAAAAGATCTCATGATAGAACAGGAAAGGGCTCACCTTCAAAAATGTAATCCTACTTCATATCGCTAATCTTCTCACCAAATGTGCCTCCTGAGTTCATCTGTAATTTGCACAGACAAATGACCTTTGGATTGCTTAAACGGTATTCACGCATATTTCTCTGCTGATATGCATATATTAGAATGTGAGCCAAGATTGGTTACTAATAATGAGGTTATATTAATATAAAAAAGACATTTGGTCAGCAAACTCAACAGCTTAGAAATAAACTTTTTTGTGCTTCCATGATGCTGACTCATGCTTCATTGCTTTGAAGCATTACTCGCACATGCGTGTGGAGCAAGAAAAAAAACTGTAATTTATATTAGAGTAACCAAAATTGTAAGGCCAAAGCTCTGGAGGTTAGATTGCTATTATGCAAGAATAAGCAGCAAATAGAACAGTGGGTTCTCACAGTGGCAGTGAAATTACAGTAAAACAACAACAGCTTGTTTCTGGCAGATATCCAAGCTTCTGGAAAGCTAATGCAACACTAACATCAGTGCCGCATGTAGAGCTCTAATCAGTAGATGGACAGATGGACAGTAAAATCCCCAAAAAATAACCAAACTTTTAAATGTATTTCCTGTACCTGTTTCAGGTGTGCTGTCTCTGCTGGGGAACTGCATTCTGCTCCTTGTAGCGTATCGGAAGAGATCGTCCCTGAAACCAGCAGAGTACTTCATTGTGAACTTGTCCATCAGTGACCTTGGAATGACTGTGACTCTTTTTCCTCTAGCTATTCCCTCAGCATTCGCACACAAGTAAGTCACAGACTCAGCTGCACACAGTATCGAGTTTGAAGAAATAACATATGAATGTAGACTGACTGAGATTTGTAAGAACAGCAAAATATGCACACACGTCATGACCTGAACACTGAATGTAGCTTTCACTTATGGTAAAATGTGACTACAGAGTATCCAATCTGCCCCAAATGTTGGTGCGGATTCAAATGAGGTGAATTAAAACAGACAAGAAAACTGATGATCAGTGAAAAAGTGACAAGTTCAGAAATCAATGCCATTAAAAACATTTCAGTGATTTTAACATGAAATTGGTTCATTGGATCATCTTTACAGTGGTGGTGACACGGAACAAGGGGTCAGAATGTCTACAATGCAAATACACACACTGCAAAAAATAGTATCTTGTCAAGTGAAATGATCTTAATTGTAGTCAATCTATCTAATATTTCTTATTTTGAGATGGTTGTGCTCTTATTATAAGATTATCTAGCTTATTTCTTGACATTTTTTCACCTGTTTTAAGTCATTTTATCAAGAATAATTATCTCACTATATTGGAGATAAATTTACTTAATAAAATGACTTAAAACAAGTAATAACTGTTTGGAAGTAAGTTAAATGATCATAAAATAAGCTTAAAACAATCTCAACAGGAGAAATATTAGATTCATTGACCATATTTGAAGATAATTTTACTTGACAACATACCATTTTTTGCAGTGCAGCTAAAATGACCAGTGAATGATAATAACTTTAATAATAATAATAATAATAATAATAATAATAATAATGTTTATTTATATACATTAAAAATGCAAGCTCAAAGTGCTTCACAGTACAAAGTAAAAACAACAAAGGAAGAAAAGATAATCAAGAATAAAAACAAAATATAATAAACAAACAATAAATGGCAGAAAATTGATATATTGATACATACAATTAAAAAGCACAGGATAAAAGTGTAAATATTAAGAAAAAAAGTCAATAAAAATGCTATTAAGAAAAGAAAAAAATAAAAATAATAATTATAGTAATATTCTGTAAAAACAAGGGAAACAATACAAAACTAGTTCAATGCTAAAGTAAAGAAATACGTTTTTAACTGTTTTTTAAAAACAATTACAGAAGGAGCCTGACGGATGTTTATTGGTGATGCATTCCAGATCTTTGGTGGATAAAAACAAAACACTGCCTCTCTACTCTGTTTAAGTATCATACGTGGAATATGGAGCAGGCAGCACTGGATGATCTCAAAGCTTAATTAGGAACATAATCTATTAGGCACTCAGAAATGTATGAAGGTGCTAAACCATTAAGAGGTTTAAAAACTTTTTTTTTTTGCCCTGTATGCACATCTCTGCCATAAATGTGTTTAAATATATATGTTTTAGGCCAAAACCATATCCCAAAGCTATAATAAAACATTGTGATGCAAAATATTCGTAATCATTTCATGTAATTCCCTTCTGTAGCAGGGGTGTCCAATCTTACCTGTGAAGGTACACTTAAGCACACCTCATTCTTTGTCTTAACCCACTCATGCCCAACAACTAACATTAGTACAAGGAAATGAAAAATGCCACAATTTTTTTATTGTGATTGATCTAAAAGGATGAACATCTACGAGTGCCCATTTAATATGTTCTCAAATTCAAATACTGCATAAATAAATCCTTAAGATGTAAACAAAGTCATTCAGAGTGGTTTGATATGAAATGCTCTGTTCTAAAGAAACTAACTGAATTAGAATTTTACACAGTGGTGGTGATAGGAACCAGACCTCCAAAGAGTTTAATGCCTCTGAAAGCTCCCTCAAATAAAGGGATATTCCATGAAATGGTTATGAATACACTGCTTGACATCTGAGACACTGTTTTATGATAGATTTGAGATAAGCCCTAAGCCTAAAACTGATTTTTAAGCATGTTCATTGTGGAGAGGTACAAACAAACTTACAAACATTACATATAAAAAGTCATGTAGGTTCAATGGTTGTTTTGTGCAGTAAATAAAATGGCTAGATTTGCATTGTAGATATCATGACTTCTGGTTCCTATCACCACTACTGTACATCTGTTTCTCTGCAATGAACCATTTCAAATCAGACCATTCTGAATGACCTTGTTTACATCTCAGTTACTGAATGATGCAGAAATTTTGAAGAAAAAACGAAAACAGGGAAATTCCGCTTTAAAATCAGTATCATGTGAGCAAAACAAAGAATTCAACATGAAAAAATCAGTTTTAGTCATTGATTTGAGAAATATAGTAGTCAGGCATTCTTGGTGAATATATGGACCAAAGGAAATCTAATATTTCAGATATGGACAGTAATGGGTTAACAGGTGAAATAAAATGCTTGTGATATTAATGTATTAAGCATAATTTCACTCTCTCCTTGAAGGTGGTTGTTTGGAGAGCAGACGTGTTTGTACTACGCTGTATGTGGGGTTCTCTTTGGGTTATCCAGCTTGACCAACCTCACTGCGTTATCTTCAGTGTGCTGTCTGAAAGTCTGCTTCCCTATCTACGGTACAGTTAACCCCTCATCACCATCACCTGCCTCAAAATCACTGGACACATGTAGCATAAACTTGAATAAATTCAGCAAAGGCCCTTAAATAGAATAGCTGTTATACAGTTACAGTACTGTGCAAACGTCAGCAGCAGCCCTTCATTTACTAAATCTGCAATCAAAACAGCCATTAAGCACAAGTTATTCATTTTTCAGGAGACATTTCTGAGGAGATTAGATATAAGGTAATCCACTGACATAAAAAGAGGAAGTCAAAGAAGAATAAGTGAAAAGAAAACAGGTATTCAAAAAATTATTAGAAGATACAAAGAAAAAGGAACTCCAACCAACTACGTGCAAGATCTGGTAGACCAACAAAAACTGTCCCCATCAGATAAACAGTCTGTAAAGCTTTCATCTTTGAGAGATCAAGCTCCACTCTTGCTTCAGATCTGAAAAAATACACAGGTGTTTCTGTCCATCCTTCCACTGTGAGAAGACTCAACACACTGTAAGTCTGAAAGGATGTGGAAATCAAGCAAAGCTGCTGGTGTTCTCAGAAAAATGGACTGACCAGCCCTCAACAGCACTGTGTTTGAGATTATGAAAAGCAGAAAATGCAACCAACTTCTAAGACTGAACTTGGTATAAGTGGAAAAATCATTCTCAAAAAAAGTGATAATAATATCAATTATACAACCATAATCAGATTGCTGCAGTTATCTGATTATTCAAATGGTCATCTAAACAACATACTCTGATTTCTTAGATCGGAGTAAGGTCTAGAAATCCGAATAAGAAATCTGATAAAGAGAGCTTGATTTTAGCTCAGTAACCAGATTTCTCAGCGCATGTAAACTCTTACTCTGATTTCTTTCGGATTTCTCAGTCTGTGCATGTGCGAAACAGACCGCGATACTGGCAATATGTAAGCAGTGTTGCCATGAGACGCAGCAAAACACTTTTGCAGCGACGCTAAAATGAACTACATGCTAGCGAAATAAAGGATTTAAATATTCTTCATCTTCTCGATGATGTATGTTCATATTTTGAGGTAAAGTGGCGCAGTGTTTTTTTGTTTTTAAAGCCATGGCATAAGGTTTGAGTTCACGTTACGTTTATGTCATGTTTTCCTCTGTGAGTTTATTGGTCGGTTGCAACACAGAAATCTGATTACTATCTGACTCATGTAGACCCGGAGTTTCTCATTATCTAATTACTCAACAGCAGGTAGCACATTGATCGGATTACTGACAAAATCTGATTTTCTGCAGTTATCAGAATATTAAGTGCATGTAAACACACTCATTGTTTATAATGTTACTTCTACTTGACTGGCGTAGCAGGCTAAGCATCTTTGACAAGCATGCTTATTAGAATACTAAGCCACACCCAGACAGTTCTCAGACAGGATCAGCACTTTTTTAATTCTGACTGTTCTTAGATGTTTAATATTAATAATGTTAATGTTAATAAACACTCAAATTCATTATGCAAGCTTTTTAAATATTTTACACTGTATTCCTTGTGACTACAAATTTAGCCATAATTCTCAAACATCTCACTGCTTCCCTTCCTCAGGTAACAAATTCTCCTCCTCCCATGCTTGTCTGATGATAGTGGGCGTGTGGTGCTTTGCCTCAGTGTTTGCTGTGGGACCCCTGGCACGCTGGGGCCGCTATGGCCCTGAGCCTTACGGGACAGCATGCTGCATAGACTGGTAAGCACAACTTACTGATTACTTACTGATGAAAGGTTCTGTTACAGCTAGATCTTCAGTTTGGGCCATAAAAACACTGCTTATACTGCTGATAATGCTAAAAGACTTCAACATATATTTTTTTTTCTCCACCCAGAAAACATTTTTTTTTTCTCAAAATCTGATTGGTTAATTCCACTGTCACTTCCTAATAATGTTCTTTGTTAATCTAATGTATAAGGCCTCCTAAAGTCCTAACCAATGGGAGACCAAGCATAGCTGTGTCTGCCTGGATTGAGAAACATTTCTGATTGGATAGTTGTCTGTTGGGAACAAAACTTAACAATGAAATAAGAGTATTACTATAATACTAAGGTGATACGGGTCATTCTACACAAGTGAGTCAAAACACTGTGCTTTTATAAGGTTAAAAAAGGGAAAAAAAAAAAATCAGCCATACAAGTTTTTAAAAAGTGTTTTGAAAAAAAGTGATGTGCTTTTCAGAACTTATCTGTCAAAAAATGATAGCTTCTATTTTTCTGCCTTGTATTTTGTCTGTTTTGTCTTTTTAGTATTGAGATATTTGTTTCAGTAGCGACATTCAGTTCTCAATCCCTATTTTTTTTGCAAAAATGTCTACATTTTTCACTGAAAAAGGAACGTACAACCAATTATGAGAACATCGGCAGAGGATTTCAACATTTGACATCCAACAAAGAAAAACTGGATCGATATTTATTTGTTAGTCGCTTAACATTGAGAAGATGATCATTTTTTTTCTGCAAAATGTATTGACACTTAAAAAAGCCCAAAATAGGTTCTTTCTAACTCAATCAACAAAAAGAAAAAAAACTGTCTTCGTGTATTACTGATTTCTGCGATGTTTAGGTACTAACCCAAGTCTGGAACTTGGTAAAATTCTGAAAATACTGAAAAAAGAGGTTTCAGTGTATACTTGGTGAATTTTAAATATAAATTAGTATGTAAAAAGGCCTTTTTAAGCATTTTTCTAACCTCCAATTTGAACCACTTCTGTAGAATAACCCATATACAACAAGCATAATAATCCTATCCTGTCATATAAAAATGAACTACAAATGTAACTAAATTTATAGATGTACATTTTTTGGTTCTCAGAAATATTTAGACCTTCTCTGAGGGATTAGAAGAAACCCTCAAAAAGAAACAAACATGATTTGCAAGAAACAAAATACAGCGTTGAATTTTCATCACAGCTAAACATCATATCTGGATACTTGAATTGCATTTTGACATTAATACACAATTATATTAACAAATAATAGTTTCTTCTGTCCTCTACTGCATTTAATTCTCTCAGGTATGCACCCAAACACGATGCACTAGCCATGTCCTACATCATCTGCCTCTTCCTCTTCTGCTATGTGGTCCCCTGTACTATCATCTTCCTCTCCTACACCTTCATCCTCTTCACTGTACGCGGATCACGGCAGGCGGTGCAGCAGCACGTGTCACCACAGACAAAGACAGCAAACGCACATTCTCTTATTGTCAAGGTAAGCGGGCAAGAAACTAGTGTTTCAACCATATGCTGGACCTGTGGACCCAACTTCTGCAAGAGCCAGAGATGTAGACAACGACTCAGACTCGGCCTTAACTGACTCGCGACTTGTACTAGTGATTTAAGACTTGTGAAGTCTGAGAAGAAAACACCTGATAAAATCAGGAGTGTCAACCTTACTGTAGTAAATTAATAAAACTTTAGTTTCCAACTTTATATGTATGACTTTGGCTGTTAGCTTTAAGGTCAAACACAGTCATTACTACAATGCAAATATCCAGGTTCCAGGTTTGATACTGCTTCAAAAACCTTCATGTACTAAATGTGGTGATTAAAGGAAAGAGACAAAACCAACTGAAACTGTTGGCTAGCATTAATATGCTTATAGGAAAGTCACTGGGATCATCTTTGCAATGCTGTCAGGCAGTTATTTCCAGACTTTTATCTCTTTGGGAGAGACTAAACTACTCGAAACTGAAGCTCAAACTACCATTTCAAAAACATACTTGAAATCACTGATAAAATCTGACAAAACCATAAATAGTTTGTAGCATTTGGCTCAGTAATGCACAAAAAAACGTTTTTTTTTTTCAGGTTGTTCTAGCTACTGCATTTGTGCTGGTCATCCACGACGAGGGGAGGCTTTCCCTACACATGCATAACCAGGAAGCTGATTGGCTCTTTTTCTTGAAGGGCGGGACTTCCTTCGCAAACAGACGCCATGTTGAGCTTCATGAGCTTTCCCATTTATATTTCAACCAGTGACCAGTCTCCTCCTTTATAATGTCTCTATTAGCATGTAGTTTGGGTAGCAAGTACATTAGCTAGCATAAGAGCTAATTTAGCTTAAGTTGAGTAATTTTGAAGTTTTAAATTATAGATCACATTCATTTACATTCATATTCATTTATTCATTTTACTACTACTATGTAGCACTTCAGTTGTGTCCATCAGACAGAAGGTTTTTCTATAATGAAAGGCTTGTTATTTGAAGTCATGTCTAACCTGTCAGGCCTTATAAGGATTTACTTTAGTAGTAGTAATACAGAGACTAAACTAAAACTCTCTGTTTGACTCGCAAGCCAGAGACTAAAACCTCAACCTGGACTCACATGAGGTGACTTGCAAACATCTCTGGATTATGCTGTATCCACAGGCCTCAGCACATATGGGTGGATTTAGAAATTTAATCATGAATTCAACTTAATCAATTTAGGGCCGGTTTCCCAGACACAGACCTAGCCTTGTACTGAATTGCAATGCAATGATGAATCACCATTGGAAACTAATCTTTATTCCCGTCTTTATCCGAAACTTTTAACTGTTTTAAAACAGTCGTATGCAGCAGTTTGGGTGCCTCTGGTCAAACGACATGTTTTGTCGATTTTCTAAGTAAATAAGTGAACACATCCTCTACAGAGAACACACTTCCGCACACTGCAATGCACAATTACTGTTTATTTGCTGAACCAAACATTTGGAAGGAAAAAAAAAACATAAAATGTGGCCTGTGCAAAAGTTATGGTACATTTTATTTTTTATGTATATTTTATTTTGCAGAAAAAGCCATATTGAAAGGAAGATTCCACTAATTTTTCAACACACACATATACACATCATCTAAACCGCTTATCCTTCTGGGTCGCGGTGGGGTGCTGGAGCCTATACCCAGCTGTCATTGGGCGGAAGGCAGGATACACCCTGGACGGGTCGCCAGTCCATCGCAGGGCAGACAGACAGACATACACATTCACACACACACTCACACCTAGGGGCAATTTAGCAAGTCCAGTTGGCCTGACTGCATGTCTTTGGACTGTGGGAGGAAACCCAGAGGAAACCCACGCAGACACGGGGAGAACATGCAAACTCCACACAGAAAGGACCCTGGTCACCCTGCCGGCAATCGAACCCAGGCCATTCTCACTGTGAGGCGACCCACTGCGGCACGATTGTGCAGTGGGTAGCCAAATCCTCCACTAAATGTTAATTTTTCAACATTTCTGCATAATTAAGTCATTGAGATGTAAACAAAGTCATTCAGAGTAGTTTGTGGTTCATTAAAGAGAAACTTACTGACTCTTTACTAAATACTGAAATCTCTATTAAGATTTCTTTACAGTGGTGGTGATAGAAACCAGCTTTCCACAACACAAATAGAGCCATTTTATTTACTATTCAAAATACTTTTTAAGCTTTTATAGGTGATGTTAATGATAGTAAAATAGTGGCTTACCTGAAAAAAAAAAAATTCTTTGGAGGCTATTACTACCCTGCATATCCTTCTCTATCTTGAATTTAAGCTATTTAAAAACATTTTATGCCAAAACTTTCTCAAAACTATTGTAAAACAACATATGGAGCATCAGGTACACTCTTTAAAAAGATAGCTCTTTAAGGGTTCTTTAGTAAAGAAAATGTTTTTTTATGGATTTACAACCATAAACATTCAAAGAGCCCTTTGCATGATTAAAGGGTTCTTTACATTGTGAAGGGGTTCTTCAGACTGATGGAGAATGTGCTGTAGATCGTTTTACATAGAACCTTTTTTAAAAGGGTTCCATATTACACCAAAAAGGGTTCAAACTTATAACAACAGAAGACCATTTTTGGGTACTATATAGAACCCTTTTCAAAAAGGCTCAATATAGAACCACCTATGGCACATTCTCCATCAATCTGAAGAACCCTTTCATGATGCAAAGAACTCTTTAATTTTGCAAAGTGTTCACGGTTCTATATAGAACCATTTTCTTTATTAGAGAACCCTTGAAGTACCATCTTTTTTAAGAGTGCTGCGTATTCCTAACCATTTCACATAATAACTTTCTGCAAGGGAGCTTTTAGAGACATTAAACTCTTCAGACGTCTGGTTCCTATCACTACCACTGTCAATAATTTTGACTCACTCATCCAGATCTCACATCAAACCACTCGGACTGACTTTGTTTACATCTTAACTATTTAATCAAGCAGACATTTTGAAAAATTTGACTGGGGGTATAAACTTTTGCATATCACTGTATATGTGGCAGCTTTTTAATGCAGATTTCTTCTCTGCCTTTTCTCACAGCTCTCTGTGGCAGTATGTATTGGTTTTCTGAGTGCCTGGACCCCTTACACCATTGTTGCAATGTGGGCAGCATTTAGCACGTCACTGCACGTCCCACCCATTGCCTTTGCCCTTGCAGCAATTTTTGCTAAATCCTCCACCATCTACAACCCCGTGGTCTACCTGCTGTTCAAACCCAACTTCCGCAAGTCTCTGACCAATGACACAGCTGAAATCCGCAGAAGAATATGCTCTAGCCCCTGCAAGGGAAGCCCTCTTCCTGAAGAGAAGGACCTGCAAACATCGCAACGCTGCAACAACAAGGACATTAGCAACTCCACTCGCCTTTCCAACGGTCTACCAGACAGCCATGGGGCGTGTCTTCACTGTGCAGAGTCTCACAGCCAACAGGCAACATCTCAAAGGACCGCCCGCGTGCTTGCTGGCTCCACCCACAGTGAACTGACTGTGAGCCAGATGTCAGAAAAAATGCAAGCCGGCTTCATATAAGCAGCCTGAAGATCATCTGACGCATGCCAGAAAGAGGTAGACAGATGAGTGGTGACTAAATGCAGTCCTTGGCAACCGAATGCCTGTTTCTTGAGCAGAAAATATGAGTCAGAAAAGAATAAAATGATTCAGACAACAGACACAAAAGGGATAATACAATGTGAGTCACTTGATTCAGATACTATGTTCCTTCAGTGAAGACCTCTTGAGAACTTTCAGATCCAAGTCAGCTGGAAATAAGTGAACTGGACAAGAGAACACAGAACATTGCAGGACACTTGACAGAATACTCATAAACATTCAGAACCCGGAAACTACTCCAGCAGATCAGCATCAAGATCAAGATGACCTTTGCCATCCCAACTATATACAAGTATACAGTGGAAACAAATGTTCCTCCAAGGCTTTGGAGCAACTTGCACACATGGCCTGTGTGAGGGTTCTTATGCTTGGGGTAAAGAAAAAGATCATCGTCACCTCCAGGAATGAGAAAGATCTTTAACACTCAGAAGTCAAGCTCTATTACTTGTGTTGTGCTATATGCACACAAACACCTATTTCATCACATAGTGACTTCTCAGCAAATTACCTTTACATGCACTTTGCTCTCTGAACCTACAGGTTCAAGTCTGCACTTCTGATGACTTTCTCTGTTTGTTTTGATGTCAATAAATGACAAAAACGTAGTAATTAGTGATGCATTGAAAAGAAAATTCTCGACTGAAACTGAAGCAGAAATTCAGGACACGCTAGGCCGAAAACTGAAACCAGGCATATGCACAGATATATCTGGGGTGCTTGATCTCTCAGACTATTCAAGTGCCCTGTAGGTCGGACCGTTTTATAACTTCTCCGTTCCATTTTAGCACTGTACAGCTAAGCCCCGCCCCTTAATCATTCTTGAGTGCCTCCTCTGATGCAGTACCAACGCCTGCAGACATTTCCGCTAAGCAATGGCAACCTTGGATGTGCGCATCACATTTGCGCTAGATACCCCGTTAATAAATCACCGATAACCCAATGTCACATCACACAATGTGGTTATTCTGAACAACAACCAAACAAATGGTAGTAAGAGGTGCTAATGACTTGCTAAACCAAGTCTTTGTCAGTCTTTTGTGAAGCATGAGTTTATGTGGAGTTGCAATACTGTGGTGTACAGCTATTAGTGTAATGGGTAATGTTACAGCCTTGCATGCTGGAGATTAGGGTTCTAAACTCTGCTTGAGAAAGAAAGTTTGCGTTATTGGCTGCCTTTGGAAAAACTCAACAGTCCTTTTGGTTTCCTCAGAAACAGGATCCAGGGCCTGAAAACCAAATAAATAAAAACAGTTTACATAAAATAAATTACTGAAATAATTACACTATGTAGGCTGCAGATAACAGTTCATGACAACAGAGAATGGCTGGTGATCCAATGAAATGAATTTTATCATTTGTTAGTTATACTTGTCACTCTGTAACCGTCATTTGTTCTTTTTCGTTGTTTCAAACACTGGGGCTACAGATGGCGTAAGAGCGGGACGTAGTTTTTTTTTAAATCTTATCAAATCTGTAATGGAGTTCTTGACTGTTCCCCTCTCCTGATACTCGGCATGAACAGCGGTTACTGTGAGTGTCTAATATCCCTCTTAGAAACTGTGGGTTCATTTAAAATGGCATGCTACATACTACTTGCGTACTCATTAAATCCAAAAACAGTAAGCAGTGTGCAGTACGTGGTCAATATGAATTTCTGCAGTAGGCCAAAGATTCCTGGATGACATACTACTCTGACCAAATATTCCAGTACACAGTCTAAGTGATCTAAAAAACAGTCTAAGTGATCCAAAAAACATTGTCAAGGTTTGTGGCTTTGGTACACTATATTGCCAAAAGTATTCGCTTGTCTGCCTTCACACACATATGAACTTGAGTGACATCTCATTCTCAATCCATAGGTTTAAATATGATGTCGGCCCACCCTTTGCAGCTATAACAACTTCAACTCTTCTGGGAAGGCTTTCCACAAGGTTAAGGAGTGTGTTTATGGGATTTTTGACCATTCTTCCAGAAGCGCATTTGTGAGGTCAGACACTGATGTTGGACGAGAAGGCCTGGCTCGCAGTCTCCGCTCTAATTCATCCCAAAGGTGTTTGATGGGGTTGAGTCTTGGTACAGTGAAGCATTAAGATTTTCCTCCACTGAAACTAAGTAGCCCATCAAAATCACATTTTAACCAAAACTCTTCTTTGTTGTCATGAATGACTGGCCAATTTATGGATTTATGGACAATATTTCAACAGTTCTACAAGCTCTATGTCTCTAATAAGGAGGGCACTAAGTCTATACACACAGAGAGAGAACACATTAGTGAGACAATCAATTGAAAACTTTGTTGAAAGAGGTCACAAAGAGAGAAATATATATCAGTGTGCCATAGTTGGTCAATATAAGTGCCAGATACATATTTTGTATTTATTCAAGGACAATGCATGTGTATGATGGCAAAGTGACAATCATAAGTTATACAGAGAAAACTAATGTAACGTTAAACAGTCTGTATGCTGCTCACTGCAATAATTTTGTTGTGATTTCAACAGATCGATCGTACTACTCTTTGTCCTGAATTCAGATCTTTTGCAAATATAAAAGTACAGCACTTTTAACCCAGTCTCTACCTGCTGCATCAGTATTGTGTGTTTATCTACCACAGAAAATCATTTATGTGTCAGTGTGTGTTTAGAATAGAGTAGAAAACCTGTTTACTTCAAAAGCATTCCTAATAAAAGCCCATCAAATGTATCTGTAAATTAGGTTACGTTCACATTACAAGCCTCAATGCGTCATTCAAATTGTTTGCTCAGATTTGATCTTTCTAACTTGATGGTTGACATTTGTGTAGGTAAGTAACAATGTAAATGAACCTGTGTCCTGAAATGATACACGTCATAATCAATAATGTCACGTGAATGAACCACACGCATCATGAACAGCAGACTAATTAACCAGCAGAATAAGTCTTTGTTGCCAAGATTATCCACTCTGAACAGCTTTCAGCCTCTCATTAACAGAGGACAGGCCTATTCACACAGTCATATTTTTACAAACCAAAACATGTCAAGTTTTGAAAACGAACAAGTATATGAATGCAGTCTTTAACATAGAGTCCAAAACTGATGGACTTCAACGCTGTGTAAGTCATGGTTGTCAAGGTTGCATCTCAAACAAATGTGTCACAATGCTTTTACCAAAGCACAAAGGCTTATACGACAAGCAGCACGCTGACTATAAAAATGCAGAGGTTAAAGAAAATGGTGAGCATGTTACAGCCACTGTATAAAGACACTTTTTAATTCACTTAGATGGATCCAGCAGCTGGTCACCATAGCAATGCAGACAACACGCCTAGCTAGTAGCTAATGAAAAAGCAACAAGAAAGATTTAAGACCAACATCAATGATTTGGGGACGAATGGACTAATTTGCATTTTAATCACTCCAGCTGGTTTACTGATACATCTAATCTGCAACAAGAAACTGTCAAACACTAAAAAGTCACAAGGCTGAGGTCAGCTTCTCTTCACTGAGGTCAGCTTCTCTTCGCCAGCTTCTCGTTTGAATTTTTTCTGTTCCACCTTAAATGGTGCCGCAGATACATTCTGGCACCTCAGGTAACGTTTAAAGTGGAACGGGAAAATTCGAACAAGAAGTTGGTGAATGAGAAGCGACTTCAGCCTCGTAGAAAAGAGAACACTGAGAGACATTTTACAAGAAACTATTCTACTTTTGAGGAAAAGTTCTCTGCCAGAGATGTGAGAAAAGTGGCTGCAGCTGTGCTAAAGCTTAAAGCAGAGCAAAGTAAGTCTGCGATGTTGTTTGTATCATATTTTTAAGCCTATACTAGTACATTAACACATACTGAGACATATTTACAGCCAAGATGGTAAAATGGACATAAAATGTTGTGGCTCCCAAGGTGGATTGATTTTTGTTGAAAGAACAAAATAGCTCTTCTTAACATTTGGGTTACCTACCCCTAGTTTAGACAAAAAAACACTTGGACTTGGTGTGCTTTCAAATCTCATCATTTTTTTAATCTAAAAAATTGTACTTGGTCTAAATAGGCCTTAAGACAAGGGTGAAAAAGAGTCAGATGCTTTTGTAGTTTACTGACACTGACTTTAGGTTAGGCGCTGCTGCCATTTTCACACTGAATGACCGCGCATGCACAGTGAAGATTAAAAAAAAAGAATTCCGATCAGAGCATCTTCATTAAGGTTGCATGGCTACAAATCGAATATGTATCCATTCTAGGACCGCATACAAAAGTGGACCATATCGGATTTGAAAAGATCAGACTGGCGTGCCCACACAGCTCTGAAAAAATCAGATCTGTACCGCTTCAGTTTGGTAATGTGAACGTAGCCTTAAAGAGGCTGTCAACTTCATTTGTTGATCTGTTTTTGCTTTTAACTATAGGATTCTACCTTAATGTACAGACAAATAAAAGTGTTGGTCATTTCGATTGAGAGACTTTTGCACAGTTTTGTTTTTTAAGGTTGGATTTTAGATGGGAGACACTATAATGTATGACGCTGACATCAACCAATCAGAATTAAGGCTTTCGTCAAAGGCTCCTTACCACAGCCCCGCCCCACACAATCTAAAGTCTCGTTAGTTTTGTCTGACTGATTGCCAGTGAGTGAGCGAGAGTGAATGACCCTAACTCTTGTGAAAAGGCTGCAATGCATGGCTTTTATAAAAAAGTGACTGTTCAGCAGTAACAACTTTACAAAAAATCAGTTTCACAATTTCACACAAGTGAAACATGTGAAAGTGTGTTTTAGAGATCAACTGTTTCTTCTCCCTTTCTCTCCTCTGCTGTCACTGGATGTCTGAGCTGCCCGGCAAAGTGAGCAAGTAAAGGAATAGTTTGTGGGCTAGTCTGATTTGGTCAAGAAATGCTTACACTGCGTGAATGAGCTGCAGCCACCTAACCACAGTGCTACATTTTACATGCTAAATGTTTGGCAGTTTGGACGATTCCTACTTGCGTTGGCCATGAACCGCCGTGGTTACCAAAGTCACTCCCTGAAGTTGAACATAACCTTCCCTCCATAATCCAAAATCTCACACAGATTCTGACCTCTGCCAGAAAATAAAAGCTTTACAAAAAGCCTACAGTTGGGGATTGTATATGTTGCCAAAGCTACACCAATGTTTTCACTATATTTGAAATACTGTTGAGGATGTATTTTTTTCAAACCTGATTTTGATTAATCATGAAAAGATAACTGAAATTAACATTTGCAATCAAGTTAAAAGCCCCTTTAAGCTGTACATCTGTATAATTTGTTCTTTCTACAGGGAAGAATTTGTGGTGATGCTTACCAAAGTGGTGACGTGAGTAGACTTTTGACAGGTTCCTGCCTGAATGCACATGAATAGTAGAAAACCTTAAGGGAATTTGTGTTATATATTTGCGTATTTCAAATATTTTGTCCCGGAATGCTGCATATTCCCATTGGACTCAATTATAAGTGGGTTTTGAATTAGCAAAATTCTTGTTTATTGTAACTGACTGTACAATATAGGCTGGCAGATTAGGTTGGAAAACACTGGAGTATTCCTTTAATACCCTCCCCTTTCTAAGCCTTCGCCTTCTCTTAACTCTACCGTCTGTCATCATTTCCAGTAACAGGCTTGATCCATTCCTCTCTTTACTGTATGTGTCTCCCGTGTCAGTCATGATGATGTGTTTGAAACAGCATGGTCAGTAGTGTTAGCCCTGGCAAACCCATTTGGACTTTTTCTCTGAACTTCTGTCTCGTTGCACTGACCATGCTGTGCTGTAATATAAATGTAGTGTGAATAAGATCATAGCAGTGTTACAGTTACTATTTTGACTACTCTATTACAATCACTAACAGGCTTTTGGCCTGCACTGTGAATAATGTTTACATGTACTGCAATAGTTCTTTTGTAAATAAAAGTTCAATGTTTTAAAACATGACTTGTAAATGAAAGTGAAAGTGACAATTTTGCAAAGCCTGAGGGGAAGAACTGACACTGAAACTTAAAGCAGCAGTATTGATTTTTATTTTTTTTTTGCTAAAATTGAAGGACCTAGCATTATTCAGAGAAAAAAGGAAAAGGTTACAAAACAGTGTGCATGCGGTGCTGCGAGTGTCAGATCAGATTTCGTGGGAGTTTTTCACATCATACGTCACGTCTAAAAGAAGGTCCGGCTTGAAGTTTAGGTCTCAAATGCAAAAACAACATTATACTGATGAAGACATGATGATAATTGTAGATAATTCACTCACATAATCACAAACTTTCTTCACCAAGTTTTGATTGAGTTGTTTATGATTTTTTTTTTTTTAAAGCACTTGCTTGATCAGATTCATCCGCTCGGGGAAGGGGTCCGAAGCACAACCCACGTTACAATTTGTTCTTCCGCAGGTTGTATGCAATTACACCAGAGAGGTCTCCAAATCCGCAAAACATACATAGTGTAGCTTTAAACAGTCTCAATATGGAGTGTCTGGAGTTTGAACTCGTGACAAGAAACTGAATTTCTTGGAATATAATCCAAGGTTGGCTGCCAAGCACTTTTATTTTCCTCTATTTCTAAAAATACACTACATTTTCTTGGCTAGTGACGTACAGTTTATCCAGCTGATTAGAGCTGCCCTTGGCCAGTGTGTTATGCTGGGAGAATGGACAAATGAAAATCTGCTGAAGCATTTTCTGCTCTGTCACATTTTGCATCCTATTCTAATAAGTTCAATATCTGAACAACTCCTTTATCACTGTTGGAAAGGAGCCAGGGTGTTCTGAACCTTCTGGCTGGAGGACAAAATAAATACATTTAACCGAGTGCCTTTTCTATTAAACTTAATCTGGGTGGGAGATTATTTCCCCACTCTTTTCCTTCACTCAAACAGACAAGAGTGCATTGGAAGGTATGTGTGAAGAGTTCATTTGCAAAAACAGATATCTATATTTTTATTCCACAAATCATGTTTTTTTATGTGCATTCCAGGTTATATCAATCAAACTGATGCTGGGTTGTTTTGATTAAGAAAAAAACCTCAACAAAATACAGGTAACTTACAGAATGAAACCTTCTTGAGTAGTTTTTATTTAGTTTTTTGGCAAAACCAGATAACTCCAGTGGTCATTTCATGTTAAACAAAGCCATGTAATGGTTTCTGATTTCTTTAAAGTGCAATATTTAGCATTCTTTAACATAAAACATGTAGGTAAAGCGCAGGAAATTATTTGGGCAATATTGAAGATCTATAAGATCAGACCTTGGAAAATCCCAAGGCTGAATCTCAAACGGCTCACTGCTCCCTACTTCACTGAGTTAATAAATTTAGGCTTTTAAACCTAAACATAATACTTTATGTCTAGTATGAATTGTGCACACATGGCTGATTTCAAATTGTTTTTTGGTAGACACATTGTGCACTGTTTAGATGCAGGAGCCATTATTTCAAGACCTAAAAAGTGTCCTATGTAGGGAGAAGGGAGCCATTTGGAATCCAGCCGAAAACTGTTCACGGCAGTGTTGCGTCACCTGACCCGAATACTCCACGCTGATTTGCTGAATGGAATTATCAGATTCTGCTTAAGAACAGCAATGGCATTTGACAGTAGCTGTGTACCAATTTAGGGGCTGCAACCTTTTTGAGCCACTAGAGCAGGGGTGCATAACACCGGTCCTGGAGGGCTGGTATCCAGCACAGTTTGGTTATCTACCTGCTCAAAAACACCTGATTTAGCTCATCCGTTAAGTGCCAGGTTTAGTGGGTGTGTTTGAGTAGAGGAACTACCAAACTGTGCTGGACACCGGCCCACCAGCACCCCTGTGCTAGAGTTATAGTGACATTGTAAACATTTTATGAAATAACAAGTACAACTTCGAACTTAAGTCATTTAAGGTATCAAAGACAACACTACAAAGGTGAGAAGCCTCAGGTTAGTTTTCTTGAGTAAGCTGAAAAAGTGCTTCACTTGCAGTGCTGATCTCTTTAAAGGCTGACTCAGGAAACACTCTAGGCCAAAACACAGCACAGAAGCAAAGCACTGTTTCTTTGTGAGGAGGCTTGAAGGATGACAGTCTTTAAAGCCGCACTATGTTTGAGGATTTGAAGACCTTTCTGGTGGAAACGTCTAATTGCATGCAATGTGCAGAAGAACATTTGATAACGTGTTATGCTTCAGTCCCCTTCCCCGATGAATCTGATGTTTGCGAAGGCACTAAAAGAGTATTCAAAGACCCAATCTTACTTCACCCCTCACCCCTACCACTTAGCTCTTACTCGTCCATTTTGTGCGTTTAGTCTAGGGGGAAGGGTGTCTCGATTTTTGTTGGGATGGAGGTGTAGGTGAAGTGTTAGGGCTACATGGCCCTCCAAACGGAGGTTCCTCAGAGGCACACTCCAAACAGTGTGTTTACTGGCAAGACGGCTGCACAGGTGACCAAAGAAACCCACACATTTTCTTCATAACAAGCGTAAAAATCACTAGTAGTTTGCTGATGTCTTGATAGCTAGCTAGCAAAATTTCCCGTTCTACCTTAAATGGTGAAGCAGTTACATATAACAATACAACTACCATTTAAGGTGGAAGATTCGAACAAGGAGCTGGCAAACAGCTGACTTCAGCTCCATATCACCAAAGAATTCGAAGTGGGTGATAATAAATAATTGCCCCCTTTGCCCTACACTTTACCCTCCTCTATCACTTCAGAAAGGCAGCGTCACCTACAGAGCAGCTCTAGTAGCCCTGTTAATGAAGTTCTTCTTTATTTGAGGGTCCCATTTCATAGGGGATTTCAACCACTACCCCTTGTAACTTAGTTCCAAAATACAAGGAGACACTCAAAAACAAGGGGTAGGGGTAAAAATAAAAAATTGGGCCTAAGAGAACCCAGTAAAAACTTGGTGAAAGGATGTTTCTTCTGAAGATGTGAGTGAATTATCTACTATTATCATCAATATAATATTGATTTTGCATTTGAGACCTAAACATGAAGCATGGACCTTCTTTTTGAGCCTGTGTGCATGACGTAAATACATAAAGAGATTTGATGTGGTCTGAAAAACTCTGATCCAACACGTCTGACTTTGAAATGACTATTTCAGGCTTTACAGAGTGAGCAGCACATGCACACCATATTTTAGCCGGTAGTGCTACTTTATCATGTTCATCCTCAACTGAAAAACAGGCTTAAGAACACAGAACAAATAACAGAGTGGGCACAATGTTTATGGGAATGGAAGAGCTGTGCAGTGCTGTAATGATTTCACATTAAAAATATATATAAAAAAAAACACAAATGATGAATTACTGCACCAATAGGTGTCAGAGGAAGAAAAATGGATGAGGGAGGTGATGAGGGCCAACGAGATGAAGAGAACCAAAGAAATACAAGTAAGCTAAATACAACAAAGTGCTAATGGGGTTATTTGAGTCGGAAGTCTTTCTGCAAGCCTCAGTGATGCATATGTCTTAAGGGCCACACAATATATTCCAAGTGACTTTATCTGGGCTGACAGGCTAGCTAAATGAGCGAGCAGCACTTTGTGCACAGTCATCTGAATTCGGTTACATAACCAAGCAGATGTAGCGCTTTTGCATGCCAGCATTCAAGACCCTCTCTCCAATTGTCTTCACTTTATTAAAGGAATTATTGTTTATGCTGTTTATGCACTGGCTGGGGACATACTTTGATAAGGTCTGTTTTAGAGTGAAAATACCTTTTGCATCTGTATGTAGAACCACTGTGTAAAGCCAATAGTTGCTTACTTTTTACAGAACGCTATGACCACTTGTCATTGAATCTTTGAATACTCATGTGTGTGTGTGCAAGGTACAGCCACAACTGCCAAACAAATGTCCCAACCTAGCTCTTGTAATAGACAAATAGTGAAGAATTACGATATCGTTTCTCTTTTCCTACCTCCCTCTCCCTCTGCTGTCCCCGCTGAGGCTACCATAGGCTGGGGGTATCTGTGGAGATCATAACAGCTGTTTAGGAATTTTACCTCCAGCAAGGCCTTTGCACAAATTCCGAATGTATGTTGGCATTTGTCCATCAACCCCAGCTGTCACTTCTCTGACTCATACATACTGTTAGGCTGCCTTTCACTTTAGTTTAGACTTAAAGCTTCTGCAACTCACAACTCAGTTGCAAGTGTCTCAGCTTCGAATGCTGAAAATACATCACATGATAATTTTGCATGATATCATTTCAAACGAATGAGTTCTCCATATTAATAGACAAGAAAATGAAACAGACGATGGCATACTGGACAATTAAAAAAGAGGTTAGATCCTCCTGACTGATTTTATGTAACACTGTTTTTCACTTTGTCAGTTTCTTGAGCTATGACAACAAACAATAATTATTACAGACGGGGAGACCTCGATTAAACAGTGAAATATATAGTTAAGAACTATAAATAGATACATACACTACATAGACAAAAGTATTAGGACACACCTCCTAATTACTGAGTTCAGGTGTTTCAGTCACACCTATTGCTAACAGGTGGATAAAATTAAGCACTTAGCCTTGCAGTCTCAATAGACAAACACTGGCAGTAGAATGGGCCGTACTGAGCTCAGTGACTTTAAACATGGCACTGTCATAGGATGCCACCTCTGCCACAAGTCAGTTTGTGAAATTTCTGTCCGGCTAGATCTGCCCGCAGTCGGATGGACAAGCCTGACTGCACTTTGCCAAGGGTAAAGTTTGGTGGAGGAGGGATAATGCTATGGGGTTGTTTTTCAGGGGTTGGCCTAGGCCCCTTAGTTCCAGTGAAGGAAAGTCTTAATGCTTCAGCAGACCAAGACATTTCAGACAATTCTATGCCTTTAATTTTGTGGGAAAAAGCTTGGGAAGGCCCTTTTCTATTCCAGCATGACTGAGCCCCAGTGCACAAAGTAAGGTCCATAAAGACATGGCTGAGTGAGTTTGGTGTGGAAGAACTTGACTGGCCCACACAGAGCAATTTGGGATGAACTAGAACGGAGACTGCGAGCCAGGCCCTCTCATCCAACATCAGTGTCTCACAAATGCTCTTCTGGATGAATATGCAAAAAATTCCCACAGACACTCCAAAATCTTGTAGAACACGTCACAGAAGAGGGGAACTTGTTACAGCTGCAAAGGAGGGATCAACTCCATATTAATGCCTATGGATTTAGAATGGGATGTCATAAAAGCTCCTGTGGGTGGAATGTGTAGGTGTCCCAATACTTTTGTCCATATAGTGTAGATAGACAAATAGATAGACAGATAAAAGATAGATATATAGATGCAGGAAAAAGAACAGCCACGAAGCTGAAAAAATAAAAGATAAAAATGTTGCAAATATGCAAATGTAAATAACACATCACAGATTATTTTATATAGTGAGGTCAGAAGATGTATTAAAAAATATGAACTGATAATTTGGCTATTCAAATGTGTTGCATGCAACTTTTCTTATTGATTTAAATTGCAACTTTTAAGTTGCACTGAAATTAAGTTGCAGACAACTCACAACATGCAACTAGTTGTCTGAATGTTTTGCTGTGCAAAGTGAATCTAACAACCGCACTACACCACACAAAATGTGCAGCATGGTAATTAATTCCTATTTGTAAAGTCTCTGCAGTGGTGCTAAGTGTGCTGGTTTCTCCTTTATGCTGTGGTATCTTTCCATGCGTCCTGGGTAAAAGGCAATCAAAACTGATATGTTAATGAGCTAATGCATATTAATGACAAATGATCAGTCCTGGTCCCAAATTGGACTTGCTATGTCAAAGAAAACCAAAATTCAGAGCTATGGATTCTAAGAAAAGAAGTAGAAGTACAGTTTAAAAAAGGTAAACAACTATGAACCACAATATCTCCTAAACTTTGTTCTGAAATCAAGGGTATTAATAGGGATTAGCAAGGATGCACAAAAACAGGGTAATCAGGGGGGATGAGTGTATCAACTCCACTCCACTGATGATAAAAAAACCCATATGATTATATGATGGAACACATCTCAACAGTTTGGAAGTATGTAGACGAATGTGCCACGGTGATGAGATTTGAGAACTCTTCTCTAAATTCTAGCATGGTGGCATTTTCCCTCAGAAACTAGAACTTCTGTAACAAAGTCAGGTTTGACGGTGCAAATAGAAAGGTAACATGGCGCCTCAGTCCCCACACAGATTCAACACAACAGTGCTTATTCTTGCACACCCTTGCTGAGTTAACATAATTCAAGGATGTCCGGTAGCAGGGGTAGTGTGTGCCCAATTGAATTTGGAGAGAACAGGTGGTAGCAGTGTTTTTGTTATGGTATTTTGACTCAAATGGTCTTGGATCTCAAGAGGTGGCTTTCTTGATCTTCTGGTGCAATGACCATGAAAGCTTCCAGGCAGGTGGACATACTGATCTGGTGTAATCAGGCCCAGTGTAAGAAGTAGGGAACCTGTCTCATACATCCAGGACAAGACATCTACCTTGTAGTTCTTCAAACCTGGTCATACAAAATGGAAAAGTTAAACCGAGTGGAGAGTACTAACATAAAAAGATCCTTCCATCCAGCAGTGCCTGTCCTCCAGGGCCTCATATCTGTGTGCATGACTGAGTTAGGAAAGAACGAGTACAATCCAGAGGTCTGGTTAACGTGTTCCTCATTGTTCCTTAATTAAGATGTACTTTGATATAAAAGTTGGCCAAAACATGCAACTTAGCAGCCTCTTCTTGCCTCCCAGCTCTAGTGTCGTTAGTAAGTTATGCATCAGTATGCTTGTAGTTTATCATTTTTTTAATGAAATTTTGTTCAAAATAGTGTTGGAAAACAGATTTATGAACTCAGTATCTGAAATCAAACCATGGGCTGAGTATATTATTGCACCCATATTAGTAATACTAATGAATTGAGTGATTTCAATGAGGACTGTTAATGTTATTGTACTAGCATTCAGGCTTATCTAGTGCGAAATACTTAAAAGTTGATCATAAGTGTGGACACTCTTACATGGTATTTATATGCATTGTAGACTGTCACTCCAGAATGCAGGCCTGAATTCCTTTATTCTGTAGTCATATTTTTTTCTAATAAATTAACTCAAAAGCCCTATTTTCACATTTCTTAAGAACAGATTTGACATTTCAATGTTTGTGCACTGTAACATTTTCCATTTTCATGCATTAACTAAAAAATACATTGTAATCTCTTGTTAATTCTGAAACAAGTGTACTGAAACTTCTCATTACTGTACGTATACGTGTGTTTGTACATGGGCGATTGTTTGGTCCTATTTACTGGATGAACGTTTGGTTTTTGATAATGTGGTGTCTGAGCCTATAAGGTGGGTATAAAGTTTGGTTTTCCCCATTTATATTGAAAGAAAATCACACTTTCTTTGCAACATTAAATGCAGCCTGTGCAAAAGTTATCTTACATTTTAGACTGTATTTTTTATTTTTTTGCAATTTGTCAACCTCAGCAAATAAACAGAAATTGTGCCATATTTAAGTGCATTGTAGAGTACGTGGTCACTTGTGTTTACTTAGAGAATCTACAAACATGTATAGTTTGACCAGAGGTGTACAAACCATTGGAAACAACTGTAATTTTGCATTTATGATAACTAAGTGCCTTTTGGATCATACATCAGAACGGAGTTGAGAGAGTACTTGTTCAGTGTGAAGAATGGCAGGGCTAATATTTCATCACTGGCAAATCAGAAAAGAAAAACAGTAGTCACATTCCATTGTATATAACAGTCAAAATAGTAGACATTATAATGAAAAGGGTGTAATTTCTGACATAGCCTGGATATTTCCTGTTCTGTTTCTAGTAAACAAATGATCTGGCCTTAGTCGGGAACAATAATTGGCTATTCTTTACACTTAATTAGTGTCACAGGGCTTGTAGCAGCCATAAAGACTACTGCTTCATTGTCTGCTTCCAGTGTGTTTAACAGTGAGGTGAATGAGAGCCAATCTGATCCCATCTCCACCAGACTATTTAATGCTTACACCAGTCAAAGCACAGAGGTCTCAATATTCTGCCCACGTTTTCTACTAGGGCATTGATTTATGGCCTGGGCAGTGTGTGTGTCTTCATCTGTGTGAGTGAGTGAGTGTGTCTGTGTGTGTGTATGTGTGTATGTGTGTGTGTATGTGTGTGTGTATGTATGTGTGTGTAGCTTGTCAGTGCTCTGAGTGACAGTCTCTATTAGTGAGCTGTAGGGTAACGTTCAGCTCAGGAGATCTTTAGCCTGGAGAAAAGTCAGTCAACTGTGTCCATCAGTGCCTTGATTTCTGACTTGGCAGATGAAAAAAAGCAGGATCTCACTAATGTTTGCAACCACAAATTACTCAACGGAGTTGGTGAACGGAGCAGCTCATTGGCTGTTCGCGCTCACTAACGTCATTAATGTACATGAGGCAGCGCATTAAACTTATATAACTCGAGTTCAAAGGCTCTTCAAAATATAACAGTAGTGTTAAAATGTTTTATGCTATTCAATGTTCAGGAAATGAATGTATGCATTTATAAACTATGATTTTGCTCAAATGCTCCATGTTAACTTATTCATTTTGGACTCGTTCGGGAGCGCCCTCTAGTGTTTGAGAAACATGGAATACATTACAGAGTGGTATTTCTCCTCTCTACAAGTTCTCTGGTTATAGAACCAATTGCAGTCAGGGGGAGGTCTCAGAAAAAAACGAGGGGGTGATTAGGACTAATCGCAGTCAGGGGGAGGTCTGACACCACATCGTGATGAACTCAACCACTGTGTAATTTTTAGCCAAAAAGACAATGATTTTGCTTCAAAATGCAGTTTGTTTGAAGTATACTGCTGGCTACAACAAGAATAGAGGACAAAAGTGTTCCATATACATTCCTATTCATGCCAATTTTTATGAATGAAAAAATGTAGGTCAAGTTTTGGAACATGCATATTAATGCTGTCTCTCACAGCAAGTCTAAAACTGACAGGCTGCAAGTCTGTATAGTTATTTTTAAATTGAAGCCTGCTCGATTTTCTGCATTGTGCAGGTGCGTTAAAAATCAGGCAGACCAATCAGAGCTTCACTGCCATGTTTGCAGCCCAAACAAATGTGCATCAAGATGGGGGCGAAACAGTTCATCTTGCTCGTAGCAGAGCACAAAAGCTTATACAACACTGACTATAAAAGTGCGGAAGTTGGCATAGCCGCAGTTTGTTTGCTCCTTTTTAATGAAAGGAGCAAGAAGGAGAAATAGAGCCTCAAACTCCTCCCTACTCACATAAGAAAATACATGCAGAATCACTCCTAATGCAGCTTTAGCCCTTATATGGCGCTGTGGAACTCCTCATGATGTTGTCTTTTCTGTAGAAAAAAAGCGCTTTGGACTTGGTGTGTAGGTCCCACTACATTAAAAAAAAGATTTTGTCCAAAAAAGTCATACTTGGGGGGATTAGGCCTTAAGTGAAGCCCTGCTTAATTTCTATTTCACTTCACTTCTCTTTCCTTTAGTGTCATGCTGTCCTACTATTTAGCCCTTTAGTGTTGCTCTTCTCTTTCTCACTGTGTTACATTCTACAGCTCTTACTACAGCATATTCCTGTTGCCAGTGCATAACCAAATCACAGGCGGAACGGCACTGTACACTGCTTCTATTCACACTAGACTCCTGACACTGTGAAAGAAAAGCTATTAGTACAAAAAAAAAGCTTGGAAGAGGCTTTGGTCTGTCTGGAATTTTCCCTTTTTCCTTATTACTTTGCTTCTTATACTCAGGCAAACCTTTCTGCTGGTAATCTAGTCCCTCACAGACAAGAAAGTTTTAGGCAGCGTCTATTCACACTCTTCAAAAACAGCATTAACCACACAGCCTGGTTATTCGCACCAGCTCCACCTAACACAACAAAATTGTTGCCATTTTATACTTTCTATGAACAATAATGAGGTAGCATTGGGAGAAGCTGTATTCAAGGGAGAAATGAAGAGTAAGGTAATTTATTATTAACTACAAAATAAATTTGCTGCAAGTTTTCATTCACTATTTAATAAATTATATTTATCTAATATATTTAAAACAGCAGCTGCGTTAGTTGCTATAGCGTAGTGGATAACACCACTACCTGGCACATTTGAGGCAGGGTTTGATTCCTGTCTGGGCAAAAAGGGAGTTTTCACATACCATTTTCAATTTGTTTTGTCAATACAATTTGCAGATTGTGCGTTCGAAATTTTAATTCAAGTCAGTTTAAGTCAAGAGAGCATGTTTGGGTACTTCTCATGTTTCTCAATGATTATGTACTGTCTATTATTATTGATTTAAATAAAAAAGAGACAGATGGGGAGAGAGAGAGAGAGAGAGGGAGAAAGAGAGGGAGAGAAAGAGAGATTTGAGATGTAGCTCAAATTTATTTCATCAATACACATTTATGACAGCAGATCTATCCTAATTTATACAATTAAAACAAAATTTGAGGCTTGAAAAATAGTTAAGAATCATTATCAACGCAATAAAGTACATCTCCTTGTTCCCACAGAGCGGGAAACTTCTCTACATGGTCTACCAGCCTGTAATATTCATATTTCACTCTGTCACCCTGTCATCAATCATTTTAACATTACCTTCGGATTCACACAACCAGCACTTAGGGCCTTATTCTTGCTCATCCTCCATACAGTCAATTTTGCTGCCCCTACAACATCATTTAAAAGACTCATCTTTTGTACAAGCCATATACTTCACTCACTTATAAAAACTCTATCAGAAAATGAATCAGAAAAAGCATCAAAACAGCCTTTTAAAAACTGAAACCAATCACTTTACCTGTCTCGATGCAAAAATAGATACTCAGTATGATTCCTCCTGCCCACAAACTCTACACTGTCCCTCCACTAATGGGTTCAGTGAGCCACATCTTTTGCTCTTTTGAAAAAATGTACATATGCACACATACAAGTACATGTGTAAGCAATAGCAACAACAACTTGGAACAAACGAGGACAAAACAAAACAATAGAGAGGAAGACACAGATAGAGAGAGAGAGAAAGGGCTTTAAAATTCTACTCTCACTTATCCCAGGCTCATCCAGAGTCAGACCACCACACACATCAGCAACTCGCACACCCAGAAACAGACCCCCTTCAGACCCCTTTAAACATCACCTTCAAACCACAGCCCAGTACATCCTCTCAACAACACAGCTCAAAATGACCCACAAAACACAGCAAAAACAATGTATCAATAACTGGACTGATGACGTTTCTTCAATTAATAAATTAGAATGTTAAGATCCCAAAGAAAGAAACATCTTAACAAAGTACAGTCTTGGTGACCATCATTTAGATACAGAAAAAGGCTAAATAAGAAACACTAGAGGCTCAATGAAGTAATCAGCACAATCCAGGACAAACAAACCGAACACCATTTTCTCTCCTCATGTCGCAAATATGAAGATCTCAAAGAAGTATTATTTCAATGCAATAAATCATTTGAAGAGAAAAGATTAAAACTGTAGATATGTTACGCATGTGTTTAGAAGAGACAACAGACTGTGTTAAAGTATAAGCAAAATATGTTTAGGGCTGTCACATATGCAGAGAAAAGAATGAAACAGTACCTTAAACTAATCCCATATAAATATATTATTTACTTAATATTACATGTATGTGTATGTACACATATTACATGTCTCTCTATGTGTGTATTAATGTATAATTTACATTGTGCATACATATAGATATTTGTTTGTTTTTTTTTCATATACATGACGCATTATCTCCATATTTAGCATTCTTAAGTAGAGAGAGAGAGATGTCGATCAGAATTACCTCAGGTACAGCTTGGAAAATAACTGAATAACTTTACTGCTGAAATGTACACTAAAACCATGATATTTACACTACATGTACATAGCAACATCACTCTCTTTCAATAGTGTTCGTATCAAACCGTTTTACACTTTGACCACATTTTTTACCTAAAGCTGGCCTTTGATTGGCCTCCTAGAAAGTTACCCTAATCCCACCCCAACCCAAATGAGAGAAATGTATTTAAGTATTTTATTAACAATACTATAAAACACATTTTTCTTTCAATTTTAATTCATTTTGTCTTTTTGGTCTTCAGCCCACCACAAACATTGCTTTGGCCTCCACACGTCAAAAAGGAACCCTGATTCAGACTGAAATTAAAACGGGCAAATTACAGATCCAGTGAAGAGTTAACCTGAGGCAGAAGGATGAATGAGTGCTAGATCTTGCAGTCCTGTAGCACACTCTGGAGGCAGTCACAGGACATAGACAGCTTTTATAAAGCTAATACTGACCATTTACATCAGCTTGAACTCATTCTGGCCTGAAAGGTGATATATATCCATTAGGGATCAGCAAGATGAACTGCTAAACGTGTATCGGCTCTTGGTTTTAACAGAATGGCAGTGCAGAACTCATCAGTGGCACAAGAATAATGTGATGCAAAGGCATTTAATTCATTTCATCTATAGCTCCAAATTTTGCTGTGAAAAGGAAAAGGAACTTTCCTGTCAAAGGAAAGGCTGTTTGGTAGGACCTCTCTTCCACACCATGACCCTCCCAGTCTACCAAATACTGAAGTCAACCCCCTGTCCTGTGAGAGTTTGAGCATAGTCAGCACAGGGGAGAAAGAAACTCCAGTCACTCTATTAATCTACGCAGTAACTGCATATGTACTGGTCTAGATCTTGCTTCACCCTCTCCAACTGGCCATGGAAGGCTCTCTTGCTCTACGAATGACTGTGAACTGCGGTCTTCTCTCAGTGATGATATCCTCTGAAAGGCCAAAAAAAGGAAAAGATGCTGAAACAGTGTTCCAGTAACCTTGTCAATGCTAACCTTATGCAACAGACATGCTCTTTCAAATTCAATGAGTAAATCAGGATGGCATCTATTACGGATGCATTGATTAAATTTTTTTCAGATCAACTTCATACTTTTTATTTTTTTCCCCCAATTTAGAAATATCCAATTCCAACCAGTAGTTAGGACTCCCCCAATCACATGATACCACCAGCGCTAGGAGGGCAAAAGCTAGCATAGGCTTCCCCCGAGACCTGTGAAGCACCTGATGATGTTGGTGCTGATGGGGCTTCCTATGGAGGTAGGGTTGCACTAGAGCAGGAGACAATGGATGTGGCACAATAGAGACCAGCTCAAAAACAGTGGATCATGCATGGTTAGCCAAGAAAACCACAAGTCATGGTATCACCGGAACCATTCTTTCTTTTTGACTAAACCGGACAAGAGCTCACTGTATAGCTGTTGACTGTTTATGCTTCCCTTTTTGGGCAAGATTGGCAGCCAGAGTGCAGATAGTCTAAGTACAGGGCAAAGCCAAGACTTCAACCTCCTCTTTCTTTCTCCCTAGAGTTTATGCATGTTTTTCCCACCTTCACTGGCTTCCTAAAGACTACTCTAGGTTGAAGGCTATGGCTGTTCTTTGGGAGTGTTCCCAGAGGAGATTATCGAGATAGACGGCAAGGGTAATGAGCTGGTCTAGCTAATGTCAAGGAGTCGTCTCCGCAGGCTCCAAACAGTGCAAGCCTACTCTCAGGGTCCCTAGCCGCAGGCAGTGAGGAGAGCTGGTTCATTTCATCCACTACCCAGATGCAAACAGAGACAGTACAGTTGGTCACTTGTCGAATGTCTTCAATCAAACCAATGATGTGTTCTCCATTCCTTTGTGGGAGGTCCAACGCTTATGAAACTGGTTAGACAGGGAGCATACAACCACGTCTCCAGTCCCTGGTGTTCCCGTACGGCTATACGCCTGCATCAGTGAGAGAGAAGATAAATTACATTTTCTGATTGTCAGTATTGAATGAACCAGGACTGATTTTGGAAAAACTCCAATGATGGCAACGAAATTACGTTGTACCTTGAGCCACAAATGGACAAACTGATGTACTGTAGCTTATTTGCTAGTTCATCAATGTGTTTCAAATGTACAAACATGTTGGCATGTTGTCCACCGGGGAGACCACAGGTAGAAGACAACTCCTCTAGTTGCCTCTAGTCTTGCACAACCAGACATGATCTCGGACCAAGTTACATGATCATGTCTGGCCCAGTGAGACTACAAAGCAGGCAGCTAGTTTTAGCTTATAAGCTTTTCTGAATAGGCAGCCTCAGTTCCATAAACCTACCAATTTCCTTCGGCTAGTTTTGAAAATTAAGAACTGTTTTCAAATGTATTCCTCTGTGAGCTTTACTGTTTTTCTAGCCTCCTAACACCAGTGTTATCACCTAAACGAGTAAACCTACAGTCCTACGTTAATTTCGGCCATAGTTGCTTTTTTCCTTTCCTGCAGTTAACCAAAAACCTGTTCAATAACTTTTGGATATCAAAATTAGTCTAAATGCACATCTGTAGTTGATGCTAAAACAGTGTTTGACTTACCCTACCAGATGATTTTAACAGACCTGAAAAAGCAGTTTTGGAGAATGGGTTGTAATATTTGGCCCACAGGCCACTACTTGATTATCTTGGCCCTAGACTGCTTTAATGTCTCCTAGTTTTGGCCAACTTCATATTATCCAATTTTTTGATAATGACAGACTAACTCCTTAACAATCTCAGCCCAAATTTTTTGACCATTCACATTCATTAAATCATTTATTTAAATAACCTGCCTCCATGAAACAGTGGCTTACAAAGTTCTTCAGTGAAAACAGAATCTTACATCACATCGGTAAATACAAAAATATGCATTGACAATGTTGCACCACATGAGGTGTAACCTCAACACAAAAGGGTTGATAAATTTGCCTTCATGCTATCCACCACACTGACGTATAAAGTAATAGAAAATGAACTCATGTCACCTCTGCTTTATGTCAGAAAAGAAAGTAAACTTTTGCCTGTTTGCATTGGGAGATTCTTCTTTACAAAGATTTAATGCAATTTTATTCTTGTGCTCACATCTAACAAAGACCTGGCACGTTTCTCAGCAAATACTTTAATGAACATTATAATAATGTATTCTACCATTGCAGAATTGATGCTTTTGAAAAGCTACTTTCAGATTATTCAAGATGCATTTCTACACTCCTAAAGACAAAAAATTGACTAAATGAGTTAGAAAGTTTCTTCTATGGACATTTCTTCTTCTGTGTCCTGATCAGACATGCTAATAAGAGGAAAGAGATCTGATTTCTTGCATTCGCTGTCATAAACAGAATTTCTATGGCATATGCAGAAATAAATGCACAGCTATATAGAATCAGTTATTCTACATGCTATTATAACTTGAAACAATAAAGTCTTGTTCTAGTATGAGCTCTTTTACAGTCAAAGGCCTGAATATGCTCAATTAGGAACATTGTTTCTTAGCTCTCTATCCTGGGGTCACAAGACAGTTGTATATATTTGTTGAGGTTTTGAGGGCGAATGAAAGGTTGAGCTTGTAAAGAACCTTGAGCCGAACAGTCAAATCCCTACTACTACAAATATGGCATGAAAGTGTAGTGCTGATGTGCTCAACCCCCGAAAGATAAATAGCTTTAAATCAGAATCAGAGTAATTTTCACATCATGTTCTTTACAGCCTACTTTATCAACAGTGTTTTCTTAGGAAGTTTTAAGTGGGGAGATTTAACCTAATGACATAGAGCTTGTGAACTGCCTGTACTGGAGTTAGACCATGTGCTGTGTACATGACAACACAACTGCAACTAACTGGTATTGTGACTCATTATGTTCAGTGTTCCAGCCTCAAGCCAGAAAAAGTGGATATACTGATCTTGGTGGCCAAAAAACAGGCCCAGATCTCAATTTGTAGAAAATAAGCACTTTAATTCACAGTCACAATATTGGTCAGAACAAAATGGGAACTGTCGTCTTCTTTGTAGCGTATCTGGGAATAAGCTTGAACGTATCCAATCTAAAGGTACAGTAATGGTAATGAGAGGCCTACAGTGTGGCAACAGGAAACTTAAAAATTGGACAACAGCTACAGAACATGCTTGCGTTAACACAGCTAACTTGTTTGAGATGTCAGGCCTGTAGAGTTAGCCATTAGCTAAAACAAATAAATGACAGTAGTGTTTAAAATCCGTGTCAAATGTATGTTCCATCTCCCTAGCACTGTTCAACCTTTAGCATTGTTGCTCAGTTTATAGTTTAACACTCACTAGCTGGTGAATTGAAAACCTCACTTGTTTATTTACTGGTTAATACTGTTACAGTAAGAGCTAATTTTTGTTTCTGCTGTGCTCTATGCCATCTGTTCAATCTGTTCACACATAGAGGGTTGCCCCTTGCCAGATCACCAAAAGCACAGCGTGCAGGGTGGGGGGCTTGGAAACTGGGAGCGAAGGGGACATTTCATTGTGCTTATTCATAAATCTTCACATTCTTAATGAGTGTTACACACACAATGCTATCATGCAAAATAACTTTCTAAAATCTGCTAAAATCTGCTAATTTTCAAGGCCAAAAACCAAAACTGCATGCCTGTGACCTTTGATTGCTCAGACAGCACTGCTTTAAAAACCTACATGCTTCTGTAATTAAATTAACCACATAGGCTTGGGAATACTTCAGAAAACCTTTCTCAGTAAACAATGTTGTATCTACAAATGCAAGGTAAGACTGTACTACACAAAGCAAAAGTTATATATCAACAACATCCAAAAACGCCGCTGACTTCTCTGGGCTAAAAAAAAAGTTAAAAAGCCAGAGTCTGTAATGGCATGGTGTGTGTCAGTGCTATTGGCACGGATAATTTACATATCTGTATGCTGAGGGGTACATATGCATTTTGGAGCAACATATGTTGCTATGTAGATGATACCGTTTTTTTTTTTTTAGGGACAGCCCTACTTATGTCAGCAAGATAATGCCAAGCCACATTCTGCACGTTACATCAGTGTGGCTTCGCAGTAAGAGAGTGCAGGTGCTAGACTGGCCCGTCTGCAGTCCAGACCTTTCTCCTACTGAAAATGTGTGCTGCATTATGAAGCACAATGTACGACAACAGCGACCATGGACTGTTGAGCGGCTGAAGTTTTATATCAAGCAAGAATGGGGAAAAAATCCACTTTCACAACTACAACAATTGGTATCCACAGTTCCCAAATGATTACTAAATGCTGTTAAAAGGAAAGGTAATGCTACATTTACCATCAATGGTAAATATGCCTTTTCTCTGAAATATGAAATATCTTGTCTTTATACTGTTATCAACTGAATACAGGTCAAAAAAGATTTGCAAAATCACGGCTGTCTGTTTTTAATTTACATTTGCCCTACTGTCTCATCATTTTTTTGTAATATGGTTTGCATAATATTTCATAAGGAGCCACAGGAATACTGTACCAGTCAGGTTATTACATTGTCAGCTCATCAAATTACCATATTATACATAGACTACACTAGCAGTTATTTTTAATCAACATTTAATAATAATAATAATAATAATAATAATAATAATAATAACAACAATAATAATACTTTGGTTAGCAGCCCCACTAGCAAGGATACACAAGTCTTAGTGAGTTGCCTCAATAAAGAATCTGGATTAAAAATGTGCTTTCCAATGGAGTTTAGAAGTACAGTTTTGGATCTAAAGGACAGCAAAAGCAGCAATGTAAATGTTACAGCACTGACTGGTTCAACTGCTTTAAAACAGCAGCTCATGGTTGTTCCTCGTTTGACATATAAGTACAGCAACTCTTGGTTCACGCTTGGGTCAGTGCCAGAGGGAATCCACATGGAATGATATATTTCACTGCACTGGGATCATATGCTGCAATTCCATAGACATCAGACACCTACAACAGATCATATTCTATATTTCTGGATCATTTCTTTGTTGCATGTTTTCACAATCAGTCTCAGAGTATTTTACATTTAATTTCAATGATCAATTAATTCCAACTGAAAGTGAGTGAAATTTAGACTTGATTAATCACTAAAACGAGTCTCCCAAACATGACCATAAATTGCCCAGATAAGAGTAAAAAATACATTCAGTACAAATGGCCTTGCATACTTTGCATTATTTTCACACAAACAACAAGACCAACCATCCAAAAAGGGTGCATGATAAGAATCAGTCACAAGGTCTCTGTATACGAAACCAGGCAGCAAAAGTAAAAACCCCCAACACTCATACAGGGTTCAAGTCTAAACTTGTTAAAAAGTGATAGCAACAGTCACCAATCACCAACCGTCACACTGAAATTGCATGAGCTTACATTTCAATATGTTAAATTCTTGCTGTATCTCCTCCTGGTGATGCAAAATATGAGTAGCCTAAATGAAATGAATTCGGTCTGCTAAATGCCGTTAATGTACGTCTCTTCTTGTGAGACACTTTGGAAAAACTCATCAGATCTATGAAGCTCAAATTCCAACCTACAAAATACAATTAATCTCTATTTCTTTGCAAGATGACAAGTTATTAAATCGCAACTTAAATTTATTAGCAAGTGGCAGGCTCTGACAAGAACCACAATGTGTCATTAAGGATAAATGATTTGGTAGTGCTGAACACAATAATGTAATAAAAGCTAGAAATGTAATAAGATTTTGCACTTAATTTGGTCAAAAATATAAACCCAAAAAATCCAATAATGTAATACAATGTCTTAACTAAAAATGTAAGCAGATTTTTACTGATAATGTAATATTTTCTTACATTACTGGGCATTTATAATAATTTTAGCCTGACCATGTGTAATACCTTATTACATTATTGAAACAACCAGAAGGTACCACTGTTAGCCATCTGGTTGTGTTCCAGTCAAATGTGATGGAATTACTATTTTTCTCTATCGTAAATATAATCATCTAATTTTCATAAGGCTTTCTTACTTTGTCAATAAGTTACAATTGTAACCAGAACCAGTCTTAAAAGTTGAAGCTCTTCCTTAAAGAAAAATAAGCTCTTCTAAGACTTGGTCACATTGACACTCCCCTCATTCTAGGCTGGGCTGATTCCTGCATACAGCACAAAAGCGCTGTAGGAGAGCACGAGTAGCTGCTTTTCAAAGTATTACATCATCTATTTAAAAACTCAAATATAATACGTCCAATAATGTAATAACACATTTCATATGGTCAGTAATAAATTCCCAATAATGTAATCAGGCATTATATTAATGGTAAAAGTATTATTACATTATCAGTTAAGACACTGATTACATAACTGGGCAAGTGTTTAGATTATATTGCGTTTTATTGCATTTTTTACCAAGTAAAGTGTTTTATTGCAATTCTGGGGTTATTACATTACTGGGAAATTCTTACAATATTGATTTCCACTGGGAGCCTTTTGTGTAAATGTGTGGTGAAAGCTGCTCTGTTGTGTTAAAATCTGTTTAAAGCCTTCTTCACATTTCTGCACAAGGAGTAAAATCTGCAGCTGATTTATAACACTTGTCACTATGACTTTTACACTAACTGATTTCAGGCAACACATCTGGCAAAGTACTATCTGAAAGGTAACAAACGTCATGAAAAGGAAAATCAGAGCTGATATCAGCTATGACAGAAACTGTCATGTGTTGTTGACCAGATACAACAAGAACAGGCCATTGTAGCAACTTTCCTAAAGCAACTTTACCTGTAACAACTGAACACCTAAATTATGCCACTGTTATGCATCGTGACACTACCACCAGGTAAACTTCCTCTGTGTAATATGACTTCTGAATACCAAGTCATACAATTAGATTTATTGACTCATTCGTTCCTGCTTTAACTCCTTAAAATCCCAAGGCCTTTTATTCAATAACTACCCAGACTACCATGCAAACTAGTTGAGCTATTCTTAGGTTATAGAAGTGCATAGTAAAACTTTAGGCCTGGGGAGCCCTGGCCTTTTAAGGGATTAAACAATAGGTGGTGAAATAGGGGAAAAATATTTGTCCCATGCTGATTTACTATATGTTTGCCTATTTGTCACATAAATGGTTTCTGATCCTCATACAAAATGTAATATGACAATGAGGACATGAGGAAATACAAATCAAAACAATTATTTAATTTAATAAAGATATAGGTTTTGTAAAAAAAAGTTTTACCCCTATATAACTAAAATTAACAACTGGTTGCCACCTTTAGCACAAACAACTGCAACCACAACTGCAACCAAACGCTTCCTATAACTGGAGATCAGCCTTTCACATCGCCGTGGAGGAATTTTGGTCTTTCGTTGTAGTTTTAATTCAGCCACATCAAAGGGCTTTCCGAATATGATCTGCACATTTCAGGTCCTGCTACTGCATCTCAGTGGGGTTTAGGACTTTGACTAGCCCAATCCAAAACCTTTATTTTGTTTCTTCTGTGCCATTCAGAGGCGGACTTAAACTTGTGCTTCAGATCTTTGTCTTGCTGCATAACCCAACTACGCTTCAGCTTCAGATCATGGACTGATGACTGAACATTTTCCTGCAGGATTTTCTGGTAGAGAGCAGAGTTCCACCAATTACAGCAAGTCGTTCAGGCCCTGAAGCAGCAAACCATCTCCGCATCATCACACTACGAGTACTATGTTTGACTGTTGGTGTGGTGTTCTTGTTGTGGAATGCTGTGTCGCCTTTACGCCAGACGTAACAAAACCAGTTTTCCAAAAATTTGATGCCAAAATCCAAAACGCAAGATGTTTTTTGGCAAATGTGAGACAAGCCTTTATGTTCTTCTTGGTTAGCAGTGTTTTTTTGCCTTGCAACTCTCACATGGATACCACTTTTGCCTAGTAGCCTTCTTTCTATTGCAATGCTGACTTTATCTGAGTCAAGCAAGGCCTGCAGTGGCTTAGATGTTCATCTGGGTTCCTTTGTGGCTTTTTGAGTCTGGAAAGATTCACCACTGCTGAAAACATGCTCCACTGGAGTCCCACATGTTCACTGGAGTCTCAGTCTTAGAAATGGTTGATATATTTGACTAACTTTCTTTCTAATCTCCTCTGGAATTCTTTTGCAACCTTTTAGTCTACTTCATATTGCTTGAAATGTTCTATTTACATGATGTATCGCTTCAAAAGGGCTGACAGAAATCAAACCTGGCTGAAATGATCATTTAAAACCTTTAATTTTGTTTTTACTTAGTTTGTCTTTATCTTATATTCAATTTTGATCAAAGATCTGAAACAATTAAAGTGTGTGTGCAAATACAGAAGGACTCTGTAGGGAGCACATACATTTCATGGCTCTGTACAAAGACACACTGGTCATGTATGAACATTAGTCTTATGAGTTGTTAGCATGTGTTTCACTGCTCAGCCCACAGCCTGCTGTCACTTTTCCAAAAATTGCCCTCGGCTTAAGACACTGGAGTACCAGCGTTCTAGACTGAGTATAGTATGCAGTCATTGTACAATTGGTTGCAAAGTTGTGTCATGTATGATGCTTGCCATAATCACATGATTTCTTCTGCCCCTTGTGAAAAACATATATTCCACTGTGCTATAAAAAGAGTGAGATGCTGTGTGCTTCCAGCACTGCTGGATGTACTTCACCAGCTCAAAAAGAAGCTTGGACATACAGTGCTGTTCACATCACGAACGCCAAAAACATGAGCTCCTGCAGAGCAATGACGAAACGTAAGTGTAATATGAAGTGTCTTCCAGACTTCACTTCTTCTGTTTGCTCTTCTTTGCAGACTATGACCAGATCTATACATTTTCAGTTGTCACATTATATGCTTTTCACATCGCAAGCACTGCATTAACATCTACACAAGACATAATGACTAAATACTGTGTCACTGTAAGTACAGCTGTAATACAAATGAGTACATTCTACTCTTGTAGCTTGAAGTATAAACACTGCAGTGAAGATAAGCTCCACTATACATCGCTGACATATCTCTTTTTCTTTAGATATTTTTGATCTAAAGGCACATGCTTAGCTTAACACTATGTTGGAATATTGCTGTGAGGATTTGATTGCATTCAGCCTCAAGAGCAGTGAGATCAGGCTCTGATGTTGGATACTTAGTTCTGGAACACAAACACCTTTCCCATTCATCAATGTACTGGGTGGTGCTCCAAAGAAGGTGGTGCATAGATATCCTTCAATGCTTGATTAGTAGCATCAAGGACCACACAAGTGGTCTCCAACCATGGTAGGAGAGCTACCTTCCTGCAGAGTTTAGCTCCAATCTGTATCCAATTAAGCTGCCTCACCCCTTTCCTTACCTCTAATACATCTGATCCAACCAATCTGGGACTTGGAAGAGGTTGATTAGCTGGAACAGGTGTGGCAAATTGTGTTTGGAACTAGGCTCTACAGGAAGGTAGCTCTCCAGGACAAGAGTTGGAGACAACTGGCCTAGACTTCTATGATGAGTAAGGATGGGCCAAGGCTTCGCACTTTGCCAAAATATGCACAAGTGTATAATCCAAGATCTTATAAACAACGTTCCACAATAAACGATTGCAAGGATTTTAGGTGTTTCACCCTCTACAGTGCATAATCTCATCAAAAGAGCCAGGAGAAATCTCTGTATGTTAACAGCCAAGGCCAAAAACCACAACTGAATGCCTGTGACCTTTAATCCCTCAGATGGCACTGCATTAAAAACTGCAAGGATGTCACCACATGTGCTTGGAAATACTTTGACAAACTGTCGTGAATAAAACTGTGACTGCAAATTAAAACTGTACTATGTACAGTGGAGGCAATATGTCAAAGACCAACCTCAAGCTCATCTGGAATGGAGTGAAGCACAATGGAAGTGGACTGTGGTCTGAATAGTCAACCTTTCAGACTGTTTATGGAAATAGCAAACGTTGTGTTCACTGGTATATAGAAGAAAAGGATCATCCAGATTGTAAAGTTTAAAAGCCAGAGTCTCTAATGGTGTGGGGGTATTAGTACTCATGGCATGGATAATTGCAAATCTGTGAAGGCACCGTTAACGCTGAAAGATATATACACATTTTGGAGAAACATATGCTGCCCTTTAGATGACATCTTTTTCAGAGACGTTACCATAATGCCAAGCCACAGTCTGCATGTGTAACAACAGCATGGCTAATCAGAAGGTGGGTGCTAGACTGTCCTGCTTGTCTCCCAATGAAAACATGTGGCACATTATAAAACGTGAAATACGACAACAAAGACCTATGAAAGTAACACAGTGGCAAACATGCTCCTGTCTCTTTATTGAACTTGCATCAAATTTGTAATGAGTGAATATTTATTAAAGCAAAACCCTAAAAGAAGACACAAATTTCTTAAGGTAAAATATCACATTCTTTTACTGTTTTTAAGTTAACCCCTTAAAATCCCAGGCTTATTACATATGAACACTTATTTTTCAATAACTACAGGGACTTCAGTGCAAACTGTTTGGGGTATTCTTAGGTTAAAGAAGGGTGTAATAAAAACTCTGAACAAGAAAAACAAAGCTTCCACGCTAAAAGAATAGCTTAACAGGGAGTTTGGAAGGAGAAAAACTGAACGACAGAAGTCATTTAAGTCCATACTTTTAAACATATGCGAGGAAAAACCATATGGGGTTTGGGCGAACAATATATCTTTAAACTCAACTTCGCCTGCCTTTTTAAAAGTGTTATCAACATAGATAAAGTTTTTACAAGTCCAAACCACTGTCTTCGTTAAATGTAGGTACCTCACTTGTCACTGGGTGTCTACGGTACCTTTAGTTAGGGAACTCTACCACATTCCATTGCAATTAATTTTTTATTGACTCCACACATTCTGTCTTGTTTCCAGGCTTTTTCTTTTATTGTTCTGTTTTAAAGGTGCAGTGTGTAAGATTTTGTGGCATCTAGTGGTGAGGCTGCAGATTGCAACCAACTGAATGCCCCTCCCTCACCCCTTCATTTCCAAGCATATAGTAGAACCTACAACAACCATCATGTTTTTGCTTCTTTGATGATAAGGATTCACCCTCCCTTGCTTTTTCTTGTACTACGTAATAAGTTTGATCCTCCATTTGCCAAATATGGGTTATCAAACTTTTCACAACACAAAATTGGTTAGCCAGCACCAACAACAGCCACTCATTCTTCTTTCTACATCTTCCAACCGGTGCTATAGCAACACCAAATTCAAGCTGCTGCTTCAACATAGAAACGTGAAAGGCACTCTCTAGAGCCAGTATTTGGTTAGTCTGTTCTCAGCTACTGTAGAAACATGGCTGCGCATCATGACGGCCTCTATAGGAAGAGGACCCGCTCCCTATGTAGCTATGTCGGTTCATAGATCCCTTTAAATCTTACACACTGCACGTATTCTAAAGAGTAATTCAATAAATGGCTTCTTTACAAACACTGAAGTTTCTGCTACAGCCTGAGTAGACTGAAAAATAACTGTGACGAGTCAGTTATTCTGAGTGTTGTAAACTCTTCTGCCAACCAGTAACACTGAGGAACAGTGTGAATTAACCCTCCTGTTATCCACATACTAGCATCTTTTCTGCTTGGGGTCAACCACACTCATGTAGTGTGAACTATGAGTGGTTCTTACACTACAAACAGGTACGGATAAGTTAGGTTTAGGGCTCCAAAGCAGAGGGAAGTTTTTTAAAGATTATAAGACGAATGTTATAGTGACTTCAATCTTATCCAAAACTACCAAACAAACGTGTGTGAAATGTTGATATTCCTCAAGTTTTATACAGCTAAAATAGCTCAGGGTCAAACTGACCCCAAAGAACAGAAAATATGTACAGGACACTGGAAAACATATAATTTGATTTTACATTTATCCAGTTGTGCCCTATTAAATTAAGATAAATATATATAGGAGAAATTGATGTCAATCATTTATTTAGAGACATTAGATACTGAAAGGGGTCAAACTGACCCCAAAGATAATAGGAAACATTACAGCAGATTTTTTGCATGTACTTTAATATATATACATATATACATCCATATATACATACATGCCATTTTTCAGTGTTTGACACTCCCGAAATGACTTAGAAAAAAGTCTGGTTCCATTGACTTACATTAAAAGTAAAGTACGTTTTTTCCTTCTTCTGTAAAGTTCCCATTTTGGAGATGGTTTTGTTCTGACAACAGTGATATATATAAAATGTACAGTAAAATCTGAAAACGTTTTTTTATGTACTGTAATGGAATATGTTACTGAATACATTTAGGCCAGTGTATTCAGTATTCAGCCACTGCTACTTTTTCAAAGTAGCCCAAGCCTGTTTAAGAAAAGGTACAAATATGTACCTTTCAACCTGGAAAAAACTCATTAAAAGAACACAACTGGACCTTAAAACCACAGCTGTACCTTTGGAGTTCAATGCAGATTGTTTGTACCTTGACGAACGAAAAATGCACCTTTTTTCTGACAGTGTAGGACTGTTTCACTGCTGTGTGCAATGACCAGTCCCGTCCTCACCACGCCCCCCAGCAGAGGTACACAAAGTTGCTGCTCTCGCGCTTCCAAAGCAGCCCTGCAACAAACCACAACGACAAGTCAATGCGAAGGCGTGTGAATCACGCGCTTTTTCAAAAGCAATGACAGCAAATGAAACATTGCATCAAATGCTGGACGGGATCTCTTTCCCTTCGCGCCTCTTACCGGCCACGGGGAACGACACGCGCGCGCTCCTCTTCAACGCCACGAGCGCGGGTGTGCAGGATGACTTGGACGTGAACACGGACTTGTACTCCAGGGTGACAGTGACCGTCCTGTACACGCTGCTCTTCGCTCTGGGCTTCTTCGGGAACTCCACGGTGCTGTATATATTCCTCCAGAGGAGAGCAGTGAGGTGCCTCCAGGGCGCCGTGCACTACCACCTGGCGAGCCTCGCCGTGTCGGACCTCTTCGTGCTCGTGCTCTGCATGCCCGTCGAGCTCTACAACTTCATCTGGATCCACCACCCGTGGGCGTTCGGCGAGGCCGCCTGCAAGGGCTACTACTTCGTGCGGGACGGCTGCTCGTACGCCAGCTCGCTGAACGTGGCCAGCCTGAGCGTGGAGCGCTACGTGGCGCTGTGCCACCCGCTCCGGGCCAAGAGCGTGCTGTCGCGCGGCCGCACGCGCAGGATCATCCTCGCGCTGTGGGCAGCCTCGCTGCTGCTCGCCTCCCCGATGCTGCTGACCATGGGAGAGACGCACGTGGGCGAGGAGCGCATTTGCACCACGATCGTGTCCTCCGGAGCGGCCAAACTCGTGCTGCAGGTGAGCTTATCTGATAGCCTCTCCCTGCTCTCAACACAGCTGACATAAAGGGGAATTCCACCCATTTGTCAAAATTTCCGCATAATTCAGTGGTTGAGATATACACAGTCATTCAGAGTGCTTTGATGTAAAATGGTTCATTTGTAGAGAAAATTGCCAACTCAGGTTTCTTTACAGTGGCGGTGATGGGAACCAGGGGTTTTAATAACTACAACACAAATACAGCCAGTTTATTTTTATTTATTATCCAAAATCACCAGTGAACATACTGTGTGTCTAAGTTTTAATAAACTCTTAAAACAGATATGTTAAAAAAAAATAAAAATACACATTCTTTCTCTAAAAAGACACATCAGTGTGTTCAGTTGGAGACAACACATTTTGTTATTTTTAACACAAAATATATTGGAAAAATTCTATTAATAAACTTCTCAGACGTTTGGTTCCTATCACCACCACTGAACAATTCAGACTGCAAGTTTCTCTAAAACAGCATTTCACACCACTCTGAAATATTTGGTTGAAATGTTTTGTTGAAAGCCATTTTACTATGCAAAAATTTTGAAAAACTGGTGGAGTTCCCCTTTAACTCCTCAGCTGCAGAAATCCCATATTGGGATTAGACTGAGAATCAATGTTTCTTATTCAAATTTTCCATTCCACCTTAAATTTTGCGGCAGTTTACATTCTAGCGTGTGTTCAGGCATCAGTGTGTAACTGCTGTACCAATTAAGGTGGAATGGAAAATTGAAATATGAAGCAAACTTAAGCATCTAACTAGGACCCATGTTCCCAAAGCATGTCAGTGCTAAGATCATCTTGGCTGGCAGAGAGAGTGTTCAGTGTAATGCTCGCTCTACCACTCTTCTTTGCGCTAAGATGCTATTGGGAAACCCAGCCTGGAAGTGTTCAGGCTCTAAAACAGTTTTTAAACTGATCTAAAAACTAACAGAAGAAAAAAAGAGAAAACATTTTTTACTTAAACAGCTTTAATACAAAGTGGAACTCCTTTTTTCAGTTTCTGTGTAATTTATTTACTGAGATGCTAGTAAAATCATTCAGAGTGGTCTGATGTGAAATGGTTCATTGTAGAGAAATACTGATCCAGGGATCTTTACAGTGGTGGTGACAGGAACCAGAGGCCACAATGGCTAAACACAGGTTTAGCCTTTTTATTTACTATCCAAAACCACCAGTGAACCTACACGTCTTCTGAGTTTTTATTTGTAATGTTGATGATGGTAAAACAGTAGTAAATCTGAAAAAAAATAGCTTTACACTACCCTGCATGTACCAGTCCATCCTGAATAGATTTGAAAATACATGTTTTAGGCCAAAACCTTATGGTCGAACTATTGTAAAACAATGTCTCAGGCATCAGGCAGTGTATTCATAACCATTTCATGCAATAACTTTCTGTGACAGAGCTTTTAGGAGGCATTAAACTCTTCAGACGTTTGATTCCTGTCACCACCACTGTGAACAAATCTGACTCCGTTTCTCTACAACAGAGCATCTCACATCAAACCACTCCAAATGAATTTGTTTACATCTTAGCCACTTCATCAGGCAGAAATTTAGAAAAATCAAAACCAACAATCCACATGCTCCAAACGGACAGACCAAGTGGTGCAGCTGATCCAGGGCAGCGTCCATCATCTCTTATTCAACTGACCTCTCGATCTACCACTTCCATCACATATGTTTGCAAATACAGCCACATTCTCACACTGCAAGACTTTCTCTTGCAGGTGAATGCTCTTCTCTCATTCGTTGCACCAATGCTGGTCATCTCCCTGATGAATGGACTGATTGGAAGACGACTCCAGCAAATATCCCAGCAGACTTTGCTCTTTTCCTATGGTTATCCAACAAGTAGCATCACGATGGAGACTGGTCGTATGCGGTCACTTCGCCATGGAGTTAAAGTCCTACGTAAGTATAAACATTATGCATCACAGTCTATTACAGTCTCTTACATGTACTTTCTACAACAGTGGTTCCTAACTCTGGTCCTGGAGAACCCACTGCCATGCACCTTTTAGTGTTTTCTCTGCACAATATAGCACAATATAGCACAATATAGTTATCGTTATATATTATCAACACCTCAAAATCCCTAGGCTTATTACATACTAAGGCTATTATTATTCAGTAACTACAGGGACTTCGATGCAAACTGGCTGAACTATTCTTAGGTTATACCAGTGTGTAATAAAACTCTGGGCCTGCCAGTGGGCTCTGGCCATTTAAATAAAATTAAAAGCTTGCCCAGTTGGTAATTAAATGCTAATGAAATTTTCATCAAAGTAAATGGAAGCTACAGGGTAAGGCTCTGTAATGCTCTTGTTGTACTATGGAATTTGTATCACAATTAGGGCTCTTATTTATTCATTTTTAGTAGTAGTTTAGTAGTTGCAGTAGTAGAATTATTAGCAGTTTTTAAAACAAGTTTCAAATAAACACTGGCCAGAAATGTCTGTTGTACATTTAGTGTGTTTTGTCTTTTTTGTATCACACTGCTTGTATCTTGATCTCTATCGTATCATGAAGTTGCTGACAATGGCCAGCCGAATCACATTAATATTATCGCCATGATTCGGTACATGATAAGTGTTTGGCTATATTTACATTATTGTCCAAGCTTACTACATAAACACAACATTTAGAGCAATATACTGATGATTTATATTCAGTGATCTCAGCTTGTTTTGGGTGTGTCTATCAAGCCATTTGTGCCACTTTTGTAGGATCTATAGAAAGAGAACTACTGTATAAAGAAAGGGACTAGGGATGAGAGGAAAAGTATAGAAAGTACGGTACAATTTGCAATATTTTGAGTAAACATAGTATTGTTACACAGAAGCCCAATATTGTTTCATTTTATTATTTAGTTGAACATTTTTTAACATGCATTAGGCCCATTGTTAGACTAATAGATTACTAAATGCCTTTCTGTCCTAATCCACAAGATGGTGCCATGTCTTTCTGGTAAGACCAAGGTTTCTCTCAGTAATAGCAGACAGGATCGGTTATAGACTTCTGAATTCATGCCTTCATTCTGTAGTCGGCGTCATGCTCGTATTAGGAACTCCAAGTCCAAGTAGTTTTTCTTAATGGGGAAAAACAAATGTCATTTTCGAAAATCACCACTATGGTGCCCTGTGGTACACAAAAACATTGCTGACCCAATACGTTTTGTCCTGCACGTATTTATCCTGGACCACTTGATCCCTTGAATTATGAGGTTTTTAAGAGGTCAAAATACAAAAAATGCTACATTAAAAGCCAACACTGCTGCTGCATTTTGAGCTGATAAGACTGGCAACCTCACCAAAATACCCCAAACATAAAAAAAGCTACTTTGACAACTATGTGGTTAAGTTGCTTTGACAATAGTAGCCTACAGTTTGAGAAGCAAGTTTTGTATTATAATAGTGTTTAAGTATGTATGTGACTTTATTTCTGTTAGCAGGAGTAGCTTGCTTATATGTAGCATTATTCATAACTTCATGATTCAGAAGGTCCAGTAATATTCAGGGGAAGAATTTACTGGACAAAGCATAACGGATTCGGGACAAACCAAGACACAATGACAGCTTCCCCATTCATTTTACCATAAAGAAAACCAGACCCAGAGGTCCTAATACGGGCATGACACAGACTGTAAAATGACTCACACCTTCTATTGTTTATTATTATTAAGTTAGATAGCATATTGGACAAACTTTGATCCACCAGGCCAGATGCCAGATTTCTAATGTTACATTTACCTGCCATTGTAATCGGTTCTGAACAAAAGCATGTATTAAATATGTTAGGAAGTAAAAGTTGAATATGTTAGAAGTAAAATTTTTTTTGGTCTATTTAGTGGAAACTTCTTTTGAGGAAGAAGCTGCAGTCAAAATCTTAGCAGTCTTAGCATATCATAAATACTGAAGTATGACAATAGAAGCATATTGCAACTTAAAGATCCCCACTCCTAATAGAAACAACACAAAACAATATTTATGTAAACAAACTAGTGCTGTGACCTTAACACCATACCCTGATAGTATTTTTTTGTGGTTAATAGGCGTGGTGGTCATTGCCTTTGTGGTATGCTGGCTGCCGTACCACACCCGTCGCCTCATGTATTGCTACGTCACAGAGTGGACAAGGTAAGGGCTTTACAATCGACAAAACACACAAACCAATAGGAGCTATTATAGAATTTCATTTCAAATTTCGTTTCATTTGCTTTATATTGAGCTGAGTCTACCAGGCAAAGTTGTATTAAATCCATTTCCATATTTCCTCTCCACAGTGAACTGTATGATTTTTACCACTACTTTTACATGGTGACCAATGTGCTCTTCTACGTGAGTTCGGCCATCAACCCCATCCTTTATAACTTGGTCTCATCCAATTACCGCCAGATCTTTTTATCCACCCTCAGCTACTTCTGCTGGACTTGCTCTAGAAAGGGGAGGGCATATGCAAATGGACGGAGCATACAGTTTCTTCATCGAGCTCCGGCAACTTTGGTCACGCCTCGCACCAGCCAACACACCCTCTGTACCACAGATGTGATGGAGACGATAAACTGATATACAATTTGTCTTAAGAACTTGACACTCAGCTGCACAAGTGTCATAATAGTCTGTTCACACTTTTTGTTCAAGTTCAACTGGAAAGTAGTGTTTGTAAGGCTTTGTTTCAGCTTACAAGTCATTACAATGATATCATTATTCACTATGGATATTAGCAACTATAAAAATTTTGTAGAAATCTTGAACCCATAAGTTTTCACCGGGAGGCTGGAAATGCATGCAAATGGATTACACATCAAAGTCATATGTGCCCTGTATAAAAACAATATTTATACTCAACATTTCTATGATGTTGACAATAAGCTTATATATACACTGCATAACTGAGCACAGTTTTAAGTATTAGCATATTTTCCATATTTGATGCATGTATTGTATTGTCCTTCAACTGTCATACTTGTTTGCTCAAAACAATGAAAGTGTTCCTGTTATTGATACACACTATAAAAGCCAAAAGTACATGAACACCCCTCCTAATCATTGAGTTCATATGTTTCAGCCACACCCAATTCTTTCTTGGAGAGGAAAAAAAAAGCTTATGATTGTATGTCATCCAGTAAATCCCCTTGATATGAACTAATAACATTATCAGAACATTGCTTAGTTATAAATATAAAAATTTCAATCTTTTTAATCACTTTAATATAGCAGATACTTGGGCTAGATACAATCTATTTTTATCACTTTCAGGATATGTGTTTCTGTGATAAAGCACACCAGTAAGAGCTATGATGCCTTAATGGATCACATTACCTCAGCACCATAATTAAATTGGTGAGAACGTAGCATAAGAAGCCTATGCTTGAACCAGGCTCTCCTGCATGGAAAGTGAGTATCTTCACCATTTAGCTAAACAGCTAGTTATAAAACACCCACACACAGCTCAAAAACTATTCTCTCCTGAACTACTAACTGTTTAAACCTGATGACTATTCCCACACTCAGTGTTGTGTGCAAAATGCATAGACTGTGTGGTAAAATGTATGAAGCAGTAATGGCTATGTCACAACAAACCTGCATCATCATAAGGAGCTTTTCAAGGAATTAAGTATACAACTATTCATTTTTGTAGGCCTATACTGAATATAAAAACATACATTTTAAACTGTGTTTGGAGCCTGATGGCAAACATGAGTAGAGAAGGTTGTTCAGGGAATCCTGACTGTTTTTAGACTGAAGCATCTCATTGAACTCTTACATTCAGACTACAAATTCACCAAAAGGGGGTGCCATAGCAGTCAAATTAAGTTTTATAAGAGCAGCGCCTCGGACAACAGTGAACGATGCTTTTGTAATTTTGTAATTTGTATTTTTTGCTATTTGCATTAAGAAGAGGTTAGTTAGATTTCTGTTTACACAGCAAAAAAAATCCAGGGGCATGTTAATTTTAATAATAAATTGCCTCTTCTCATATTGTCAACAACTTTGTTCGTGCCTTGCACCAGCCAACACACCCTCTGTATCACAGATCTGACGGAAATGACACAACTGAGACAAAATTTGTCTTAAAAAATTAATGGCCAGCTGCAGAATATGCTTTGTTTGCTAATTCCATGAGAGTTTGTTTATAATTTTTTCTCAATTTAAACTGGAATTGCTGTATTGTAGTGATGTTACACGTCCAAAATGTAGTGTTTGTGTGGCTTTGTCTCAGTTTACAAGCTGTTACAATTATATCACTGTTAACTATGAATACAAAAACATGAATATATGAAAAGCTGTAGAAATCTTGTTTCCCTCACTTTGTATGCAAATGCATTACACCTCAAAGTCATAATGTCATATAATAATCATATTGAAATGTCAAAAGCACCAATTTTGAACTCTGTGATGATGATGATGATGATGTGTACTGCATAACTGAGCACAGGACTACTGTTTTATACTAAAGCACCTCATGGAACTCCCTAACATCTTGCAGACAATAAATTCTGATAGTGGCATCTGACAGTTTTATCAAACATTGCATTTTTTGTCCACAACATGCAGCCCTAGTGGATACTGCATGAAATGTTTAACACTTTATGTTGTTTAAGTGACCTCTCATTATTAAAATGCAAAATGAATATACATGATGTAATATAGATATGAATGAAAATGTATATCTTGTGCATTCATCATCTCTTTCCACTTTGATGGAATATATCCAACTTCACGGCTTCAGTGATTTTTGTCTCGATATCTTTTTCATTTTTTTTCCATTGAGTGAATCTCAGAGGGATACATGTGCTTTGGTGTTTAAATACAATAAGGGATTTTAGTGCTCTCAGGTTTTTAAAAGTAATCTTACACAGTTCTGTGGACCAGAATCAACCATACTGCAGTCTACTATAGAGTTATGTTCTCATGTTTTCTATCAAATATAGAAAAGCACATACTTGGCCCATCCCACAAAGGTTGGCCTTACTCACTGGATGCAGAGCTCACATTAATATTTTACCTTGATCAGCCAGATATCCAGCACATGACAATATCTGCTCCTCTCCAGTTAAGCTTTCGATGTGCTTTGTAAGCATGAGACATCTGGCAATTAAACAACAATAATACTTCATTGACATTTGAACCAATGACACACTGACAGGTGCTTTTTTTAAAGTAATGTAAATGTGCAGAAACAGATTCCACATTAAAACTAGGGATGCACAATGATATCAGAATCATAATGGTACTGGCAGATAATTGCTTAAAAATAATAAAATTTGACCCAATTGAAACATTTCAAAGCAATATTTAATAATGTTCTTATTTTACTCCAGGAAAGCACAATGTTTAGGTGATGCTGGGCTACTGTGACAAAATTGCATTTCTTTCATTTTACTGTATTTGTAACCCTAAATGTTAGAGTTTCTCTCCACAGAGCTAATCAAGGTACACATAGTCTCAATTTCTATGTTTTATAAATGTTTATGTATCGGCATCAGCAGATATGTAGGGGATAGGGCACAGTCTAACACATTCATAATAGTATTTGAGCAGATTAATATGGTTTTATAAAAAGTACCCTATACATCTCTGCTATAAATGGAAACAAAGAGCCTTGATTGTAACGCTATGTTAAAACTAATGCCGCCATGTGGAGGCTGTATTTCAGCCAGGCTTGTTCTCACACTGACATGTTTACATGCTTCAAAATGGTTCTTTGTTACAGCCACCAACAAGAGAGATTAAAATAATATAGACGTGAATTCTGTGGCACACAACTCAGTAATCGAAATAAATCTATGGTGAAAAAAGATTTATGGCCCAAAACCGGTTTACAGAGTGAATCTTGAGAAATATCTAATTGTTAAAATTTGCATATGATGGTGTTATGGGAATACGAGAACTAAAAGCACATTCGGCTTAAACCTGTTTAACTACACAAAATATCCATGTTACATTTTACCCTGCATTAGTTTGTCCACACCCTTTCTTACATGAAAAATATTGGATATCAACCTACAATTCCCATACTGGTGCACCCCTAACAAAAAACACACTTAACAACCATGACACTCAAGTTTTCTACAAAAGGTTTCCAGTGTATAATGGCTGTGGTACCACACATAAATGAAACTTAATGTACTGGATCACAGTAATAGTTAATGACAGTTAATAATTAGAGATGAAATGATCGATCGGCTATGTATCGGTATCGGTCGATTTTCAGCCCGAAGATGCGATCAGCCAATATCTCTCTAACTCTAATTTCACTAATGTTTTTTTCTTAAGTATATTACATATTTGGCTCATATTTCGCTGTAAACTCGCTGTGTGAACATGCAGAGCTGTAATTAAGGCGGTTTGTCCTCAAAGCTCTGAGGATTCGTTTCTGTTAGCAGGTTTACAACTGAGCGCTAATCTTAGCTTAGCTTACACTGAACTAGCTTCATGACCTACAGGTTTAGCAGGGACCGAAGATAATCGCAGAACTACAAAAGCAATCGCATGTCAGCACTTTTAGCCTTTTCAGTACATTTGAAAACCCATCCGTAAAGCCAAAGTAAAGCAGAAGCTGCGCCATTTAACTTAAGTGTAATAAACATTTGAATAAGACTCAGCCTCATCCTCTTTTCCAGAATATTCTATGAAAAACTGCTTTTAGTTTTCGTTTTCGCTTCGTGTGGCTTAGCTAAGTTAACGTTATCGTTTCTAGTAGTTGTTCGTTGCAGCCCTTATCATGGAGAAAATGAAGATGCAGTAACTTACAGAGTCGACTCCAAGCATTTCGAATCTTAGAGTCACTGGCCAATAGTCGACCCCGACTCCTAAACGTGTTGGAGTCGAAGAATCGATTCCTTTGGCATCGACTCCCCATCACTAGCTTGATTCCAAAGCTTCCCATGCTTGACAGTTAGCCTAATTATTACATCATGATTTACATGAAAACAACAAATTCGTTAAAAGGTAAACAGCAACGAAGCTTTGTTTTATAGCTAGCTTGTTGTTCGGGTTGGCTTACAGTAAATTAAGTAGCCAGAAATGTCAGTTAGGATTATTATGCTCTCGACCGTCTGCCCTCGCGCCCAATGTGGCGGGATGCGCGAGCTACTCTAGCCAAGTTAACGCTACTTCTCCAAGGTTAGCCTCAGGAAACCTGTCACTAAATTAACTTACATTTGCAACAAAAGCTGAAAGGTAAAACGCGGATATTAAAGTGAGATAAAGTCTGTAGACACGCCGTGCTGACTAACAGTCACTCAGCACACTTAATTATGTGTATTTACACACACTACGTTAGTCACCTAGGTTAGGTTAGGTTAGCTCGCTGATTAGCAAGCTAGTTAGCTACGAGTTAGCTGCAGTTACGAGCTAAGTTTACACCGTTTATACTGATATATATGTTAAACGTTAACACACTAACTGTTAACTGAAGAGTTATTGTGGTTTATTAGATAAACTATCTCACCATTGTGCAGCTGAAAGTGTTGCTGTCCTTTTCTGCCAGTCAGGACAAGTGCTACTCTTAATTTGCTAACCAACCGCGTATTAAGAGTTTCCAGGTCAATCCTCCGAACTGGTGGATAGTAAATAGGCCTATATATAGACTCTGTGTCGGGTACAGAAGTACAGAATTGCTGTAATTGCTCTTATCTGAGTATTTTCTAATGGTAATACAAATGCACATGTATATTTATACAGAAAGAATCTTTTTCCCCCGTATTCCCATTTTTTGTCCTATTTAGATACAAGTGACTTTTTTTAGGACCGTTGACTCAGCAGCTGGACTGCTCTGCTGTTGCCCACTCCTCTCTTCAGATTTTTATTTTAGACCAAATGGATCCAAAAAAAGAAGAATAGCGCAGTTCCTATGTTGCTAAATGGAGTTAGTAAGAAATACCACTGCAGTTCTATAGAAAATATTATTACCCTTTTGACCTCCTGTTTAACAACGTTTTAATTTGTACTTGAGTCATTGTTTATTTAAAGTAATGTTACGTGCTGATCTTTAGGTAGCATATTTGGGTAGTAGCGGTAACCGCTTATATCTTTGCTAAATTAGAAATAATGCATGTGGAAAAAATGACATTTTCTGAACTGTACCATAGTTTGTGAAACGAAAGTTAGAATTGTAGTTTGTTGCCTGTGATAAAAAATGTCCATCAAGGTGTATGATTATCGTTTTCCCAGGGACACAAACTAGGCTCTAGAAAAAAGTATTCTGTGAGAAAATCTCTCATCTCTCAAGATGGAGTTCTTCACTCAACTCTTCACCTCCAAACGAGGGTCCCTGGCCAGGATCTGGCTTGCAGCTCATTGGGAGAAGAAGATAACCAAAGCTCATGTATTTGAGTGCAACTTAGAGATGACTATCAAAGATATCATTTCTCCTCCGGTATTGTATATTGCACTTATTAGGTTTTGGGAGTTCAATACTACATTTAGGTTTTGTTTAGTAAATATGGCAAAACAAGAAGTTAATTGTCAATGTTGTAAATGAACATACTCATTTTGTGTATGTGTGTCATTCATTGTTTTCTGCCAGATCAAGATTGGTCTGCGGACTTCAGGTCACCTGCTCCTGGGCGTTGTGCGGATATATTCTAGGAAAGCCAAATATCTGCTTGCGGACTGCAATGATGCTTTGGTTAAAATCAAAGTGGCTTTTCGACCAGGTTACTGCAACCCCTGATTTTTGCCACTATGACTCAGTGTAGCTACACACTTAAAATAATGGTTCTTCAAGGGTTCTTTCATAAAGAGAATAGTGCTATATAGACCCATGAACACTCAAAGAACTCTTTGCATGACTTATATAAAGGGTTCTTCTATTATAACAAGTCTGACAACGTAACAATAGAGTAATTTTTTTTCCAAACAGCAGACAAAACATCTTAGTTTGTTTTGTTTTAAGATTGGCTTAAGTGAGGTCTATTAAGTTACAGTGTTATATTTTGAAAAGTTTGAATGCTTAAACTAAGAGCTTTTTGTGCCCTCTTTACAGTGGCTTTAAAAGCACTATAAATAGTTACATATGTAAACAGCATTTTTGGAAGTATCTGTGCACAATAGTCATGTCCTTTCTGAGACCTTACTGGTTTGCTCTTTAGTTAGATTTGTTGCGCTTATTCTTATGATTACTTTACATTACTAAAGAGTATATGGTAGAATGGTGTGGCAATTGTAAGTCTGAACCCAGTCTGACTCAGACTATCACAGACTTTAACACTAGGGAGAAGTGAAATGTATCTGATAGAGGAGATAAGGTTGAGATGGGATGCAGTAAGAATTGGCAGAGTGAGCTTTAAGTGACAGCCTAAATATTTATAGCTGGAACTAAATAAGCATTTGAACATGCTCTTGTTACAAGCTTTATTTAAATGGTACCAAAAAGTTATGGCATAATACTTGTGTATTTTAAAGAGCGTCCATTGTGATATTATATTATAAATTGACTCTAAATATTATAAAAAAGAAAACAATGTTTGTTGTCTGTTAAATAATAGTAATAGTGAATTTCCTTGTTCTCAGGGAATGAATGATACATGAAACCAAATCTAAATAGTAAGTAGAGGTCAAAACAACTATGCATGATATTTACGAATAGTCATGTGTTTGCTCTGTCATCACAGGACAGACTGATTTGCCTGTGGAAGGCATGGAGGCCATGTTAAAGGCCATTACACTGCCAGAAGAATTCACTGACTTTGACTTACAGCTGCCTGATCTCAGGTATTTCCCCGTTTTCCTTAAAATAACACATATTCATCTGGATTGGGTTTCCCAAAAGCATCTTAATACAAAGATGATTCTTAAATGGCAGTTTACCAATTAGGTTGATCTTAACACTGAGATACTTTTGGGAAACCCGTCCCTGACTTATTAGACTGATCGGATCGTTGTAATATTCAAGGGTAAAGTGACTGAGTTGTGTTCCTTTTCAGCACCATTGACGTGGTAGATCACTTCTCCCTGAATCAGAGTCGCACAGAGGAAATCACTCTGAAAGAAAACTTTGGAAACAGCTTTCTCACCATGGAGGACATTGGTAAGAGCCTGTAAGCATTATCAGAACCATGTTTAATAATGAAGATCAACACATGGACAAATGATTATTTCCTCTCTGTTTTAGGGGATGATACTCAGTCTCATCAGGGTCTGTTTGACATGAGTTTCCACACTCTCAGCACAACTGGTGATGGTTTTGGTGATGAGGGGATGACTTTTGACCTTGTTGGTACTTATCCTGTCCCGCACATTTTCTCTTGCATCATTGAGTCATTGAGCTGTTCAATAAATATTGTATATTGACATTAAAATACTTTTCTGTGAAAGGAATTTGCTAAGAGCTAACACAGCAACTGATTCATGAGTCCATCTGCTGTACCTGTCACATTTATACTAACGATTTTATCATAATTCATTACTGAAATAATGCTATGCATAGACATGAACAAGGAGCATAGTGGGCACATAACCGGATATGGATTAATTGTGTTTGTTTTTGTTGTCATTTCACAGTATCCATAGAAGCAGTTGACAAGCTCATTCTCTGCTATTATTCTTTATTAATGGCAAACTAAATTAAATGTGGTGGGAACGTTGAGTTTAATAAGTCTTCTCAACTTTATGCAGACTGCAGGCAGAAATGAATCTCAATTTTGAAATCGAGCATATTGTCTCCTTACAGAGTTCATAGCAAATGCGAATGAAAATGCTCTCCTGACTGACTCCAATGGCAATTCACCTTATGAGCTCCCTGCAACACCCCCACCAACTGCTATCAGTGTAACAGGTAATTACTGTCTACTCTCTCCCCCTTTTTTGGTAACTCAGTGTAACTAGGAGTGACTACTAGTTCATCTGACCTTAACACATAGACCATTTTGCATGAAAATGTTTTTTTTAATGTAACAACAAAAACACTGTTTTTGTGAAAATGTTACTTACTTTCATTTATTTCTTGTACTGCTTCAGCTCCAAAGACTGCCACACCTATACACTCTGCTTCAGATGCCTTGACCGAGACTCCTACCATCAATGAGACCACGCTGCTGGACAATATAGATGAAGGCTTTGCCCTTGAGCCTGTGGTCATCACACGCAAGTGTCTACTCCAAAGATAGAATGATCAGAAATTGATTTTTGATTTATGGTCAGAGAGAGAGGTTTTCTTTTATAAACTTGTGTACAGTAACCAGAAAACCTCTGAAGGCTGGGTCAAAGTTCAGCCCCTCTGTACTTGGGGGCACTGTGCATAGGAAGGTCACTATATATTTATTTGTCTCTTTGTCTGACAGTTAAGGGTTGGTGGTATAGCGGTATAAAAGTGAGGACCAGTATGTCATTGTCCTGTGATATGAATATTACCATGCTATTGATACTGTGATAAGCTGTGATTGATACTGTGATGTAAATAATTCTTACTAACTCAACAAAAAGATAACCCACAATTTGAAATTGTATAATTTATTAAAGGGCCCATTTTTTTATTTTACTTGTATTTTATTTTTGTCCGTGAGGTTCACTTACGACATTTGTGTGGGTTTACCAAAAAAAGTTGTAATTCATTTTTGCATGCCCATCTCTTTATCCCTTAGAATTAAAAAGGCTGTTTTTGCCTCTGTGCCTTTAAGACTTCTAAGGTTCTGTTCTGATTGGTTGCCCTGTATTGTGCCACATTCAAGCAGTCTGAGCTGAAACAGTCCTTAAACGTCAGTGTGAATGGGCATGGCTAAACTGCTATAAGCTGAATAGGTGGATGTGTAAAGATGTTTTGTGACATCACAAAAAGTCATTTCAAAACAGGCCACATTTGCAGCTTAATTTACATTTATGGATGTATATGTTTACATGCTACATCAAACTCTTCAAGCTACAAGTTTATATGCTACTGTTCTATTTTTAAAAAGAGAAAAAATTAGTTTTCCATGATACGGGCCCTTTAACCAAATATCTTTAGATTGTTTTTGTCCACAAAAGGGAAATTTAATGATGTAATATTAGTTAAGAACTTTATTCTTTGGGCCAGACTGATTTAGTCTCAACTTGATTCTTATTTTCAGCCACTTCAGAGAGGAAGAGAGGGAGCCGGAAGAGGAAGCTGGTGGTAGATCAGTCTAAGGAGCTTTCTAATGAAGCCATCAGAGCCCAGCTAGCTGACTGCTCTGACCTTATGACCTCACTGGACATAGCTCCACCCACACGGCAGCTCATGGACTGGAAGGAGAATGGAGGAGTGGATTATCTGTTCTCACATTTCTGTGTTCCAGTCATACACACTGACTTGCAGAAGGTAATACAGGCATATATACACCCAAAGGCTGGATAACAAAATTATGCTTTAATAATTATTTACTGTTTCTACACCTGCTTTCATTATTCAAGGCAGTGGGATACAGAACAACTTCTGTGATGCATTTATATATGCTTTAAATACTAGCAAATGTGAATGGATCTACACTAAACCAGCAGATAAGAGCTCACGCATGGGTTTTCTTTGCCATGTTGGTGACAGTTGGCCAGCACTGTGCAGTCTAAGTGCTAATCAATATCCACCCACACACTGAAAGTCAGTGCTGAAACCATTTCCGTTGATGTTATGAATAATTACTCAATGTATTACAGTCACTCATTAGCTCAGGGTGAGAGCTCACATTTCAGCAGTGGTAAAAGCATTTTAATGTGAGCTGAAGTTGCTGTTGGATGCATTTGTTCCTACTAACATCTAGAAAGAAAAAGGAGAATTCTAACATTCTAACTGCATAATTAAGTGTTTAACATCTAAACAAAGTCATTCAGAGTGGTTTGATGTTAAATGTTCCATCATACAAAAACATACCAAGAAAAATTTTGTTTACACTGGTGGTAGAAACCAGACATCTGAAGCATTTGTTTCTAAAAGCTACTTCAGAGAAAGCTGTTTCATGAAATGGGTGTAAATACACTGCCTGATTCCTAAGAAGATGTTTTATGGTTGTTTTAAGAGTTTTGGCCTGAAACCAAGTTTTGAATCCATGAATGCAGAAAATTTACAATTATTTTACCATTATCAAAACTCAAAAGACACATGTAGATTCACTGGTTGTTTTTGATCGTAAAATAAATGGCTGTATTTGCTACCCCTGGTTTGTAAACACCACAACTGTAGAAAAATCTGAATCTGAAGTCAAGAATCAAGGATGTTTATTTAATAGAAGCACATTCTCTAAAAATCAGAATGAAATACAGCAGCAAGTGCAATGTTTCTGGAAATGGAGGTCTTCGAGGAAGTCTACGGATTTGGCCATGTTTGTGCAGTGTGGGTACCCATGATGTTTTGTGCATCAGTGATTAGTGATTATGGTCTGCATGTTTGTATCATGTAGTGAGTTAAAAATAGGTACAGGCATTCACAGCTATACATTTTGACTTGCTTCACTTGTCCATTTTCAAATGTCAGCCTCTCAGTGACAGCACAAGCTATCATTATTCTGTCAAACTAATGCATTCTGGGTAATTACTCAGTCAGTCTTGCACCCTGGGTAAATGTCCTTTCCTCTTTCCTCCAGCTGTTCCATAGAGATATGTTTCCTGGGAGACGGAGGTCGACTGGCAAAGTGGTAGAGGACAGAGACCCCGAGGAGATGAGGCAGCAGGGGAGAGAGGGTAAAACATACCACACGCACAAAATTATAGTACACAACACAACAACCACCAAGAGGCATAATAGAGTCCTGATAAAGGTGTCTTTTTAAAATATTATTTATTTATAATTTGATTTTGCATGTTTTCCTGACACATGTATGTGTTTACGTGTGCAGCTAATGGTGAGAACAATTCCGTTTCTTTGACGGAGGAGATAAGCTTGCTCCAGGAGACTGTGGATCCAGACAGAGAACCAGAGGCAGGCAGCTTCTTAGAGCCGAGCATCACCCACACAGAGCCTCTTAAGTCCTGGGAGACTGCCAAAGTAAGTGCTGTGCACACAGACACACAAACTAACACAGACAGTTTCTCCAAATGTACATCTATTGCTATTTACTGTGTACTGTTAGAAGGATATTTTAATCATGAACAATATATTTATATGTCCATACGCATGGAGCTGGTTTAGGGTTTTTTTTTATTCAGCATTACAGTTTATTTAAAATAATTTTGTGGCCATCTGTCCTCCCTATACTGGCTGCTTTGTATTATTGTCATCCTTCACTTGGTAACATGTAGTCATTCGCTGTTCGCCTACTGCTCACCTGTGTCCTTTACTGCTCTGTTATTCTCTGTTCTTTACTGACGTTACTCCCTCCCATTTTCAGCTCTCTTCCCCTTACCTTTTCTCTCTCTCTCTCTCTCTCTCTCTCTCTCTCCCTCCCTCTCCCTTTCTCTCACAGCCTCCTACTCCTACCTTGTTCTTTTTCCACCAGCCTATTTTTGATCTGTCTTTCACCTTCCTCCTTTTTCTCTCCCTCTCCATCAGGAGGAGAGCAGGTTGGAGGCTTTGTATCCTGAGCCACTCTCTGAAGAATCCATGCTGGTACATCCATCTGGAGTGGAGAGGGAAACCCCACAGACCCAAACACAGACACAGGTAGTGCGAAATATACATACAGTGACCCCAGAAAGTATTTAGACATGTCTGCCATACAAACAAAATGTCAAACCACGTGGTGTTTGTTTTAAACAGAGCATTTTGAGACTGTAAATTTTGACAAATTGTTCTTTCCAAAGGCGGCTGGCATGTTTCAGATTGTTTTAGTTTGAGCAGTTCTTTTCAGACAGCAGGTTAGCATTTAAAATGCTCTTGTACACTTCTGAGTTCATGATCCAAATCAATGAACACAGGCTCACCAGCACCACTGTAAGAAAAACAGCCCCAGACTTTGATGTTTCCACCTCTGTGCTTTACAGAGCCCTTAGCAGACTGGTTGGAATTCTTTTTCCAGGTTTTCTCCACACAAAGTGTCTACCATCAGTTTGAAAAGTGTTTTTGCTCTGAAACAAATATCATTTTGTTAAACATTTTATGAAGTAACCTTATGAATTTTTTTTTACCAGTGGTTAAATGGTTGAAGTGCCCAAATATCTTTTGGGGCCCCTGCATGTATTTAAGAAAAAGAAAGAATAACTACTGACAGTAACGCTTTAAACATACTTATTCTGTGTCTTTTTGTCCTTTTCTCATGTTACTTTTGTCTTTTTAGTGCTCTGCTCTGTTTTCTCCAACATTACTTCACCCCCCCACCCACACACACACAAATACGCTCACTTCATTGCATATTATTATTTTTATGACACGCTTGTATTCTGCCTTTTCCCTTTGTTTTAACAGTCTGCGTTGGACACCCAGGACATTGAAGAGAAGAGAATGACCACTCGAGCCCAGAATCTCCTCCAGGCCCTTAAAGTAAGACATAATAGAACACCTCACGCCACAGGCATCACTGCTCCCTGGCCTAGCTATGATACAGATCATGGGTGACATGCTGAGCAGCTAAAGGCAGAGATTTAAAGATGGAAGGATTAAGAGATAGAGGAAGATTAAAACAAGGGGGGGGGGGCTTTCCTGCAGAAGACAGAAACTTAATCAGCACACTAGAGGTTATCACAGCCAGATACACACTCTAATGATACTGTTTAAGTTTTTAAGTGGCAGACAGTTTGCACAGATGCAACTTGTTTTTGAGTGGAGCGCTGTTGGTTACCCTTGTTCATGTCATAGATTGACATGACAGAGTTCGCACTTGAGGAAAACCTCAAATGCATGGATGCTGTGTGAGAATGCCTGGTAGAGCGATGCTGTATTAAGGGGCCCATATCCTACGTTTTAGTGTTTCTCCGTTCTGTGTTTTTATGCACCAAAAACAATTGTAATGAATTTTTAAATGACCATTTTCCAACCTTTGTTATTACTTGGAATTAAACAGCCTTGTGTTTTGCTATTGTGCCTTTTAAGACTGATAAATGTAAATTACCTCTGCTGTTATTGACTGCCCTATTTTGCCTCGTTCAGAAAGCAGTCTGGGCTGAAACACTCCTTATAACTTCAGCTTAAATGGGCAGAGCTAAAGTCCTATGGGCTGAATAGGCAGATACAAAGAAATGCACAGAAAAACACAGTAAATTCAAAACAGGCTGTTTTTGCAGCTTAGCTTTTACATATGTTTTTTACAGTGTTTACGTATGCAGATTTCTTAGAAAAATCAAGGAAATTGTGGTTTTCCATGATATGGGACATTTAACTTTCAGTTCTAATATCTTAGTAAAACTTGTGATCACTGTGATCAGATGATTGTTTCAAGAGTGGTTTGGTTGTATCAGTAGATCACTCGGTCAGTAAGGGGTTGATAAGAGTTGCGTTGTTGACTGTGATGTTAATGATGTCTGTAATCATTTTAAGACAACGTTTCATGAGCATCACTGCTGTAAAAAGGGTTTCCTAAAGAGAGCAGATGTATAGGTGTGCATCCTGTATGTGTTTGTGCATACTTCTGTGTACTGATGATGACTGTTAATATATTTTTCATACCAGAATCAGAGCAGCAGCCCCGATGCCGTGTTCAGTCTTCACAGTCTTTGTGAAAGGAGAAGCCGCTTCAAAGTCGCAGCCACATTCTTCTGTTTCTTGGTGCTGAAGAAACAACGAGCCCTTGACCTGCACCAGAGCACCCCCTACAGTGACATCATCGCCACCCCTGGTCCTCTTTTTTACAAGCTTTAAGACAAATAAGCATAGTTACTCTTGTGTGGTTGTTTAATATATAGCACCGTTTATAGTGTGAGCTTCACTGGGCACTTAAGGACTGGTCTAATGATCAGTAAGCATAATTTAAATGGAATTTATTCTGATCATTTTTAGGTACTGCACGCCACTGTTACTCACAGTTGTAGCATGTTGCCCTACCTTTTGTTGAATTTAGAGCTTTGGTGATTCATGTATCTGGGCCACATAGTGACACCTGCAGAACATAATAAACTAGAAGCTACACTGGTACAAACCAGAATGGGTTTATTAAGCTGAGCAGGGTTTGTGCCTCTTTTCAGCCAGACATTAAATCAGATCATAGTTCATAGTACGTTAACCCAGATCAGGTACCGGAGCAGGCAGGGTGTGCAATGCTGTTTACACATGTGAACAGCATTACATTTATGATGTGTGTACAGGCTGGATTTGTTCTTTGAGGCATTTTTTGCTTAAAGTTCTACTGAGTTGCACTTCATACCTTTGAGTTTTTTTAAAAATAAGTTAAAATGTGAAATGTATACACACAAGTTGTGTAGAAGTTATGACTAATGTTTTTGTATTTTCTTTTTTTTTTTCAAAATTTCTCTATAATTCAGTGGTAGAGATGTGAAGTCATTACATCTATTTTTATTCTAGTGTGTTTTTTTGATGTGAAATTTTAGAGAAACTTAAAGAGAAACTTACTGACTCAGACTTCTTTACAGGTGTGGTGATAGGAACCAAAGGGCCCTGTATGACTTTGCAAATATAGCCTTTTTATCTACTGTTTAAAACAACCAGTGAACCCACACGTGACTTGGGTTTTTCCTATGTAATGTTTATAGTGGTAAAATAGTGGTAAATCTGAAAAAATAGGTTTTTGGGGGGGACTATTTTTGCCTTACAACACACTGCGTGCACATTTTGACCATAATGAATTTTTAAAAAAAGGGCTTATTTCAAAATTCTCAGAAAAGGATGGCTCAGGCATCCGGCAGCATATATGTAACCAGGGGGCTTCAGGCGTCTGGTTCCTACATCCCCATTTTAAACAGTTCTGACTCTGCATGGTTCTTTAGAATGAAGCATTTCACATCAAACCACTCTGACTTTTTTTACATCTTAACGGTTTAATGGTGGAGAAATGTAGACAAAATCTGAGATTGTTTATTAAATATGTAAATTTGGCAGTATTGTTTGATATTCCATGAATGGACTTTTCTGTGTTTTGTGGTTATTATGTTTGTGGTTAAATGCTGAAATGTTGTATATTTATGACCATAACAAAATAAGATATTTTTAATACCAAACGGAAAGAAATTAGGGTTTTTTTTGTTAGTATATATGGGAAGGGCTGGGGGTTAACCCATCTCTGTTTTCTGGCCGGGTCTTTATTTTGGTGGATACTGTCTCTTTAAGAAGCATCACTACAGCGTCATGCGACAATCTGCCTTTTTTATTATTATTATGATTATTGTTTATTTTTTTGTATTAATGGATTATGAGGTTTGTGTTTACGTTTAATGAGCTCTTGTTCAGTGTAATCTAGTTGGTTCAATAAAGCTTCTAATGGAGAGGAGAAAAGCTTCCATCCGTCCATCTGCATGAAGCATCTCTGCATCTCCGCCCCCTCCGGTCCACAGGTTCCACCCAGAGACCGAAACCCAAACTCCGCTCAGTTCTGCTGGGATGATGGAGGACGGACCTGGCCTCGAGGACAAACCTCGAACCGTCAGCTGGTAAGAGATTCAGTGTAAGTTTTCTGCGTGTAATATTTTAGTTTGGGCTCCAGCGCGACTAGAGCGTCAGCCGTGCGGCGGCCGTATGTAGGACACGCAGCTGCTGTGGCTGACGGTGCAGGATCGGCAGACTGTTATGCAAAGGTCGGCTGTCTTGGTTTGTAGTGGCTGTAGTGGATCGCTGGGTGTCAAGAGGAAAAACATGCACTTTTATAGATGTATTGTGGGCTCGGACTACAGTTAGATTCTGCCGCACGTTATTTCTGCTCCACTTTGATGCGAGCGGGGATCAACGAACAGCTGATGTCAACAACATGTCCTTCGACTCTACATAGACTGGCTGTTCAGTTCAGTGTCTTTAATAATGTTCACTGTCTGGGCTGGTTTGAGACTTGGGCTATCCTGCAGTATAGAAGTACGTGACGTCACTAACCCCCCCCCACTAGGTCAGCGTTTTCCAGCTCCAGTCCTGTAGTAAACCTGCACTGCACCGCTTAATGTTCACCCTGGTCAGGTCTTTCTGTCTTACGCTGTATCAAATCTGATGATAAAGCTTAAATCATTTAGATCATTTAGATTTCCCTTAAAATTGTTCACCAGTTTTTCCTTAAAGTTTCCTTAACATTCACATTAGCCTTGTGTTATAATAAGGTTTCGTGATGCCCACTTAGTGCTGTATGTCCAGATGTTTGTAGAGACTTGCTCATCCAGCATCTCTTCTGACAAAAAGGATATTAGTAGTGTGATAGTTAATAATAAGTAGTAGTAAATAGTGAGAAACAAGAACATTAGTGAGGTCATTGTGGCTCATGTGTGGCTGCTTCATCCCAATCTGCTTGTGCTCAATTGAACACATGGGCGCACCTTAAAGTAGTTGAATACATTAATTATAAGGAGTGTCTGTATACTTTTGGACTGTGCATAGGCAATGGAAAGATATGTCCCAAGAGGCCATGAGGTCGTTATGAGTTTCTGGACTGTAATCAGGAGGTGACGACTTATTGTTTTCTCGATATCACAACTTATTTTCCTTATGATCTCAAGATTTTGAAGATAATCAAGTTATCTCCAGAAAACACCTCTCCTTATCTTGAGATCACAAGGCAAATAAGTTGTGATCTCGAGAACAACATTTGTTGTCCTGAGATCGCAAGACAAATAAGACCTGATCTCAAGATAACAGTCCAGAAAATGATAACTATCTCATGGCTTCTGTAGGCTTCCATTCAAAGGAGAATCAGGATCAGAGTTCTTTTTCTTTTTTTGGATCAAAGCGATAACTGAGGAGATTACAAACGGGACGCCTATGAAGTATTAAAGGATTATCATCAGTCACATCTTCTTGCTAGGTGTGAGCTGTCGTATCTCTTAGCTTCCGATTTTGCAGCTCCAAACGTCCTGAATTAAACTCTCCACCAGCCTTGCCTGCCTATCAGCTCTTGCTGTAACATGCCTACTTAGGGGCACCTTCAACTCCATTAAAAGTAATGTTCTCCCTCACTGCACTTAGTATACACTCAGCAGTTACGGCACTGTGGGGGATTCTGGTGAAACATCTGTAGTACTTCTAAATAGATAAGAATTGTACTTTTATTGATCTGTTGAAGAGGATCAGCATATCCTCTCCAAATCCGAACATAAGCAACAATGTAAAGCTAATTAGCAGCAGTGGAGAACTAACACTAGCACATCATTGTTGTTGAGTTGCCAAACTATTCATATACAGGTGATGACCATCTCATTCAAAGTAGTGATGCACGATGATCTCAGAATCATATCAGTGTTGGCAGATAACTCATAAATTATTGGCATTGGACAGATACTTAGGTTTTACTGATTATTTCAACCCTGTATTTTGTGATGTATTTATTGTACTCTGGAAGAGCAGAAGATTTAGCTGACGCTGCTGTGTTTAAAGAAGTGTGCATATTTTTCATTCTCCCACATTTATAGGCTTGCCAGGCCAGACATGATCTGGTAGTGTGAAAGCACATCTGGGGATAACTTGTTAAACTTTTTTGTGCTGGATAGTGGTGAATCAGGCACAAACAAGGTTCCCCCCAAAAAACCCACCCCCAAATTCCTTGTTCGTTTAACACCCAGAGTACAGTCAATAAGACAAGCAAAACAAGTTAGCGAAGCTCTGTCATTAGCTGACTGAACTTTTTCCTTTTACAAGAGATAATGTTGATTTTCCTATATGTAATGCGTTCATGTACACGTGACACATCTACATGCTTGATTAAATTAAAGTTTTCTTCCATGAGCTAACAACAGACTTGTTATCCTTTATGTAGTGGCATTGATATTGGTATAGGCAGATATGTGCATGAAAAACATCAGCCCACCGTTGATGTTCCGTTTACATTTATGGCATTTAGCCGATGTTCTTGGCCAGAGTGACTTACAATTTGATCATTTTACACAGGCAGGTGAAGTTCGTGTTAGGAGTCTTGCCTGAGGACTCTCATTGGCATAGCACAGGGTGCTTGACCAGGCACGGAATAAAACCCAAGTCTGTAGCATGAAGGGCAGAGGTGTTACTACCACACTATACCAACCATTACACTGTTCTAATTAATGTCCGCCCAATTCAAAGCACATTTGAGCAAAATGGCCTGATGTTAAGTACCATGTTGATACGATGCCCATTTATACCAATATGCGATCTTTACATTCTATTTTGGCCGTCACAAGTGGCACTTTCCTGCATTATGTAATATTCAGAACACATTCAAATTTGGACCATAATCATGAGCACAGTGAACAAACCCAAATGAAAAAACTCTTAGCGTGCTGTTACTTTATTAATTGGTGTGACATGGTTGTCACTGTTATATCAGACAATGACACGCTCAGGGTCAGTCCAGAAACGGTTCATGTTGATGTGTATGAATTGCTGTACGTCTGTGTCTGTGAGACCATCTGTCTGATTCTGTTTTGTTCATCAGTCTGAGGTTTTACTTCTCCTGTGACATCAACTCATTCATGTGATGTCCGGTCCAAAATGTTCTCTCTCATTATGATGTTTCTCATCACGTCTTTGCGGAGACGTTATTGTTTCTGGCATATTGTCATTTTCAATTTTGCTATCAGGCCGGGCAGGATGCTAGGTTGCTAGGCAACCATTCATGCTATAAAAGTGCCAGCAAAGCAATTCCACAACCTGTGCTGGGCCATAGACATTAATTTTGTCACAGATTTGGTTTCTTATATAACTTGTCTAGTTTATTCGAGTTAATATACCAGAGCCATTTTTACCTTTTTGTCTTGTTCAATCTGTCTTGTACATTAGTTGAGCGAATAAATAAATAAATTACAAATTTCTTTTTATCAAACTTATGCAGTTTCCTTCTTACTGCAGATGTACTCGGATCATCCAGTGCATGTTGGGTGTCTGAAGTTTGCTCCTTTATTTTTGTACTGGAGCTATGAGGCTAATGTAGTTACAAATAATGGAGGCTAATACCCACCAATTAGCATAAGAACCATATAAATCATTACATGCTTGCCTCAAACCATGTTGAGTTGTAAAGTAAATAAATTCAAGCTTCAAGATGGCCTCTACTGTTTTTAAAGCAACACTATGTAGGATTTGGGGATTTGGAGGCATCTGTGGTGGAAATATGTAATATCTAACCCTATCCCCATAAGCGGACAAATCTAATGATTGCAAGCACATTGAAAGATTATTCAAAGAAAACTTGGTGAACGTGTCTTCCAAGGATGTGAGTGTATTATCTAGTATTGTCATCATATCTTCATCAGTATTATGTTGATTTTGCATTTGAGACCTGAACATTAAGCCAGGCCTATTTAAGTTTGGTAGATGTGAACCGGGTATTGTAGTAAAAGAACACTGACACTGACCAAAGAAAACACAGAATCGATACAAAATCATGAGTTCTATCAAACCAAAGAGGCTACAGAATGTCAGATAAATAACATATTAAATGAGAATTCCCCTGTTTTTTCAAAATGTCCTCATAATTCTGTTGTAGAGATGTAAAGAAAGTCATTCAGGGTGGTTTTATGTGAAATTGTTCATTGTAGAGAAACTTAACCACTCAGATTTCTTTACAGTGGATGTGATAGGAACCAGGGGTCACAATGTCTACAACTATAGGCATTTTATTTACTATCTAAAATGATGACCAGTCAACCTACATGGTTTTCGAGTTTATATATAACTTCGTAGTTCTACAATTACAGACTGTAGTCCATCTGTTTCTCTGCATACTTTGCTAGCCCCCTTTTACCCTCTTCTTCAGTGGTCAGGACCCCCATTGACCCTCACAGAGCAGGTACTATTTGGATGGTGGATCATTCTCAGCACTGCAGTAACACTAACATGGTGGTGGTCTGTTAGTGTATGTTGTGCTGGTACGAGTGGATCAGACACAGCAGTGCTGCTGGAGAAAATGAAAAACGGAGATACAATGTTCCTATCACCACTATGAACTATTTTGACTCTGTAGGTTTCTCTAGAACAGTATCAAACCAAACTGAATGACTGTTTACATCTTAACATTTTAAATTTGTGAAAAATGTGAAACATTTAGTTCCCCTTGACCTTTTACAACTTGACACAGTTTCACACAAGTGTGTGATGATTTCAGGCGGCTATACGCTTCCATTACTTGGCTGCAATAACTTGCTCCTGGGCAAAACGAAAGAAGCAAACTACAGACAGCACATGTCTTGGATGGTTGACTAAATTATTTGAATGGGAACACTTTGTAAATTTGATATTTTGTCGAGCTATCGCTTTAATAAAACATCTGCGTTATTACAGTAGCCATCTTCCAGTCTGCGCTGTATTTTAACTCTGCTTTGTCTCTCGGCTCTCCTCCCTCACCACTGTCCTGATGAGATTCGTCTAAAGATATTAAAGTGTTCCGACAGAGTTCTGTGAATTAATTTCAGCAGGGAAAGAGACGATGACTCAACGATATGATGTTCTCTCAAGAGCGAGTGTCTGTGAGATTTCTCACCATGTTAACAATCGCCAGCCACTTCTGCTCCTCTAATACAGAGACTGTGCTGTACTTCAGCTGTAAGCTCTGACTCAACTGCAAAGTGTTTGTGCAGTCGCATTTCAGACAGTCACTTGATCAAATCATACTTTAGTCAGCAAGAATCCAACAAGAGTTCTGATTTAAAATTAAGTCATTCATTATGCAGCTCTATCCCTATAGGTGTCTCTCCATGTTGACCCACATACAGGCAGCTAAGCTAACGCTTGAAACTAAGGAAAATGCTCCAGTATCACTTTAAGATTTTTCTGTTCTGCTCCCGAGATGATCAAAAAGGCAGAATTAAACTGAGTGGGCAGCTTATAGTTCAAAAATTGTAAGAATCTTTTTAATATTTAATATGTTAAATGGTCCTGTTCATGGTTGAGTAGGTTTCTTTCTCTAGACCACTTTTCAGGTAGCTACATCAGCACTTAAAGCGATGGTTCAGCCAAAAATCTGATTTACACATGTCCCCTTACCCCAAATGCCCCAGTCAGCCAAGACGTGTGTGGTGTCTAAAGTTTTGCGGTAGTACTGTTAAGCTAATGTAGCTAACAAGTGATGAAGACTAAAATCCCTCAAATTAGCATTGTGCAAACTGCACACCTAAGTCATTGCACAGTGGCCTCACACTGTGTCGAGTTGTTAAGGAATCTCTAACAGACTTTGTATGTTGGCAAGTGACTGCTGTTTTTATGTAAGTCTGTACTTACTTAAAATGAACAAAATTAGCATTTAACTGATCACAAAAGCACTTAAAATGTCTGTATCCACCTTTTATATGGTGGGTTTGGGCTGCCTAACTCACTGACATTGAAGTCCCCTGTGAAATATATCATTAAAGTCCATAACACCATCGTTACAATGTCATTTGGTTCATTTCCAAGCAGTTTAATGTTAGAAGTAGGATTTTCCCTAATAATTAATTGTTTTTTTTTCTTTAATTTATGTAAACTATATGGTTATTAGTAGTTAGCATGCAACATGTGCGGCCTTACACGCTAACTACATGCTAGCTTATTTTAGGGAACCCTGTTAACCATTTTTCAACCTTAAATTAACCTAAAAGAAAAATAGCTTGAAACAAAGATATTAATGGAAACATTTTCATTAAAATAATTATCAACCTTACTTTATACTCTATATTGTATACTTCACATCGTGTTTACTGCATTAATATGAGCTTAATGGGAAATGATCTGTGTTAAATCCTGTCATTTAGTTATTTGTGGTGAAAATAGCTCTTATAGTGTCTCATTCGATAGCCTGAGGTGTAAAAATAACATTTTCGGAAGAAAACATTACTTTTATTAATACTTTGTCACCAAAGAAAAAGGCATAAAATGATCTCCATTCACTGAAAGTGCCTGTTTTACTGTTATTTAAAAACTGGGCAGATGTACATTGAATAGCCAAGCAGTAAAAGACAGTTTAAAGCTTGAATTGTGTCTGTACTTTTCTCCATTTTCTAGATAACAGTGTTACACAGTATCAGTAACCACATAAGCAAGTCTGTCCGAGTACAAAACATCATGTATACACTGACTATTTTATTGCTCTCACAAATGAAATCTCGACTATTACAATGATAGAAGGTCTGGCTTAGTCCTAGCATAGAGAAAATAACTTTATACTGTTCCTGTTTTTGATGTGTGTGTCCTCAGAGTGTTCTGTGCTAAGGGGTGTGTGTTGCTCTTGGAGGCCGACCGTGAAAGGCACCTCGCTCATGTCTCTCCCTGCTAACAGAAGGCCCTCTGCTGGACCACGCAGGTACTCCATTTCCTGCGCTGTCTGTGCTGATGCTCAGGTGGAAATCCATCCACTAATTTGACAGACGTTTTAAAAGATAAAAAATAGCACATTAAAGCCAAATACTGATTATTTTAATATGTTCTTTTCAACCACACGCTGAAATTCAGGTTAAAGCAAAAGGTTTATAAAAATTGGCCCAAATAACACACAGCCAGCATGGTAGTAAATTGAAATAAAATTTAAATTAAAATATGACCGTATTCAGTAGAGTATGAGCTCATTATTTGTCAAGAGAGCAAAATTATCAGGCTATTCTCAAACCTGAAAATCCAAAAAGAATAAAAGCTTAATGTGTTGATTACATCGATTATATATATAAAGAGCAGTGTTGAGGTAATGCAATACAAAAGTAATGCGATACAGAGTAACACATTACAGTGATGTGATTACTCTGTCTGTAACGATGTAGTGTAAAGCATCACAGTTCACATTCTTGTAATGACATTAACGTTACTGATTAACAAAAATTGCGTTACTTTTTTTGTTCATAGAGTTACGTTAGATGTAAAAGATATTTGTGTAGATAGTATATTGCGCACACATGCTACCTGCGACAGGTGACTTTGTGACTTTGATTGTGAACATGTGCAGCGTGGAAAGCGATGTGAACTCAAACAGCAATTTATTTCAGCATCTAATTACACTAATATGAAACCAGTGGTTTAGATGTCTGTGCTGAAGAAGAGCTCCAACCTCACCTAAACAGACCAGAGTCAGTTTTCATTTGGAAAGAGCTCTGTAAGCTTTACACTTTATTCCCGAAGATTTTAGATTTTTGGATCTCATTTTTGGTTTCTAAGAGGCTAGTTTCTGGGTTTTAACAGCATGAGAAGATCATAATTTTATAAATATCTATGTCTTGTTCAAACGTACAGATATCCACAGTGTTTTACTTAAGTGTGCAATTTCTTTCTAAATAAAGTACTAAAAGGACTGCTGGGTTTTGCCTTGTACTTCTCTAGCCTTACAGATGTGTTTGGGATTTAGAGAGCAATGCGGGAGTAAAGTAATGATTATACCACAATAATTAAATCATATGATGAAATTAGAGATTGCACGAAGGTTGAATCATTTCCTAAAGAATCAAAATCTAATCAAATCATTTTGAGGACCGAGATGTATGCTCCTAATCGGTACTGATACTTGGTTTATACTGTTATTGTGTCTGTGTTTGTTCAGTAGACGGCCTGCTGGGACAGCCACTGCTCGGAATTCCCGTGGCGACTCCTCCATCAGCAGCAGCTACTCAACATCATGCTGCAAGAGCACAGAAAGTAACACCATACCCCGCTCACACCCTGCTACTCCCCGGTGAGACGCACCACGTTATGTCTTACACTATGATAATGTCCTCCACTGGGGGCGTGTTCCAGATTCTGTATGGTTGGAACGCCAAAAATAGACTTTGTGGGAGAGATCTACTTTCACACTGAACCCTTAGCAAACTCTAAGAAGCTACCAGTATGAGGAGGTTAGAAAGTGATACTGCTAGAAGTAAATGAAATGTGGATATTGTTGCAAATCAGTTGCAAAAACTAAGAGGAAAGGCATTGTGAATTGGTGGTTCTGCTTTCTAAAAGTAAAATATGATGCTAGTAGATGGAAGCTTGCAGCTATTTGCATTAAGATAGAGAACAATGCTAATGTGTGGCGGCTGTGTTTAAAGGGCCCACATCATGGAAAAACTAATTTTCTTGCATTTTTAAAATAAGAGTTTGATCTAATATGTTGTGTTAATATTTCAATACAATTCACTCCCCGGCCCATACAGTTCATATATGAAAACTAAGCTACCAAAATTAGCCTATTGAATTGTTTGGCAATTTACCAAAGCATGACTGAGATAAAAATTTAAAAATGTATGAAAAACACACTTTTATAATTTCTGTGATGCAGTATACCCCAAGTGTTTTTTTAGGATTACAGGAAAATAAAAAGGAAACTAAATTAAAAGTTAAAAGAATGCATAAAAATAGATAAAAATAATCTCAACATGTGAACATTTTTACACAAGCACACATAACCTCGCATTAAAAAGCTTAACTAAGACGAAAGCTAAAAGAAAGAAAATGAGCAGGCTAAAACGAAGAGTCGAGAGAGAATGGTGGGAGTGAGAGCACTTGCGTGTGTTTTCCCTATCTAATACAGACTTGGTTAAGGCAGTTATAGTTTATGGAAATTATATGTAAATTAAACAATCTGCATAGAAAACTGCTGATTCATCATTATGCTATAATGCAGCCTTGAATTGGTTCAGAAAGCTAACTGAACACAGTGTCATTGGTGAGGTTCAGTTAACAGAAATGTCCGTTGTGCGCATCCTAATGACATCAGCAAGAGTGGCTCTTAGTCAGGCCCAAGGCCTTGAAGGCTCTGCAATGATTACCTTTTTTCCAGTTTTATAATGATGGAAATACCCAGTTCCAGCTCCTGTCCCATGTCTGGTAGTATGCTGTAGCATTAACACCCTTCACTGGAACTGGAGCTGTTGTTTTTCCTAGACGCTTCCATTTCACAATCATAGCACTTACAGTTGACTGAGGCAGATTTAGCAGGGCAAAAATATCTCAAACTGACTTGTGGCAAACGTGGCATTGACAATGCCATGGTTAAAGTCACTGAGCTCTTCAGTACGATCCATTCTACTGGCGGTGTTTGTCTATAGACTGTGTGGCGGTGTGCTTGCTATGCAGCTGAAACGCCTGCACTCAATAATTAGGAGGGGTGTCCACATACTTTTGGCCATATAGCGTTCATCAGCCTATTTATATATTGATAAAAGGATAAAGAGATGTTGGAAAATGATGGAAAAATGAAAAACGATTTTGGTACATAAAACCACACAAATATCATTAAAAAAATGCAAGAAACGTGAAGGACATGCGCCCTTTTCATACGTTAGCCCTGACAGTCAAAGTATCTCTTGAAAGTATACGCTTCTTTTATTTTATTCTTTGTTTTCTTGGGTGTACATGATATGGAACACCCTGAGGCACATGTTATTCATTGGAGTGCTTCCCTCTTTGATCTTCTCTTGTCTTGCCCTAGACGGCAGGCGAAGTATGCAGCCTGCAGTGAAAATCACGGCATCCGTCCTCCGGCCCCTGAGCAGTACCTCACCCCGCTACAGCAGAAGGAAGTGTGTATCCGTCACCTCCGTGCCCGGCTGAAAGAGAATGTGGAGAGGCTGCAGGACAGGTCATTAGCAGATATGTTTCTGATGGATTTTACAGTATAATAATCTGCTCTGAGTGTGATTCTGTACTTAATACTTAAATTAGATTATATCATAATATGTACTGTCTACTTTATTAGATACTTACACTGGTATATACACTAACTCTCCATTTTTATCAGGTTCACTTTCCCTTTGGCAGTTTCTCTGCTTAATTTCTTTACCTTATTCATCAATGGTCAGGACCCCCATAGGCCTAAGCAGGTATTATTTGGGTGGTGGATCATTGTCAAGGTGTACCTAATAAAGTGGCCAGAGAGTGTATGTGCTCAGTATGTACTAGTATAAGATGACTCAATTTTAGAAAATGCGATTTTAGATTTAAATGCAAAAAATACCTCCTGTCTCCTGAGTGGTCAGGTATATGTAGGCTAGTGCTAATTGTTTGTTTATTTGCTGTCTACGCAGACCATACAAGCCAGGCCACACGTCTGCTAATAACCTCATACCTGAAGTACAGTAAAAGTTTTTATATTACTGCATTCCTTGACACCAGTTCACATAGCTTGGTACAGATCTGTGATTGGCAGGCGATAAGTGTACATGTTAAGGACGGCTTGCAGTACTAAATGTGAAAGTGAAGCACCTCATTTGGCTGTTACTTCTGCTCTCCGTCATCATTTTATATCCCTGCAGGGATTCTGAGATAGGGGAGCTACGAATGCAGCTCTCACGGATGCAGGAAGACTGGATTGAAGAAGAATGCCATCGCATTGAGGCCCAGCTGGCCCTCAAAGAAGCTAGGAAGGAGATCCGTCAGCTCCAGCAGGCTGTGGAAGCGGTCAGGTCCAACCTGGGGATCCGTGACTCGGATCAGCAGGACTGCAAGTCAGAGGGGGTAGGGGTAGGCAGGTTAGGGCCCCGGTATGGAGCCTCCAGGTCCTGCGGCTGCTCTCCAGCTCATACCATCAGCCGGAGTGCCACCTTCACCAGGCTGAGCAGCGAGACGTCGCCTGGCACCGACCGGAACGGAAACGTTCCTTTGGAGCGCCACATTCCTGCCAACCGGGGAGCGGCAACTTTACCCAGAGGCGACGGGCGCACCCATCTCCTTCTGGAGGCAGCCCTTCTGTCGGAACAGGTCCCACCCTTACCGCTTTGCTCCACTTTATCACGCTCCTCCACCTATGAGAAGCTGTGCAGCGGCGAGACAGTCCTGCCGATTAGCCGGCCATGCCATGCAGTGAACAACAACTGCAGCTGTGCATCACATGCCTACCTCCCACACCATCACCTCTTCTTGCACCTCCCTCAAGATGAGGCCCCGCTTCCACCTCCTCCACCTCCTCCTCCACCTCCTCCCCTTGCGCCAGCAGCACCCCCTAGTGCATCAGAAATGAGCGACAGGCCAGGTTTCAGATCACAAGCCTGCAGCCCCACCATCACATGGATCTCTGAAGAAGAGGGTGGTGGTGAAGAGCTAAGCATCATCACTTCAGCAGCTTGTGCATCCGATGTCACTCTTGCTGAGCCACAGACTTTTTCGCTGTCTTCCGCCACCATTTCGCCCTCCCAGATCTCATATCTTGCAGAGCCTTTGCCCCCAGAGAACCTTGTTGAGTTAACATCATCAGCAACATCTACGCCTACAGTGTTGACTATGCCTCAGACCCAACAACCTTGTCCTAGAGCATCCCCACCTCCAAAGCAGGCACCACAGGAAGTAAAGGTTGTGGAGGTCAGAGAAGAAGATGGTGTGGGCGGGGCAAGTACAGAGGAGGAGGATGAGCAAGAGCAAGTTCCTCAAAGGAGCCACTGGAGCCGCTATTTTTTGATCGATCTGCTAGCGGTGGCAGTGCCGGTAGTTCCAACATTGGCTTGGCTTTGTCGTGGGCCACAGCGTGAAGGAATGCCCATGTACCACATGGGCTCGCTTCTACGCGGTTGCTGTGCTGTAGCACTTCATTCCCTAAGGCGAGTCAGCAGCACCCGCAGCCGAGGCCCAACTGGGACAGGTGGCACAACAACAATATGAATGTCTGCCCTACAGACTTGGCCCAAGCTTTGCCCTATATAACTTGGCTAAAAGGTTTGCTATTTAATTGAACCATACACTAGAAATGCTGTGTTGCAACAAAACCTTGGGGCACATGATCCTCAGTGTTAACACCACTGATGTCAGCATTTACTTATTTCATGGCTCTTACTCATTTCCACCAATTGTATGTCGGTTTCCTTTTTTCCTCCCCTTGATTCTCTTCCTATCAACATTTGTTGGCTCGCATTTTAGCCTTTGAGCCCATAAGTGAGAACTTCTGACAAAAACGGTAGATCTTGAGAAAACTGAGACAAGTCTTATCTTTGATCCTTATATATGGAACAAGGCTTCCCTGAAGTGATGTGTTGTGGATCACTGTCTAGTTGTCTCTGAAGATTTTTTTTCCCCACACTCTGTCTTTCTGTTGCTTATACATGTGTTCAGAAATGTCGACTCCAATACCAGCTTTTTGATACAATGGGGAAAATGATGGGATAGAGTAAGAAAGTGCTTGTTTTATTTGGCTATGGCTAAAAGAATGTCCTAAGGTTTCCAAGAATGTATGATGTTTGTTTTATGAATTCAGGATTCAGATAGGTATTTATTTTAGTTATTTGTATAATAAAATGCAAACTCAGGCTGAATTTTGGCTATAGATGTAGGAAGCACAAAGGGGTCAAGAAATGGCAATGGGCCTGCTAGCTTTACAGATCAATTCAAATATACACTGTATTAAACTGTCTGGTATATGTCTTTTCCACTGTACAGCTGATTCTCAATGTTCAGTTGTACATACAGATTTACAGTAGGTATGGATGTAGTGCACTTAGGCTTTACAGTCAACTTCAGCAAAAGTAGTTTGGTGATATTCCACTTTGAACCTCCTTTAAGATCTTTCCCTCAGTTTAGCACTATAGTTCACTTTAAACTAAGTGAGAAGCATTACTTGAAATTCAGGGTTGCGTTGCATGCGCTCAGATTAGCTCAGTGTGATGCTTCTCAGTTTATGCATTTTAATGGTAGATTATCAAAGATGTGATGACGAAGCCATGTTTTAGTTTGAGATTGCACAGAAAAACTCCAGCAATGGATTTAAATCAGGGATGTCAGAAACTAATTCAAGAGCTCCATGTGTAGGTTGATTAGCATGCACGTTAGCACAAAGTTTCCAATAGATAAGACAGCAGGCTTATTTTAATGGCTGTCAGAGCAAAAGCATTTTCTGAAGTGTAACTTCCCACACAGAATATTGGCCACAAAATGCTGTTAGAAACAGATATCAGTCAGCGAATACATGCCAGTGAACAGGTTTTTGAAATAGGCCTAGATATTTCTGTGAATACATTTGGTGTGGTTTTAAAATAAAATTTGCCTTTAAATGATTGAAGTGGTTTTACTTTACTTTTCTTATCCATACATCAACAAGCTGTTGAAATTCATGACGTAATATTGGAAAGTTTGGCTTGCAGAAGTCCATATTTAGAAGAAATCGGAGACAAGGTCTGTCCTTTTATAAACAATGTTTATTTTCAAGTAGTTTATTGTTTCATAATTATCCAAATTTCCCCACCAGAGTACAGACTACCAGCTCAGCCAAAGCCCTGTGCAGTGATCATGTTTACAATGCAGAACTCAAATACCAAGAAAGAAAGAAAAAGCAGAAAGGGGGAAAAAGGGGTTTATAGTGAACATCCAGTGGGTGAGAGCATACCAATGGTCATGTCTAACAAGAAAGGAATAAAAAAGATAACAAAATATACACATGGATTACAGAGCTAAGCTAAGTGGTGTAGCTATCAACACTAGCCCCTTTCGGGGATCATGTGCTGGAGGCCATGTTCCCCAAAAAGGTCGACCTGCAAAAGGAACAAGAGAAAAACAGTCAGAAGGAGCATGAGATGTATTAAACTATGTTACAGAAAACACATCAATAAGGATTAGACGGTCTAATCTAAGAGCCCGTTAAATAAACCCTGCAGGACAGTTAAGCCACGAGCTTGTCCAGGACAAGAATAATCTCTTTGAGGGATTAACGCCAAGCTATTAAAATGATCCCTGCACCTGGAGAAACTATGGGCTATGTTGCATAGAAATGATCACCACACAGGTTAATCCAAAATTAGGCTGTCCAAGCAGTGATCATTGAAGTTAAGCCTAATAAACATGGTTCCAACATATTTAAAACAATTTCTTTCAAAGCTGAAAAGGTCAGACACATTACAATACATTACGATACGCTGCCACACTCACCCTGAAAGAACAAATAGGGAAAAACCTGAGTCGAACGGCAAAGCTTCTACTCCAAGCCGATAAGCTCCACATCAAATATGAGGGTGGCGTTGGGAGGGATGATGCCAGGGTGACCTTTGCTCCCATAGGCAAAGTCCGGAGTGCAGGTCAGCCTGGCGCGCTGTCCTACACTCATCTACAAAACAGAGAAGAGCTCCGAGTCATGTTCTGTGCTGAGAAACAAACACAGATGGATATCAGTGTAGTGGCACTGCTCCATGTCCATTTAATAAGAGTAATGTAGAAGATCAGTGGAGTAGGAGAGAGAGAGAGAGAGAGAGAGAGAGAGAGAGAAATTCCCTATTGAATTAGACCGACTTTAAGGGCGAGGCTGCGCATATGGCTGGATATAGAGCGCGTTTAGAAAACTGGGATTTGAAACCATGAGGTCAAAGACCTCTGAAGGGTTTTCACTAGCAATAATGTGGATACCTGGGCCACTCCTTCATCCCAACCACGGATCACTTCCTGCTTGCCAATCTTGAATTTGAAGGGTTTGCCTCGGTCCCGAGAGGAATCGAACTTGCGTCCGTCCGTCAGCGACCCTGTCAAATGAGGTTTAACACAGTAACCTTAATCAAAAACGTGCATATTTTATGAAGCCTACCCACACTGCAGTTAGACTAACGTAAGCCAATCCTGGAAAAATGTCAAAAAGTCAGCTTATAGGGTTTCTAATCGGAACAGGGCGGCATCATCGCAAATATAAGCTTCTAACATTGTCCTACAAGCACATTTTAAGGCGTGTTCTGTCATGTATCTAACGTTAAATCATGATAGCTCGCTGTTCACACCCACGGAGTAGTGTTAACACATACATGCAATGTGTCGACTGAATTTTTCACAACAGCTAGCACTCGCAGCTGAAGCGTATTATAGCGGATGAATTGGCCACCCAACCATTTTTTCCTCGACAAACTGAGAAAATACATTCTAAATATTCTTCAGCTAAACATTCCTTTCAAATTAAGCTTCAGCTCAGTTTCGTAGGCTGCGAAAATGGCCTATTGTTAACGGAGCATCCTGTCCGGATTAGCCTGGAGGCTAACTGAATTTCGGCTAGCCAGCTTTGCTATCTAGACCCATTAACTCCCCACGCTGTTGAGCAAGATGAATAAAATAGAAATTTTTCGACTTACCGACATAGTGCACGACGCACGTCTGTCCTTTCTTGGGAAATGTGCTTCCTAAAGGGGAATAAGAAATAAAAAAGTATGTTATTGTGCTAATTCCAGTGACTGCTAGCTAGCGTTTAGCGGCTCGGCTACTGCTAGCTTAAGCAGCCCGAGTGGTGAAAATTGCGGAGAAATGGAAATATTTTGATAAAAATAGACAAAACGTGGATGGAACAAAGTAAACGCTCGTTTCGCGAGATTATATAAGGCCTTTTGGGGTGTTTTACCGTCTCCAGGAGTTATCGTTTCGACCTCGACTCCCATCCTGGCTCGTTGTTCGCTTCTCTTCTCCCGGGTCTCTGCACAAAATGCGCTCTGTACAATCCAGTAATTGTGATTCTAGACATAAAGGTTCTGCCTGTGCCCCAGAATCGCCCACTTACAGGCATCTGCTGCCCCTAGCGGCGCATTTCCGCCAGTGCAATGCAAACAAAATCTGTCCGCATCTTTCAAAACAGGAGTGAAAATGTTCGAGTCGAATCAGAGTGACTCAGTCTGAAACCGCTCGCGCTTTAGCCTCTTTTAAAGGGGAATTCCACCGATTTTTCAAATTTTCCGTATAATTCAGTCATTGAGATGTAAGCAAAGTAGAGGTGGGCGATAATATCACGATACAGGTAGTGTTTTTACGATATACGATGTGTCATGATATTTATTTTTTTCTGACATCTGATAGACAAAGAAGTCCCACGTTTTAAAAATACTGTCAAAAACTATGAATCCAATTACTCGTATTCAACACCCAACACAGTGTTGCACTAAATCCAATTAAACACGATTAATTATACTCTCTTTTTAATGAAATGTGCAGGTGGAAAGTGATTTTAATACTGGTGATATCCACGACAAGCTCAGTATAGGATCATCGTATTACCAGCCCTAAAACAAAGTCATTGAGTGGTTTGATATGAACTGGTTCATTTGTGGAGAAACTTGCCAACTTAGTGTTTTTTTAACAGGGATGGTGATGGGAACAGGTGGTCATGATGTACGTAACGCAAAAATTGCTATTTTATTTACTATTCAAAACCACCAGTGAACCCACACGTGTTCTAATGTTCTTGTAAGTGTTGTTGATAATCGTAACAGCATTAAAAAACGTTTTTTTTGGGGACTATTTTGCCTCACAGCACCTTACAAGTATCCCTCCACCATAAATGGCTTTTAAGAACACGTTTTAGGCCAATCTTTACCTCACAACGTTCGTAATACAATGTTTCAGACGTCAGGCAGCATCTTCTTACAGTGCTGCAGCTGTGAGAATTTGGTCACTGTTGTTACAATGTTACTAAAATATTTTTAAAATCAAAGTCATTCAGGTTTATTTTCATTATTCAACCAGCCATCTTTGTATATAACAAAAAAATTTACATTTTAGCCATTTAAATTTTTGAAGCTGGGTCCCTGTATAAAATATTCTAAGTGAGTTTTGGCCATTTTTTACCTTAAAGGTGAACTCCACCAATTTTTTTCAAAATTTCTACATAATTAACAGTTTAGATGTGAACAAATTCACTCGGAGTAGTTTGGTGTGAAACCAATGGTGGTGATAGGAACCAGACATCTGAAGAGCTTAACACTTCTAAAAGCTCCCTCACCGAGTTATTACACAAAATAGTTATGAATATGCTGCGAGATTGTTTTATGATAGCTGATCAAGATTTGGCCTCAAATGTATTTTTAATCCTTTCATGGTGGTACATGCAGTGTGTTATAAGGCAAAATAGCCCCCCAAAATTTTTTTTTCAGATTTACTGCTACTTTACGTGACCAACACTACACATAACACGTAAACTCAGAAGGCATGTGTAGGTTCACTGGTGGTTCTGGACAGTAACTAAAACGGCTGTATTCGGACTTCCCGACCCCTGATTCCTATCACCATAAAGAAATCAGAGTCTGTAAGTTTCTCTACAGTGAACCATTTTACATCAAACCACTCAAATGAAATCAGTGTAATTTCCCTTTACGTAAGCTGCGTAAAATCTCTTCAGCATATGTCTGAGTGGAAAGTGACCCTGAAAGTTTAAGTTTCAGCAACAACACATTGCATTCTGACTGGGATTTTCTTGTTGAAGCAGGTTTTAGTTTCATGCATGCATGTACAGTTCTGAGTGTATCTTAACCAAAATGAGTCACAACTATAACCCTGACTGTGTTTACAGCACTGTATCGCACAAGATGTCCCCACAAGTCTATTCTAAGCATCTACATTGTTTTGTATACAATACTAACCTTTACAATATGGATTTAAATATTTCAAACTCTTCACCAACAGTATTTTAAATGTTTTATTAAACATTTCAAGAGTTCTGTGAACAGGAAGTGAATTAAATTGTGAATAATATACTGTAATAACCTATTTATATTCATGTTTTTCTAAGGTTATTTGCCTTAAGATTCGAACCCCACTCTTGAAATATGATGGATGTCAATTTTTATCATTTAATTATTCTACAATTCTTGATGCTATAACAGATTTCTCAGTCGTTTTATAATCATCTGCAGTCCTGTTTATCATTCACAAGAATTCTTAATTTATTATTATATATTTTTTAATTATGCTGATTCTTAGTGTCCTACTTATTATCCGAAACCTGTAATGGTGCACAGGACAAGGATACTGGAATCATTTTATACACTTATCAGCCACCAATCTGGTTTTATATTGATAAAAACACTGATTACATACTTTTGAACACTGGCCTACATCAGACATATTCACCGCTGGACCTGGAGGACCACAGATCTACAGGAGTTATTTCATACTATTCACAGTCACACAAAAACGAGTGCAGCCTGCTGAAGACAAATCAGTTTAATTCACACCCATGTAACTTTCGCCCTCTTACAGCGCGTCTCATAACATTTCAGTGCAGACTGGTGGGTGCTGTGCTGAGATGCAGGAATATCGCTCTTTGAGCTGGGTTTATCGAACCGTTGCTCTAAACTGCAGACTGACCGAGTGGAACTATGACTGTATGGAGTGATTTTGTTGCAGTGCTCTCGAGGAGAAGATACAGGAGCATTTCTCAACTGGGGAAACAATTTTTTTGTGCCAAGAGATGATGATGCTATGCTAGTCTTTGAGTGGACGATGCTCTGACTGGGCCTTTGCTGCGGGCTGCTCTGCTGCCTTCTGATGTCCACTTCTTCCCTTTTTGCCCTGGATCTGGTTTAGATGATAAGAGCAGAACGCAATTATATAAATTAAAAAAGGTACCACAGAAGGTTATTTGAGTGATGCTACAGTAGAACCACTTTTGGTTCCCTAAAGAAACATGTTTAAACAACAGATGTGAGTGTAAAGAACCTTCACATACTGTAAACCAATTTTACATTAGGGCTCTTCCAAGAACCCCTAATGTAAAATTGGTCAGGGTCCAGATTCCACAAGACATTATAAAATTTTTCCCATTAAGCTTTTCCTTTCATTTTTTCAAATGTTGAAGTCTTGTGGTTAAACTTGCTGACAGCCTTTTACAGAGAGTCTATATTGTTCCACTCAGCACTGATGGCTTCAAACAGTTGAAAAACATTGCCAAGCTAGTTTGTGTTTAATATGAGACCAAATATTCTCCACAGGGTTTAAATCTGGACCCTGACCAGGCCAAGACCATCAGAAAAAAACATTACTATTAGCCTTGCCCTGTTTTTTAGCAAAGGAGTATACATATAAACATATACTTTTCAAACAATAACATTGCTAAGCTGTATAGTCATAACAAGGTAAATGAGTACTGTATACCTGTCATCACCTTATAAGTAGTCCAGGCTATGGAAGTTACATAAATGTGACAGACTAAATTAAAATTATGAATTTAGAATCTTTTCAGATAGGACATATGAGGAGGGCACCTTTGTTTTTATGCTGTGTAGCCAACTATACGGGAACAAAGTGAAAAAAATTTCAAGTGGTGCTGGGCGTTGATGAAATTATGCATTTTTATTCCATACTATGACATATTTCTGAGGGAAACACAGTATCAGGGAGGATCTCTAAGCTAGCTGATCCTTTTTACTCAGTGATAGGTGGGGGTGGGTGAGGGAGGTGAAATCTATTGGTCGATATTATTTTCACCACCCACTAGTGCACAGTGATATCACAAATCAAACAATGTTTTTGACGTTAAAGTCTTTACATTTAATGGAAGATTGTGCTCAGTAACAACTACCAGGTGTAAAGGGTCAATTTTGATTTCAGGTTGACCTTATAAATCAAAATTCAAGACATAATACAATATGCCAAAGCTAGAACATTCAGACTTGGCTGTGGCATCTCTGGGAATCACAGTGACAGGATGCAGACCTTCTTAACAGACCCACTTCAGACACGTCCATGCTGCCCTTTCATTATAATGTAAGCTGTGACACTAATGTAATCAGTTCTACCTTATTTGTTCCAGGTCGTGTTGGATCTGCTGGCGACGCGTTTCGTCGATGGGGTACAGATAGAAGAAGATCAAGCCCACCAGCAGTAGGACAATCGGTACAGGAGCCAAAAGCAAGCGCAGTGCTGTGACGACTCCTTCATCAGGGTTACACGCTCCTGTTTTATAACCAGTCAGGCTTGGAGGATCAAAACACATGAAGGTCATTACAGCAATGCTGACACTGAGATTTACATGTAAATTTATTCAGCCTCTTAGAGGTTCTGTGAAAAAGAAATGCAAACTGCTTTCTCATTTATCATGTAGGAGCATATTTAAGGGTTCATTTGCCTTAAGAGAGAAAAATACTGTCAGTGTTGTAATAGAACCATATAGCTTTATGGGAGAAGGTAAGAGAAGGTTTTTAGAGCTATGTTGTTCTTAATGTCTCTCAATTTAACAAGATTTTGTTACAAGTCGCACAATGGAAAAGGGAAGCCGGTGTTTTTAAATGGTGTAAAATAAAAAGAGAGTAATAAAACCGATCATGAGTTTCCTTATGAGAGTGACAGAACATCAAATCTCTCACATGTGGGTGAAATTTGATTAATATAGGTCATATCCCATAATCAAATTTAAATCTTTTTAATATAGAATATATTTTAAGAATATATTTCTTACACCTAAGAATATAGTTCTTTAACTTTTCGTGTCTCTGTGAGGCTCGTGACATGAGAAGGATGCTATGACTGGTAGTGGTCTATGGTACAGGAGGTGGAACAAGATATTTCAATCATTGTAGAACTTGGTAAAAGGTTACCATTATGGAACCTTGAAGGCCTTGGGCCTGACTGAGAGACACTCTTGCTGACATCATTAGGATGTGCATGAGGGACACTACAGCTACGTTTCAAAGCTTAGGCTGCAGCCAAGGTAAGCTGTGTTTCTCAGACACTACGTCATAGCAGGCCGTTCCAAAGTGAAGGACCCTTCGTATACAGCCTAGAAATGCAGCCTATGTTCTGAGTGATTTTGAGGATGCAACAGCACCACGAAAAAGACGAAAAACGAAGCCATTGGAGCAGAGCTTAAAATGTAAGTTGTTCACATCCTTGATTTCGTCTTCATGACCTTATAAAGTGTAAAATTAATGATTTAATTAAAGCTTTCTTCCATATATTGTATTTTCTTGAAAAGTCTCTCACCAGTTCCCTCACAAGTTTCGTGCTGCAATTTCAAGAGGTGGGATCTTTCTGGTAACATCACCATGCAGCTTCGCTAGGACTGTTCCACTTATGTGACCAGTAGGCTAATAAGGAGGAGGGTTCATAGGACAGTCCTACCGAGAACCCGCACTACCTCGGCTGCAGCCTAGGCTTCGGAACACAGCTTGTATTTGTTGACCGAACCTGACCAATGATACTGTATTCAGTTAGCTTTCTGAACCAATCCAAGTCTCTATTATAACAGTTTTGATTTGTAATGATGAAACAGCAATTGTAAATGTAGATTCTCTACTTTACACTTTTAAAAAGTATGTTTTTTCAAGGGTTCTTTAGTAAAGAAAATGGTTCTATGTAGAACCATGACCAAAAATTATGGTTCCTCAATGGTTCTTTACTAGGTTCTATATAGAACCATGAACACTCAAAGAACCCTTTGCATGCTTAAAGGGTACTTTGCATCATTAAATTGTTCTTCAGATTGATAGAGAATGTGAGGTAGCTGGAACCTTTTTGAAAAGCGTTCGGTTCTATATAGCACCAAAAAGGGTTCTTCTATTGTTGCAATGTCAAGCCTGTAACAATAACCCTTTTTGGTGCTATACAGAACCATATAAAAACACACTCTTCATCAATCTGATGAACACGTTCACGATGCAAAGAACCCTTTAATCATGCAAAGGGTTCTTTGAGAGTTTATGTTTCTTTATAGAACCATTTTTTTGCTAAAGAACTGCAAGTGTGTATATATAACCTGCATAAAACTATTACTGCTTTGACCAAGTCTGTTAGATGGGGAAGATACCTGTGGGTGCTCTCACCTCACCTCACCTCACCTCACCCTACCTACCTCCCTCCCGCTCCCTCGCTCTCTCTTCTTTCTCAACTGCTGATTTTCTTTCTTTAAGCTTTTACCTTAGTTAAGCATAATCCACATGCGTGTGTGAGGTTATGCGTGTCAACCTGTTGAGATTACTTTTCTCCATTTTCATCCATTCTTTAAGCTTCCTATTTTTGTTTTTCTTATTAACTTTAATAATCTATCTTTCTTTTGAAATTCAATGTTTGGTCTTCTCTTTTAAGTTCTGGGGTATATCACATCACAGAAATGATGAATGAGTATTTTTTCATACATTTCTCATTTTTTCTCTTCATCATGCTGTGGTAAATTACCCAACATTGGCAATTGAAAAAGTAGCGTACTGTCCCTTTAAGACAGTGCTGAAGTCTGGTATAGTGCTGTAGAGCGTGGGAGATAAGAGAGATGACTCACTGTAGCGTCATGGTGGAGATGCCAGCAGATAGCCCACCACCGAGCTTGTTACAGAAGCAAGAGCAGGAGAAGAACAGGGGCTCCAGGTCCGTACAGCAGGGGTTCTGCAGCGCAAAATCATCTACCACATCCGGCAGCATGGACCTGACAAACATACGCAAGAAGTTACTGATATTTATGATACTGTAATCTGAATTTCTTTCATTTACTGGATGATTCTGTTCAATTACAAATCTTCAGAAAATGATTCAGTGCGACATGAAATCTGAAATTTCACCACAATTGGATTCAGTTAAGAATTTAAAATACACTAAATACACAAACACAACACTGGAATACAGACGATGCACAGATAGGAGACGAACTTCTTTAATATTAATAAATATCCCAAACACAATTTATTTTGGCCAGAAATGAATGCATACTAATAGACCATCATAGATTCTGGATCTAAACATCATGATGCGTCAATACAATTCTGCATTCCTAGTCTTTAACCAAACTATATATAAGTGAAGGCAACAACATCAGATTTGAAATCCATCCAAGAAGGCCTGCATGGATAACAGAAGTGGTACATTATGGATGTGGATGGCCACTATAGCAGTGCTGCCCTGTTTACGGGAGATGAATAGGACTAAAGCAGACAGATCTAGGTCTTGGCTTTACTCACCATGGTAACAAGAACAGTGTAGCTACACTGGCCCCAACCAGAACACACACGGCCACATACACTGGAAAGTTCTCCGTCACGGACACAAAGACGATCAGAGCAGGGATGAGGAGCTGTTATAGGACAGAAACAAACAGCAGAGATTTACGATAAAAGATATAAAAATGGTTCTTAATCACAATAATCATCATCATAATCACTCACGCTAATCACGCTTTTTTAGGCATTAATTTCTGTCTGCTGCATCTGTAACATACAGCTGATAACTGTCAAAGTCACCCCTACAGTGAGCGGAAACAAGTGTTCTTAACAGTAAACAAAGATACGTTTTAAAAACCAAAAGTATTCAGACACCACAAATTAATAACATTGGTACTTTGTTGCAAAGTCACTACTGGCATTTACTTTGGGACCTCTACAGTAAGAAGTAATTAGCTTTTTTCCAACATTCTAGCAATTTTGGCCCATCCCTCCTAGCAAACTGTCTTCAAATCTGGTGGACTCATGAATGCCGCATGAATGCAGACTCAATTTTAGAATCCTCCGTACATTATCAATGGGATTCAAGTCAGCAGAGTCAAGTGCAAGCACCTTCACCTTTTTGTAGAAACCAGCCTTGAGTTGATTTGGCCAGCTGTTTGGGGTCATTATCTTGTTTTTTGCCAGATAATATTAAATTCCCCTCTAATATGTCCTGGTATGATGCTCCATTCATGTTTACTCTGAAGACATGTAATGCTCCAGTACTGTTTGCAGAGAGGCAGCCCATATCATGATGCTCCCACCTCCATGCTTCACTGTGAGTATTGTGCTCCAGGGATCATACAAGCAACCCTTCTTTCTCCAAACATGTCGAGCTGAATTACTGCCAAACATTTCTCTATTTGTTTCATCTGATCAGAGTACATCGTTCCAAAACAGTTGTAATTCTTGTATGCAAATTTTAGACGTGCCTCTCTGTGCTTCTTTTTTAGCAGAGGAGTTTTATGTGGAGTGTAGAAACAGAGATGTTTGTGGTGCACTGTTTATTGTTCTCTGTGTAACTGTTGTTCCTTCTGCTTTTAGGTCATCCCACAACTCTTTTCGACTGACTGCTGGCTTTAGTTGTGGTTTTCTGCATTTTCCACTTGTTTATTATCAAACCAACTGTACTGACAGGGATGTTTTAGGACGCTGTAGCTTTTTTCATTGTAGTGTTGTTTAATAATGTTGTTGCTGAAAACTTCAGGACACTCCTTCACCTTTTCCATGACTGATACTTGTTTCATGAAATCTTCCCCATCAATGGCAACATCTTTTATAATGACACCAGGTTCAAATTGCACATTTCTTTGCTGCAGTATTCATTTTTAGAACTTAATTTTTTGTGCATTAATATCTAGAACCTCTACATATAGATGTTAATATAGTGTCTAAATAGTTTTTTCCCCCCATACCAAGTTCATTTTTTAAATATGTTTGTTTATGCTTATGAATACATACGTTTTTCAACTTCCATAATCATTTCATGATATCAGAACCACTAACTTTACAGTTTTCTTCACAATCATTATGACAGTCATCATTGCAGAAGAAAGAGAAGGTGTGAACTTACAGGTAGGCCAATAAACAGCGTGCTCTTCTTTCCCAGCCTCACCAGAGTCATTTGCCACAAAGGCACGGATACAGCAGCTGCAACCTATTTGTAGAGAAAAACAAACAAGAATCACACTCATGCGAGCAAAGCTTTAAGCTTCAGATCACTTGGAATGATGTGTATATCCTCAATGCATTTAGTAAGATAAACAATACTCAAATGTCTACAGTGCTCCCCAATTTCTATTATTGCTGCATATTTGTCACACTTGAATGTTTCAGATCATCAAACTACTTTTAATATTACACAAAGATAACCCAAGTAAACACAAAATGCTGTTTTTAAATGATGATTTTATTTCATGTAGGAAAAATGCTGTTCAGTCAACCTGTGCCTATGTGAAAAAGTAACTGCCCCCTTAGCTTCTAATTTAGCCAGTTACCCAAATTTAATTGACTACTGGGTTTAGTTTCACTAGCCACACCCAGGCATGATTACTGCCAGACCTGTTGAATCTAAACATCACATAAATAGAACTGTCTGGCAATGTGAAGCAGGCTAGAAGGTCTCAAAAAGCACCACATATGCCACGTTCTAAATAGATCCAAATACAGACACAAAACAAAGTCATTGAAATCTACCAGTCTGAAAGGGTTACAAAGTCATGGCTAATGTTGTGGGACTCCAGCGAAACACAGTGAGAGCCATTATCCACAAATGGAGAAAACATGGTATTAGTGGTGAACCCTCCCTGGATTTGCGGGCCAAAAATTTCACAATAAGAAAGACACTGGGCAAAAATGGCATCCATGGGAGAGTTGCAAGGCGCAAACTACTGCTGACCGAAAATAACCAAAAAGGCTCTTCTCACATTCCCCAAAAACATCCAGATGACCCCCAAGATTTTTGGAATAATAATCTGTGGACGGATTAGTAAAAGGTGGAACTTTCTGAAAGACATGGGTCCCGTTACATCTGGCGTAAAGCTAACACCACGTTCCTCCATAAGAACATCGAAAATTGTACCAATGGTCAAACATGGTGGTGGTAGCGTGATGATCTGGGGCTGCTTTGCTTCTGCAGGACCTGGATGACTTGTCATAACTGATGTAACCATGAATTGTACTTTCTAATAGAAAATCCTGAAAGGGAACGTCTTCTTGTCAGTTCCATCTCTGAAAGGCTCACAAGAAACAAAATTAAGGGTTTGGAGTGGCCGAGTCAAAGTCCTGACTTGAATTCTAATGAGATTCTTAAGACCTCAGATAGGCAGTTCATGCTCGAAAAAACCCTCCAATGTAGCCGAAATAAAAGCGTTTAAAAGCAGCGCTTTATGTTTACTTTTGTTGTCTTTATCTCATTAAAAAAAGTAGCGTTGCATGATCTGAAACATTTAAATGTGAAATTAGCAAAAACAGAAGAAATCAGGCAAGGGGCAAATACTTTTTCATAGCACTGTGTATGTAGCCTGTTTCTTCATAGTCCCAATGAAGACCTCAATCATACTCAATTGTATCACTATCTAATGAAGTACCTGCCAAGCTACACATTTTAAAGCTAGTCTTAACTTACTTATTAGAAACTGAATAAATACCTAAACACGGCGTTTTATTATTGAACATTTCTTTCTACAGCACTCACCAATATAGCCAGCATGAGATTCTGGAACTGAGCCCCCAATCCTGCCACATGAATGCAGAACAAAGCAAAGTTTCCTAAAGACATCTAGAAGGGAACAGTTCCAAAACAGGTCAAAGTCCATTTATTGATGTGAAGATTTAAAGCTATATTCTCTAGTGAATCTGGTCATTTGGTTATTTGGACAGGCAGTGCATAGTCCATAGTGGGCCTGTGGTGGCATGTTGTCATGAAAATCAATGCAAAAATAACAGGCTTAACAATAAAATAGGAAAAAAAGTAATAAGTTTTGTAAACAATGTTAATACAAGGCACGCAACAATGGAGCACAAAGCCATCTTTTACCCCAAAACAAAACATATTCCCCTGACATTTCAATTGTCCACTTGAAAAAAAAAAATGAAAAATTTACAACCATTCTGACTTATCTCAAGTACAAAACAAGCTTATGTCAGCCTAATCTGGTGATATTTGATGCCACCAACCACATAGTACTGTTGTGTACTTCAAAGTGAAGTCCTTTCATATAGAGCATTACATACAAAAATAACCTAACTAATCTTTTCTCCACCCTCAACCACCCAGCAGCACAAGCTTTACACAACAACGACAAAAATCCCATCCAATCAATGAGAAACTGTAGCACACCAGAGATTTTTCATCAAAAAAAGTTAGAGTGGGTTATTCATTACAAATAATTTATATTTTGTATGCATGGGAAAGGTCAGTTTTCTGTTGTCTGAGCTAATGTTGCTTGTGTAAAGCCTTTGTGGTTGCCTTTCTGTTTTTGCAGTCTGAATATGGACTATATTAGTATTTATTAGTTTATTAATATTTTATTAGTCTCTTATTTTACTAGTCTATTACTATTTATTAGTTCAAACAGCAGGCCCACAGTAAAAAAAATGTAAAAAACAAAACACAAAAAACAAACAAACAAAAACAAAAAACAACAATTAGGTGTTTAGTTTATGCACAATCACTTCTATGGAACAGTTCGATCCCTTTACTTCGAATTAAATTTGTCCCAAAGTCTAAAAAACAGTGTGTAACATTAAGAATTGTCACTACAGACACATTGTCTTCAGTTAAGTAAACCTTTAGTTGTGTTTTAATACAAATATTTTGATTTTATATGGGTACAACTGTTCAAAGCTGTGTTTGCTAGTCATGTACTGACTAATGTTTTTGAGTTCTGCTCAAAATGAGCTAAAATGGTCTTTACCGTAACAGTCACTACTGAAACATTTGCTGAAGTTTGGGTAGTGGTATGATTGTCTTGTTATTGACAAAATAGAATGTTCTTTCATTTGTTTTAATAAAATAAACATAAGTATAGCATCACTCCAAGCAAAAGGATTTCAGCCCAAGTCAGTTAAAAGACTGCAGTGTGTTTTTAACTCTGATTTTAAATCAGTATAGCAGAATGATGCATCGATGGCTAGTATAAGCGGGAAAGTTGCCTCTAAATCCCATAGTGTATCAGCCATTCTACAGCACATAATAGTGTAACCCTGGGGTTCCTGAGGCAGGAGGTCCTACAGCATTACAGCTAGGAACCTGTGGTGTAGGGCATGACGCTAAAGTTGGTTAGAACAGCTGAAGTTTCTGCTCAGCCTTTCAACCAGATATTTATCCTTAAAAAGACTCAGTTACACCAAAAAGGAATGGACATGATCTGTTCTAATAATGTGACCACAAATACAAAAAAAATAATTTGAAATACACACTTAACACTAAATTTACACAATCAAGTGCTGCAGTTATGCACTACAGCTTCTCCTTCTCATGTTCTCAGTTTCTCTGAATGTGAATTTTGCCAACACTCTGTAAAGCTTGCACAACCTTGCAACAGTTATGAAAAAAGGCATTTGTGGGCAGAACCTGGACAGATCATTTCAGACACAGCCACCATCTGCTGGTGACGATTATGTTCAGAGTAGATGCCCCGACCTGGAAGGCGAGCGATGAGAAGAGAAAGCCCAGGACCAGGCGCTGATAGGAGACGTGGCCAATCAGCATCTTCAGATCTTTCAGGTATGACCTGCGCCGGCCAATCTGCCCGTCCTGACCCCCTTGAAATGAAAATCCATCTTTAATGCAGAACCTGAAATTTGCACTGCAGGAAGATTACGCAGCCTATCTGGCGGGTTTCCTGCATGTTTTGGTAGAAGGTGATGAACCAAGATGTTTGCAACTGAACAACTAACGTCAAATGCATTAATACCATGTGTTATGAAGTGAACAGCAGACTTACCGCTTTGCTCTTTCACACCCAGAAACAGCAACATGCAGCAGAGGAAGAAAAGAGCCCCCAGCACCAGAGCTGAGGTCATGAAGGCCCCTCTCTGATGAGCAAACACACACAAAAATCTGTCATTTACATTTCACTCTCATTAATAATGTGTTAAATAACAACATACTTTTTGCATAATCAGTATTTCACAGCACATCTCTGACTACAATAAGAACACACTGTGTGTGTTAAATAAAACTTCTGCATTATTCAATCATTGAGATGTTAACGTTATTGAGATGTTTATGTTGAATCACTGAGGTTCATTGCAGATAAACCAATTTCTTTACAGTGGTGATGGTAGGAACCAGGGAGCCACAAGGCAAATGTATGCATTTTATATAGGATCCAAAATGACCAGTGAACCTACATGTGTCTGAGATTTATATGTAATGTTGATAAAAGGAAAATAGTGGTAAACCTGAAGAAAGCTTTCTATGGGGACTGTTTTGCCTTACAATGCTCCACATGTACCTCTATACCACAGATGAATTAAAAGGGCCAAAATCTTCTCAATTATTGTAAAATGATGTCTTGGACATCAGGCAGCAGGTTCGTAACCATTTCAGCACCACTGTGAACTATTCTGACTTGGTAAGTTTCTCGAAAATGAAGCATTTCACATCAAACCACTCTGAATGACTTCATGTCTTATCCATAGAGATGAAACGATATTAAAATTTCATATCACGATTATCGGTATTATCGCGATATTGTTCAAATGTTTTGACGAGTAAAATAAATAAAAAAATAAATACTGATACACAAACTGAAACTCGTTTCACCAACTTTTATATTAACACAAATAGAATTGGCAGCAATATGCACTTTTTTGTTTGCATAAACATTAAAAAATAAGGTCAATACAATTTTAGTATTACTTTTCTATTACTTACAATACTTGTAATACTCTGTAAACAAAAGAATAGCAAATGTATTATTATTACTGTTCTTCTTATTATTATTACTGTTATTCTTCTTATTATTATTATTCTTATTATTATTATTATTATTATTAATTACAATACCTAGGGATTTCCCTGCATAGAGAATTAAATCTCGACCAACTCTGAGGTGGGTCTTAATGGAAAATTACTACTTCTAAGAAGTGCTGCACTCGGGGGATTTCTGTCCGAACTGCAGCTGCAGCATTATTGTGCCGTTGTGGCGCTGTACCCCTAATCAATACAGTGCACCAGGAAAAACAGCCAAACTCACAGAGGAATTGCGTGACCGCGCTGTGAGCTGCAGACAGTGTAGAACTCACACAGTGTGAGTTCACCTGTGGAGCTGCTTCTCTAAAAGCATTTTAAATCTAAAACATAACTTAAAATTAACATGCATCTGAGCTGCGGCAGAAACACTCCTAAAGTTTAATCTCTGAAACTCTGCTTTTCCTAAAAGCAGCACGCAGCGTTTACTCGCGAGGTCCCGTCTCAAAGCACACTATCTTCCCAATGTAGTGCACTTCGTGGATCATGAAATAGCAAATTCTTCACCCAAAGAGTGCAGGAAACGTTCGACTAAATCATTTATAATCAACATTAACAACAGGTTACATATTCCCTATTTAAAACTCAACTGCTGGTTAATGATGATCGTGTTTGTTTGAACAGTAGTGCACTATGTAGGGGACACAGTGATTTGAGACGGTGTTACTCTCCTCTCAGACAGTAAACACTGCGAGCGAGACGAGCAAGGGGAGCTGTGCAGATTGAACCTCTGCAGCGTCTCGTTCCAGAGCTTGTGTGACTTAACTCAGAGCTCATTTTGGAGACACTGCTCCACAGAAATGTGTTAAAAGCTTCGATTCACAGTTGATTCACTGATTGTTTTTCTTTTTTTCTTTTTTTTTGACGCTAAAAGCTTCATTTTATATTATTAACGAACCATAAGCATAGGTTAAACCACACAAACTGTGACATTTCTTCTATTTCGAAGTCCCCACAGACTTCTACGTTAAAGTTAACTTTGCATTCTCTAAAAAGTAGCGGGTGGTGGTCACGAAATGACTAAAGTTTGATGCGTCGCCCCCTTTCGCCGCTATTTTCTTTCGGCATGTTCTGCAGACAGGGTGGTCATCTTCAATTAACTTTCCTTCTGCATCCTTATAAAACCCAAAATATGACCAAACGTCAGACTTGGTCTTCTGAAATATCTGAAATATCTCAGAATCTCCGAGTTTTCACACCGCGGTAATCGACCGCGGTTTTAACGATACTTCATACGGTACTACTAACCGTCATTAATTTTACCGCGCTTTACCGTGAAACCGGTAACCGTTTCATCTCTACTTATCCATTTAAAATATTTTAATAATCTTAAAACTGGCTATTTCTGCTAATGTGATCGCAATGCTGTTTGTAAAAAATTTTTTCCCCCAATTTTCTCCCCAGTGTAGCTGGATCCAATTCCACGATACCACCAGCACTAGGAGGGTGAAGGCTTCCTCCGAGACCTGTGAAGCGCCACCACATCTTTTCAAACTGCTGCTAATGCAACATCACTGGACAGCCGAGCGCGCTCGAAGATAAGCACCAACCGCCAGTTCTGCCACATCAGCTAACAGATGCCTACGCTGACTAGCATCGTGCTGAGTGACGGGGGGGAGAAGGGAGGGGCCATCCTACCCACCCAGAGAGAGCGAGGCCAACTGTGCTCTCTTGGACTCCCGGCCATGGATGGCTGTAGCATCACCAGGGATCAAAGTCGCGATCTCCTGATAACGGGGCCAACGCTTAGACAGTTGTGTCTAAATGCCACTGATGCAACGTCAGCTTAACACACTTGAAGTAGATCACTAACAGCCAACATTGTTACATCAGCTAACAGACATCAGTGTTGGCTAAGATCACGCTGAGTGATGGCAGGAGATGGAGGATCATCCTACCCACTCAGCGCAAGACCAATTATGCTCTCTTGGACTTCCAGACGCATGGCTCTGGCATCGGCGGGATCAAGCTCACAATATGTGTTTTTAAAGCATCTGTTCTGAGAGTGCACCAGTCACGCAACGACTAAACTGTCCACACAACAGAACTGTACTTTGTGCCAGCAGAGGTGGTAAAAGTCCAGAGAAACTGTACTTAAAGCTACACTTTGGGGATTTGAAGACCTCTCTGGTGGAATGTGTAATTACACACCATCTTCATCAGTATAATGTTGATTTTGCATTTGAGATGTAATCATTGAGCTGGACCTTTTTTTTTGAGCCTGTGCATCTCACATGGTCCGAAGGACTCCAATCCAACTCAACCTCTGACTTCTAAATGATTATTTTAGGTTTTACAGGGCAAACCACAGCAGTGTGGCGACTGATGTTAGCTCATACCGTTAGTGCCATTATGGGCAGTTTCATTCTGCAATGATATGAATTTGGTTGGCCGTTTTAATAAAAATGAATTCAAATGCACAAGAATTTAACAAGCACTTTGAAGATATAAATGAAAGTGTAAGTAGTTAAAATGTGTTTATTGTTGGAAATGTGATTAGCATTATTTTGGAAGATTTGTACAAAGTTCAATACTGAAGTATTTCACTCCCCTGTGTGCTTGTAGCTTATCTAAGGGCCTACATTAGACTGAGGTCATATTGTGTGTAGCACTTATACCGTGAGATGCAGAGGAGCGGAGGGCTGAGAAGGCGTGGGGTGTGTGAGCTCGCCATGATTTTCATCCAGATTCACACAGGAGCTCTCTCTCTCTGAATTATACACTCGCAACACCTGACCCTGAATCACAGCAGCCAACAGCATCGCCAACACCTCCACACTCATCCCTTAGAGAGAGAGGGAGGGAGAGAGAGAGAGATGCAAATTTCCAAATGCAAAACATTCAAACCTGTTCAGAATTCTTGAATCAATGTTTTCATTAGTACCAACACCAAATGTTGCAGACTCATGTATAAAATGATTCTAATAAGCTAGTTTTTACAAATTCAGAGATTTCAAATAATTAGAAGGATACTAGAACGCTGTGAATAAATATTAAGAAATGTTAGATGTGCTCAGAACTACGAACGAAGCTGCAGATTCTAAAATGACGGAGAAAGCTGTATAACATCAATAATTAATTAATAATAAAATTAATATCCAGAATTCATCACATTTCAAAAGTGGAGAACAAATCAAGCCAGATAAGCCTTTTTTGACCTGTTGGTGAACACTTTGTGATACTTAAATCCACACTGTATACTTCATTATTTCATATCTGGATGGATGGATGGATGGATGGATGCTTTATTGAACCCAAACAAATTTTTGCTAAGGTTGTCAATATAGCAACTCTGACTGCAAAACCATGGTAATTCCAAACCATTCAAAATTTGCAGTGTTGCTATATTAAATGATTATACACTATATTGCCAAAAGTATTCGCTCGTCTGCCCTCACACGCATATGAACTTGAGACATCCCATTCTTACTCCATAGGGTTTAATATGATGTCGGCCCGCCCTTTGCAGATATAACAGCTTCGACTCTTCTGGGAAGGCTTTCCACAAGGTTTAGGAGTGCGTTTTTTGACCATTCTTCCATTTGTGGCTCGCAGTCTCCGCTCTAATTCATCCCAAAGGTTTTCTATCGGGTTGAGGTCAGGACTCTGTGCAGGCCAGTCAAGTTCTTTCACACCAAACTTGCTCATCCATGTCTTTATGGACCTTGCTTTGTGCACTGGTGCGCAGTCATGTTGGAACAGGAAGGGGCCAAACTCCCCAAACTGGTCCCACAAAGTTGGGAGCATGAAATTGTCCAAAATCTCTTGGTCTGCTGAAGCATTAAGAGTTCCTTTCACTGGAACTAAGGGGCCGAGCCCAACTCCTGAAAAATAACCCCACACCATAATCCCCCTCCACCAAACTGTACACTTGGCACAATGCAGTCAGACAAGTACCGTTCTCCTAGCAACTGCCAAACCCAGACTCGTCCATCAGATTGCCAGACGGAGAAGCGTGATTCGTCACTCCAGAGAACACGTCTCTACTGCTCTAGAGTCCAGTGGTGGCACTTTACACCACTGCATTCGACGCTTTGCATTGCGCTTGGTGATGTAAGGCTTGGATGCAGCTGCTCAGCCATGGAAACCCATTCCCTGAAGCTCTCTACACTGTTCTTGAGCTAATCTGAAGGCCACATGAAGTTTGGAGGTCTGTGGTGACTCTGTAGAAAGTTGGTGACCTCTGTGCACTATGCGCCTCAGCCTCTGTTGTCCCCGCTCTGCCATTTTACATGGCCTACCACTGTGTAGCTGAGTTGCTGTCGTTCCCAATCGCTTCCATTTTGTTATAATACCACAGACAGTTGACAGTTGCACAGGTGGCATCCGATCACGGTACCACGCTGGAATTCACTGAGCTCCTGAGAGCGACCCATTCTTTCACAAATGTTTGTAAAGCAGTCTGCTTGGTTTTATACACCTGTGGCCATGGACGTGATTGGAACACCTGAATTCAATGATTTGGATGGGCGAGTGGATACTTTGGCAATATAGTGTATGATCACAGTACTCCACAATTTTATATGAATCATAATAAGAAACATATTGTAGATAAGTACTGTACAGTAGATAATTTATAAAAGTTTTATTAAAAAGTTTTATAACATCAAGAATTGAAAAAAATTATAATAAAATGACTAAACATAATTATACATAGATAATTGCAGTTCATCACCATTTAATAACTTCTCATTGTTCTATAAAACCTGCAAACATTAAATAAATCATTTATGGTGTCTAGTTTATAATAATTCTACGGTTCTTATTGAATAATAATAAAATTGTAAAATAACAACAAATGATGATTAGAGAATCCAGTAATTTGAAGTTGGCTTTGAAATTATTCCAAAGTTTTAAAAGCTAGTATATAAAACTAATAAATTATACACTCATTTAATTTAAAATACACTAATGACCACCAAGTAAAGCACTTCTGTCTCAAGTCCATTTGCTGGTCTCACAGATTCACCTCCACTGCTTGTTTGTGAACTTTTTTTTGACGTTTAACCCAGATCAGCATCACACAGTGTGGGAAATGTTCTTACTGTAAGCTGTGGCTGAATCTCGGTCTCTCTCACTTCCTCCCAGGAACATGTTCAGGGAAGTATATGGGACATGATAGCACTGTGGAGATAAAGAAGAACAATCAGCAGTAGGATTACTAGCAGTAGATCATTAAGCCATTTTAGTTAAAGGGCTCACATCACAGAAAGCAAAAAACTTCCCCACTTTTTAAAACTTGTAGTTTGATGTATTATGCAAACATTGCATAACATTTACTGTTTTTGTGATGTCACCAAATTTACATATATTGGCCTATTTTGTCTATAGCAGTTTAGCCCCGAGTATTCACGTTGAAGATATAAGGCATATTTCAGCCTGCACCGCTCTTCGAATAAAAAAATTAATAAATGGCAGCCAATTGGAACGCAGCTCATTTACATACAGTTGTATGCAAGAGTTCGGGTGGCCCTGGTCAAATGACATGTTTTGTTGCTTTTCTGAGTGAAAATTCATTAACACATCCTCTACAGATCACACGTTTTAATGCACAATTACTGCTGAATTTAAAATGTTTTCTCCTATGCATGAAATTTAGCAAATAAAAAGAAATTGCACACTAAACATTTGTCATATTTAAGTATGTCCTCTGTAGAGGATGTGTTAAAAATCAACAAAACTTGTAATTTGACCAGGGTGCTCACATATTTGCACAGGGCTGTATATCAGTCTTAAAAGCACAGTATGTTTAATAGTATGTAAGAGATAAAAAGAAGTTGGGAAATGGTCACATAACAATAAATTATGACCATTCTGTATATATAAATCCAGACAAACACAATCAGTGGAAATATAAGATGAGAATAATGTAGGTGTTGGGCCCTTTAAGTTGTTCATTGATTCTTAGGGGCAGTTTTCCAGTAATGTAACTGCCAATCATGAAACACCACTGAAAATATGCTTTGTAGTTGAGGCTTAGGTTTACTCTGGGTCTGGAAAATTGGCTCCTAAACTCATAATAGAAGCATGAAGGTCATACACTCATGAAGGTCTCGAACAGACAGCTCACTGTGAGGTACCAGGCCACAGTGGCTGAGGAGCTGGCTGCAGTGTGAGGGATGAACCAGAGGAGGGCGTAAGAGAGAACGCCCATTGGCATGGACAAAACTGACCTGAGAAACAGAAGAAAGCCTGTTTTAATTCATGTCTGCATTGACCAATTTTCACAGCAGAAAAAGACTTCCCTTTTCCCTTGGCATTAAAACAGAAAATCTAAGGTATCACTCATCCCTGTTGACGCTCATCAAAATGAGTTTAATCATGCCACAAAACACACCCTTTATAACCCCACCCACCAATGAAGCAGCTTTCCCATTGGGCTCCGCCTACTCCTGCTCACCAGGTAGCCCACCAGAGGGTCAGTGAGGGCGTCCAATGCTCGGTTTACGAACAGGATCAGAGAGACGAAAAGGGGCTCGATCTAAACAGGAAACAGACAGAGAGAGTGAAAAATGAACCCAGTGCAGCACAGGCCTGGATCCATTACGTATTCCAGTAAAGGAAGTCAATAAAGAGCACAAATGCTGCCAGCAGCTTTTTATTAACAATACAGGCTTAGTCATTTCAGCAGGAGATTAAGTGGTAGTCTGGAAAACACACTACCCTATAAAAGTTTGGGGACCCCTTGGCTTCTTTTGAAATGTTTTGTTATTCACTGTTACTTTTCAATTAAATTGGAACAGGTACCAACAGGGGAATGAAACACATGAGCATGGCATTATTCGCACATATTGTCACACGTATTTACACATGCAATGTTTTTTCAATGTAAGCCTGCTTAGCCTTTAATATCTTTCTGCATAATTACAGGAATGAGATGCAAACAAAGTCATTCAAGTGTGGTTTGGTGTGAAATGTTCTGTTCTTGAGAAACTTAGTGAGTCAGAAATGTTCACAGTGGTGGTGACAGGAACCAGACGTCTGAAGAGTTCAATGCCTCTAAAAGCTCCCTCACAGAAAGTTATTACATGAAATGGTTATGAATACACTGTCTGATGTCTGAGACTTTGTTTCATGAGAGTTTTGAGGTAGAGAATTGGCAGTAAGCATAAAGATGCATGCAGGGTGTTGTAAGGCAAAATAGAACAAAGATAACTTATTTTTCAGACTGACCACTATTTACCATTATCAGCATTATACTGTATATAATACTAAAAAGAGACATGTAGGTTCATTGATTGCTTTTGAAAGTGAATCAAATGGCTCTATTTTTGTTGAAGACATTGTGACGTCTGGTTCCAATCGTGGTGATCATGCTGCAAAGAAATCTGAGCCTGTTTCTCTACAGTGAACCACTTCACATCAAACTATTCAATGGCCGTTTATATATCAAGCAGCTTTCAATGCTTCCTAAGATCAGTGCTTCACATCAGTGACACGTGCCCATCACAAAAATGGGCTAAGTAGCTATTATTTTTCCATTAGCTTTATTAAACATCCATGTCCATATGATGCAGCTGTACTTGCAAGATACAAATACTGACAGACATACTGAAAATCATATTTAATCACATTTCTGCGATCTTAAAGCTAAGAACCCTAACACAAAATAAATGATACTGTTCCCACACTTTTAGTGCCAATAAAGGTAGCTCACCACCTCTAAAATCCTGATTTCAACCCTACACTGGACAATGCTGGACTATCACTCACAGCCTAGCTTAGGGACTTCTCTCACCTGCACAACGTCCAGTAGAAAGATCTGGAAGGAGAAAGCCATGGCAATGTTGGTCGTCTGATATGGAATACCACCAACTGCATAGCATAACTTAGTGCAAAGAGGAATTCCACCTCGACCCTAAAAAAGGACAATCAAATAAACCTCCACTCCTGATGTCCTAAAAACAAAGACTGACAGTAGTTCATTTGAATTAAAATGTAATTTCTAGCCTCATTTACACAGTTATGTAATGCACAACGATTGCACCAAATGTCACAGTAATTAAATCAAATATGATTGTGATTCTTAACAATCACATAAAACATTAGGCACTTACGTGAGACTCTTCTTTTCTGGTGCTTTCTTCCTGTTCAGCAGCGGTACAGGCACAAAACCTTTTCCATGACTGTAGTTTATCCTGCAGTGCTTGAATGGGAGTCATACTGGCGCCAGTCTCCTTCTAGATGCAATGTCTATTTCATTTAAAATATGAAGCCGTCTTTTGGGCAATTTCTAGATCTTCTTGCCTTTTTTCTACTACTACAATCCACATTCATAGGTCTGTTCTTCTTATACCACTAATGCCTGGGAAGAGTGAAACCTAAGAACATGCTTACCTGTGTGTACCTGATAATACCCACACTGAAACTCCGCCCATCAACCACAGCTCCTGTCAATCACATGATTAGTTTTACAAAACACAAAGCACTGGCAAAGAAAAAAAATCCTTTTACTCCGACTCCCATGGTGACTAGCAAATCACCCACACTCTGAAAAACAGTGCTAGAAAGGATTGTGTGGAGCAAAACCATAGAATAACCATCTGTTGAAAGAGGCTTTCAATAGATGGTTCTATAAAGAACCACTTTTTGAAAGTCAAAGTGGACATTTTTTCCTTGTTAGTTCATGTCCCTGGTCGCGTTAAGCACAATTCATCATAAACCACTTAACAAATCCTTGCGTTCCGTCATCTTCCACCAAAATGTAAGTACTTTCCTCACCTCTAAATCGTTGAAAAAATGAAAAAATTATATTAACCAATTTCACCTTTTACCAAACCCCTCCCAACACCACCATCTATCATCGAGCTCCACTAGATCCTCTCTGGTACCATGTTTCAATTGGGAAATATGTCACAGCACACTGCCATAAAGGGTTCTTTGAGCAATGCCTCATAGGAACCACTTTAGGTCCTCTAAAGAATCAAGCTTAAAAATATTTAAAAAGATTTTTGACCATGAAGAACTTTTAAAAGGTTTAAAGAACTTTCACATAATGTAAACCATTGTCCTTGAACCTTTACGTTAGGTTCTTAAAGACTTAAAAAGGTTATTCACATTTATATACTGTCATTGGCAAATATATGAATACCCTGCCTGGGCAAATACACCATGTTATACCAACAGGTGTTGGGCAAGACTCCAAACACTACATTGGCCTACCTTTGTAACATGATAATAGTAACTGATAAGAATGCCTGCCAAATGCATCAACGCAATGAGTGATCCTTAAGAGAACCAACCTTATGAATGAGACAGTCACAGCAAAAGTTCTAATAAATGAACTCATCCTTTAGAGGCAACAAAATTTAAGATTAAGATTAAGTGACCCTTGTTAGTCCCACAACAGGGAAATTTCACCTCCGCAATCTAACCCATTCGTGCAGTGAAACACCACATACACACTAGTGAACACATACACTAGGGGCAGTGAGCACACTTGCCCAGAGCGGTGGGCAGCCCTATCCGCAGTGGGGAACTGAGGTGCCACGTTACCCACTATGCTACACCAACTGACAAAATGGTCTTGTCAAATAACACTTTTTGGAAACTTTATTCTCAGAGTGCACTAAAGGAAATTACGCTAAGATTTATAAATCATGTTTACTGAAAAAGAACCTCCACATAACAAAGGTTCTATACCTAAAGTTTGCCTAGAACTGTACTTCCAAGCTAAGAACCATCTAGGAACCCTTAGTTTTAACAGTGTACATCATTGGTGTGCCTGCATAACATTTCAAAGGCAAATCTAGATGAAACTAAATTCTGGGTTTGATTCAGAGAGAAGGGCAGCAGAAAAGAAAGAAAAATCTGGTCATGCTGTGTGTTCCTGAATTTTGATGGACATTCAGAGAAGCTACAGCCACCTCTGGCAAAGTGTGCAAGGCTCACATTTACTCTGCTTTTCCTGCCCATAATCACAGGAAACAACTGAAAAAAATCTCTTCAATACAGTTTGTGACCTTCATCTGTTATATTCTGCTGCAAGCTATTTTCATACCAGTTACTGTTATGAACACCACCCTCAGAAAAACAATCCAACTTTCAGTCTCTTTCCATTACTTCTATTACTTCCATTATTTCAATGTTTTCAATACTTCTAACTGACCTAATCCAAGACGGAATGTAATAACTGAACAAAATGAGTGGAACTACAATTAAAACTGGCTTCAATTTATTAACATTTCTGTTTTATCATGTCAATCTATCATCATCTGAAGTCAACACTGTTTATAAATGCAATGTAATGGACACTGACATAGTCCCTTGCCCTCAGTTCACAAAGTGGAGGCCGTATATAACAAAACAAAACTGTTCCAAAGAATGCTGAGTTAGGCCATTCACAAACCCCTTAGCTATAGAAAACATGAACACTTTGGTGCAAAAACATATACATATATATTATGAATATTAACACAAAAGTTGGAGTGGTCATTTCTCATGCTGAAGAACAGGACACAAAAACAGACATCATCCTTCCTGAAAATCCATAAAAAGTACACTTGCGGCCCATTTTAGTAGAATCCCCTACCTACACGGCCCACCTGGTGTAGAGTCAAAAATCCAGAAAAAATCCATTACCAGAAACTTCTGAATTTGAAGACCTAAGCTCTAGCCCTTTGTTAGTCACCAGTTTTTTTTTTTCAGCCAAAGCACTAGGTAAGGTTTTCTGGAAGTAGATGGAGAGGGTAGTACACAAAATCAATCCAGCAATTACCATTCCAGCAGCAGCAACAGCAGACATGACGTTGCCAAACCCTGATCATTTCTTTTAAACCCTTTAAAGCCCTTAAAGATCAGCAAAGATCATTGTTGCTACAGGCGATAGGGTTCTTTATAGTAAGTCTTCTGTTGGAAAGAAATTTGTCAGTGCTTTAAAGAAGTATAGTGGCAGTGGACAGCAAGGAGCAAGTATTAATCCATGCAGCTTGCCTCTGTTCTCTGCAGGCTACACGTTGGCAACCTTGGTGCTATCCTTGGCTTGGCGCATTCCATACAGCCACTTAATGACCCGTGCGTTCCTCTCGATGACTGAAATGCCATAGCTGGGTTTCTCATCTTTAGCTGCTTCCTCTTCCTCATCTTCCTCCTGTCCTTCAGCCGAGCGCTCTGAAGCAGGGGCACTTGCGCTCCTGAGCCTTGAAACGGATGCAATGTCGGAGCCAGGCTCCAGCTCCTCAAAGTCCGAAGGGTCAAGGCCACAGTAGTTGAAGAAGCGTTCGACCTCTGCGCCAGCACGGGAGAAGCGATCACTGACGTCTGACTTGGAGCGGGTGAGTGAGGAACGCTTCCTGGAGCTTACCGAGGACTTGCGGGTGATGGCTGGAGAACTTTGTGGTGGGACACTGCTGGTGGACGCAGAAGATCTGACGGCTGGAGAAGCCAGTGGTGGGACATCAGGGATTGTATCTTTTGGGGATCTAACTGGAGAAGGCAAAGCAGGAGTTGGGCTCTTTAGGGGTTCTGCAGAAAGGGGCAAAGTTTGGACTGGACTTGTAGATGATTTAAGTGGAATCAGGTTGGGGATAACTACATCTCGTCTGCTTATGATTCCAATGGGTTTTAGTGGCTGTGGTTGAGGCTGGGTGTACGGCCTGAGCAGTTGCAGAAGCTGCGAGTGGACACGCTGCTCGGGCAGTTGCAAGGGTGGACGGTTCTGCTGCTGCGGTCTGCATGGCTTCCTCATCTGTGGCACCTGTGGCCTAACATCCACCCTCCGGACTGTAACCGTGCAAGACGCGCTGGCTCCCAGCCCATCTGCTAACAACTTCATTGGAGGTGTTGTAGACGAAATGGACTTGATGGAAGACTCTTCATCCAATGGTGAAGTCAGGGACAGAGGCTGGGATGGGTTGAAGCCTTCAGACTTGTCCGTTTTCTCAGGACCGCCTGACTGTGGAGGAGCGGAAAGTACCATGGTATCACTAACTCCATTAATCAAGTTGCTCAAGTGCTCTAAGTCCAGTGGTGGAGCCTCACAACTTGCAGTGGACCTGGTGGGAGCCTTGCGAGTTGGTTGCATGGCCCCTGGCCGAAGTTGCCTGCTGTTGTTCGGGGTCATCAAAGGTTTGCGGACGACTGGCATCTGCTTGTTCGGTGCCACCTGCTGGCTCTTGACGTACTTGGCCTTGTCGGCCGCCAGGCGCTCTACTGCACTTGGCTTGCGGGGGCCTGGAGATGATTGTGTGGCATCAGGCATTTTGGCCAGTCTCCGTGAAGATGGATCCAGAGTGTCCACAGACATCCTTGGGAACAGGTGTTCTCAGTAATCAATTTCCCTATTGTTTATTCTCTTCTGTTCTGCCACACAGTCCTGTAAAGCAGGCAAAAAGAAGCTACAGTCAGTATTTAGTAATACAGTAATGCAGGTCTCTGGTCTCCCAGGATGTGCAGTAATGCAAGACGAGGTCTGCCGTAATAAGGAAGAGAAAAGAGATATTTTAACCTTGCCCAAAGTCAAGACTACTATTCATGACTAGGGATCCATAATAATATTGGTATTGTCAAAGAGAATTGTTTAAACAAAAAAAGAAACAAAAACAAATATATGTCCTCAAATGATTATTCTGTAGCAACTGTTGTGTGATTGGACAAGCTTTAAAGGAAAAAAAAATAAAAAGAAATCTCCTTCAACCAAAAGAAAAACTGCTTCACCAAAATGTATGGTGTATTAGTGCATTTGTTTTGTATGTGTGTGAAAGGTCACAGTACTAGAGTAGTCAGGGGAGTTTTTTTTCTCCTAAGAATGGAAGGTTTGTCCTTAAAAGCGATTTAGAGTGGAAATTAAATGAATAAAAGTTTCAACAGTACTGTAAATGTGCTACTGTGTTCATTTAGCCCACATGGTACAAGTCTTGGGTTTAAACTAAGGCTTTTATATATACGTTTTTGCCACGCTCAGAGAAGGTGCTGTGGGCTTTACATACATGTGCCTTCATATCCTGGGGTTTAGAAAGCAATATACAGACTAAGGCTAAACTATATGTTGTTCGTTATTCTATATATTGATCTATGTATTGTTCATTTCTGTTTTTACAATTTGCCCCATAAAAAATATTTTAGATTTACTTCAGTTAATCTACTTCACTTAAATGTGGTTCTTTTAAAAGGGAGTGGACACCCAGAATAATACACCATTGTTAATCTACAAAAAAGGTTTACTTAAGAATCAACATGGCTTTATTTAGAAAAAAATAAATATGCACGTAAATACACTATACCATGATATATAGTCAGTCATCTTAATTAAACAGTGATATACATTTTTGACCGTACCACCCACTACTAACCATGTAAATCACAAAATTTTATTTTTTATTTTATATTAAGATTTTTTTATTTATGTATTACATTATTAAGTTTTTAAGTATTGAATGTATGTTATCCTATGTATGAAAATTGGAACTCCACCCAGCAGCATAGTTTTTCAAGTGTAAACTCCACATTATGTAGCAACTCTAAACAAAGCATACTACAATTCCTAAAAAAAAAAAAAAAAAAACCTTGTCCCACCTCACAACAGTTCTACAAAAGAAGACATTTGAGAGAGGAGCACTGATTGGTCATTTGGCCAGTGAACAGGTCAACTGGCCCATCCTTCAGGTACTTATGACTCTTCACAGCATACAGAATTTATCATCATTTGTATGGTGTTAGGGAATACTGTCTTAACAAATGTAAACTTGGGATATAGATATAATCACTGGCCCAGTATTTACATTTCAGGGCATACCAATCTGCAACAGTGCAGACAATACCATCAACACAGTCTAGTACTAAATGTATGCACACTTGCAGGCACAGACACACTCGATTACATGCACACCCACAGAGGCAAACATGCAGACACACACTAGAGTCACTTAGCATTCTGCACAAAAACAAGGCCAGTCATGTCTATCCACTGGCTAACACCACAGCTTCTCCATACATCAGTACTGCTTCACAACTAAGCAGTAGGTAAAAACAGACACGCTGCACCTGAGGGACGCTGCACCATTGGCGTCACGGCTCTAACCAACCCGCAGGATCAATTTCCACAACTGTGTGAAGAGTCTTTCTTACATTACAGCTGAGGAATGCAATGTGGGCTTCAAAAGAAGAGAACATGACCCTGAAGTCACAAAGGGACAGAAACCTTCACAAGCAAAGTCAAACCTGTGTGTCCTGAGTCTGTTAATAAATGTTAACTTTGTTTCTGCACACTCTGAGGAGAACTGCACTGTTACACATTGTGTGCATGTTTGCCATTCCTCTATTCCTCCATTCCACACAAGCCTCAGCTCCACCTGAGGACAAAGGGCAAACCTCTCTCTGTACTGTACCGCACTCATCTTCCCTATTATTAGAGGGCTCTTTCTCTCTCATTGTGTCTCTCAATCATTCTTTCAGCAGCAACCTTCCCCCTCCTTCTTTTTCAAACACACATTCTCTAACTCCTGCAAAAACAGACAATACTGTACTTACGGTTTGTTGTAGTAATTTGTAGGGACACACAATGATGACCCATGTTTTGATTTGACTAATGATATGAGCTTATATTTGATACTTATTGTGCTCTGGAAGAGTATTATATTTAGGCAATGGTGGGCTAATGTGCTAAAATGTCTATTTTATTTATTTTACTGCATTTATATCCCAATGGAAGGAGCCCTAAATGTTGATTTTTTCTGTAATACTACAGCAGGTGGGTACTATCCCAGTTTGTACATTTGGTAAATGTTTAGGCCACCTTCCATTTATTTACTTTCCAGTCAAAACAGCCAGTAAGTATCATTTCAGTGTCAGTAAAAGGCAAAGATGTACACAGAAGCTTCAACAACTAAATATAATATCACATCAGTATTTAGTGTGTCCAACCTTTGCCTTTATTACAGCTTCCAGAGACTTACTTTCAGTTTTCCCAGGAAATGTGCAGGGATATTTTCCCACACATCCAAAGTTCAGTCTTCGACATTGGTTGCATGTTCTGCTTCTCACAATCCATATAATGGATACTATAATGTCTGCTCTGAAACTAATTAGCACAAAATAGAATTACTGAGAAAAAACCTTTAGTTTTTGTTTCTCAAAAAGAGTTTAGAAGCGAATCTCTTCTGCATTTGGCAATTTTAAGGGAAAGTTGGAGCCAAGCTCAGTCTAGTGTTGTGTTAATTCTATTGTACCCTTATCAAATACCTGTCATCATAGCACTCAACATAATACATATACCATATATAATAACAACTAAAACTGAAACCAAACAAAACCATTGCTTTTAAGAAACTACTAAGAGAACTGAAACTATTAATGCACCCTTAAAACTAACTGGAACTAAGCTGAAACAAAAAAAATAAATGAAAAAATAATGAAAATTTAAAAACTATAATAACCCTGGTTGAGGTCTGGACTTTGGAGTGGTCAGTCCATTGTTCTGAGAACTCCAACAGCTTCTTTGTTTGATTAGCTTTACTCTCTCAATAAGGGCTTTTTGACAGCTAGACATCCCTTCAGACTCATAGCACCAAGTTGTCTTCTCACAGTGGAAGGGTGGACAGAAACACCTGTGGATTTTTTTTTCAGATCTAAAGCAAAAGTGAAGCTTGTCTTTCTCCTCTTTCTCGAAGGCGAAAGCCTTAAGTACTGGTTATCTCTTGATGGATCTACCCCAAAAATGAACAACTTTTGACTGGGAATTATATAAATGAAAGGTGGTCTTTGAGTTTTGCACAGCACTGTATGTACAAAGAAAAATGTCAGGTACTTGCATTGGTCCATTATCAGTGCATCCCTGGAGATGACCATTTGAGACCTTCATCACAAGGAAAGCAAGATGTAACATGAACATTACCTAGTAGAAGTCAAAATAGCCAGACCGGACCTGGCACACCTCGCATAGCGCTGAGGTGTTAAACTTCAACATTATCAAGTTACCAAAATTATATCACAGGTCCCTTTACATTTGCTTAGACAAACCCAGACTGAAAACGTTCTCAAATGTAGTCAAGATAGATTTCACTGGAATGATGAGACATGCCTGAACATGATCAGACCGAGTATGAAAGTAAAATAAAAGGCAGAAGCATAGACAAACACATACGCACACACAGATACTACAACAAGATAAATATATAATGTGTACACTCTTAAAAAAGATGGTTCTTCAAGGGCTCTTCAGCAAAGCCAATGGTTCTATTTAGAACCATGAGTTCTATGTAGAACCATTTCAAGCTTAAATAAAAGTGAAAATGTTCTTCAGAGTGATGGAGAATCTGCTGTATATGGTTCCACTTCACCATGCAAACAACCATTTAAGCATGAAATGGTCATAGTCAGAACTCGTGGTTCTAAACAGAGCCATCCTCTTTATTAAAGAACCACTGAAGACCCATATTTTTAAGAATATACCGCATATAAATGTTGTATACAGCTCAGAGAAGTTATTCTGGTGAAGGTTCCTGTGACTAAGACACTATAAGGTTAAACACATTTTTAGCCATTTAAGCGAGAACTAGCAGGAACACAGACAGGCACGCGCTCCTACCTCAGCTCTACATCTCACTCACCTGTGTTTGTGTCTCTAAGACTGGCCTCTCTGCTTCACTCTTAAAGCTCCAGAAGCTCCAGAATTCCAAATGCGTCCTTATAGACCGAAGAGACACTCGCAATTTCATTAAAAGTCTAATGGTTTTGTGTGAGAGAGAACACGAGTGGACCGGACGCTCACATTGGCACGGAAAGCAAAACTAGCCCAACCTGTTTGACTTTCTACCTCTCAGCTCTTCCCGCCTCTCTGCTCATTCCGTCCAATCAGAAACCTCTTCACAATCATGACGCGTCCGTAATTACAGATCATGTGACCGGCCTACACATTTCACCTACAGTTCGGTGTGTGATGTCACCTCTCGACCTCTGGTCTGTGGAGAGGAAAACAGGGAAAATGTACTGTGCAAAAGTCAAAGACCAGCCTACGTTTATTTAATTTGCAGTTAAAGCGGCCCTTACTTACAAATGATTCATTTTTCAAGCGATATTATTGAGGAGCTTAGATACAAATAAGTGAAAAAACAGGAAAACATTTTACATTACAGAAATGGGAAATGCCCTTCCTAACACTGACGTGAGCAGCAGCCATGACTGTCTCCATCTGATAAACAGTGCTTTCATCTTAGAGAAGGAGGAGAAAAATCAAGCTCCAGTTTTTGCTTCAGATCTGAAAAATCCACAGGTGTTTCTGTCCATCCTTCCACTGTGAGAAGACACTCGGACTCAACACTACGAGTCTGTAAGGATGTGTAGCTGTCAGTAAGCCCTGAGAACAGGAAATAAACAAAAAAAGAACATTTTCACATCAAACAAAGAAGCTGCAGGTGTTCTCAGAACAATGGACTGACCAGCCCAGAATCCAGACCTCAACATCACTGAATGTGTTTGAAATTACTTGGATTGTGAGAAGCACAAAATGCAACCAACTTCTAAGACTGAACTTCGGAGGTGTGGAAAAATATGCCTGCAGATTTCTTTGAAAAAGGGAAAGCAAGAATGGGAGCTGTCATAAAATTTGAGATTATATTTAGTTGTTCAGGTTTGTGTGTCATTTTCTGGTAAATATGTTTTTTCCTGATGCTGAAAAATGAATAACTTGTACTAAAAATGTAAAAGTGAATGAAAGTAAACAGTTACTCATTAATAATGATAGTTTAGGGGCAATGACAGTGAAAGATCAGCTCCCAAAAGTAGACAGGTTAAAGGTTACGGCCACTATAACACCAATGTCAGACCACTGTTTGAGAATGGCAGGCATTTAGGCCTTTTGTGTCAAGCGGAAGAAGTTAAACAAGTGGAATTTTGAATGTATTGAATGTATTTTTGCTGAAATGCCCAGGTAGCATTGAGCAAACATGGTCAAGCTAATTGATGGCCGCTAGCATCTGTTGTTAGCCATGTTAGCATGTTCGGAAAAGCTACTTCTTTAAGTGTAACTTTCTGAAGCACAAAGCAGTCGGTACTGTTCATAATCACAGTTGAACACATGAAAAGGACACAGTGTGACCTCCAGAGCTAGAAGAAGTCCTGGGAAACTGTACTTAAGGGAGAGCAAGTGTACTGTATTAAAATCTCCCTCAAGTTAAAGGGGAAGTATGGAAACAAAATTAGACTTTCCTGTTGAAACTATCAGGTAATAAAACAGTTTTGCTTTCTAATGGGAATTGGCTTAATGGTTCCCAAGACCACTAGTTTGCTGTAGAATACCCTTAGATCCCATTAGGAAACCATCAAATGCATTTAGATTTTGCCATTGGTCACCTGTTAAACCATCAGGAGGCTTTGCATTATGATATCAACCCACTGAAAAAGCCAAAACACATCACAAAACGATTAAGAACAACAGAAACACTCTGTGGTTCCTATGGGTTTTTTCAGCAGTTAAGTCAAAAAGTATCAACATGCTTAACTATATAAAAGTACAAAGTAAATGTTTTATCATAAAACAAAGAAAAATTAGTTGTGGCCAGTTTCACTTTACACTTATGAACTTCAATGTTGTTGGAAAAAAAATACAAAATGCACATCATTTCGACTGTTTGACGAGACAAAGAGAAAAATCTAGCTTTTGCGACTTGTAACATGTACTTTAAAAGTCTAAATGAAAATGTAGGGAGTAAGAAGTAAATTTTTTTCTCTTGGAAATGTAACATGTGGTCAGTGCTAAGTATAGATGTGAATAGTGTCCCATACATCTCTGCACATGGTGATCAGATGACTTAAACCACCTTTACAGGAGGTCAAGGGCACATATGACCACGTAACCTTTGTATTTTAAACGCCAATGCGTCCCCAACAGCAACAAAGGACCACCTTACATGTGCAAGTATTCAATTTATTTGATACGCAAATTGAGTACAAATCTTCCAAAATAACACTTAGGCACAATTAAAGTCTTTTCCTCTCAGCCTATTATATTTGATCATGGTGTTTAGCGGTGTGTGTGGGTGTAATATGAGTATTTAGATGTTTGTGAGATTTTTATATAGTCTTACAAACATCTAAGTAAACATATTAAACAATAAGTAAAAACAAAACCAGCGTATGTTGTGTCTTGGATGCTGGTATGCTAGTCAACCAGCATGACCATGGTGGGTGCTCAGCTATACTAGCACCCAGCACTAGACCAGCATAAGCCAGCCTGTACCAGGATGGAATGCATGCTGATCTGTGCTGTTTTTTTTCCAGCCAAGCACAGTCAATGGAAAAGGGAATACCTACTGGTGAAATAAGGAAGTGACTGTACATAATGCACAACATCATCATGTCTTTGAACCCAAACGGTTTTAAAATATAGCTCCAGACTTCCTCTACCGCTAATTAGTAACTTAGAAGAGCCAGCCATTCCTGAGCTGCAGGTCATGCTGAGTGACGGTGGAGGTGTCTAGAGTAGAACTGGTTTACATTCTGATGAAGGATTAGAGTTGTATCAAAAAAAAAATTTCAACATAATTCTCCCTCTGCTGGACAGAAGGAGAAGTGGCTGTATCCAAAATACATCAGAACTATTCAAGAGTATCCAGACACCCCTTCTAGTTTGTGAAGGTGCACCCGCTGCTGACACAGCTTGTATAATTACCATAGAAAACCAACACTGACCAATAGAATGGGACTGGAGCAGCTGCATGAGCCTAAGATCACCATGCCCAATGCCAAGAGGGGTTGGCTAGAGGGGTATAAAGCTCCCCACCATTGGGCTGAGGAGCAGTGGAAGTGCTCTGAAGTGAGGGTGCACCATCCAACACTTCTAGGATGAGTTAGAGTGGCATTTGTGATCCAGAACTAATCATCCAACATCAGTACCTGACCTCACTATGCTGTTGTGGCTGAATGCAATCAAATCCTCACAGTAATGTTCCAACATCTAGTGGTAAGCCCTACCTAGAAGAGAAGATTTCATTTTGTTAATACTCTTGATTTCAGAAGAAACATTGGAGGAGTAGGTGTCTACAAACTCCAGACACAGAGTGGAATAATCCCATGTAGTGTTCGCTTAATCTAGTCCAAGCTAGACAATGTTTAAACATACCATTAAAAGCATGTCTTAATTTGCTTAGTTGGGTGTAAAAGTAATGAGTATCATTGCAAGAGTTGTTGAAAAAGTCAGTCTAAACTGACATTTTGCTTAAAAATCACAGTCAAATGAAAAATTGCAGGCAAGAACAAGGAACAAGGACAAAAGTTCAAGTGGTTTATTTTCACCTATTAACAAAGGTATCTTCAAATAACATTTTATTCTCTGATAAAGAAGAATGTTCCTAAAAAAACATATATCTAAAGACAATATATTTACATGATCATGAAAGTTGCACCATCACCCATGTTTATATAAAAAATATGACTCTAATTTACAGTGTTTTTCAATCTTCCATTTGCCTTACTTCAATTCTCAGTTACACTGATGAAGGTTCTGAAGTAGAAATGGTTTTGTTGGGAGCAGAGAGGATTTAGTCTGGAGCTGCAGAGTCACTGGATTATGGGATCTACAGAGCACACTCTGAACATTACAAATGTGTTTTTGGTTGCCCAACAAAAGCTTGGTTTCTTTGTATTTCAGGGTCCCTTTTGGGATTCAAACTTTAAATATAAATGTTTATGCCACAATTTAATATTGCATGTACTGAACATGAAGATGCCAAATACAGAGCAACACATGGTGGCTATAAACTTACAGCTGTTTTAAACGTTCTTCGAACTTGGCAACCTTGTGGTTGAAACACACTGCATCCTTGAGTGCTGGTGTTTTGCTCTTACTTAAAGCGACAGTTCAGCGAAAAACGAACACAGTTTTCCGCTCATCCCAAACGTAGCAACTCAGCCAAGACATGTTTGGTGTCTGAAGTTTGCTTCTTGGAGCTACAAGGCTCATGTAACTAAAAAGTAATGGCACATTATATATTCCACCAATTATCACAATATAAAAACAATTTATAAATAACAGTATGTCTTTCAGTGCTAGAAACCAAGTCTTTTAGAGATTACTTAACAACTCAACCCAGTTTGAAGCAACTGTGAGATGATTTAGTCACACTGAGTGTGTTTACATGAACTTAATAATCCGGTAACTGCAGAAAATCAGATTTTGTCAGTAATTCGATCAATGCGTTTACATGCACTTGAGTTATCAGATAATGGGGAAACTCTGGGTCTACATGAGTCAGACAATAATTGGATTTCTGATTTGCAACCAGCCAATAGACTCACAGAAGAAGACGTGACGTAAACATATTGTAAAACTCAAACTTCATGCCACGGCTGTTTTTCAAAAAACATTGCGTTACTTTACCTGAAAATATGAACATACATCATCTAGAAGATGAAGAAAATTTAAATCCTTCATTCATCAAGCATGTGTTTGGTTTCAGCGTTGCTCCAAAAGTGTTTGGCTGCGTCTCGCAGCAATGCTGCTCGCTTATTTCTGGCACCGCTGTCTGTTTTCGTGCGTGCTCAGACTGAGAAATCCAAAAGAAATCAGAGTAAGAGTTTATATGCACAGAGAAATCTTTACTTTAAATTTACTGGGCTAAAATCCAGCTCTCTTTATAGGATTTCTACTCTGATCTACGAAATCAGAGGTCACTGTTTACATGACCATTTGAATAATCAGATAACTGCAGAAATCCAATTATCGAGTGATTATCGAGTGCCTGTAAACACTCACTGTGCACAATGCTACAATGCTAATTGGTGAGGTTTAAGCTTCTATTACTCTTAACTACATAAGCCTTGAAGCTCCAGTGCAAAATAAAAGAAGCACATTTCAATGACCAAATATGTCTTGGCTGGTTGACTATATTTGGGGTGAGTGATCAGTACTGCTTTGAATGAGAACACTGGTTTGGTCATGGTTAAGTGTGGCTGTATAAAATCACTGTTGTAAGAAAACCTCATACCTCTACCTTTACAGAATAAGGCAAAATATTTTTAAACAAATGTAAAATGTTTGCATTTCAAAATTTCTATGGGTCGATTCGTCAGGCAATGTTGGCATTTAAAACGCAGCAAATAGAAAGAGTAAATAAACAGTTACAAGGTTTTCTAATGACAGGGACAACAAACATTTTTCTCTTCTACTCTTTTCATTCCTGTGCAGAATGTGGATTTCCATTTTATCGTTATGTTGGTTTGTTTTTTTCACCAACTGAACTGCGCTTTCGCCTTCAAAATCACCATCCTTCTTAAACCTCAGTTGGAAAGAAAGAGCTTTGCTCCAAAGTCCAGATTACTGCTTGATTACTGATTACTCCGCTTCCTTTTAACATGATACTGTGATACTGTTTAGTGACTGGAATGATCTTTTAACTAGACGTACTATGAACATTTTGGACATTGTTCACTGTTCCAGTGAAGCGCTGGAAAGCATTTAACTGCAAGCACCAAATCTAAAAACACTAGGCGGAATGGTTTTTGGTTCTAAGAGATAAAACGTTGAAGGAAGATCTGTTTATTTAAACATATATAAAAGTTTGCAAAGTGCTTCAATGATCAGTGAGGTCTATTTCTTTCTTTTTGCTCAATAAAAGCTCTTTGCCCCATAAAAAAAACATATACTGTCCAAAATGATTTACAGTCCAATATGTGAATTGCAGTAGTTTCTTGGCTTGGATGTCAGTATTGATCAAATACAACTTTAAAACAGTTCGGTTCCTGTATTGTCTCACTGAACAAAGGCAAGAAGCAGCAAACTCTGCAGTGTCTCTATGGCTACGTTCACATTGCAAGGCTTAATGATCAGTTAGGCTCTGTTCACACCTGGCATTAACATACATCCTGGGTGATCTGATCAAAAGTGGTCAGTGCTAAGTAAAGGTGCCCCATGCATCTCTGCGCACTGTGATCAGATCACTCAAACCACCTTTCAGGGGCACATATGACCACATAAAGTTTGTTGTTTGAACCCTAAAGCATCCCAATGCACCCCCAGTAGCAACAAAGGACCACCTTGAGCAACTGTGTCAGACAAAAGCAGTTTCCTTCTTTATCTCCTCTCCTGTATGTTTATAAGTTGTTTTAGCAATTTTTGCAATCGAAATGTTTGTAACAACCTGTACATTCACATGAACAAGAACTTGTGGGACATTTTTATGGGAGAACAAATGCAGCAATCACAAAATCAGATCACATGGTAACTGGATATGCATTCAAGACTGCCAGGTATAAACGGCTGTCTCATTGTTCACTTACGAATCAGATCACTCAAAACCAAGTGTGAACAGGGTCTTAGTTCAGATTTTTCACTTAGGTCTGATCTTTCTGGATTGATGGCTCAGATTTGTGTTTGAAAGTGGTTAATCTCCAATTGATATGACAAAAGCTGCCAAGAGAAGTGTGATGTAAAAAAAAGAGAATTTTAATCTGACCGTTCTCGTTATGGCCACTGGGGGTGTAAACCTTTGATTTCAAGATTTGATTCAATCGCAAAAAGAAAGGGAATTAGGAACAATCCAGAAACGATTCAGTGCATCATGAAATCTTAAATCTGATTAAATATGATTTACACTGTATTAGAATAGCGACAATAAAACTATACAGCAACCTTTACTCAGATATTTATGTTTGAAAATACCCTGAGAACTGTACTTTGGCCGAAATGGGTGCACCCTTTATTAAATATTACTGTAACTGACTATAATGTTACAAGGTCAGTGCAGCTGAATCATCACCTTCAGATCTATGCATCATGGTGCAGTGATATTTTTTATACCTCCAATGGCCACACGTCAGATAGGTATCCAATCTAGGACTACATATGAAAGGGGGTCAAATATGATTTGAAAAAAGATCAGATTTTTTTGTGTTCACACAGACCTACAATAGCATATAATACAGGGAGATTCACTCGAAAGGGGCCCTGAATATTCTGTAATAACTCTCGCTAGGACGAAGCAATCTGAGCGAAACAACGTGCAATATGCTCCTCAGTATATGGAGCTTCGAACAAGCCGGGACACCCCTGCGTCAGAGTGATGAGGTTGCGACGTTTAACCTCCGTTTGCAACTTCTGGGTTCAATCTGGTTCAGACTGCTTCATCCTAACAGGAGTTACAACAGAATATTTGGGGCCTCTTTCGAGTGAATTGCTCTGTATATCTGCATCACCATTAGGCAAAAAACTGGATTTGTGCCACTGTAATGTGAACGTAGCCCATAACAAGAGTCTTTCTCTCTCTCTCAGGACAGTATACAGTTTTTGTCTTTGTCTTTGCTGCTCAGACTGTGTGTCCTCCTCCTCCTCAGGCTGCCTCTCTTCGTCTTCCCTTTCTCCTCCTCCTCCTCTTTCTCTTCATCCCTGGTCCTCTCTTGGCCGGTCAGTTGTGGGGGCAGGGGGATGCGCTGGCCCAGGAAGAAGCCTTCCTCCTCTGAGTCTGATGAAGATGAGCAGGTGGAGCAGGAGTCTTCGTGTCTGTAGTAGGTGGAGTGAAGGGTCAGCCGGGGGCTGCCATCTCCGTCCACGTTGCTGCAGGAAGGCTGCGGATGGTCCCGTCCTCTCCACTCCAATGTCTCCAGATGGGGTCTGTCACGCCGTGAGCGTCTGAAGCGCTTTTCTGTGCCCAGGTGGAGCGGCGAGTCTGAAGCCACGCGGCTGTGGCCAGGGGGTCCTGCACCCCCCCGCCGGAAACTGCGGTGGTATGATCCATCTAGGAAGAGAATGAGGGGGTTGATTAACTACATAAAGATCTAGGAGCAAAATCTAAACCTTAAGGGTCCAATATCCTACATTTGTATTGCATTTTATTTTGGTCTGTGAGGTCTACTTATGTGTGCATTTGTGTATCAAAAACGGTTTATTTTTATATTTAATTCATGTTTAAAGGACCATTTTACAATCTCTCTTTAAAATCTCTCCCTTAGAATTGAACAGGCTTTTTTACTACTGTACCTTTAACACTGATAAATGTAAATGTTCTCTGTTGTGATTGACTGCTCTGTAATTTGCCTCATTCGAAAAGCACTCTGGACTGAATCATTCCTTATAACTTCAACATGAATGGGCAGAGCAAACTGCTGTAGGATACATGTATATGCATTGGTTTTCGTGAAATCACAAAAACAATGAATTCAAAATAGGCAATTGTGGCATCTTTATTTCTATATATGGACAGGAAGGTAAACAGTATATGTAACATGCAATGTTTACACACTACGTACAACTACTTTTGTTTCAACAAAGCGATAAAGATTTTGTTAGTTTTTCATATACAGGCTCTTTAAATATTATAACTTATTATTGCCGTTTGGGCAGCCACTGAGTCTCACTGAGCTGGAGCTGTGTGTGTTTTTTGTGGTTATGTGGTTTCTGGGGGTTTCCCCAAAACTTACACTTGCTCAGGGGGAGGTGTAATTATTTAGTATTTAGTAAGCTCAACGTTAAAACTAGTTTGTGTGGTGCAACCTGTTCTGATTTAGTAATGCATAAACCTGAACTTACGTTACAAGTAGCCTATGTTTGAACTTACGCTCAGCTGGTGCAACTGGCCACAGGAGGATAAGCGTTTTAGATAATGTGTGTGTGTGTGGTGTGTGTTTTTGTGACAAAACTCCACACCAGATCTGTTCCCAATATAAGCAAATATTTTAAGAAGACTTATAAATTAGCTTTAAAGGAATAGTTTAATGATGCTAATTGCTGTACATAAGCTTCCATTACTTGTTAGCTACAAAGAACTAAACTAAAACTAAAGAATCAAACTTTGGACACCAATCATTTCTTTAAGGGGAATGAAAACAATTCTTTTTCATGATCTATATTTCATAAATTCCGTGCCTACCCAGAAGGTCCATCTGAGGCGGCATTCCAGCTCGAAGGCGTAGTCTGCGTCCCAAACCTCCAACAGCTTCCTCTTCTTCCTCTTCCTCCTGCTCTCCCTCACCCACTTCTCTTCTCTCCTCCTCTACTTCTGCTTCCTCCTCTTCCTCATCCTCCTCCATCGAGTAGCTGCTGCTGATTGGCTCCCTGAAGCTGACCCTGGCCGTGCTGCTCCGCGCTGGCAGTGGGGCGGGTGGAGGCGGGAGGGTCTCGGGCTCAGAAGCGTCAGATGGGGGCAGGATTGGCAAATCATCAAGGCCGATGAATACAGGAGGTGGAGGAGGCGGGAAAGAGTCCGTGTGGTTTAGGGAGTCAAATGCAGGGGATGAGTGAGGCGGAGAGAGAATTCCTGAGAAAGAGAGTGAAAAGAGTGTGAAAGAAACAGAGAAGAAAAAAGTGAATCAGTCCTCCACTAACATGCAACTGACTTTTCTGCTACAAATGTCTAGCAACAGTCAAGCATTAGATTGCAAATGAATAAAATTTAAATAATTATCATTGTAAATAAAATTTAAATGTCAACATGCAAATTTAAAACAGCCCTGTCTGCTCTCACGTACATGCTTTCTGAGTGCCTGCATGAAGGACCATGTACTGGAAACGTTTGCATCTCCATGTTTCTTTCTTGAGATTTAAAGATCTTTTGATAAGGTTTTTTCCTGGTGGTTTTGCCTGGTGATGTTAATCAAGTTACCGTGGTAACAGCCTCCAGGGATGGTAAAAACTCATTTACCACAAGCAAGACACTAATAATCCCACACATGAACATAACTGAACCTTTAAACATGCTGGGTAATGACATCCTATTATTCATACCACATTATTTGTATTTTGCATAGATAAGATTGTGCGTGTGATATTTATTCTGTTCTTCCTAAATTACAATTAATTACAGTTTTATGGCCAAATTAAAGATGACTATATACAGTCATATGCAAATGTTCGAACACTCCCGGGCAAATTACAGGTTTTATTGATTTAAGTGAGAATGACTTAATGCATCCTCTACAGGGAACAAATTTAAATATATCAATTTTGTAAAAAATTGCAGTGCGTAATTTCTATTTATTTGCAGACTGTAACATATTGGAAAAAAACAGAACTAAATATAATACATGCCATAATATGTGCCACATTTTATGTGTGTATTAAACTCATCAAATAAACAGTAATTGTGCATTAAAATGTGCAGAAGTGTGTTCTCTGTACTGGATGTGTTTTATTTTTCACTTTGAAAATCAACAAAACGTGTAATTTGACCAGAGGCACTCATACTTTTGTATAAGACTTTTTGTATAGCATTCCACAGCTTTACCCGTCTTTTGTTGCCATGTCCTTTTCTGAAACGTGCTGTTGGCAATTCAAAATGGGCATTTATTACAAAAAATAAATACATTTTACATTGTTTCAACATCTGATATGTTATCTTCGTATTATTTTCAATTAAATAAATAGTTTAAATGATTTGTGTATTTTTCGGTTTCCTATTATGAGCCTTTTAAGACTCACACATTGAACTCATCAATTTAAAAACTTACCCGAACTGTTCTTCTCTCCGAGTGTGCTGCTGTCTTTCGCTGTCGAGGTTCCTCTGGAAGTGCAGCTTGGTGGAAATGGGCCAAATTCAGCATATCCATTCAGCTCCACTGTGTATTCCAGCCTGCTGTGTCCTGAGTGTTTGTCAGTGTTTGATTGGTCCCCGGGTGATGAGGTTCCCCAGCCGTTGGCTAAGGAAGTGAGCTGGGAGGGAGAGTGTGAGCTCTGGGGGCGTCTTTCTCTGTAAGGTGGAGGTGGAGGACCACCATTTTGTAAATGGGAGAATGAAGTGTGTACACCTTATAAATAGGAGAGAGAGATGGACAGAACAAAATTATTTGAATATTCTACCACTCAGATAAAGACCTCTAGCCATGTAAATGGAAAATTATGAAAATAATTTATAAAACAGAGTTCTATTAAGACAAATGATGTAAAACACATAAAATCCAATACAAGTTATGCGTCACACCTCTGCTTTCCGAGGGATGAGTTGACGTACTAGCAGTAGATGTTTTCACAGTGGCAGCGGATGCATTGCTGCCCTCCAGTGGCCTCAGCGGTGAACTGCGGTGCTGATGTTGTGTGTGTTTGTGTGAGGCGGGTTTGCTCTGCAAGGCCGAGTCACAGGAGTCCGAGTTATCGGGGTCTTCCCCAAGAGAGCACGGCCGAGAGCAGAAAATGAGCCCACCACGGGGGAGGAAGGGTCTGCCCAGCAGGGGGAGTCGACAGTGAGCACAGCAAAAACATGCCTCAGAGGCATGCCAGTGCTGACCCTCATACGTCATCTGCCCCTGGTCTATTCCTGCACAGAGGCAAATAGGACATTGCTGATAATGTGGTCCACTCAATGTTTTCACAATGGGCACTGCAGTCTGGCAGACAATAGACTTTTTATCAGTAATTGTTTTTTTTGCCCTCACATTCGTGATGCATGTTTACTTGCCATTTTCCATATTCTTTTTATCCCTGGAAAGTAAACATGCTGTCTTTGTTACTATGTCATTAAGACTGATAAATTGTGGCTCATTCTAAGAGCAGCCCAGGCCGAAACACTCCACTTCAATATGAATGGGGTGGGGTTAACTTGCTGTAGGCTGAATTTTTGGGTGTATGTAAATGTGCTGCTTTTCATGACATCACAAAATTACACAATTTAAAACAAGCTGTTTTTTGCAGCTTAGTTTCCACATATGACCAGTATGGACCAGGGAGTGAACAGTACACTTTGAAAGTAAATATAAACTATCAAACTCATTTCAATAAAAGCGGAAAATGATATGGCTCTTAAAGAACCATCTTTTTAAAGTGTGAAATATGTGTGTGATGCTGACTACTGAATAGTGACACAACTGCAGAGGTTTATTACTTGTTGTAACATCTCATCTCTTATATTTCCTCTTTTTACTATCCATTAACAGGCTGCTCATTACCCCATTTTGCCAGATGAGGGTATGGAGTTTTGTCTAGAACCTTCATGTATGTATGAATAAGAGGTTTACCGATGTGCTCCCCACAGGTGTCACAGTACTCTGCGTAAAGTGACTCATAGCAGGTGCAGCAGTACGGCCGGCTCTCTCTCATGATGTAGCGCTGACCGCCCAGCGCCGTCTCGCACTCGAAACAGCAGAAATGCCTCATGTGCCAGTGGCGGCCCTCCGCCTCTGTGCACTCGTCTGCTAGAATGATCTAACCACAGAGAGAGGGAGAGAGAGGAAAGGTGTGAGATGTGGGTGTCTGTGGTTTGGTGTCATTCTGGTTTAAGAACAGAGTATATTTTATGTGCCTGAAGAGATGTGAGAGGGTAAAATGTTTGTGGTAGTCAACAGGTCAGCAGTATTATTCTCCGGCAGCAGAAGCTGTAATAGCGGCTGTGATGAGATTGCTGCCCTCCTTTGGCCACTGAGGTAAACTGCACAGCGTTTTACATAATGTTGATTGTTGATTTTTACAAACAACTAAATATATCACCCATAAAAACACTATTATGGTTAGGATAAAAAGACGTTAAAATAAAAAACGTCAAGCTTGAACTACCTTTTAGCATAAAAACAACAAAAACTATTTTATTCTATTAAGTGTTACAGCGTTGCAATGTTTATTTTATTTTAAAGAGAATTACAGCAAATTGTTTTTGTTTTTTTTTTAACAAAAAAACAGCATAATTAAATCATTACGATGTAAATAAAGTCATTCAGAGTGGTTTCAGTTTAAATACACCAGCTTAAACTTACTGAGTCAGAATTATTCACAGTGGTGGTGATAGAAGCCAGACGTTTGAAGAGTTTAATGCCTCTAAAAGCTCCCTCACAGAAAGTTATTACATGAATACACTGCCTGATTGTTTTATGATAGTTTAGTGATGAGGTTTTGGCTTAAATGTTTTTTTGATAATTTTACTGACTTTATGGATAAAAGATACATGCATGACTTCCTAAGGCAAAACAGTTCCTAGAATTACATGTAAAAGGTCATTTAGGATAGTAAATAAAATGGCTATGATTGCATTGCAACACCTGGTGGTGTCCTATCAACACCACTGTACAGAAATCAGTCGGAAAGTTTCACTACAATGAACTATTTCACATCAAACCACACTGAATGACTTTGTTTACATCTCAGTGACCGAGTTCGCTCCGATTCTGCTGTTCATTTGAGTTTCAGAAGTGTAAGAAATGGAAACTGACAGTCCTATCTGTCAGTAAAGCACCGTTTAACTTGGGTAAAAAAAAATAAAATCAACATAAAAAACTTATCAGCTGACTATTAGTTATTAGAATTTTTAGTCCAACAAATGACAGAAAAAACGAAAACAAACAAACAAACAAACAAACAAACAAAAAACAGTAGCTATGACAATTATCAAACTACCAAATAATGTTCCAGTACTATTTCATCATTTTACCTACTTAAATTTAGTATATTGTATATTTCCACCTCTTTTAGTTCTACCTGTATGTACAACGTGTTTCTCAACCACATTCTTGAAGGATCACAACACTGCATACTTTAGTGTTTATAAGACAAAAGTTGAATGCAAAAGTTTGGGCACCCCTGGTCAAATTACATTTTGAGAGAACGCACTTCTGTACATTTTAATGCATGATTACTTTTTATTGGGTGAAAAAAACAAACAAACAAACAAACAAAAGATGTGGCCTGTGCAAATGTTATGGTATGTATATTCAACTCAAATAACAAACAAATAAATAGTCATTGTGAAATAAAATATGCAGAGCTGTGTCCTCTGTAGAGGATGTTGTAGCTTATTGTGACTTAGAAAATCAACAAAACATGCAATTTGACTGGGGGTGTTCAAACCTTTGCATACATACATTGGGGAACTGATAACCAAGCTTTGTGTTGGGCAGGATAACCCTAAACTGAGTTTCCCATTGTAGTCATGCTTATACTGGTAAGCATGTATGCAAACAAACTGTGAAAGCCTGAACCTCCAATAGCAAAAGTTGCGCTGACCTCATCGCAGGCCTGGCAGCGGGGCTTGATGCGCTCAGCGTGGTGCCGGCCGCAGTAGATGTGACCGTCCTGGTAGAAGTAGATGAGGTCCACTAGCAGCTCACTACACGTCGCGCACTGAAAGCACTGAGGGTGCCAGCAGGAGCCATGACCGGCCCGGGACGCGAACACAGCTATATCACCCCCACAGATCTGCCTACCACACTGCGTAAGGGAACATAAGACAAACAAGACAGAATGAAAATCAGGGCTGCTTTAAGTAAACATGTTTACAGAATATACCAGCATGCACAGGGTTTGTCAGTGGTGAATCACGAGTTAAGGGTATCTGCGTATCTGGACATATGTGGTTCCATATCTGACTGAATTTTAATGCTGATGCAGCCAGAAAAATTGCATGCCCACAACTCAACAAAATACACTAACATGGACTTTTACAAAGAGCACTGTAAAACAAGCGTCTAGATATGGTAATATGAGAACCATCATATCATTACAGCACAAAGCACACATATCAGCAGTTCTTGACTAGGGAATCCTACCACGGGTGTTATTCATTTTTTAGTGTTAGAAAAAGCACATTTAACACAAAGTTACACAGAAGACAGCTATCAGATGTTTCAGTATTTAGTGTGTCCACACTTTGTCTTTATTATAGCTTCCATTCTTTTCAGAAGACTCACTTTCAACTGTTCAAAGAAGTCTGCAAGATATTTTTCCACAACTCCAAAGTTCAGTCTTAGAAGTTGGTTGCATTTTCTGCTTATCATCCAAATAATCCCAATTACAAACTTAGACTCACCATTCTGTAAAACCTTACTAAACATGTCCAGTTTTAGTGTTCTTGAACAAAAGTTTTTCTGTTTGCTTTTCTCAGTAACAGCTTTTTGACAGCTACACATTCTCTCTAGTGTTGAGTTGTCTTCTCACAAAAGAACGATGGACAGAAACACCTGTAGATTTTTTCACATCTGAAGCAGGAGTGGAGCTGGATTTTCTCTCAAAGATGGAAGCCTAAAGCACTGTTTATGTGATCTAACAGTTGTTAGCGGTTTCATTTTCTCTGTATCTTTTAATAATTTTTAAACTCAAGTTCTTCACTTATTTTAATTTGACTTTGTCCTTCCTCATGGAAGTGGATTATATTGTACCTAATACTTTCTCAGTAATACCAGCTTTAGCCTTTTTAGACGCACATTTGAAATATATCTGAAGGCAGCTAAGGTGTGTTTGGGTAGGTGTTTGTATGAATGTTAGTGTCTCTTTGAAGGGGAACATAACGTCGGTGGTACCTTTGGAGTTAGCTTTTATTGGGAGGTCACAGCTGTAACTGGCTGATTTTAAGACTGGAAGGACGGAAGAGTTAAAGTGACTGTAGGGTCCACAAAAAAGTGGATGGGTTTGATAATATATTTAGCATTGGAAGCTTTTGTGTAATTTTCTGTTAAATATGTTTCCTGCATTTTTATGACAATGAAAAATAAATGACTTGTACTTGATGGCCGCTTTAACTGGAAATTACATAAACGAAAGGGAGGTCTCTGAGTTTAGCCCAGTACTGTAAGTGAATCCCACACAGCAATTAAGAAAATTAGAAAGTATTGATTAAAAATAATTTAAAAGCATACAATAATGAGGTGTTACAATTGGTAGAATTGTGACACAAGAAGAACATCAAATTAATACAGAAACCCAAATGAACCGCCATGAAAGTCAAACCCTAAGGTGATAAACAAACGTGAGTCATACAGACAGTACAATGAATTATGGTCTGGGCTGAAGAGGTCAAGCTCAAGGCCAAATTAGAATCTCACTGTTCCCTTGATCACAGTTTGGCAGGAAAATATTCTCTTTCACAGTTTCACAGCTGCAGTGAGGAAACGCGTGAGTGAAATCCCCTCGGATCCTCATTAGCAAACATTAACGTTAGCTACCAATCATTATTTTCACTAGTCTTGCAGATTACATTTGTCCCTTAATAATTATGGTAAAATAAAATACCAGCTAAAAGTGTACTCGTTACTTTAGTCAATACTACCATATTCAGTGAACGAACAGCTTCAGTTACGCTGCAGCACGACACTCCCATTCCTGTAAAATGGGTCTTTGTAAACACATAGTTGCTTTCAGTAACTTTCCTACGCTGAACTAGGCCTATAAAGTCACCTAGACAACCTTATCACAGTCTTCCTTTCCAGCTGAGAAGAAAACAACACATCTAAGAAGTCAAAAGGAGGTTAAAAGGCGACTTTTATGAGCATTTGAAAGAGGCTGATTCCCCTGCTGTTCTCTGCGCTTTACTCTGTTTGACTGGGTGCGTAGCATGCAAAGCCACATCTGTTCGACGAGTTCATAAATCAAGGCTTGATGAAACGAAGTGTCGCTCCCAGCCTCCACCACACCCTCTCAGCAAGTATTCATCAGCCAGGGTGCGTTCAGAGTACTGGAACGTGGCACAACACTTCAAACACCGGCGCTAAGAGATAGCTGAAATACATGCAGCTTTATGTCTTCCTTATGACGCCTGGCTTGAACAGCATAGTTCTTTTCTGGTCTCTGTTTATCAGCTGATGATGAAATACTCTAAAGTCATGTTGTAAATGAGGGTTAGTCAGCTTGTGTTGACAGTTGAGTATGCAAGCTCTTACTATGAGATGGGTAAGCTTTATCTACAAAATCGCTTCAACAGTTAGCAAAGTGTGGAACTTAATAAATAATGAGAACAATCTGTTTTAAAGATATAGTTTGGTGAAAATCAAATTTACAAGACTTCCCCTGTACCCCAAAAGTAGGCAAGATAAGTTTGATGTCTGAAAATTGCTTCTTTAGTGTTGAACTGGAGCTACGAGGCTAATGTAGCTAACAAGTTGGAAGCTAATATAGCCATCAATTAGCGCAGTGTAAACCACATACATAAATCATGACACGCTTGCCTCAAACTGTGTCGAGTTGTTAAGTAATCTAGTTGTTAAGCTGTCTGCATCATCGAATTTCAAGCAAAATTCAGGCTGCTGCTATTGTTTTAGCTATGCAACATACTTTTGTACATTTTTAGAGATAACAGGCTCACAGTGTCAGAAAGCACATAACCAATTTGAGATTTCCTAACATGGTGAGAAGTAAGTGAGTGATGATTTAGGCATGCAGTTAGCATGATTTTTAGCTACCATTATTTGTTAGTTACATTAGCCTCATAGTTCCATCAAAAATGTCTTGGCTAATCGACTATATACAGTCATAGGCAAAAATCTGTTTTGTTGATTTTGTAAGTTAAAGTTAACACATCCTCTACAGAGAACACGCTTAAATATGGCTTTCGTGCCTATTTTACTGTACAATTTCTATTTATTTGCTGAGTTTAACATATTGGACAAAACAATGCATGAAAAAATATTAAAATGTATAATAAGTTTGGCACAGGTGACATTTTAAAGAAACTTTATTATGTTAATTTAGGCAGAAAAAACAGTAATTGTGCATAACAATGTGCAAACGTGTGCTCTCTGTAGAGGACGTGTTAACTTATTTTAACTTTCACCATCAACAAAAACATGCAACCTGGCCAGGGGCCCCTAAACCTTTGCATACAATTGTACGAGGTAGAAAGAAAATTAACTGAATTTTTGCTGCACTATTATTTTGCCTATTTTTTCACAATTTTTTACCTGCTGGCAAATGGCTCCTGTCATGGTGACGGGGAAGAGGCGAACATTGCCACGGCCCAGGTTTTCTCTTTTCCTCTGCTGGCTGAACAATCTTAGCTCCTTCTTCTCCTCCTCATCCAGCGAGTTACAGTACTGGGGCTGCACAAACATACACATGCATATATTGTTTTTACTGAATTTCATCTTGCCTCTGTCACATTTGGTTTGCTCACTGGGGCTTGAATTTTCTGCTTTGTGATAATGCCTGTTGGAAAAAAGCGCTACATAAACTTTGGCTCAATTTGACTTGACTGTTACAGATGTTCTACAAATTCTACAACTCACAGCGGAAATATCAAAAGTAAACTGGAATTTAAAAAATGGCCAGCTGAAAAAAAATCCACAAGTTTTGGGGTGTAGGATTACTGTCTGTATGGGGTGTCCTCTGGCCACAGCAGAGTTTAATCTGGTGGAATCTAGGATTAGGGTTAGGTGAGATGTATGTAGAAGAATGTTAAACTGTTTAGTGCCATGGCCCTCCAGGACTAAAAGTGCTTAAGTTCAGCCCTAACTGATAGGTCAGATTTTGTCACAATGAGCTCGGGCCCAGAGAAGGTGGTGGCGTTTCTTCATTGCATGGTAGAGTTTTAACTTGCATTTACGTATGAAAACTGTGTGTTCACAGACAGTGGTTTTCGGACATGTTCCTGAACCCATGCAGTGATTTCCACTACAGAATCCTGTCTGTTTTTAATGCATTGCCTCCTGAGGGCCCGAAGATCACAGCTAGCTAATACTGTTTTTTGGCCTTGTCCTTTGCGCACAGAGATTTCTCCATATATTTGAATTTTTTAATGATATTATGTACTGTAGATGATGAAATTCCCAAGTTCTTTGCTATTTTACAATGAGAAACGTTATTCTTGAATTGTTGCAATATTTGCCCGTGCAGTCTTTCAAGGACTGGTGTACTCCTTCCCAATAATGTTGGGTATAAAACATTTCACATGGCTCTCACCTAGCCTAAAAAATTAAGCCATTAAACAAGTCTGTCCAACAGTAGAAAAGCTAAGGAACATTCCTATTGGACAGTCCTCAGCTTTTGGCTTAGGTTTACCAGCTTACTGAGAAAATGCTTTGTGAAATACATCCCCTGATTCCTATCACCACCACTGTAAAGAAATCAGCAAGTTTCTCTACAATGAACCATTTCACATCCAACCACTCTGACATAGTGTACATCTCAAATGAATTATGCAGAAACTTTGAAAAATTAGTAGAATTCCCTATTAAGGCTTTGTATGCAGCCTTCAGGTGGAGAGTACAAGGTACAGTATTGAGGGTGGAGGGTTCTGACCTCACTGTCATGGGCTGGGAGCTGGTGAAGAAGCTGTTTAATGCGATATCTCTCTCCTGGGCTGTTCACATAGGGCACCTTATCCTCAGGAATACAGCTGAAGTACTGATACACCTGCAGACACAAAGACATGAGGAGAGTTGTACAGTATGTACACACACACACAAACTTTATTATTAAACAGATGGTAGTAAAGTGGTGTGTGTGTGTGTGTGTAAGCTGTTGTGTAATGAGATTCAGTGCAGTGTTCAGTAAAGTGTAACCTGAGTTCTCTGTTTCCTGCTCCATGAAGAGTAATGCGAGCTCCCAGTGAACACATACAATAGACAATACACATCCACTGGCTCAGTTACTGCTGCTCTTAGCTGCTGCTGCTGCTAGGCTGCCATCACCAGTACAAACTTCAGGCTAGCATGATGTGATGCACAGACTGCATTTTTAAAACAATAAACAGTTCAGGTCTTGTTCAGGGCACATGTGGAAGGCACTCTGATTTACAGGAACGGTGACACAAGCAGTGCTTTATGAAGCATATAAACACATCAAAATCAAGTGAATGGGAAATCATAATGTATTTTTCTTCCATACTGTGACACAGTTCTGAGTGAAACATGGTATAAGAGAGGCTCAATGAGCTAGCTTGATGATATGTGTCCCGATAATATTGGTTAATAGTATTTGTCCCCTCTTGATGGTTCATGGTCACGAAATATGCTCATTTAACATTTAAATATTTGAAATATTTGACAAAGAGTAGGGAAAACATTACAGTAGTGGTGGCATTTACAAATTAGTATGTAGAGGACTCTCTTATTTTTCTGTCCTTATTAAGGCATTTACCTAATTTTTCCATGAAAGACATTCGTTTGTTGATGCAGTTTTTATTTTCAGAGAGGGGCAAGCTTGACATAGGCTATGCTAACGGTAGGCTACTGATGCCAATTTAAAAAGGCAGAAAACTGTCTGTGAACGGAAGAGAGAATATGTGACATATTATACTGTGCTGTTTTTTAATACCACTGACAATGCCCAAAAAATAAAAAATACTAAACAAAGCTAGTGCAAAAGCCATCTCATACACTGCAATAATGCATATGTTTAAACATGTTTAAATATGTTAATTTAGGGAAATAATCACACAACAAAATCATTTTAGTGTTCTCACAAGCCTCTGAATGCTGTCATTTTATAGGAAACATCTGCACGAATGAGTGTGTGTTTTATGCAAATGAGGCACTAGTAGGTTGAAGCTGATTCACCAATTGTGCTGAAATCTCTGCTTGTTTCCACGTCATGTAAATGTTTCATGAATCAGATGAGGAGTAGTTCATATTTTTTACGTAACTTTGATGATTAAGGGCCATTACTTGTAAATAAAATAAAAATTGGTTACTTTGGTTAGCTAATGTTAGGCAGATTAGCCAGTGAACTGTGTGCTTATGAGTGGTGAAAGTGCTGATTGGTAGGTGTTGTATTTTGTAAACGCCAACGTTAGTGATATTATTGCTCAAACACTGAATTAAACATTGTCATGTCAGTTAGCTAATACAGGAACGGTGTCTACACGCTGGTCATTTACAACACTGGACAGTGTACACAACAATACTAGACAAGAGAAAATGTAAAAAAGGAAGTTAAATCACATAATATGGCCACAAGACAATGAAGTATAAGTTTGCTAATGCATCTAAGTCAAATGAATTATTCAACAGCAAAGTCTTAATACTATGGGATTATTCACTTCTTTTAGGCGCAAGTTGCCTATTCAAACGTTCAAAAATTGATAACTTTCAAGCAGCCTTATCACGGAAAAATTCATTTTCATTACTTTTTGAAATGAAGACGTTTGATATCCGATATCCCGTTGTTATAGATCCATACAGTCCAAACAACCTGTTCATAATTCATCAAGGTTGTGATGTCACAGCCATGAACACTTTTACATATGACTACACATACAGCCTACAACAGTTTAGCTCATCCATTCATTCTGAAGTGTGTAACAGTGGCTCAGTTGGTTCAATGCAATGCTAACATGTGTATCTGCCCACCTGTTCTGGCTTGAGGCCAGGTGGGACCCAGGCATACTCCTCCGAGGCGCAGCCCGAGTCGTCGTCCGAGATGGAGTGCCTTTGGAAGTCGGACACCAGCTTCATCATCATCCTCTCCAGCTGACCGGGAACTGCGCGCACCGCATGCTCCTCACGCACACACTTACAGTGCACACAGATCTTCCTGCAGAGGGAAAAGGCAGTGGAGGATTTGTGAGGACATGGCAACATAGAACAGCTTTAACTCTATTGCTATTGGCTCAGTGTGGGACTTCCTGTAGCAACAAAAAGGGGTGGATTTGCAGAAACATGGTAACCTAATTATTGCATAATTATATGGCTTTACCGTAGTTAGTAAAATGCCCTGTGGGGAATTTTCTCACAGAAGTCAAACCAGAGATAATCTTCAGCCTTAGTAAATGTAAAAACAAGGTATTCAGGCACAACAGCTTGAAAAAACGTACGTCAATTAAAAAAAAATCTAAACAGAAATATAGTGTAGATGCTGCACTTGTAAAGACTCCACAAATGTACCTTTAAACAGACAGACAGGGGACATGTCAAAGCATGTCAGGTCAGACTCAGACTCTTAATGCGCATGCAGACAGACAAAATCCTCCTTTTTGGCAAAAGCAGAGACAGCAGCGTCGCGTGACACGGCTCTAAACAGCACTACACAGAATGCATCCTTAAATGCTGCTCTAACAGAGAGGCTCACTAGCAGGAGGTATAATAAACCCGAGGGGAGCTATCACGACTTAAAGTGAAGATTAAAAGGAAAAAACAAGTCATTAAGCACCACTCAAGCTCTAATTCTACACCGGCTGGCCTCCCACTTGCCATGTCATTACTGTTCAGGGGGTCAGTCACGCATATTTACACTCATTCCTGTACTTCCAGTCACCTCTGATTTGTCTACAGGTCTCTGGTCTTCGCCAAAAAGTAATATAAAAATATGAAAACTGGATGATAGATACTGATTTTAAAGAGCTAAAAATTCCAGTAACTCATAACCAAATAAGCAGATCTCTTTTAATATGGTCAACTTATAAACAAACTCTGGATTGAAGTATTACAGATCATTCACGTCTATACAGACCAAACCATCAACATCTTTCTGCAGACCTCTGGGTCATGCAAAAGCCAAATTTCTGGTGCTGTTTTGACACATGCAAGTGCTTTATGACCTCTTCATGAGCTCTGAATCAGTAATTACGGAACAGATAGATTTTGTTTTAAAACATGGCTAGGCACGTTCAAAGCCATTAGAAAATACTACACATATACACACCGACCAGCCCCTTCATTAAGTACACCTCCTTGTCTCTACTCTCATTGTCCATTTTATCAGCTCCACTTACCATATAGGAGCACTTTGTAGTTCTACAATTACAGACTGTAGTCCATCTGTTTCTCTGCATACTTTGTTAGCCCCCTTTTATACTGTTCCTCAATGGTCAGGACCCCCACAGGACCACCACAGAGCAGGTATTATTTAGGTGGCGGACCATCGGATAACGTGGTGGTGGTGTTAGTGTGTGTTGTGCAGGTATGAGTGGATCAGACACAGCAGTGCTGTCTACATTAGTGTAATAGTATTGAACTTAAACCTTTAACTAAGTGGTGACTGTCCATTTAGTAGTAGTCTATCCAATAAGAAGAGCGTATAATGAAACCCCTCAGAAATGCCCTCAGAATAGCTCTGTCTCACATCAGACACGTCTACTTGTTACTACATAAAATACAAGGCCAATACATCGATCAACCCCATCACTAAGTGAGATACTGTTATGACAACAGTGTCTTACAATCTGAACGTAATAGCTGGATATAAAGCTGTCAAATTCATACTCATATTCCATGCATGTGTTGATGTAGTGGAAGGTTAGCATTGTGGTGGAGACGTGACATCATGTGTGAGCCCCCAGCAATCGTGACTCAATCATCACTGCTAAGCCCTGTTATTAGCACCACACACACACACTCACACACACACACACACACACACACACACACACACACACTCACACACACACACTGCACTACACTACATGATTCTTAAGTTCCACTACATATATTTGTATACTCTGGATCAGCATCTGGATTCAGCAAAAGTCAATACAAAATATTCAACAAGTTTAAATCAGCGGAAATTATTATAGGCACTTTTTGCACTACAATACCTGTATGAACAAAAAATTAATTATATTCACCACAGAAGTGTCAAAATATATAGATTATTCTGAGGTTTTATAAGTTGGAAGACAATCAATTCACCATTATTACCATTTAAAATGCAAAACAAAGTGCAATAATTTTTTTTAAAGGCCCTATCTCCTGGAGATCCACCACCCTGCAGAGTTTTGCTCCAAACCTAATCGAGCACACCTGATCCAGGTAATCAAGGCCTTCAGGGGCATCTGACTATATGAGCCAGGTGTTGGATCTGAACTCTCCAGGGTGGTAAATCTCCAGGAAATGGAAGGAGCACATTAAGTGACCCTTCTTAGTCCCACAACAGGGAAATTTCACCTCCACATTTTACCCATCTGTGCAGTGAAACACCACATACACACTAGGGGGCAGTGAGCACATTAGCCCGGAGCGGTGGGCAGCCCTATCTGCAGTGCCTTGGGAGCAGTCGGGGGTTAGGTGCCTTGCTCAAGGGCACTTCAATCACGTACTGTCGACTCAGGGGATCAAACCGGCGACCTTCCAGTCACAAGGCTGGTTCCCTAACCTCCAGCACACGACTGTCCCCACAAACTGCTCTGCAACAGATGAGCAATCGTCTCTGACTTTGTTAAAGCTTCAAAACGTGACATTTGTTAAAACAACCCATTCTAATTTCATTATTTATGTGTCATGAAAACGAACAAACTGGCATATATCCACCTACTCGGCCTACAGCAGTGTAGCTCCGCCTATTTACTCTCATGTTATGAGGAACGTGTGCTTTGCTTGAACTGCTTTTTAAATAAAAATTAAGCACAAAATATGGCAGCCAATCAGATCACAGCTCATTTACATGTTGCATATTAAAGGCATAGTAACAAACAGACAGGGATAAAGAGGTTGGAAATGTAAATCTGAATTACAACTGTTTCAGGTATGTACATCTCATGCTGTGGCCAAATAAATGTGAAAAACAAAATGTAAGAAAAATGTAGGACATGGTCTCAAGCCCAGCTATATTCTCCTGAACTGAATTCAAACTCTGTCAACAAAAGAGCGAAACTTTACATGGGAGCCTAATTAACCATAATATCGATACATAATCACAACTGTCCACTGAAAAACATCACAGTATATTATACTGTATTTACATAAATACAGTGAGCAAACAACCCAGTAATGCATAAGCTTGGATTGCAAATCATACAGAATTCCACTACTGACCCCAAGCCATCCTGATTCAATCTAATCATAAAATGTACACATAACAAAACTGACCCATAGAAACATTCAATTTCTATCATACAAATTTCATCTAATGTTTCTATTCTAGGCAAAGCCTGATAACATCATCCACACAGATTATCCATGTCCAAATACACGCTTGCACGCAGCTGCAGGAGGACCTTCAGCACAGTTCCCATACCACACATACGGATGAACGAGTTAAACATGTCTCACCATCATCGTTACGTACTCCACATCGCAGAGAAACGTGCAGACAAAATCAATCACTTCATCCATTCATAGAATAAATATCCAAACTCATTTGATTTAGTCTGAATCTCAGCATAGCTTCTTAGTTTTAACTCACAGATGCCACTACTGAAATGATTTCAGAATTATATAAAAGTAATATAATAAAAGCAACAACATCAATCAGGCAAAAGGATTTTAAAAGCATACGCACTGAATGGAGAGAGGTTTCCGCAATCAGGTTGCCAGATTGTCTGCAGAAATGCTGTGTTCAGATTTAATTCTGTTTCGGCCTGACCGTGACCCGCTGCTTCAGAGCAGACCAGCGGCCGTCTTTCTAAAAACACTGCCGCACACTGACCATACAGCAGAGAGGGAGGGAGAGAGAGCGAGAGACAGAGAGAGAAAGAGAGAGAGAGATGGGGGCGTGTGGCATGGTTTAAGGCATTAGTGGAGGTGCCCTCACACCTCTAGAGTGACCCTGACTCCGCCTCATTTTGACAGGAAATGAGATCACTGCAGTCAGTCTGAGCCTTACATACACTTTCTGAGTGAGATGTGAAAGGAAGACAGGACATTTGTCTCTTTCTCTGTTTGTGAAATCGTAGTAAAACATAACGCAGGCAATAACTGCACAAAAAAAGTCTACATATTCGAGCATGAAGGTGGTTCTTCAAGTGTTCTTTAGTAAAGGGTTCTTCTGTTGTTACAATAGAAGAACGCTTTTTGGTGCTATATAGAACTCTTTTCAACAAAGTTCTGTGTAGAACCGTCTTCTCTATCAATCTGAAGAACCATTTAATGATGCAAAGACCCCTTAATCATGCAAAGGGTTCTTTGAGTGTTCATGGTTCTCTAAAGAAACATTTTCTTTACTAAAGAACCCTTGGAGAACCATCGTTTATAAGTGTGTACAGTACAGCACACAGCATGGGTGCCAAACTTACGGAAGCCCATTCTCACCATATATTATTCTTTTTTAAAAAGACATTGAGTCTCCACTCTGAGGTGAAGCCTGTGCTACACAAGTGACCACTTACAGTAGAAGGGGGGGGTCAGTGAGGAGTGGATTATTCAAACAGAACGCTCTCACCGACGGTAGGTTAGCCTCAGTGAGCTAATCGGCTAGCCACTGCACGTACACTGCATTTACTTTGCAATGTAAAACGTTTCTTTGAGAAATCTGAACATGACCCTGTTGTAAAAAGACTACAAGTACCATAAGGATTCAAACCTGATGGTTTTCTTTCTAATGGCTTAACAGTTACTGTTAGAAACAAATTCCTGTAGGACACCTTTAGATCCCATTAAGAAACCATCAAATGCACCTGGAATTAGTCTCAGAACACCTTCTAAATCATTAGAATCCTTTACACTGTGATATCAACCCATCAGGGAAACACAAAATACCGTTAGAGACTCTTGGACACACTTTGAATGGTTTCTATGCTTTTTTTCAGCAGGGAATGTAAATGTCTAGCTATTAACTTGGTGTTGAACTGTGGTGTACTGCCTTATTGTTGTTAGCCGTGTAGCCTTTAGCATGCTAACGAGGCAGCTAGCTGAGATGAAGTTGCATCAGCAGACTATAACAGGTAGAGTAGTTTGTAACTTCAAGCCCAGCAAATCAATGTTAAGGTTACGCATTTTAAAGTAGTTTACTGCTATGGCTTCTTAACAGCTTTGTCCACCATTATTTTTGGCTTTGAAAAGGGAATCACGTCAGATCACAAAGATTTCTGGGCTAGTCCTTCTGCCAAAATTGACATTTGTGGTCACTCGGTCCTTCAAGGGCTCACCTAACACCTTTCACCTTAGCTTATAAAGTAACAGAACGTCCCCTAAGATGGCGCCAGGGATTCCCTCGAGGAGAAAAGACAAGGCTAAGTGCACCAGGGGGTGTTATAACCAGTATTAAAATGGGTGGAAAATCTCAACTTAGGCTGTTTGCACACTTAGTTCATCTGCTAAAATGTGCACTACATTTTGGACTTTTGTGACATTCTATCTTTTTAATTTAGTTCGGTTAGTTTCACACTGAAACAGCTGAAGTGCACCAATTTACAAATGTGGGTTGTTTGTTTATTGTTCAGAAATGTTGCCAGGATACAACCGCTCTGTTACCGTCGCACTGTCATCCTGGAAGAGACTCTCATCAGGATAGAAATGCTTCATCACAGGATGAAGGTAATCAGTCAGAATAACCAGGGAATAGTGGACACAATTTACTGATGTCTTTTCTATAGACCTCACTGTTGGTATTAAAACACTGCTCAGTTGATCAGTCTTTGTGACTGAAGCTCCTGCCATTCGTGCTCCAATAATGAACCCACAAAGTCACTTAGATCATTTCCTTTTGCCATTTTGATCCAAATGGGCATGCTGAGTATTCTGAAAGCAGTCTGAAAGCATCCACACTCATTATGTTTTTCCACTCATTTATTCACATCTCAACGCTAAGGATGCTGCCAAGCGAGGCTGCATTTTTCAGCCGTTACGTCCCTGTAGGCTGTCTCGTTTTGTAGGATCCTTTGCAGTCCTTTGTTTCTAAGAAATCGAAGGACTAAACTGACATATCCTTCAAGACCTCCTGTCTCCCATAATCCTTCAGTTACAATGCAAAAACATCTGCCTATGGCAAAATGCTGTAGTGCCAGACTTCGCAATGAAATGTAATGAAACATAAGATGTAAATGTGACATTACTCACTGATGTGTTGGTACTAGTGTTGCAGTACTTGAGTCCAGTCTCTCGAGACCATAAATTAACGGTCCCAGTCTTGTCTTGGTGTCAGCATCATTTTGACTCAGTCTTGTCTCGATCTTGGGGTAAGGTGGACCAATGTCTCCATCCTGGATAACTGGAAACTGAACTTTTTCCGAATCTGTTCACTGCTAGTTGAGGACCTAATCGATCCATTCCATGACGGCTATTATTTGTTTGTCGATGTTCATTGATTCCAAAATCCAATAATAAGTTACAATGCAAAGTTGGACCAAGACTTTCAAAAGAATGAATAATATTTTAAGCTATACATTATTCAATGTTATATTTTACACAATATATTATAAAATCTATCATTATGAACTCATATCATGTGTTCAATTTACTATGAACTACAAACTAATTTCAGATTTTTCTGTTGTTTTTCTTTTTAATATATACTTTTATCATTTCTATAACCTAGTCTCGGTCTTGTCTCGATCTTGGTCACTCCTGGTCTTGGTCTTGACTCAGATTCAATGTGTCCAGGTCTTGGTCTTCACTCTGACTTGGATCTAGTGGTCTAGATTATAAAACACTAGTAGGTACGGCCTCCTCAGGCCACAGCATCCTTCACTTTAAGACACACGTTACATAAGATGAGTTATAAAAAAAGAAACAGGGAGGTTTTATAGAAAAAGCACTTCATAAAGTCAGATTTATTTTCTAGTTCTGACGTTGTATGTTCTAGTTCTCCTACAAAGTCAAGATATATTTGTCCTGAAAATGTAGGAAAACAAACACACATACACACTTGCAATGCAGTACACAGCACGTGCTCTTCATCCATCATGTAAACAGTTTCAGAATTATGGGTCTGGATTTGGGGTCAAGCAGCAAAGATGCAGGAGAAGCTCAGTGTTCTCAGTGCTTCACTAGCCTGAGCCACAGATTACTCAAACTCTCTACTTCTTTCTCTCTCTCTCCCTCTAATCAGTGCAACTCGTTCCCCATCCATTCGCTCTATTCAGTGCTCTATATGCCCTTTTAAGGAAGAATAATCACGAGGTCTTTGCACCAAACTGGATGGCCAAAAATGTGTCAGAAAATCCAAGAACACTGTATCAGTGACTGGAATAATAAGCATTGAGCAAAGGTTGAAACTAAACTGAACAGGCAAGTTTATATATGGAGTGAAATCAAGTTCACACACACAGACAAGCTCTCTCCTGTGAATGAGTGCTGTCTTAACCCTGAGAAAGGAAATTCATTAACAACGATTACAAAACATGTCACTTTATATTATTACTCACTCGTCAAATAATGAAACATACTTTCAAATTCCTCTGCGTGCTACAGTCCTTTTTTGTACTGGTTATTCCTTCCCTGCGGGTAACCAAGTATCACGAACTCATTTTGACAGATCAAAATTATTCCTTATTGGTAACATTATTAGTATTAGTAACTACTGTGTGTTCCAAACATGTTTTACAATAAAGACGTGGATAACAACATCACCCTGAACATGGGCAATGACACCGCTATCATTCCAGTAATGCTATCATCAAGGCAATCTTCACATGGCTGCATGCCACCAACGGTTGCGTACCATCACTGATTGCATAAACTCTGCTGTGAGGCACAGAATGTTTTGTTTTCCCACCAAACAACATTTAAATACATGTAGATGCAGTTTTATTAGTATAGTGTGACGTATTTGTTTAGCCAGGGGATTCAACCCCAGTGGTGCTGCCCACTATGCTATACCAACTGCTAAGCAGTGGCAAAGTGTGACTACTAGAGCTAGGCCTCCAATTTGGGCGATAAACGTCAAAACCCAGCCAAAACGAGGATAAAACAAATCCAGGATAATGCTAATTTCTGCTAGCATCCCTATGGGATTCTAGTAGTTTGATAGGCTAAGCTAACAGAATTTACATGAACATTTTTTGGCTGTTCTAGATTAAACATGGATATTTCAGGCTTCTAAAAGACATATTTTACTTGAAGCTTGTGACAGATACATTAGCATTAGCATATGCTTTTCCCTGAAGCAGGTTCAGAGCGACTCTTTCAGCAAAGAGGCCTGGTATAGATCTGCCATCATTTCTATTTTGAACATTTATTAGGCTGCCGTTTACAGCATTCATAGTGATGCGTCTTCCAGAAGACCTAGAGCAGGGGTGTCAAACTCAACCACTAAATGGGGTATATTAAAAAATCTCATCAAATCTGTGGGCCAGAGAACAAAATGTTTTCATTTCATTTTTAATTAATGTTGTGCTATAACCCGAACTGGCCATTCACAATATGCAAAAACCTCACCAGTAAAATATAGGTACTTATAATAGACCTTGAAATGGTACATGTATACTTAAAAAAATAAAATTTAAATGTCCCTGCATGTACATATACACAATTTCTCTTTTTTTAAGACACCCCCCATCCTTCTGTGGTATTGATATGCAGAGAATGTTGTTTGTGTGTTTACTGTCAAAATTAATAAAAAGTTATTAACAAAAAAAAGGAGCTCAGTCTTCTAAACCTACCTATTTGCTTGAAATAGACATCTGGCATGCTGCAAGTTCATTAATACGAGAGCTAAATTTCTGAGCTGTTGAGCTGACGTTAGGTGTTTATGTTGGTTGAACTGCAGCTGAAATGCAGCTAGTGTGTTTGGTAATATTACAGGTGTGAAGGTGTTCAGAATTGAGGTGTAACCACTGTCCCATAGATTGCTGTTGGGGTAGGAGAGTCAGAGCACACATTAAATTGCAGTGCATGCTGGGGACTGTAGTGCAGCGCATTGTGAAACGGGCTAATATTAACAGAAAATTAAAATACTTTTGCGGGCCGGACAGGATTGTGTGGGCCTTGTGTTTGACACATGGGACTTAGACTGACATATTTCACACAAAAAGGTCCTACCTATTGGTAATCAAAAAGTGACTGGTTGATTCTTTTGTCACATCGTAATTATGCTGATAGTTACTCTAAACGCATTAGGACTTCTGTTCAGCTCTTGATGTCCTAACCAACAGCTCAATTAGCTATGTCTACCTTGCAATATCTACCTAGATGCCACAGAGAATTCCATATTGGCCAAATTTCTGTAGGCCATTTCAAGAATTTAACTCTTTAACTTTGTTTTCATCTAGAAAAAAAACAAGAGTAGTACTGAAATACTTGCAGAGTTTAAATACAAGCATGATTCTATTTAATAAAAATGAACTAAAAATGTATTTTTTATGTGTACTACGTTAAATACTATACCATAATAACTGTAGACGTCTGAGGGTTAAACATTATATAAGTGGATCATTTATCCCTATTGTTCCCCAGACAGGACAAAACCACAATTAACACACTAACACTCAGTACTACAGCAGTGTGGGCACACAGCAGCTTAGGATCAGCACAGGTCAGTGAGGCTGACCATGCTGGCTTAAGCTATTTTGGCAAACGGCCTGGTGCCCCAGTCTACAAACACAATCTGGACACAGCTGTGTGTCCTCAAGATGGTTTGTGCGTTGGGTCATGTGGAATGGCAGCATGCAGGGAGTCCACCATTAACAGCTGCTGACTTTAAACACACATACATACACACCATTCTGTCGGCAAATTTATAATAAACTGCAGGCACACATTGGCAGGGTCACCACTGACCCATCCAATTCACAGTACGATTCTTCTGACAGCTGTCACAGTTTTGAATGATGTTCAAGTTTTTTGGCACTTGTATTCTGACTGGATGTCAGCCAAAAACACAGCAACCTTAATTTGACCCCAAAACACCACAGCTGTTATGCCAATCAATCCATTTCTGTGTTTGATATTGGATTCCTGGGGGTGCACCAATCTGGCAACCCTGATATGAATTAATGTTTGGGTATATTTAGCTTGGCATAACTGGATGGCCTAGAAAGCAGATTTAAAACGACAGTGCAGCCAAATTTACACGATTTTCCACATAGTCCGAATGTGGCCGATCAGCTAAGACACGTTTGGCGTCTGCAGTGTTCTTCTTCAAATTTTGCATTCTAGGTTTTTTTTTTTGTTTGTTTTTAATTGGACCTATGCAGCTAATACAAAAGAATGATGCTTCACTAAAAACAGTAGCTTGAAGTCTGGAACTCTTTTCTGTTAGATAGATAGATGGATAGATAGATACTTTATTGACCCCGAAGGACATTTAGCAGCCAGTAGCTGTCTCACAACACAGGACAGTTATAATAATAAGGGTGATACAATATAAAAAAAAAGAAGATATACAAAAAACCTATCTACAGGCATATATACAACTAGAAATATACAAAAATATGCAATAAGATCTATCCTGACATATAAAAGGCAATGCAATAATGAATGTATAAAGAGACACAGGTAACAGCATATAATGACAATACTGAATAAATCTGTGCATAAATTGGTACTGAAATAAAGTGTCCAGGTGTGGAGTGTCCAGATGTGCGATAAGGTGTGCAGAAAGTGCAATATGTACAGTAAGGTGTCCATATGTGCAGATAGATAAAATAAACCTGTTCTGTCCTTTTGTACCACACAGACAAGTCTATTTGAGAAGTTTTGACATGGTTACTTCTTTAATTTTTTACATGGTTTTGACATGGTTAATTTTTTGGGAGAATACGTTTATAATACGTATCCATTACATTTGAAAAATATATACACCAGCTTTAAAATAAACATCAATGCTTGTTTATTAACTACTTCAAAAACAGTGCATGGTGTGTAAAGATGTACTCTAAAGAAGAACTAAAAACAGCTTCTTTAGAAACAAGCTCTGCTAAAGCCTGAGTAGACTGATAAATCAATGTGATGATCAGTTATTACTCTCAGTGTTACTGAGCTCTGCTAAAGCCTGAGTACACTGATAAAGCAATGTGATGATCAGTTATTAATCTCAGTGTTACTGAGCTCTGCTAAAGCCTGAGTGGACTGATAAAGCAATGTGAGGAGCCAGTTATTTATCTCAGTGTTACTGAATTCTTTTAAGGGAATACTGAACCAAACAGTCTCAATCAGTAGTGGACATGCTAATGCTAAGCAGTTCCTCTCTCCAAGTTTGCAGCACTATTTAACATTTAGCCGCTGTTAGACAGATGGTTTGACATTTAGCGAATGATGCCTTGAAAACTGTGGACTTCGTTCACTTATTTGGTGACCATGCAAGCATAATACTCTGAAAAAATGCAGGCAAAACGGCACTTTTGACAACTTCTACCCCTTCACGATTTCAATATCGTATACCATACTAATATTTCTCGATGGTATTAAGGTGTTAAAAAAGGGGAAACTGCCCAACTTATTTACTATATTACAGTATAGTATATATTAACACCAATCAGGCATAACATTATGACCACCTCCTTGTGGAGGACGCTGTTGGCTGGATATTTTTGGTTGGTGGACTATTCTCAGTCCAGCAGTGACACTGAGGTGTTTAAAAACTCCAGCAGCACTGCTGTGTCTGATCCATTTGTACCAGAACAACACACACGAACACACCACCACCACATCAGTGTTACTGCAGTGCTGAAAATGATCCACCACCCAAATAACACCTGCTCTGTGGTGGTCCTGACCACAGAAGAACAGGGTAAAAGGGGGCTAACAAAGTATGCAGAGAAACAGAAGAAGAACTACAAAGTGCACCCATATAGTAAGTGGAGCTGATAAAATGAACAATGAGCATAGAAACAAGGAGGTGGCCATAATGTTATGCTTAATATATGTTATACATTTATGTTAATAGTTTGGCCTCCATGCAACAACCCTATTTTTGAGCTCAAAGTATGGCAATAATATATCGTATCACTTTTTATCCCACCCCTACTGCAAAAGTTTTATCAACATAAAGCACCTATTTGCTAATACTCTGGGTATGTTTAGCTTCAACACTCATATTTATGGAAAGCAGGTTTTGCCTTCATGTTTATTTGACAGTTTTCCTTTGCAGCCTATTGTTAAAAGCACATATCAAAACTATTAGGGCCCAAATGTGGTTTAAACTGCTGACATCACAACAAGGAGATAAAATATGTGGGGTTTGGCATTATTCCCAAGATAGAGCTTTAATCAGTTGTTCCTCATGTAAACAGCTTTCTGTTTAATGTTACGTTACTGCGAGCCAACAAAGAAAGCATGCTCATTTGGATTTAAAACATTTAGAAAAGCCAGGTGTCCTCAATCTTTTTATAAGTAGGGTATCGCTGATCTGAAAACCTCATAAACAAACAAATGGCTATGGACGGGATGGCTAGTGACCACTACAGGAAAATATGTTCAATTAATCTGTAACAAGCACGTTTTTCTCACTTTCAGTCACTATAAAACTAAAGTACTCACTGCTGTTAGCAGCAGTTTAGCGCTAATAGCTGGAGCCTTTAGCTTTAGCTAGTCTGATGCATTAGCTCATTAGCCTCTTTGCTGGAGGAGTCTTTGTGCCTCTAATTGCAATCATTAAATGCAGTGTCAAATCAGTCTGGCTAAAATTAAACCACGGCTTCAGTTTTATCCACACTGGGAACATAAGAGCCATTTCCTACATTATTGTGGCTGTCAATATCAGGATGTTTTGGCCAATGAATTAGATTATTAAAACCTTAGCCAGGAATGCCACTGGGTTACATGTGAGCTCCCTGTACAGTCTCTTGGTATTCAACAACAAAGTGTGAAAAGTCTAGCAACACTATGTAGTTTGCTGATCACATCATAAGTATGACTATAAGTATTACAAATAAGTATTATAGATGTAGATGGTAAATCTATTATACGTTTTCTGTTTTTTTACTTTTTTACATAGCTTGAAAACTCCAGTTACCCTTTGCAATGTGTTAACATTTCACAATGAATGGACCAATAGAAATAGTCTAAAATTACTTTGAAAAAAATCTTGTTATATTAATTTCCATTAAAAGTTAAGAATGTTTTTTTTCTTCTGTAAAGTTACCATTTTGGAAATACAAGGTTTTGTTCCTAACAGTAACAATACATACCTAACTCTTTATGTGGTGGAAAATAGTAAGTTGAATATGATCAACAAAAATCTCATCAGTTGCACCACCTTTGTCACCATTACCACCACAGTCCACCTTAAATACCTCTTTTTACCCCCCAAAACTAAATCATATTTTGGGTAGAAAACAGTAAGGGTGCATTCATACTTGTAGTTTGGTTGCCTTGGTCTGAATCAAAGCAGAAAATTGTATATTGTTGCATTTTAGTTCTGTCTTGCTTAGCATGCACACTAACATATTTAACTCCGAACCAAAGTATGTAAACATATTCAGAATACATTTGGAATACATTTACAGTACATCTTGGACAGCGGAACAGCAGAAACATTTTTTTAACTTAATTTACACTGTTCCTCGCTCTTACTGGTTGGCAGTTTTCTTTGTGTACTTATTGTGTTAATATATTTTATGAAAAATTTGCTTATCATTTAAATGAGGATCCAAAAATTCTCAACATTTTCTTCTATCTCACCGCCACTGCTTCAGTCCACTGCTGCTCCCACAATCCTCCGAGAGGAGGGTCAGTACAACACTGCTACTATGCAAACATATGCATTAATAAGGAGGTTAATTGGTTTGTTCATACCTCAAAAGAGCTCAGTAACTTTGACATTAATAAATTATGATCACATTGATTTGTCAGTCTACTCAGGCTTCAGCAGAGCTCAGTAACACTGAGATTAATAACTGATCATCACATTGATTTATCAGTCCACTCAGGCTTTAGCAGAGCTCAGTAACACTGAGATTAATAACTGATCAACACATTGATTTATCAGTCTACTCAGGCTTCAGCAGAGCTCAGTAACACTGAGATTAATAACTGATCACTACATTGATTTATCAGTCCACTCAGGCTTCAGCAGAGCTCAGTAACACTGAGATTAATAAATGATCATCACATTGATTTATCGGTCCACTCAGGCTTTAGCAGAGCTCAGTAACACTGAGATTAATAACTGATCATCACATTGATTTATCGGTCCACTCAGGCTTTAGCAGAGCTCAGTAACACTGAGATTAATAACTGATCACTACATTGATTAATCAGTCCACTCAGGCTTCAGCAGAGCTCAGTAACACTGAGATTAATCACTGATCATCACATTGATTTATCAGTCTACTCAGGCTTTAGCAGAGCTCAGTAACACTGAGATTAATAACTGATCATCACACTGCTTAATCTGTCTACTCAGGCTTTAGCAGAGCTCAGTAACACTGGGATTAATAACTGATCATCACATTGATTTATCAGTCTACTCAGGCTTTAGTAGGAACTTCAGTGTTCGTAAAGAGGCCTTTAATTGAGGTTCTCCTTAGAGTCTGTCTAATGAGCATGTTTCCTATATGCTGGGCACTGATTCTAAAATAGTTAACACACAAGCACTGATGATGTTTCTTTTAAAAATGGTATTTTTTTAACTTAGTGGGTAAGTATTCTGAAAGTATTCTCCCAAAAATGCAAAAAGTAACTGGACTGAATACAGACACTTAATTTCTGTATGTATTCCCAATACTTGTATTCTGTTACATCCCAACTCTGGCCTTAATACATAATATAATTTATGTGTGCAGTCAAATGTGTATTACAAGTATTTTACAATGACTGCAAATGTGCCTCAGCCTCATTTCAAAACTGAAACTATTCATTCAGAGCTTAAGAAGAGAAGATAAAACACATGTACGTATCAAAACAGCATCAGAAACTCGTCTTTTCCATGAACCAATGAGGTTCTGCAGAGAGGAGACGATGGGTCATTCTGTCTTTGGTCCATTTAGATGTCTTTGGTCTGTACTGCGTTGATGCTTCAAACGCTTCATTTTCAAGCAAACCAAGACTGACCTGATCAGTCTTTGTCCACATATTTGAGTTCAGATGGTCTGAACTCACTTGCTCTAAACAACCGCACTAGCAGAGCAATCACACCCGGGCTCATTTTAATCAACCCAAACCTGCCAAGTCCCGAACACACCCTTACATTACCAGACCACAAGTAACAATCATACCCAGTGCACTTTCAAGGTCACGAATATCAGCTGTACTACCTTCATCATTTCCATCAGTCAATTTTAAAGGCTTCTATTCACACTGGCCCAAATTCTAAACATTTTTTTTTTTAAATCTCCTATTTGTATGTAACACATGCATGTAACACTGTTCTATTACCTCAGATCAGCTTGTAGTCCATGATTCCTCTCATACATCCTTCAGTTTCCAGAGTTCAGTGATTAAAATTCGGTAATGTGGGTTGACCTCAGCTAGCTAGCTGTTCTTTAACGACTCCATAAAGAAGTGTCAGTGCCTGCTGTGCTCGGTCAAACCAGTGGCTCTCCCTCCGTCTTCCTTTCTCTCTCTGCTTCTTTTACTTCCTTTTGCCCCCGCAGGCCTGTGCAGCTAACACAGAGGGCCCAGACAATAGGTGACTTCGCTCAACTTGCGCAAACATCACCCCTCCCCTCCCCAGCCCTCTCTTTCTTTCTCTCTCATCTCCCTTTCTCTCCTCCCTCGCTCACTCCGTGTTTCATATTTCAACAGGACTCTTTCAGCGCTCTCCAATATGTTCGGCTGGCTGTGGTGGAGGAAGGGAGATATCTGTTCGTTACTCTATATGATGAGATACTTGAGAAGAGAGGCGGCAACATCTAACATGACACATATAAGGTCTATTAGACATGTGCAGGGTCAAGTAACGTGCTTTAAGGTGATTAGCTAAAGACAGTTAGCGTAGAACGATGTTACAGAGGTTGAATGCTTGTTCAGTGCTACTTAGTGGTAGCATTTGTTACTTTCAGGACAGCTGCCATGTTCAGATGGTGTAGAAAAATCAAAAAAGGACAAAAATGGACATTTTTTTGTGGACAGTGATGATATGCTAATCTGAAACTAAAGAAGGCATCAGTATTGACGGGCTGATATCAGCAGAAAATGCTGGATTGGATATGGTGGGTGGGATAAAAAGAATGAATCCGATCCACTTCTGTAACAAATCTGTCATGAAATAGCACTCTCTCACACTGTGATGTGCTGTGTATTGCTTCTCATGGGGTAGAGTGTTTAAGTAGTTTACGCATGTTAGCCTGCTTTCAGATGTTCACCTTTAGTGAAGTGTATCGAATCAGCATCAGCATCAGCATAAGCCAATACTCATGATTTTAATATATATAAAAAACGCTACCCAAATCTATGAAGGCAGTTATTATCTGATAACATTGTACATACTGTGCTAGACAAAATCCAGTAAAACAGGACTTATTAAACTAATTAAATTCGATTCTGCTCTCTTTGTAATAAAACATGCAGCTGGTCAGTGTTTAATTACTGATGTTAATACACTCATATGCTTAGAAATGCATGTGTATCACCATAACAAAAAATATCACAATAGCAATAAAATATCATCGTATTGCTTACCCCTAGCATGTACTTTTTTAACTCTTTAAGTGCTTGAGCTTGCATACTTATCTGAAAAAATCATAGTGCATCCAACAATATAGGAATAATATATCCACCTTATGCATATTTTATACAGTGACAGAAGCAGAGTAGCTCACAGAAATCATGGTTCACTCTAGCCAGTGTGGACATGTACACTGTAACTTCTCTGGCAGCAGATATAAACGAGTTTAAGGGGCTGTCGCCAAATTCTCAGAACGGATCTTACCATTCAGACAATCCATATAGGCTGTTGTATATGTGCTTGTCTCTCTGTTAATCTTCTATTCAGAACATGTGCGTAACGTAAACAGCAATGAGCCTGGGTGCAAATGCGAGTGGCTTTTATTCAAATCAGCCTTAAAAGACTCCAGAAACTGATCAGCAGAGGTAAACAGACAAGTCCATAATGATGCAAAACAGAAGAAAACAGAACTAAACTAGAAACAAAAACCTAACAACGAGACATGTGAAAACATGCAACAACAACAGGGTCAAATAGACAATGCAAGACAAAGGGACTGAGCAAACACAGAGGTATAAATACACTGAAAGGAAACAAGAAACACCAGGGACTTATAAGAGTGCAGGGCTACAGACTACAGACAGGTGGGACAGAGGATAAGGAGGCAGGACCAGGGAGGAGATACGGACCAAAACAAAAGCAAAAGCACATGGCAAGACACACGAGGGAATGAAAACAAAGGCAGAAACAAAGAGGGCAAGACAGGATGTTACAATATGGAAGGGGTCTGTGTTTAAATTATTGAGCTGCTTATAGATGTGTAACAATGCATCGTGAGATCTAGAGCCAACAGTAAGAAGTTATGGTAACACTTCACTTGAAGGGGGTCTACATAACGCATTCATAACATCTTATATAAACATAAACACTTCATAACATGTTCATGAACAATTAAATCAGCATTCATAAAGCATACATGTTTTACATGATATTAATATGGACTACCATGTTATTTTATAGAGATATAGTTTTATTGTATAATAAATGTTCTTATTTTGAAAAACTATATTATTTTCAGTAAAAACCCCTAATTTCTGGACAGCCAAAATGAAAATGACCTTGCTCTATCCCTTTGGTCATTAAGTGCTTTGACACTTTGGCACACCATCATACTAATATTCAGACGGATGACTATACCTAAGCGTATTTAAGAGTAATTTACTGTCCATGTAGTAAAGTGACACGCAAAGCAAATGCTTAAGAAAAAACAACAAAAGTATAAGTGAAATGAGGACCTTTATTTTGAAAAATGTATCTCAGTAAAACTACTTCTATTTTGAAGAATGTATCTAAATAAAATTACATATTAGTCTCCATTAATATAACGTAAAAAACCTTTATATATCCTTTATAAGTGTTGATTTAAACATTCATTAACATGTTATGAAGCATTCATGTAAGATGTTATGTCACTTAATTTTTCTGTGACAATCTAAATATTTTTCTGAGGGTTTAATACAGACAAATTGTTCATCTTTTGCTTTTGTATTGTGCTTGTATCGAGCATTTTGAGACCACACTTGGTTTCGATATCAAAGTCAAAATTCTGGTATTGTGTCTGTAATATAGATTCTCTTTTAGCCCTAATTTGACAAAATGACATCAAGCAATTGTGGAGATGTAGGCATGTTCTAATTCGTCCAGCACTTGAAGAGAAACATTTAAATAATTAAACACTTTAAAGGCTATTTGATGAAAGGACCTGTTGAAAGGCCAACACATGGCTTAAGACGATACCCTAACAACAAACCTGTCAATCAACCCATCACCATTTGTCTGTTACGACATTTCTGGGAAAAAAAGGCCATTGTCATCCTGTTTGCTGGTCTCTTCATGCTTGTCAGTCTAGCTTTTCTTACCCCTCTTTTCAGTTTGCACACTTCTTGTAAGAACTCAAGGCTCAGTTTAATCTGTGTTGACTTTTTTTGGTTTCTCTCCAGAACCTGGTTCTCCTATTAATGTTCTACTATCATTAAGGTATTATAAGAGATACGCTAGCTTAGTTTATATCTAACCCCAGATAATTATGAGCTTTAGAGTGAGTAGGCCATAGTTGAACTAATGTGGTGACTGAATCTGTGATGAGCTCCCTGTGGAAGTGAGGGGTGGAGGGGTGGGGTTAACCTCACACCCCTGGACAGATGGATGAGCCAATAAAGCTTCCACTGACAACGATTAGCGTAGAATTAGCCTGCCATCAGTCTGTGAGATGTGGAGATTGATAACACAGCTGCATGTCTTACTGGGGCTCTGTCTCAAATCAGATCAAGGCCCTGTTCCTGTAGTCTTGAGCCATTTTCTAGGCAGTCCCAATGAAGGAATTACCTTATGGTACTAAAACAAAGCAGACAGACTTATCTAGTGTATCCCAGAGTCAACTGCAAACCACAGCAAGCAACAAGAAAATGATAATTTACCATGGCGGATAAATCGCCAAACACCAAACTGCAAAAGCTTCAGGCACCTAAGAGAATTTTAGAAAAAGCTATTTATCTGGGCAGTAGGCCTGTATTTGCTCAGACAAACACAAAAAACTATTTACAAACCTCTCCTCATGTCAGCCCTGTATGTACTGTAAGTACCAAACGCCTGGATTGGCTAATCGGTACTTTATTGTGTTGAATTAAGTGTGCTAATCGCAATTTACCAATCTGAATAAATCCATGTAATGGCTGGGGCATTGAGGAGAAATCTGGAACCAAACTTTGCTCTTCAAACTCGCTTTTTTAGGAAAAAAATTGGGATTACTTTTACTGGTATTTATGTTTATTTGCATCTATTCTAAAGATACATAGTGCTATTACAAACAAACACACAGCCAAGATAAATAGTTTTAAATAATATGCTTGGTTGCCTTTGCACCTTACTGTATAAACAGAGTATCACTATTATTTGAACAATCGTTAAAGTACATTCATAATTTCAGGATTTTAAACTGATGCAACAGCAAAGCAAACTACTATCGGGCTGCCCACACAGACAAGGTTATGCATATTGCAGCGATGCACATGATTAGCCTGTTCTGAAGTTGTCGACGAATGGCAAAGTAGTTGGATGGCTTCACAGCCCTCATTCGTTAGCTTCTCTCCGCATAACACACACAACAGTTTTGTCACGTTAGCCTTCCCCAGTGGTAATGAATCCACAGGTTAATATTATAAAAAATATTACAACTTTTCTCCTTGAAATAGTATGACTTTTTTCGCGAAATATCACAACTTTATTCTCAAAATATCATACCGTACAACTTTTTTTCTCGAAATATTATGACTTTATTCTCAAAGTCTACTATTTTTATTTTTACAGTGGCCCTAAAACGCCATCGTAGTGTCCATGTGGTTGTGAACGTCTGCCCTAGAAACTTACTTCTACATCTTAGACAACGCTGAAACCGTGAGTTAGTTAACTTCATATGTAACAAGTTAGTTTGAGACACATCCTGGGATTTTGTGGGTTTGTGCGTAACGTAATAAAACACACTCACAGGTCAGACAACCATCTTTACGACATACGTTAATTCCATACGTGCTTGAAGAGGCAGTCTGGACAAGACGGATGGGTCCTTTGACACGCTGGCTAGAGCAGCTAATGTGCAAGAAGATTTGATATGGGATGTTGCCTGAGAAACTCCATCTGTCACTGTCCTTTCATCTTGAAGTTTCTGAGCCTGGATTCTACTGAAAAAACATGAGCCACAGGCCAACTGAGCGTGATTTGACACAAATGTTGAGGACAGGAAGGCTACCCCTCTAAACACACACTAAATTCAGAGCACGCTTTCAAAACACAGCTGGTTTGTATGAAGGCATTCGTGTTTGAAATGGGAAGTAACATTAATCCAACATTAATAATAGTGAGTTCATTTGAGTAAACTCCACATGCAACACATAACAGAAGGCCAAAATATCTCAGACATCAATGCTTAAGGTCCTTTGAGGTTAATATTTGTGCTAGCTGTACATTTGCACGTGCATATATAGGTAGCAAATCAGCCATCAAGGGTTAATTTGTTGCCTGTAGGACTTGTTTTTTTGTATCCATTGACTGTCTTACCCTCTTTATTCTGTGTATATGTGTGGTCATTAGCCAAAGACCTCACAAGTAGACCTTAGTATGAATCATGATAAGCACTTCAAGAAGGAAAAGTGACATGAAATTAAAAATTCAATGGCCCAAACCTATTAGAGACGGAATGGGGGAAACAAAGACAGAAAAGAAGAGAAGACATGTCATCTGCAGATACAAAACAGATATGAGATAAGACAAAAAATGGCTAATACAGAATGAATTAAACAAATAGAGAAAGGGGGCAAAGCGAGCAGAGGCTGATGGCTCAATAGCTGCTGGCTTGGCAGCAGCTACAAGACTTGAAAGAACTAATCTTATTAGTCTGACGGCCTGGGCTGGACACAGAATGAGGGGCCAGACAGATGGACATGGGGGAGCAAATCAGCAAGAATAGAGAAGAGGGAAGATGGGGGAACTCAGAACACTGAGTGAATAAAAGAGAAATATATGGGAAAGATGGTATAAAGAAGATGATGGACATCATTTTACTCAATTTTGTGGAACGTTTTGTAAAAAAAATCTTGGCTGTATTTAAAGAGATATGGGGTCACTTACTGAACTAAACTTGGTTAAAAATATTTAGTCTTTAGGCACAACGTATGCCACATTTCATGTTTCAGTTTTTCTGATTTGTTAAAGTCAGAAAATAAACAGCAACTGTACATTAAATATGTGCAAAAAAGAAGATGTGTATTTGTTTTCACTTTTAACAGTACGGTATCCAAATTTTTACAAATGCATGTGGTACACTCTAAAAAACATGGTGCTTCAATGGTTCTTTAATAAAGAACATGGCTCTACATAGAACCATGAACACTCATCGAACGCTTTGCGTGATTAAAGGGTTCTTTGCATCATGAAAGCATTCTTCAGACTGATGGAAGGCTCTATATAGAACCATATATGGTTCTTTTATTGTTACAAGCTTGTTATTGTAATTATAGCAAAACCCTTTTTGGTGCTATGTAGAACCATTTCATGCTTAAATGGTTCTTTTCACGGTAAAATGGTTTTTCAGACTGATAGAGAATGAGCTGTTTTCTGAAAACGGTTCTATATAGCACCCAAAAGGTTCTTCTATTGTTACGATGTCAAACTTATAACAACAGAAGAACCCTTTTGGGTGCTATATTGAGCCCTTTTCAAAAAAGTTCTATATAGAATTGTCTATAGCACATTCATGCACATTCACGACATTTAATCATGCAAAGGGTTCTTTCAGTGTTCATGGTTCTATACAGAACCATTTTCTTTACTAAAGAACCCTTGAGGCACCATCTTTTTAAGAGTGTACAGGATTTTTTTGACCTGCCATGATAAAGCACTTGTGAAGTGTTACTGTCATCTTAAAGCAACATACATGAAATCTGCCCCAAAATGTACTCGATTAGCCAAGACACGCGTATGAATTCTGCTTCTTTACTTTTTCAGTGGAGCAAAAGGCTAATGTAGCTAACAAGCAATGAAAGTGTATAGCCACCATTTTAGCATCAGGCAAACTGCTTGCCAAAATTAAGTAAAAACTGTTAAGTAATCTCAAATAGACTTGCTTATGTTGCTTATATATTTTCATCTATAAAGATGGAAGCTGAACTATTGCTTAAACAACAGAATACAGACTGAGTAGTAGAGACCTGACTTGGACAGACACTGATTTGGGGGGCAGGGGTTGAGGGAGCCGGGGTTCAGGGTGACTTTCTGCTTCACTAAGTCACTAAATCTCTTTCTCACACACACAGACACACGCTCAGACACACACACACACACCGCTGTACCCTCTGGAATTCCCCTTGTGTCCTGCAACATTTTTTCCAGCTGAGTGCCCGGCCCCTTCACACAGGCCACTAGCTAAAGGACCTTCTGTGCATATTTGCCTGTTCATAACTCCACTCAGCTCTCCTGCCCAACAGATTCCAGGTGTGTCCAGTCAAACTCATATTTGACTTCTCCCTGCTCCACCCACAATGTGTTCTTCCATACCAACTGCTGTGATGTTGAACGTTGACAAAAATCTCATTCAGCCTAATGGCCTAATACCAGTGGCCCTACAAGAGATAATTAAAGTTGAACTGAACTGAACTGAATGCTTAGAGTGAGTTATTAATTTGAAATAATCTTTATTTTGTATGCAGGTGAAAGGTCTGTTAAAACACATCAAGTGGATTTGGTCATAAAATCAAGCTACACAGAGCATAAGCAAAATGACAAGGAGAGCCTTCAGTTCTTGGCCCTTTTCTTAAGCAACAGTCAAGCTACTCGGTGACAAAGAAAGACAAACAGAAGCTAGTAGTTGGACTGTGGCTGGGAAAAGTAAGAGAATATATTTAGCTTTCTGTTTTTGCTCCTATATATGGCTACCACAACACAGAAACGCTGCCAGAAAATCTCACAGTAACTTCAGCCATGCTGTAGTAGACAGTGCTATAAAATACTGGGATAACCTAGCTAGCAAGCTAAGCTGACAAAACTGAAGCTAGTAAACCTTCTGCTTATCCTACTGACCAGAGGTTTATTCCTGAAAAACACCTAAAAAACAACGCGAACAGTGAGTCCTTTCACATGTATAAAATAAACATCATTTCTAATTAGTATTGTACTCTAAAGGCATTTTTCCAATGCAAAAAGTACTAGAACATTTGCCACCCAAAAACTGGAACTGTGCTTTTTCCACTGGCCACTGGTTCAGAACCAAAAGACTGAAGGCTGAAGACTGGTACCAACAGGATCCAATGGTAGTCAAGGGTGTTCTTTTCTGTCTTTGGTAACATTTGCAGCTAAAGCCAACGACAAATTTGTGAATTCTTTCCTCCAGGTGAGGATAAAGTCAGCAAGCACTATTACACCACCAATAAGTGCTAAACCAGGATGGCACGTGGATATGTTGATTTGGTGTTTTTAGAATGATTGCTTTGTTAAAAGTTCATTAACATGACATAAGCTAGAAAGGTAACATTTATCTGCTCATCAGATAAAAAAAGGTTCTGCTTGGCTCTATATATGATACTGACCAGCAAGATGATTACATTTTTAATCAAGTTATTATGATGATTCCAGCTGTCTCAAGCAGGTAGGAGATGAACTTGGACTAGATCTGTAAATTCTAGTTGGTTCGTTGGGTCAGTTCACGTTTTGGGATGTGCAGTGGAAAACAGCCTAAATGGACAAAGTACAAATGTCTATTTTTGCTGTGTACTACAGTTTCTCATTAGGCTGAATGAGATTTTTTTCTGGTGTTCTTTAAACCATGTAAAACCTCGCAAGAGTAGCTATGAAAGAGACATCAGTGGGCGGATCACGAATGGAAGAACTTGCTCTCTCTCCCAGATTTGTGTTCGTGCCTTTCAGAGCTTTTATTAAAAGTGCACCTGGTAAGTACTGAAACCTGTTTCATATCTTATCTGGGTACTTAACTCCCAAAAACCAACGCTAAAGCTTGTTCACACGTATTTCAAGGCTTAAAGGTGAGCGAACAAAAGAGATTGTGCCAAAGTGTGTGTGTTACGTGTGTAGGAGAGAGAAACAAAGAGAGAGACTGACAGCATGAGAAACAAATAGCGAGAGAGATCCAAGTCCCCTTTAACTGCAGGCTTATTATTCAGTGATTAATCTTAGGACTTATTAACTACCATAAATTATTATTAGTTATATTATTAGTAACTAATATGTAAGTATTACAGGCCCTTGAAGTTTAAGGGGTTGAGAGATCTACTTATGTTTGTGCTCTGTGTCATGACTGCAGTGTCTGTTGATTCACCACACACCCACTACGTTATATTGGTTCTATGTCTACATCACATAGCATGAAATAGTTACATGGAATCTGGTGTTTTGATAAGAAGCACAGCTGGGCGCTGGATAAATACGTATTATAGTTCGAAGAACCGCCTTTCCGAAAATGCTGATTTCTGGTAGCTAAACTTAGCAACATAATCTTCTCCAGGGATCTAGAGATGAGAGAACAAACAAGCATCTCTTGTTCTCAGATTGGTACAGAGAATAGAGCAAGTAGTTCCAAAAAATAGCTCTTATTACTAAAATGAAATATTAAAATGTCTCATTCAAGTATTAATTAACTGTAAGTAGTTAATTAATGACAATTAGTGAAGATTTTATTTCGAGTCAAAATGGATACAAAGTACAAGTCACTCATTTTCAGGAGATTTTTCTGGGAAGATAAGATGTAAAATAATCCACTTGCATAAGAAAGGAGAACGTCAAAGGAAAATAAGTGACAAAGCAGGAATATCCAAAAACAGGAGAAAATGGAACAGCTGCGCAAGACCTGGAAGACGACCAAAACTCTCACCATCAGATAAACAGTACTTAAAGCTTTCACCTTTGAAAATCAAGCTCCACTGTTGCTTCAGATCTGAAAAAACAGGTGTTTGTGTCCAAGAATTCCACTGTGAGAAGACGACTCAAAGCTATGGGTGTGAAAAGATGTGTAGCTGTTAAGAACCTCTCTACTCTTCCAGGTGAGGATAAATGAATCAAGTACTATCACATCACCAATATGCACCAGAATGTAAGCTAGGATGGTATGACAATGCAAAACCAACTTCTAAGACTGAACTTTGGAGGTATGGAAAAATATCTGAGCACATTTCTTTAAAAAACTGAAATCATGCCTCCAGAAAACAGCGGAAACTATAATAACGGTAAAAGGTAAACAAATTAAATGCTGAAAACAAGAGTCATTGAGGCTTCCATGCAATTTTTCAATTTAATACATGTTTTCTGCTTTATTTGTGGTGCTAAATAATAATTAATAACTTTTTGCTATTATTTAACATCTGTTTTGACTGGATATTAAGTAAAGGAAGGTAGAGTCTGACCTTTGTGCAGTACTGTATATAATACAGGTTTTAAGGCTGCAAATAACCATCATGTCAACATTACATTATTACATAAACCTAACGAAAGCCCATCTCTGTGAATGTACTACCTATATGGGTACTGTGTGCTTACAAGTTGTAAGGCTCATTGTGTTTGCAGATTTCTACCATGTATTATGTATATTCATCCCAGTGGACAAGCCTAAATGCTAACAAGAGTGCTGTTCTGCTTCACAGGGAGGTCTGTGTGTGCTGAATGGACTTACTGCCCATCCATACACACTAATCCACTTAAGCTGATCAATTTTAATAGGTTCATTCAGGGAATCTGAGGGGGTGAGGGGGTTTGAGGGTCCTTGAGGTACTCACATCTCTTTGCTGTATCCATTTACCATTTATAGATTATAAACCCAGTTGCACCAGAAACAGATGTGTTTCTGGCATAAAAATCCTTATTGAAGTCCTTATGTCAGTGTTTTCTCCCATAGACCATGGGAGAAAACACTGCATAAGAGTATGCTCACATACAATCCACACAAAAATCTAAGCATTTCAAATTTAAGACACCTTCATAAGTTGTACTTGGTCAGACTCATCTCGAACATGTAGCCATGCGGCTGTAAAGAGACCAGGCCGATCAAATATCACTGTCATAATCCCACACAACTTTCAGGATATAAGTGCCAGCAAAAACAGCAAAAGCTAAGCATCCAGACTTTTTCCATATTCCTAATTATAATCAGCTGAGAACCTCCAGAGCAAATAATCTTTGTGATTGTGCACGTGGATCGCATCATGAATGTGACGTTACTCATTTCAAAAATGCTTGCATGCAGGTCGTTTCAGGTGTGTTTACACTAAGGACAGATATGGCTCACTTATACACATGAATGAGTGCTCAGTCATAAGGCAGAAAGATCAAAGCTTTGATCCGAACTGAGTAATAAGGTTTGCGATTTGAACGCAACCTAACAAAACTAGACCTTATAAGGAAACTACAAAAACATACCACTCTAATCAGGCTACTTATTTTATAGACACCCCTCACCCATCCCAGGGCCTTCAAAACATGCCAAGGCATGTCTAGAAAGTAATACTTCACTGAAAAACATGATAGTTCTTACACACAAGGGTGGCATTTGTGTGTGGCAGAGTGTGTCATACCCTGCACTGTCAGAATAAAAGGTACAAACCATGTAAATGAACCCTCAAAAGTACAACATAGCCCTTAAGGTCCAATTATGTAATAGAGTTTTAAAGGTGCACTACGTTCACATTCTCAAAGGGAAATACTCTTAAGACATATAAATGTAGCTTACTGCTTATTTTGTTACTTACCCTAACTAAAGGTACTAAAGACGTATCCTTGAGGATACCAGATCAGTGATGAGCACTGGTAACCCTGAAAGGTACACTGTTGTCCAGTTTTTCTAAGAGTGTCTCTGGGGTGGTACCCTCAAGCGTACATCTTCAGTACCTTTAGTTAAGGAACATAATTGTACCATAATTATAACAATTATATTTTAAAAGTCGCGTTGACTCCATATGACTTGTTTCAGCACCTTCTCATTTTCTTGTTCTGTTTTAAAAAAAGGTACAAATACATCCTTTTTCGCTGGGGGGAAAAATATTTAAGGTTTACTTCTGGACCTTAAGATCATTGTTGCAACTTTGAGGGTACATTTATGTTGTTAGTATGTCAATATGTATGTTTGGTAGGCTGTTTGAAGTACAGTCTGTGTAATATGTCCAGTTAACAGTTCTTTAGAAAAACAAGGACACATTGTCATTGATACGAAGCACTGCTCTTATGAAGCTATCTACAAAAGCTATTTGACTGCTACTGACGCCCCCTTGTGGAGATTTTTTAGCCTGCTAAATGTGAGTGAGTAGGTGAGTGAGTTACAAGCCAGTTGTATAAGGTGCTCTGTATTGAAAAAGCTAAATACTGGCCAAACATTAAATAGTGATGCCCTATAAGCCATACCTGGCCTAAAATCTGAAAGAACTGTATTAATTTTTTATATGCCATGTTATTCATGCTTTCGAATAAACATACTACACATAAAACTACAAGTTAATGATGATTTTTTTTTTTTTATTGATAAAATCTGCTTCAAATAGGACAAAACTGAGCTGCCTTGTTTTGCTGTATTGTGTCTATTAAACACAATGTCAAGTGGCATCAAACCTGTAGTAAAGAAGTTGTTGAATGTTGAATCTCCTCTTGAAACTCAGGATGAACTGTGATTATAAATTAATTGTCTAATGTCCCACACAGCCAACATTTATTTTTTTCCACTGTTTATTGAACAAAAAGTGTTTTTAATTGCTATTTCCATTACCTTTAAAATGATTTGTAAAGTCTTAGATGTTGACACTTCACCGTAGTCTTATTTAATATTGGGTGCAAACTGGAAGTTTCAGTGTCTGAAATTTTGGTGCATCCCTGGCATTGAACAGCTGCAAAGGACGAGGAAGATCACTGTTAAGCTTTCTACTGCAGTTACGCTATCCGATGGCCAGTGTATAGCATTGACGTTAACCAGTGATACAGCAAAGCTAAAATTTTTGCATGTCCAATAGGTGTGACATCACTCTGCCATAAACTTGCTTTTTGTGAAATATCGACTCTCATCACATACTGAGGGGGGAAAACGTCTTTGTTTAGTCTTACCTCCAGCCGTGCATGCGGAAGCCCGGACATTGCTCTCCACATCTCATACAGGGCTGACCTCTATCAGGGTCTTCCTCCTGAAAGAGAGAAAGACAGAGAAAGAAAGAGAGAGAGTCTAATAAATCACCGCGCGATAAAATAAATACTTGTGGTAAAGGAGCCCCCCTACCTCTAATAGCATGTGTTGGTAAATGGGCCGCATTTACACAGCAGGGTGGAACGCTCTGATCCGATTTGCGTTTGGCCTTTACCTGATTGGATTTGTGCATTTTGACACACTATCTGCAGCAGTTGTGCATTTATTTATGCTCTCTATTTACTTACGATATCCGCATTATGCTCAGAAATGCATTATGTGTGTCATGATAACGAAAATAACCATCATAACAGTAAAATATCATCATACTACCCACGTCTATCTGATATCCGGGTGGATATCTGGCCGTCTGTTTTTGCACTTTCTAGACTTCAGAGGAAATTTCAGATGCATGTATGAAAAAGTCAGATTTGACTTGCTGCTTTTAAAGCCAGGGATTAGTGATTGCGTCTCATCTTCATCAAGTAATGGCACATCCATATGGTCAAAAAACCACGCTGGCATTTTCCATATGCTCTCCTGCAAAGAGATAGAGTATGCACTGCTGAAATGCTGTAGATTGGTTTTATTTGACAGACTGTTTGTGTGTTAAATGATGTCCGTTGGAGTGGGTGAGTGGGTGGGGGGACACAGATGTGTTCTGTCAATCCAGCTTGTTGAACTGAAGGGGGGTTTACAAAGAGGATTAGTTCTTAAGTGCAGCGTGCATGCACGATCTGTTGCTCACTACAGTTTCATGCAAGGCCCAGCCAAAATAACCCCTCTATTCCCTACCACAGGGGCCTAACCAGCATTTTACAGGCTCGAATAGGCAGTGGTGTTTCCAAATGAGTACTCAAATACTCATTCTGAATACCACCATTAAAAACAATAATATTTATCTTTCATAATTAACCATCATTTTAGGTATGTTGATTTGTTTTTAATCAAAATAATCCAGTTTTACAAATTGTACATCCCTTTTTCATGGACATCCTAACGTTAAGTCACACTGTAAAAAATTAGGCAGCTTTTACACTTGAAAAGCAAGTAACCGGGTTAACTTAAAATCTTGAGTACAGTGAACTTCAAATAAGTTAACAAATGTAAAACACAAATTATTCTTCTGTTTTTTTATGGTTTTGATTTGTTATTGTTTACTTGTTTTTAATTAATTAATTCATGTACTATTTTTAGCTACTTAATTACTTAATTTCTTACAGTTATTTGTTTTATGTGTGTTTGCTTAATATTTGTTTGTTCTTCAGTGTTTATTGGCCATAATTGGAATTGTTTAATTGTAAAATTTGTAAAACTCAATAAATACAATGTTAAAAAAAAACAAAAAAAACAAAAAACGATAGATCATTTTTTAAAGAAATACAGTGATGTGCAAATCATGGGGAGACGTTTGTTCAGCCTTTAGCTAAAGTTATGGGTATGACTTGTTTTTTTTTATGGTGTATATAAATAGCGTAATCATGGTGTAATTTTATATGAATTCATGTTCTTTACCTGTAGCTCACTGTAAAAAAGTATTGATTCTAGACTTTCAATTAACACCACATTTGTCTTTATAAGTACGAGAGAAGATATTTTATTATGATTTGAATTTAATGGACAGTTGGGGCCAATCCCATTTCTTATTTTTACCCCTACCACTTGTTTTCGAGTGTCACTGAGTTACAAAGGGTATTGTTTCAAACCTTCCCCTACGAAATGGGACAACCCTCAAATAAAAAAAGAACATTACTTCATTAACAAGCTACTAGCGCTGCTCTGCAGGTGAACCTGCCAGTCTGCAGTGATAGCAGAGGAGGGTGAAGTTCAGCAACCTCACTGCTGGGCTTTTGTTACATTTAGGGCATCATATGCCTTCAGAGAAGGGGATATAACAATTACATATTAAGGGCTGGTTTTGTATAAACGCTGGTTTTGTATAAAGAAAACTTTTCCTTTACATTTTTATCACATTTTTGGAAATTTCTGACATCATAACCAAAGGAAAAATGACACATGCAGCCCAGAAAAGGATGTAAATTAAATAATTTTTGTAACTACACAATAATATAACACTGACATAATTATGTAAAGTCAACTAATGCTATTTTTTGAAGTTAATTTTATTCTACTTCCAAAAAACAACACTTCCTATCTGAATAAACGGGTGTATCATTCAATTTAAGGAGCATTGTAGGCATGAATAAGCAATTGGTTCCTCTAGATAGGCCGACTAAAAAATGAAGCATGCAGCTAAAAACAGTGGTGTTCTGGACTACTTTATACATCATATCAAAGCAAACATCCACAAGCAACAAGACAGACAACTATATTATCCATGTTCTCTGAGAGAAAGTGAGATGCACGGCAGTGTGAGGACATCACACGTGGGTGTGCAGAATTATAGAGAAGGACGAGTTTGGAAGGAGTTTGGAAGCTACTAAGGTACACTAAGCCAAAGCTATCTAGGTCATGGCGTTTATGCTCGTTTTAACCTGTGCTAGTAACAAGCAGTAAATATAACTTCAGAACTTCAGAACTTACAGCATCCCATCACTATATATTCCAGTCATTTTATCAGGTTTTAAGTTTTTGATTGTATAATCATTAACATGTTGGTTTAAATTAAACTGACTTCTTATGCAGTTTGTTTCATATGGTTACAGGCAGTTTACTTCATTTACATGCTTAGGCCTGGCCTCACTTATCTGTAATATGTTCCATACAACAGACGCTATTTAATATCTTTCTTGTACTACAGATTTCAGTTGATGCGTGCACACGTAAGTGATCAGTCATAAGAATATGCAAAATTTGCATCTCTAACAGCAAAAGGCCAACATTGACTCTCGACTTCTATGGGTTAACTGGGACACATACTATGACAATATGAGTTTCACAAACAAATCCTGTTCAGCGTGAGTGTGAGAATATTATATAATACACAGAGAGTGTATGTCAGCTATAGAACTCATTTCATCATCTAGAGAGTGAGTAATACGTGTATATACAGTCTGTTTGCGCTGACCCTTTTATAGAGACACAAGGAAGGAAATGTCTACAGAATAGATGCTACACACCCTTCCCATTTTTTTTTCCACTCGTCTACGCTGACGTTTTCCCCTTTACCTCTGCCATCATGCCGCTCCCTGTTTTGTCTTCTGTTGTGGTGCCTACGCATCAGAATTGCTGACTTCAGCAATCAGCTTCACTGCACTGTGCTGAGCTCTAGCGGATGGACGAAAAAGCCCAGCAAAAATGCTCTTCATCTCAGACAGACTTACAAAGAAACCCCAAGAGCATCAGAAATAACCCATCTGCAATCGGAACGTGGATTACAACAGTACTGGCTTCGGTTCAGTCACCTTTAACGAACAGAACGGCATGATGTTATAAAGGTTTTACAGGTTCATGACTATGGAAACTTCGGCAGGCCTTGAATCTGCAAGTTGATAAGCCAAGACATGTTTGGTGTCCAATGCTTGTTTCTCAGATTTAGTTATGTGCTACTTATCTCATTAGCAGGGCTGGTATGAATAATTTGAATACTCTAGTAATTGCTTGTTATACTGGTATTCAATTCTCTACTTAGTATTCAGGAGCTTCCTTTTTAAGCCACAAAATTGCAGTCTAAAGTAAATTTCATCGGTAAAGGCCATTAGGCAGAATACAGAGTTTCCAACACTTAGTCTTAACTACCTCGCCCTCTGTATAATGACGGCCACCCAAGTTTGTCCCATTCAATTTCCATCTTGTCCCATTTTAACACCTTAGAAAGAGACAATATTTCAAAAAATATTTTATATTGTTATGAATTAACAAGGACACGCAGTGTCACTGATGCAACAACCTAAACTGTCACTTTTAGCCAAGTCAATGAGGTGCTTCACATCTAAAAATACAATATATGGAAGGTTTAATGTCCACTTATTTAATGCCTTGTTCAGATACCTGACTAACCAAACAAATATTACGATGTGTTTGAAAATATCTACAATAAAAGAACCTCCAGCAGTTGTGCTCCCCTTAGGTTTGTTTCAGAATTTTTAATATATAAAAAAAGTTAAACCAATTCCATCTGGTACAGTTGAATGCATCATAAACTCCTGCCAATCATTCACTTCACTTCGCCTCAGACAGCAACAAACTGCACCGCTTTCCACATGGCCACCAAAGCTAAAAGAGCTGAAACAGCTGAAAAATGATGTATGCTGGAACTTTTAAATGACCAGATGAAAAGAAACAAAAAGCTGGTATGGCATGTAGGCACAATAATTTTGATGAATTCTCTCAAATATGTACAGTGATCCTTATCCGAGTACTACCATGTGTCCAGTCAACATGGCCTCTGACTCAGCTCAGTCATATAACCACTTCAGGCAGGAATATTAGCTTTTTTTCTCCTGTTTCTTCTTGAAATAAACAGTTCTACCACAGGTTTAAAGTTGACAAAGTTTAGCAAAAGCACAATCACAAGTTTTTACTGCTAAATCTGAGAAGAATCTCCTCTACACCTCTGTTAGTACAGCACAGGGGCTGCTCTGCAACTACCACACCAACAAGATCATAACATTTTAGTAAAGTATTGCTTTAAATATAGTTTATAGGATGCTTATGCTTATCAGCTTGCGTTTTGACAAACACAAGATACACACCAAGCACAGCCATGTGGACTGATGGAAATGGAAGTATGACAAATGCAAATATCATTGTTTTAAAGGGTGATTTTTAGAAAGAGTGTTCAAGCACTCATTCAGAAATATCAACAAAAATTTAAAGGCTGTAAAATGCTGTCGTCGACATCGTCAAGATGGCGTTAACACTGTTTTTAAACTGTTTTAGTGTATGACATACTTGTGTCTGTAGCAAGCAAACTTCAGACACCAAACACGTCTTGGCTGATCGACTACATCTGGAGTAAAGACAAAATTCTTTTTGCTATCTACAAATCTGTGGGTCATGCTAGCTCTCCAAGTTGTACTACTCATCTTTAGGAGCTAGCAGAGCCATAAAATGAAGAACTAGTTTTCCCACACATGGCTCAGTCTCCATCTGTGGGAGTTTCTTCACATGCCAAGCCTCAGGTGTTTGTGTGAAAGCATGCAGATTGTACTCATAAAACTAAAACACAGGCTTGCCTCTCTCATACACCTAACCACATTCACACAGCGGGGGAGAAGAGGAAAGTGTCTGAAAGTGGGAGGCTTAATTCCGAGGACAACATCGCAGACGTCTAAACAACGACTGCGTGTCTTAGCCTGCTGTCTGGCTCCTTCACTTTAAACTACAGCAGAGAGAAGCTTAGCTGAAGGCCAAGCGCCATCACCGGGGCCTTCATGGAGCGACACAGGGATGGCTCATTGTTCTCAATGTTGCCTTAAAGAGAATCCTTTCAGTGGGCCATTACAGAAGCCCACTGGAATTTATGGAACGGTCTTCGAGCCAGGACAGTTCCAAAGGCATACAAGATCTAATACACAGGACTGTGCAAAAGTCAGAGACCACCCTTCATTTAAAATTCAGTCTAGCATAAATTTTTACGCTATTTCTGAGACTACATTAAAGACAATCCACTTGAAAAAGTCCATGGTAAATAAGTAAAAACAGGGGCTTAAACAGCTGTAGTTCAAGCTGTAACAGAAGTTAGTAAAAGATACAGAGACTTCTAACGGTGCAAGAAATAGTAGACAACCAAAACTGACCCTGTTAGACAAACAGAACTTAAAGCTATCATCCTTGACAGGAAACCAAGATCCACTTTTGCTTCAGATCTAAAAGAATCCCCAGGTGTTTTTGTCCATCCTTCCACAAATCAGTGCAATGGAAAAGAAGAAAATCTGCAAACCAAAGCAAAGAAGCTGCCCAAACCTCAACATCACTGGAAAAGCAAAAGAATGCAACCAACTTCTAAGACTGAACTTCAGAGATCTGGAAAAATTCAAGCGGTTTTTCCATTGTTTTTCTGTAGAAAAACTGAAAGCAGATCACCTGAAAAGAATGGAAGCTGTAATAAAGGCAAAGTGTGGACATAAAAATCCTAAAAATGTTATATTTAGTTTTTTGGATAATTATATTTTAAACATGGTTTATGCTTTTTTGTGGTGCTGAAAAATGAATCAGTTGAATTTAATGGCTGTTCTAAATAAATAAATAAATAAATAAATAAATAAATAAATGGGGTTGTCTGTAGGTTATAGAAAATCTGCATATGTTATTCAAAAACTCTATATAATAACCAAAGATAGACCCTGTATCCCCATATGTAACTTCTAGAATTACAACCTCTAGAATTACTACCGCTGTTCCAACTTATCAAACTCAATATATTAATGCATATCATGAAAACGTCTTACATAAAGTTTGATTTTGGCCGCATTGCCCTTTCCTGCACTGCCTTCACTTTTTATATTTTTAAACATAAATTTTAGAATCTCAGACAATACATTTTAAATCACACATTTTAGACTACAGATTTTTATATCTTAGAAACAAACTTCAAGCATTTAAGTATAAGCCTTTACACTGAAATGTCTTTAAGACATTGTCAAGATACATTCAATTAAGTGTGCCCAACCTTTTGACTTATTCTGCAACCTATTTAAGTTAGAAAGAATAAAGCTCTGCCAAAATGAGCGCAATAACACTAAAGGCTCACAGCCGGAGATGCAGAGAGAGAGAGAGTGAAAACAAAAGTGAGTGGATAGGCCGGCACCTCCTCGACGCCAGGAGTGAGAGATCTATGGAAACACGTGTGCTAAAACAAACACCGCTGGTGGGATCAGTGCACTCTGCCACTTCACTGAACCAAGACCAGGCCGCAGCTATTCACTTACGAAAGAAACGAGTGAGAGCGAAAGGGGAGGAGGAGAGGGGGGTGGATTGTTTTCAGCTCCTTTCTACTTTGCTGCATACTTAATTACTTCAGCTTGTGGAAAGGAAACACTGGAAAGAGAGGGAGAGAGCGAGTGAGAGAGCTGAGGAGACATTTTTTTGCTTATAAATTATGTGACAAGCTTAATTGCCTTTACATACCATTTAAACGTTGGCACCAAACACGTTGTCATGCACAGAAAAACCCGTCAGCCTGGTTCTGTACTGAACAACTTAAATGATTTTGGCTCACTTTACTCAGCTCATCTACTCGGCTCATTTCCATACTGCACTGATTCCTTTCTGCAGTTCAGATTAAATACAGTTAAATAGAAAAAAATGGTCAGCCTGTCAGTGTTAACCCTTAGAAGAGTGGCTCTTTTAAGTGTTAACCTTTAATAGCTGAGTTACGATTATTGCTTTGCTACATTATTTTAGTGTAATTATGTAATTACACAATCTCCCAGCAACAGCGTTGTGTAAATACATTCAAATATGGCAATAATAACTCCAGGGGTTTTCATTCTAGGGGTTCAATAAGACAATCCAATCTTTATTTCTGTCATTTTTAAGTCGCCTATTTTTATTTAACTCCCTGCTGAATTATGTAATTACACAGTTAACTGTATGATGAGTTACACAGTAATTTGTGCTCACATCTGATTCACACTTTGTATCGACAAGTCTGACGAACATTCTAAAATGTTTTGGTTATCCACAACAATAACTGTGACTTCTAAAGACGGCAATGACCAAAGTTGAGCCTGGCTGACCGACAATATCAATAATATCGACGGCTTTTTTTGACGATTGACGATTGATAAAGCAGCAATAATTGGCAATGTTTTTGGCCACGACACTGTCAAACCTGCACTCTCCAGTGAGAGAATGTTACTAAACTGCATTCAACCAATTATGTAATATGAGTTGAATGTACATATTGAATGCAGGATTCAAACTCAGAGTCTCCTGTCAATAAAGCGTTATTTAAATGCACATTGATTATGTTATGTATACTAAACATACAGCAAAATAACAATAATAAAACCTCTTGGGGTTATAATTCCAAGGGTTAAATAAGAGGATACAATCTTTCTGTCATTTTTAAGTCACTCATCTTTATTTTACTTCCTGCTGAATTATGTAATTATAAAAATTAACTGTATAATGAACCATATGTTTATATTTACATTAGATTAAATTCTGTGTGGACAAGTTGAATCTGCACCCCAGCTTCTGTTTGTATTGATGTCAAAAATGACAAAAAAGCTGCAAAAATGTAAGACTTTTTTGTCTTTTTTTGACTCTAGACACAACTTTTCATCTGATTCAAAAGAAAATAAAACCATTGCTGTTCCACTTACAATACAAATGTAGTATCAGTTTAAAGTTTAAAAAGAGAATTTTGTAATACTATTATTAAAACATGCTTTTGTTGTTGAAAACAATAGCTATAACTTTTAATAACTATGACTGGAAACATTGAAATAGAGCCTGGTTGGCCAATAACGTCAGCTAATATTGACAACTTGTGGTTTTATGAGTATCAGAGGAGAAATCACTGATAATGTTTTTGGTTCTATTTAAATTTGGAGTCTCCTGGCAATAGAACTGCACAATGATTACATAATATATACTAAATATACAGCAAAATAACAATAATAACTGTGGGGGGGTTAATTCTAAGGGTTAAATATGAGGACAATCTTTATTTCTATCATTTTTAAGTCACACATCTTCATTTAACTCCCTGCTGAATTATGTAATTACACAATTAACTGTATTCTAAGTTTCACTATTATTTATATTTACACTTGTTTTACTCTCTGTATCAATAAAATCTGAATCTACACTTTCAGTTCTGTTTTGGTCCGATTTCAAAAAATCACAAAACTACCCCCCAGAATTTCATGACAATAACATTAAAACAAGATTTTATTATCGACAACAATAACTGTGACTTCAAAGGATTAAATATTGCAGTGAATGAAGTAGAGCCTGTCTGACCAATAACATTAGCTGGTGGTTTTATCAGGAAATATCGCTGATAAACACTAATGATTATGTTTTGGTCACAGCACTGTAGCGATTCAAACTCTCAGTCTCCCGGCGATAGGCCGTCACATAATCGCACAACAATTATGTAATTATACTGAATGTTTAGCAAAATGACAATAATAACTGTAGGGGTCACAAGTGGAAGCAAAATTGTAGACACTCCTGGTGAAATGACATGTTTTGTGGATTTTCTACAGTAAAATAAGTGAACACATCCTGTACAGAGGACAAAACTAAATAAGGCATCAGCAAATGTGACTGTATGATTTGCTGAGTTTAACAAAAACATGAAATATAAAATGTGCCATAACTTTTGCACAGGCCACATTTTATGTTTTATTTCCCCCCCCCAATACTCAGCAAATAAACAGTAACTGTACAGTCTGATCTCTGTACAGGATGTGTTAACTCATTTTCACTTAGGGGTGAACAAATGTTTACATACAACTGTATCATTCTACGGCTTACATAAAAGAATACATGGTTTATTTTCATCATTTTTGAGTCACTAATCCTTATTTAACTCACTGCTGAAACTCAGGGGAGAATAATGCTGTGTAAGCATTTGTACACCTGGCCATACTGCGAGCTGTTTGCGTGGATGAAATTCTATGATGGAAACTCTACACTTGCAAGAAGCAAGCCTAAATATGCTCACTCTGTACATGACGCTGAACGCTGACACATAAATCACACAGGAAAAGGAAGGTTTTGAGCTAAAATATAAAGCTTTGACTGTGCATACAGCTGACACTTGGCAGGATTCAGCTAATGGATTTATGATGAAGCGTAATAAACTACATGAACGGAGAGAGATTTTGACCTTGATATCCAGTCTTTACTATGTTATCAGTGAGTGGATATCAGAGCGGCTGAGTTACTTTTCAGAGGTTTATGTTTACATGAGATAGTCAGAGAGAGACGGGAGAAAGGAAGAAATACAGATGGCTGAAAACTAAAAATGATACAGTACAGTAGAGAGAAATGAAAGATTTGTCCTGCACAGGGGCTTTATGGGAAGATGCCCCCCCCCGTCCTCTATCGTGAGACAGGATGCTCCGGAGGTTACTTCCTGTCCACACCCTCAGGGAAAATTTCCTCTCAATTGTCCCCCAGCTGGAGTTCTACAGGGGCTGAAAACTCAAAACGTGATGCTTACGTCAACTGCAACAACAGATCTGCGCAAAGCTCTGAGCAAAACAAAGCTAATATCAAGTGTAAGTATATTTATGAAAGAAAAAATGTTACATCAAGTACACTCTCATATAAAAACAAATATATAGGGTTAAAACTCCAGTATAGAGGTGGACAATGTCATGGTACCATGGTATGCTTCTGTTATCATGGTGAATTATGTCACAATATGTTTCACTGATATCATCAGCAATTTTACAACACTGAACGACTCTATGGATAAAAAAAACACACATTTAAACCAGCTATAGAGCCTGTAAACAACAACGAGTGCAGGTTAACTCAGTGTACTCATAGTTATTCATGGCGTTTTAATGGAGCACTGCTGTTTAGCTGGCACATTTTGTCTGTTTCAACTAGTTTTCAATCCTCAAAAATACTAAATATTATGATATTGCATTTTGTGGAAATGTCTTAAAGTATTGTGATATATGGTGCTGTTCCAATACGGTCTTTATAGGAAACCATTCCAAACCATTCCAAAAACTATTAAAAAATACAGACCCCTAAAAAAGAGACCCCTAACAACCACCTAAAGCTCCAGCCTTGCTTCAGATCTGAAAAAATCCACAGGTGTTTCTGTCCATCTTTCTCAGCAACTCAGCACTATGAGTCTAAAAGGATGTGGAGCTGTGAAGAAGTTGTTAGAAAATGAAACAGAAACTAAAGAAACTTTGCAGATCAAGCTAAGAAGCTGCTGGAGCTCCCAAAACAATGGACTGACAACCCCAGAGTCCAGACCTGGACATCACTGAATGTGTTTGGGATTACTTGGATCGAGAAACGGAAAAAGCAAGACTGAACTTTTGGAGGTGCAGAAAAATATCCCTGCAGATTTCTCTGAAAAGCTGAAAGCAAGTCTCCTGAGAAGAATGGAAGCTGTAATAAAAGCAGAAGGATGGACAGAATAAACACTGAAATATAGGGAGATGGTGACATCCTGTATAAATGAAAATAATGGGTGGCCACGACGTATTAATACGTGGGAACGAAATCAAGCCTTATTACGCTCTGGACAAGGCTTAAATATCTCATTCCCATGCTTTACTAAGTCGTGGCCATGCATTAGAATTTTCTGTTAAATATATGTTTTCTGCTTTTTCTAAGAATACATTATTCTTAATGGCCATTTTTACCAGCAATAAAATAGATGTAAGGTGGTTTCTGACTTTTGCACAGTGCTGTATCTCTGACACAGACTGTACAATTGGCAAACATCTTTGTTATGAAATGCCTGTGCTGAGCTAAGATAACACTCTGCACTCATGTCCATAGTATCTTGTCCAGCTTGAAAACACAACTTAACTCATCTGTCAGCATGACATTAGTACAATCTTTACTTCTAGACCAGTAACTATTAGCATTTCATGAGACGAGCTTGTTACACATTTATTGGCTGAAGGTCAAAAGATCATGGGCCTGTGCTTACTCTTGCACTGGGGCATGCTGGGAGACCTGAGGGTGACCAGCCTGGCCAAGATCAAAAAGACATCTTTATGTATGAGATCTAAGGGCATTATTTTGAAGGAAAAAACAAGGTCAAAATAAAATTTAGAAACCCACGAACAGACAGGCTTCCAACTTCACTCAGAAAGCAGCAGGGTGAAAACAGCTAAAGTAGGCTTTGTATTCAGTGAGAATAAGCCTGGCCTGGTTTTGATGTGTCCAGAGGCTTTAGGCAGTTCCTTTTCCTGACTGTGCTTTCCAGGCAGATAAAGAACACTCAGTGAATAGAGAGCGCTTTCTCTGGGAAGGCAAAGTAAACAAACAATGGACGAAAGTAAGCCTAATGAAGTTTCATACAAACTATTGTGTTCTAGTGCCATTCTGCCCCCAGATTTAAAAACTCAATGATTTTTTCGTATCAATCTTCCTCTCTGTTAAAAGGGTCATTTATTTTACACAGACTTCACAATCTTAGATGTGATGCTCTTTGCTTTACTATTACGCCTATTTTAAGTCAGTATTTGGACGTTTATATTTATGTTTATATTAAAATCAGCCTGGTGATTGGCTATTAAACATATCCTTCCTTTACGTCTACACAGGTCAGATGAATTTAATTCGATTACAAGATACCTGTCACAGGCCTACAGGTGCCCTTTAATACATTTAAGTATGTATAAATATGTATAAGTAGCCATGGTGGCCTGTTTATAAGTAACTACAGGCTGACTTAAGAATAAATGCTTCGTACAGCTGCACTGACCACTGAGAAAAAACCTCTCCCTTGCTGTTGACCATCATCAGCCATCACTTTGCATTTCCTTTTAAGATTCCACAGCCGCTGCTATCAGGTAAAGTCCTAAGAAGAAATCCTTCTCAATGCAAACAACCATCACGAACACATTAACCCAAACACATTGTGTCAGATATTTTGACTGACAGAAAAAAAAGGAAAACTTGGTGCAACTTAGGACACACGACACACGCTTCCAAGTCTTCAACACGCTAGACACTTTATACACACCACATCACTGTATCATCACACTACACTCTCATCAACACACCATACATATGGACTTTTAGAAAGTGACTGAGTGCATTGGCTGTTAAGACAAGTACTTTATATCTCAAACGGGCACGTATTTTGCACTAACACAGGTGTAAATTCTAAGATCAATTAGATCTTCTTAGTCTAGAACAGGCATGTGGGGACCTTGCGGGCCAAAGTGCTGCAAAGATTAGCATTTACCCTCATCTAACATTCTGAATTCAGTTCATGAAGAATGTTTAATGAGGCAGTGTGCTGAAGTCTTCAGTGTGTTGGCCAGCAAGGACTGGAGCCTTTCACATGTGGTCTAGCAGATAGCTGTAACAGGCCTTCAACTGCACTTTTAGCTCTGATTTGTTTTTCAAAGTTCTGCACAGTTCAGCCTTTGAGATGCAAGCAAAGTCATTCAGAATGATCTGATGTGAAATGGTTCATTGTAGAGAAGCTGGTCCAGAGTTTTTTAACCGTGGTTGTGATAGCACCTTATCTAGTACTACTTAAACACCCTGCATGTACCCCTTCCGCCATGAATTTAAATGAAAACTACTGTAAAACAACGTCTCAGGCATCAAGCAGCGTATGCATAACCATTTCATGTAATAACTTTCTATTAGGGGCTTTAAGAGGTGGACATCTGGTTCCTACCACCATAACTGTGAACATCATGACTCAGTAAGTTTCTCTTGAACGGAGCATTTAACATCAAATCACTCGGAATGGCTTTGTTTACATCTTAATTGTACAATTTTGCAGATTTTGAAAAATCTGTGGAATTCCCCTTTAAGGTCATCTTTGGGTCTGAAAGGCTGGAGTCCAGCACAGTCTGGTGATTTCCCTGCTGATTCACCTCATTCATCGCCAACTAAGGGTTGCTACAGCAGTGAAATGACTAAACCGTGCTGGACTAAAAAGTCCTCCAGGACCACAGTTGGAGCCCATTGACCGTCCAAACCAACACAGACCTGCTCAGGTAAACATGACGTCACGGCGGCGTTAGCCCCGCCTCTTTTACAGCCTACAACGTTCATAGAAAGGAAAATGGTTAAAATGCTACTTAACGGTTTTAAAAGGTGAAAGGATAAGACAGGTTCTGTGGTAATATCATGTCTGAAGAGTCCAAAAAGTAAAGCTATAACTGAGTAAAACGTTCGCAAGACCTCATTCTGACTTCAACTTTCGACGTCCCAGGTAAACGCTAAAGGAACAAAAGTAGCTGCTGGCCAGCGTAGACAGTGGGAGCACTGAGACAAACTACGGAGAAAACGTACAAGAAAAAACAACAAAAACTGAAAGAAAACTTACAAAACAAAACAACACTCAGCAACGAACTTATTATCAAGCTGCTGAGTTTCCTTACCGAACGGTTGGACCGCCGCTTTTTGGATCCGCGCGTGAACATGTCGTTAAGCTCCACTTCGAGTGACCGTTGGTCTCCGGTACGGTACAGTAAAAGGTCTCACCGGGTTTTTCACATGGTTTTATCCCAAGGTAAAGTCTCCAGGCTCCGGTGTGGCTCGTCGGCGGCTCGCTGAGAACGACGAAGTCTCCCGAAAGTGAACGAGGCGTGAAGAAGCGAAGAAGTGAGCGGGCAACACCTACAGGACTGCAGCTGCTCCACTGGAGCCAGACTGTAGATCAGCATGGCCACCCCCCTCTGCTCGTCAGCGCAGTGCACCTCAGAGATTGAGTTACCAAACGATTCTGACACAAAACAGACGGCGGGCACTTAAACACACGGTTCACAGGCGTGTGAGTGAACTGGACAGGCCAGAGAGAGAAAGAGAGAGAGAGTGAGAGAGACTACCTCTACTCCAAGGACCAGTTACACTCTGGTTTCCCCCAGAGTGCACTTTTTGTACGGTCAGTGAAACTCACTACACCATTACATCGTCTGAAACAATGGATTAGGCCTATTTAGGGCTAAAGCCGAGTGAGGTGGAAATCCGAATAAACACACCCGCAGAACATTTTAAAGGGGAATACGACCGTTTTTACACGTTCTTAATAATAAAAAGAGATTTAAACAAAGTTATTCATGTTGTTTTGATGTGAAATGGTTTATTGTAGAGAAACTTGCTCACTCATGTGTTTACAGTGGTGGTGATAGGAACCAGGGGCCGATGTGCTGGAATGCAAATATAGCCATTCCATTTATTTTCCTAAACGTACAATTTTTGGGTTTTAGGCTAAAAACTTAGCGATAAATTGACTAAAGTTATTATTTAACGTAATAACTCAGTGTGATGTAGCTTCTGGAGGCATTAAGCACTTCAGACGTCTGGTTCCTTTCACCACCGCTTTGAACGATTCTGACTTAGAACGGTTAGATTAATTAGTTAAAGGGGAACTCCACCAATTTTCAGAATTTCTGTTTACCTCAGTCCTTCAGATGTAGACAGAGTCATTCGGAGTGGTTTGGTGTGAAACGGTTCATTGTACAGAAACTTGCAGGCTCTGATGATAAAAATAAGTTTTCTTCGGGAACTATTTCCTGCATGTACCCCTCCGCCACTAATGGATTGAAATATAAGGATTAAAATGCATTTTAAGCCAAAACTTTGTTACAAAACTATCATTAAACAACGTGTCACACATCAGGCAGCATATATCTAACTTGGTAAGTTTCTCTAGAGCGGAGCATTTCACACCAAACCACTCTGAATGGCTCTGTTCACCTCTATAGGACTGAATTATTCAGAAAGTTTGAAAAATTGGTGGAGTTCCCCTTTAATTAGAAAAGAAAGCTACAACGTTGTCTTAAAAGGGTCTTTTAAACAATTAATGTATTTGTTTCATTTATGTAGGCTTTTTTGGTTTTGTGTTGTGTTCTGAATATTACCGTTTTTCATCCTCTTCTCGTTCTTATTGTGTATTTACGCAGTGTACTGAAACATTGAGTCAAGAGCTGAGGTTGTTTGTTGAAAGTTTTTAGTAAAGCAGTAGATGCTGCCACCTTGTGGCACAAAGTGTAAAATGTCAGTGAGGTACTGAAAGGCTTCATTCATCCTCATCCTTAGAAAGTTATATTCATTAAAAAAAAAAAAAATATATATATATATATATATATATATATATACACACACACACACACATATATATATATATATATATATGTATATATATATAAATACACATATATAATCCTTTTAAAAATATGTGAATATATGTACATATATCCTGTGTACATATATGTAAGTTTCAAATAATGGACATGTATAAATAATAGATTAACCACATGTATATCTGACACATCCCAGTACAGTTGTAACTGTTACTATGTTATTACTTGTAAATATTACCTTATTTAAATGTCATAGACCAATATTTTTTATTAATTTCATATTTTAATGACTTGTTGCATAGCATAGTTATGTAGCTCTTATAATAATTTAGAGTATCATTATAGTTATATACATTAGAGTTTAGTTATGTAGGTATTATACTAATTTTCACTTCATTAGTAAGTATGTGGAAGAAACAAAGAATATTAATAAAAACCTTCTGTTATGTAACAGGAAGGGAGCATATATGAGTAATATATTCCGTCCATATATGAATAATGATTTCTATCATATATTTCAAAATATGTGTTACACATATGTTTGTATATGTTAATGTATGGCTGAAATATGTACCCCATATTTGAAAATGGCCAATTTCAAATACGTTGTCATGTATATCACATATATGTCCATATGTGGCTATTAAAAGTTGGATATAAGGGAAATCCATATATGCTAATATATGTCGTATATTTTAAATCCATAGATTGCCATATATCAGATTTCCCTATGGGATTCCTTTGGTTTTAACAAAAACAAATGAAAGAGTGGAGCATGTTGGCGAGATATTCAGATATTATTACTAATCTAAGACACTTATTACCAGCTCATTTTATTTTCATATTTCACTTTTATTTCCTTAGTACATTAACTCCCTTCAACATTTTGCTGGACACCTCTGTTGGTGCGGCGTCAAACTTTTATTATAGAAAAGAATAAGACTGAAAAAAACATGAATCTATGAATCAGTAGTGGTTTACCCTCCAGTAGAAGTACAGCTAATAAGCTTTAATCCTCTTACTTATTGTTTACATCCACAGTGGGAGCTTTTATGTGCTTACAGTGACTCTACAGGTACTGTATGAGGCAAATAAGGAAATTAACATGTCCTTCAAGTTCAATTAATAATTACATTCATAGGATTGTATTTATACACATTTTACTTCATGTAAAAAAGCCAAATTCTATCTAAGAAGTGAGCATGTATATAAATGTTGACACACGTTTAAGAGATGAAACTCGTGTATAACATTCTCAAACAATCTATATCGGGACAAAACCTTATATCCACACACCCACACACACACACACATGCAGCATGCAGTTCATATTAAGGATTGCAGAGTTCCTTCAGCAAGATCTCCAGAAGGTGGAGCTACATACATGCATTTCCCACAAGGCTTTCCCATGACGAAACACTAGAGTTGTTTAAATATATCAAGTTTTTATTGGTCGCACCCACGCAAATATTCACGTGGTTACAACACATTTTTAAAGCACATTGCATCATGAAAAAAAAACAATAAAACCACAGTTACATTAGAAAAGTGAAAAGAATGAAAATACTGCAGAGCTTCTTTGGACTGCATTATTTTTCAAGGATGAACATAAAAAAAATGCAAGAAACTCTCAGACGTGGTCTAAAATATATCTGAAAAATATCCTGAGACTGTAATTATTGACAGAAAAAAAAATCAGAGACATGGCTTAGCTGAGACAATGGTTTTAGAATAAGGCAAACTAATTAAACTAAAGTAGTCTACTATAAATTTCCAGGAGGCTGTACAGAAAGCAGTGAGTGATATTACTGCAGGAATCAAAGCACGGCACACCTCGGCTCTGTAGGTTAGGTACAATGACTTCATCAACACACGTTACACATAGAAAACAATGGTGCTCCTAACGCAGTGTGGGCTGTGTGAGTGAAGAAAAAAATCTCTGTCTAAACGACACAATAACAAGTAGGGCCTGATCACAAAGCAACTGTTACAACACAATGGCAACATCAATGAGCGTTCCTTCTCTGAATACAGTAACGTGTACATTACATAACATAATTCCTATAGGAGCATTATTTACTAATACCTTGTGTGGTGTTGGGGTCTGTGGGATTTTCTGTGAAGAACATATAAAATAACTACACATTTATATCACACGTGGTGTTCAGGCTGACTGGCTACAGCTACTGAAGGAGAACCCTACGCTGGCCACTTGTGATATTTTATCTGCTATTTTTACATAAATTGTTATGGCTGTACTGATTTAAAAAACAATAATGCAGTGGGTCCACCAGACCACTGAGTAACAAAAACATGAACACTACACAAGGGTTAAGTAAGGCTTCATTACTGTAAGTCTATGGTGAACATTACTAGTTATATACATGGTGTTCTACATCCATCTTTGTTCCATCGTCATGACCTTGGTCAGTTATTCAGTTATCCAAGCACAAATTTTATGATGCAAAATGGAGAAGATGTAGCATGCCAATATTACAAAATATATGAACCTCTGAATGAGGAATAAATGCAAAATACAGAATGTTGCTCGTAAATTAGACCAGTTTGATAATATATGCTGTTTTTTGGGGTATTGTTATCGTTTATTAGACTTCTGTCCTGCAGTGGCTCTGGTGAATATGCGCTTAGAACCTTCTGGTGCTCAGATTTGACTCCAAATTACATTTAACAGAGTAGCCGTTGAGGTAAGAGGTTACTATGGCAACAGATAATCAAGATATTAACTTATTAAAAAAAATACACAAACTCCTACCATTATAGTATTTCAGCTTCATTTTCATCAACAATAATCAATAGTTATCAAAGCTCTTGTTATCTACCATGAATAAAATTTTACACCCAAGTTGCTTCCAAGCGTGAGCATAGTTTGCCGTTTAATTAAGCTCAAAAATAGCACCAGCTTAAACTGAACCAAGGCTTGTCAGCTCCCTTTCTTCATGTGATAGTCCCTTAATTACTAGACAATATGTTGTCATGGTAAAACAGGCCCAGCAGAGACCGTTCAACTAGTTAAATCATTCTAGGCAATCTCATTCTTTCCTTAATTTCCAATGATCTCTGCCTGACATCAACAGAAGCCTTTACACCACCACCAACATAACTCAGTTTTTTTGCTGTAAGGTTTTTAGCCAACATGACAGACAGCAGCTTCTCCTGTTACTCAAGGTGGCTTTGACTGAGCACTAATCATTACAGATGCAGCCTTATTTAGTGGGCTCCTTGACATTCCACAGATTCCTTTGTGGTTATTTCTTGTAATATTTTCATTTTGCAGTGTTTACATCTCCAAAACATTCAATCTATCTTATCATGACCGAAATTCTTAGCTTGCCATTCTTCAATCTTTTGTTTTCGAGTGTTTCCTTGCGATGCTGTTGCTGTCAAGATGCAAATAATAGTGTTCAAACTCTGTCATCTGTGGAATAAAAACAATGACAATATCAACAACAGAAAATAATTTAGTAAGTTAAGAGTTATTTAAATGTTTGACATATGAAATCAGTGTTATTTCTTTTTTTGAATTAGAATGAGTCCGACTATTTGAATGTTCAAGTAGTCATGAACTCTTTATTCCAGTAGAGGGCAGTGGAGAGCCTGTGTTTTGGTCCAAAGTTCTAATCAGTTTAATCCAAATAAGGAAACACAGAGAGACTACTGCAGCCGGCTGAAGAAGCGCAGTGTTGTGTAGCAGACAAACAAGGTGCAACTATAGCACATATTGCAGAAAAGCGCTAATAAACCTCAAGACTGAGCGCATTTTACACTCTATTATAGATTAAATAGAATAAAATTTACAACATAATTTAATGAATTTATAGTTTGGTATCAGCTAAATAACTCACTATTTTTGAGCTAAAAGGTATAAGATCAAATATGTCATGATGTGACTAGGCTAGTAAAGTCAGCTGAGATGAAAACAGATGACTAGCATTTGCCAATTTATCTTACAGACTTTAGACTGACTGCCTTTCTTGAAGCTTATTTTTTTGGAATTGTTTGGAATAATGCCTTACAATATTGAATATGAAATTTTTCCTGACATACTCATACCTAATGTGCATTTGTATAAATTACATGGCTTTGAAAATTCATTTTGTGTCAATAGATGCAAGTTTGTGATTGACTGTAAAATGTTGTCAGCAAAGTGATTGGACTATATCTAGCATTAGATATTGTTTTTTTCTGTTCCCTCTTGTGTTTGTAATGCTGTAGGTTTTCTTTACCTGTAGAAGCAGGATTATGTCCTCTAGTGCTCTTGATATCCAGAAAAACAGTGTAGGCATCATAACCAAATAGGATGCCAGCAATTAAGCCAAACACCTGTAATACATTATACACCCACCGTTAATATTTAATGGCTAGAAAAACACTGAAAAATGACTCACTGAATTTTCTTGATTCAAATGTGTACATTCATAATTTCCACATGAATAAATATATAACATTCTGTTGATGTAAAAGACTTTGTTTAGGGCTGGCCCAAGTAACTTGAACACTTTCAGTATTTGTTTGATACTTTGGTGAGGCTGGAAACTGTAGCCTAAACTGCAACATATTTCATCAGCAAATGCCTTTAAAAAGAATAAATAAATTATAGCTGGTTTAGCTGAATGCATCATAAATTTATTTTATGTTATCCACATCACCTCTCCTCAGAGCACAACACTTTCCATGAGGCCATTAAAGCTGAAAGAGCAAAAATGTCTGAGAAAATACGTGTGGGAGGACTTTAAATTATGGTAAGAAAAATGTTCAGTGCAAAATTAACAATAAGAGGTTTGTATACCATGGAGGCACAAGTTTGATAAATCATTTCAGATATGTAGGTATAGTGATATTTATCCGAGTTTTGCTAGTTTCTGGTGAGGGCCACGCTAAAACTAGCTAAATAAAATAAATCAATAAAATATATAAAAGCAATTAAAATGAACAAAACTAAAACTGTGATGGTGATGACTAAAATGGTAATTCTAATTCGATATACCCTCATACCCGCTTACGTGACTCATAAAAGCTGTACTTGAATTGGAGGGCTACAATCACGGATTCTAACACAGCCCCATACAGTGAGTGAGCAGCTGGGATTCAGACAGACTATTAATACACTGTTGCTGCCTACTGGAAGTATTTTGAACTGCAGTAACAAACATACTTAAAACTACGGCTAATTATGGAACATATTATTATTGTTTTTAAGGGTGATGTTAAGAACAAGTATTTAAATACTCTTTCAGAAGACCAGGTATTCGAAGACTGTAAATTGCTGTTTAATGCAGAAATGTTGTATTGTACACATTTAAATCAAGAAAATGAAATACATTGTTTAATGCAGTGATGCTCATTCCTGCTCCTGGAGATGCAGAGTTTAGCTCCAACCCTAATCTAACACACCTGGTCCAGATAATGAAGGTCTTCATGGGTGTCTGAACCATAGATATACATACCTAGATGCCGTGTTGGGTCCAGCCAGGCATGTCAATGGCACCGCCATTTTCGGGCAGTCAACATCGCTGCTGGACTACATTCAGTACCATTACAGAACCGCAGTTTAAGAAAGATACTGTCCAAAATTATACAATTTCAAAAATATAGCACTCAGAAAGCAGGATAGGATTATTTAACGGAGGGAACGCAGCGATCCACACTCATGTTTGTGTGATGCGTATTGTTTGTGTTATGTTTATGTGTAGATATGGCCGTGTGGTTGGTGAGGCACGGAGAACCTGTTGATGTGATTTGGTTTTCCTCTGGTTTTATGTTAAGCTTATTTCATTTAATTTCATTTCATTTTCATTTCAGGGGATCTTGATGTAGTTATTTATTTACAATGATGGTTTTGTAGCTAGGAAAGTTATAGCATTCCTTAATCCTTAATCCGTGTAGATATTCATAATAGATTAATGTTAGCACCTTCTTACACAAAGCTGAAGTCAGCTTCTTACTTGCCAGCTTCTTGTTCGAATTTTCCTGTTCCACCTTAAATGGTGCAGCTTCAGGCAAAAGGAAAGCGACCGCTGCACCATTTAAGGTGGAACAGGAAAACTCGAACAAGAAGCTGGCGGATAGGAAGCCAACTTTAGCTTTGTCCTTCTTACTGTGTTTTGTGGGTTTATTTTATTTTTATGTATATTAAGATTAGAAGTGATTCACATATTGATGGATTTGCTGATGTGTGTGAGATTGCGTTTCTTGCACTAAACTCGGTTTTTAACGTCAGGTGCAGACCGAATACTTTTCTGCTGGCCCGGACGACTAATTAGCACAATCAGTTATTAAAGTAATAAAAGCTACAGAGAGCTGTCCGTGCAACCTAGATTAATCTGTGTCTGAGGATTATAACAAAACAAATTTGGTGAAAATAAAAGTAATAAGAAGGTTGTGTTAATCCTGAGACTCATCATCTCTCGATACAAGTGAATTTATTCATAAGCGGATCTTGACCGCTCCAACATGGCGGACACGCAGAGGTATCGTCTCAGATAGAGGAGAACAGACAACGCAGCATCTAGGTATGTATATCTATGGTCTGAACATTAGACCCAGGTGTGTTGGATCTGAACTCACCAGGGTGGTAGATCTCGAGGACCAGGACTGAGCACTCCTGGCTTAATGTTTTGAATAGGAAAAGAAACAGTTGACATAAAGTGCACAGAAATAGGTAAAAATTCCAAAAAGTGGTCTTACCCCGCCTGCGATACGCGCTCCATCACCTGCTCCACCAATCACACAGACCAGGGAGGTGATGATGTACAACAGTGCACCAATCCCGGCACGGAACAAGTCCTGAAAAAGGCATGACAGCAACAGGATGTATGCATTTACAGCTGTGTATTTATGAACATGAGCAGAGACATTACTGAGTTCACATGTTTCTTTGGGCACAGGTTGAACACTGTGTGACTTTTCACGTTACTTACAGTCCAGGGCCAGTTGATGAACTGCAACTGTTTGTCGAAATCCATCATAAACAAGACGAAGAAGATGATGGCAAAGATCATCTCGAAGATAGCCACTGCTGAATAACCCCCGTACAGTGATGCTGCATAGCAGATAATAATGATAAAGCTCAGGAGCTACACCAGAGGAAAGGAAGTAAGAGAGAGAGAGAATGAGTACAGTCATGTGAAAAAGTAAGTACACTTCATGAAATGGTTTTTTTTTTTTGACATGTGGAAATACCAGTATTTCATCTTCAGTTAAACAGTATGTATATATAAACATCATATAACAGAATAACAACAATGGAGATCTGACTTTGCCATCATCAAAAAATTAACTGAGATGTCTTTTTTTCCTGCTATTGCCTCCTTTGACAGAAACAACTTTATGCAGGCGTTTCCTGTAACTGTCTAACAGTTTCTCACATCTACTCACATGGCTTCTAGCTCTATCTTTCACTTGTCTGTCCAATGCACATTGTTCCAAGAGTCCTGGTCCTTGCTTAGATATTCATTAGCAAACCTTAGTCTTGCCCTGCTGATCTTTTTAGATGGCAAAAGATTCCTCCTGGTGTACCTTCCATGTAGGCCAAATTTGTGCTATCTCTTTGATGATGGTAATGCACACACTTTGACATTGACAGTGGCAAGAGCTACCGGCAGATCTTGTGATGAAATTCTGGGGCACTTAAAGACTTATTTTAGCATATTACAGTCTGGTCTCAGGCTAAATTTGCTGGGCTGTGCCTGACCTGGACATGTTGGCATTGGTTTTGAATCTGCTTTACTTGTAAAGGAACAAACAAACTCCTGGCCCCCACCATATCCAGGAACCTGAAGTGGGAGAGGAACGTGCTCTCCACAGCCAAGAGAGCTCAGCTGAGAATGTTTTTCCTGAGACAGTTGAAGAAATTCAATCTCCCACAGAGCCTGATGATCCAGTTCTACTCAGCAATCATCACGTCAATCCTAACATCATCCATAATCATCTGGTTTGGTCCCTCTACCTCACAAGAATGAGCCAAACTGCAGCGCATGATCAGGACAGCAGTGAGGATCTACAACAGCAGTAATGAACCGCATTGGCGAAATTACAGCTGACCTCCATCATCCTAGTCATCACCTCTTCCAGCCACTTCCCTCCGGTAGAAGATTCAGGCCCATCAAAACCAGCACAGCCAGACATGCTAACAGCTTTTTCCCCCAGAGCTGTAGCACTAATTAACCACAGTGGACATCTCACACTTTAAACTTAAACTTATATGTAAAGGTATTCTTATCTGAAAATGTACAGATATTCACACTTCTGTTTAGCTCCTCCGTGCCCCTATATATTTGTTAACAATCTGTTTACTTGTCTGGTTTGTTTAGTATGTTACATGTCATACATGTGTGCACTCACCAAGACACATTTCTTGTATGTGTAACATACTTGGCAAAATAAAGTGATTCTAATTCTGATTGAATAACAGTGAGTGCGTTTACATGCACGTAATAATCCGACAACTGCAGAAAATCAGATTTTGTCAGTTACATGATCAACACGTTTACATGCACAAACTCCAGGTCTACACGAGTCAGGCAGTAATCGGATTTCTACTTTGGAACAGGAAGAAGACGTGACGTAAACATATTGTAAAACTCAAACTTCAGGCCACGGCTTTAAAAAAAAAAAAAACATTGCGCCACTTTACCTGAAAATATGAACATACATAATCTAGAAGAAGATGAATATTTAAATCATCAAACGTGTGTGGTTTCAGCGTCGCTCCAAAAGTGTTTTGCTGTGTCTCACGGCAACGTTTCTTGCTTATTTCCAGTACCACCATCTGTTTTCGCACATGCACTGAGAAATCCGAAAGAAATCCGAGTAAGAGTTTACATGCACAGAGAAATCTGAATACTGAGCTAAAATCCAGCTCTCTTTATCAGACTTCTTAATCGGATTTCTAGACCCTACTCTGATCTAAGAAATCAGTGTGCTGTTTAAGCGACCATTTGAATAATCAAATAACTGCAGAAATCCGATAATGATCAGATTATTGAGTGCATGTAAGCGCACCCAGTGTTAAAGGAGACTGATAAAGAATGTAAAGAAACAGGTGGACTACAGTCTGTAATTTCATGCAAATTGTAAGAGGAGCTGATAAAATAAAGACAAAGAGTGTAGATACAAGGTAGGTGTCCTTAATGAAGTGGTCGGTGTCTATAGGGACATACTTCAGATTATTTCAGTTACATAAAGGATGCCGGAAATGTTAATTAATAAAGTGTCACTTTGTTTAGACGAACACTAAAGACATCTGTATGTATAAATATGTTGAAAAAGTCTCAACTTGATGAATTACATCATGATGTACATCATGATATTTGATCAAGATGTAATCATGATGTAATTACATCATGGTTGTCACGGTTTCCCCTTGTTCCTGTGTCTGATACTTGCTCTGTTTTCAAGCACGTGGCAGAAAGCACATGGCTACATAACAGAGCAAGTAACAGACACAGGAACAAGGGGAAACCATGTCAGAGATATTTGATTATGATGTAATTTACTACAATGACAATGACATACTTTCTTCATAGTAAGTCTGCTGACAAATCCCATTAAATCTAGCAGCACAAAGCTACATATTGGAACTGCATTACTCACAAACTAGCAAAGCCAGCAATCAACAACTACACTCTAAATTCCTCGTCTCCTTGGAAGTCTGTGGGGCCATTTAAGCCTTTTTTCCTTTCTTTTCTTTCTTGCTTTTTTTATAAATACCAGGGCATAGTGAGACGGGTCAGAGGAGCTAACTGCACCACATTCCACACTGTATTCTAAATGGGGGGCTGATTGTGGAATACCCTTACAAAGTTTCACACCAAGGACCCATTATACCTGTGGGAGAGCCGCACTAAATACACTCGCGTCTGCCTCCTCTATTTCTGTAGCTGTTATTTTCAGTACTGCACTCAAGTTGACTCGCAGTCAAAGTGCTGTAAGCGTGGAGGGTTCAGTCATTCCCTGTACATATATACATCAATATGTTTTATGAGGACAGTACTGCCACATAAAAAAAACAGGGATACATTATATTGGAATCATATCGATATTTGCAGATCATTGGGAAAAAATGGAAAAAACAGACAGCTAGACTTAGATAGATCTGTTTATATAGATTTATACATTTAATCGATATTTGATGAAATATTTTTTGGACTCCAAAAGAGCAGAACGTCAAGGCATTGCTGGGCTGCTACACTAAAATGTCTTTTATTTTATTCGTTTTACTGCATTTGTAATACTCTTCAAATAAATGTCACATTAATCCATAATGCTAATCCAATTTTATGTATTTATATATCAACAATTTTATGTATTTATATATCAACAATTTTATGTATTTATATATCAACATCTGCATCAGCATCAATCAGCACACACATGAACATGAAAAATAACATTGGCTTTGGCATCCCTGAAAAAAGGCCATGATACTTAGTAGAATGATTTTTTACATTCAACACTGAAAATAATCTATTTAAGAAGGCATGGTGAGGACGGGGGATCAAACCATTTTTAAAATAATAAGACAGAGTTATGTGCAGGTCAAATTACATGTTTATTTGAATGACATTTAGTAGAATGATTAAGTAAAAACAAGTTAAAACCTCTACAGTGAATGCACATCTGCACATTTTAATGAACAAGTTCTGTTTATTTGCTGAAATTAACATGTGAAAACAAATAAAACATAAATTGTTTTCCAAAATGTTAAACTCAGTAAATAAATAGAAATTGTGCACTAAAAATTGGAGAAAAAGTTTGTTCTCTGTGGAGGATGTGCTTCACTTCCAACATGAACCAAAACGTTATTCGACCAGGAGTGTTCATTTGCATACAACTGTAATAGTATAACGTGCTTACATTCAATCACCTACACTGTTAGAAATAAAGATTCTGTGCAGGGACATTTTTTCATTCATCAAAGTACAAACAATGTAAATGTACCTCAAAGGTACAACAGTGGTTTTAAGGTCCAGTTGTGAACCTTAAATAAGTTTTTCCAGATAAAAAGTACGTATTTGTACCTTTTCATAACCGAATGTTGTAAAACAATAAAATAAAAGCCTGGAGACGAGACGGGGTGTGTGGAGTCAATACACCTTAGAAAATATGATTTCAATGGATTATGGTACAATTATGTTCCCTGACTAAAGGTACTGAGATGTATCCTTGAGGGTATCACCCCAGTGACAAGAGGGGTACCGCCTTAGTGACAGTTTCATACCTTTGTTTTTGAGAGCGTACTTGTTACTATTCAGTTACTATGCAGCTAATGTGTGCTGGTTGTTGCTGTTTACACTCTATATTTGGTCTAAAATTGAGTTTTTTTATTAAAAATGTTTAGTGTTCAGTTGTTTCGTTTTCTAGAAGTACTGATGCCAGTGATGTACTCAGAAAAGCGTACTGAGAGGTGATTTACACAATAACATCGTTATTTCGCCCAGTGACTCATATGAGGCTGTTATAATGCAACCTTAAGTTCTTACAAAGTCCTTAGTCCAGTCACTCTTTACTAAGGAATGGCAATGTTCTGACAGAGCTACCGTGTTTGACCTTTGTTTAAATTAGACATTCTTCTACAGCTAAACAGACTCACTGCATATTTGTTAATTCAATTTGGGAAGTCCCTTTAGAGTCTAGTCAGATTCCAAGAAATCAGGAGTGCAAATCATTGACTATGACTATGACTCACTGTTGCTACAGTAAACTTAAACAAATTGCTAAAACAGCAAGCTGAAAGCAAAAACCCCTTTCTGTGTCTTTACTGCATGGCACCTACTTATTAACATCTCTGGCACATTTCTAATGCTATTTAAGTGTTTGGCTAAACTCATCACTAATATGAACGATACAGCGCAAAAGTCTTAGGCTGGCCAAGAAAATTGCAACTACTTCTCTGCAGAGTAAGCGCATTTTTGCTTTTGAAGACTAGGGGTCGACCACTATGTGGTTTTTCAGGGCCGATACAAATACCGATTATTGGTAATCAAGGACGTTAATATTGTTTTACCATAAATTTGTTTGCAGTGAAAATTTACAAGAATGAAACTCTTACTTATAACTTACATTGAATGAACATATTGTTTAATATTAGAATATTGTAAAAAAATAAGTGCTTTGAGTTTTAAACAGTATAAAGGTGGCATAAATAGTAACATCATACATTTTAAAGTAATCTTGGAATAGATCAAAAATATTAAGAGAGTTATTAACTTAAACCAGTCTCTTAAAATACAAAAATAACTTGCCAAATCAAGAAATGCTTAAATCGCCAAGAAAACAATTTCAAGTTCCACTTCTGATAATGGGAAAATGCTGAATATCGGCTCTGATTATTGGTCTGGCCGATAATCAGTCGAACCCTAGTAAAAACACTACAACTGTGCACTGTCAGTTGTTTAACATGTGTTGTGTTAAGTCAGCTTAGCAAGCTTGCACACATGCGGACAGACGTAACACCTGTGCTTGTAAAAGTGCCACAACGTTGTAATAGCTGACAGAGGGTGGGCAGCTGCTGGTCAGGAGAACAGAAAGAAAAATAGGACAGTGTTTGCAGGAAATTGGAAAACATCTTGGTGGAATCCATGGTGATCAGAAACAGAGAGCTCCAGCTGTGCTTGCTTACAAGGGAAGTAAAGGTTTCAAACACAGATGTCGTAATGAAGTTACACAGTCTGCCAGAGTGATGTGACAGAACTCTATCTGGAGTTTGAAAAGCAGTTTCAAATGTTTTTTCTCAATGAACTGGCAATGATTAGTTGAAAGTAACAAACCCATTTACATGCATTTGCTATACATTGTTGTTTTACTTTTTTATATATATACCTTTTCAAATCCAATTTATCTAAGGCTTCCGAATTTAGCTCTTTCCAAGAAGTCTTTCAACATCTTTTAACCCCTTAAAATCCCAGGCTTGTTTCATAGTTGCTCAGTAACCACAGTTACTGACTTCAATGCAAACTGGTTGAGGTATTCTTCGGTTATAGAACTGTGTGTGTGTGTGTGTGTGTGTGTGTGTGTGTGAGTGTGTACATATATATATGAGTCATTGCTTACTGCCCGGTCCCTTATTGCCTGGCTACAACATTTCCTACTTTGGCCCAATACCTACTTTCTAAAAATGTCTAACTAGCTTCAACGTACTTTTTACGTTATCTTTAGCCTACAAGCTTATAAAGCCTAACAGGCTGTTTTACCTCTCAGTTTGAAAGTTGTGACTGAAAACACATGCACTCATGAGCTTCTGCTGGTGTGAGTTCATGGCTGTTTTTTCTCTTAAAATGATGAACACAAAAGACTTGCAAACACCTTAATGGATTTTGGTCCTGACTATGCATGTTTTTTTTAATCTTTTCAATTGATTTTGTCTTTAGAACACTTAACAATGCTCACAAAAAAGAATGGCTTTACAATTAAACAGTTTCCACAATCTCAACAGGCTCAACAAATTCAACAGATTCTAGCTTGGCATTATAATAATAAAAAAGGGTCTTGCTACTGATGCAACTGATCACTGAAATCCCAATATTAAAATGGATGATAAATTAGGTCCGAGTTAATATAAGGCTCTTTAGGAGTGGTCTGTATTAGAATGCAGTGCACAGGTTAAATACTCCAGTGGGTGACCATGCATGTTAATTGTAAATTTAATACACACATACGCACTTTATCTAAAAACAGAAAAAATAGTTGCAAGTCCAGCAGCAGGGGTGTCAGACAAAACCCATTAATTAATAGTAAGAGTATGTTTTTAATGACAATAAAATTACAGTAATTTTATGTCTTAGAACAATTATGTTTTACTGTAATTCAACAGGTCAACTAGCTACAACCATTAAAATAAACGGAAATGTCCATGAAGCAGGTGATCATTTGTTTTTTGGGAATTTACATGTTTCTGTAAATTAACAACAGCAGTATTAAAGTACAGTATATTTATGGTTTATTTACATGCATTTAACCACTTTGCTTTTCGGAAAACAGGTATTAACCATTATATTTTAGAGAGTTTTGACTGCGAAAATACTTTTTTTACAGTTTGCATATGAGCATATAATTCTTAATTTTGGCCACAAAATTCATCAGCTTGGTGGCCAGAGGACATTTTAATATGGCTACCCTGCAGTTAAGTCTTTTTGTAATGTTTGGCCTTTTTTAATTGTCAAATTATCTGTAAACTACCCCATTACTGATATAAACATTAGTGATACGTGGATTTCTGCTTAGTGATATGAACACCTGTGAGTGGTAAGAGGTCAGGGGAAATCCTGCTGCACAACACAAGTGTTGCCTAGGCAGCGTAACCCACAACTCATACAGTTAAACTGAAACTCAGCTCTATTTTTACTTGCTGGTAAGCTATCAAATTTAAGGGGAAAAAGGATATTTGAGATTGCGCTCCCTCAAACTCCGGATACAGACACACTAATCACCCAGCACATACCACACCCTACGGCCTAACGTCACCCAGCACTTTGAAAAAGTCTAAAGTCCAGCAGGCTAATCTAACACACCTGGCTTTAATATTCAAATACTCTTTGATAGCTTTGAGCAGGCATGCTGGAACAGGGCTGGACGTAAAGTCTAAAATTGATCATTTTGTTGTAGAACATGCTGCGTTCATTTTCAAGGCAGGCATTCTAGGCAGGCTAAAAAAGGCATTTTTCCACCATGGAAGCCAATGAAAAAAAAGAAGGCAGGCATTATTATCAACCCACTCTTTTGAACTGGCGCCAGCATGGGGTGCGCTCATAAATTTCGTCCAGCACTTTTTTCTCCACTACTCCCCTGTCCGGTCTCAATCCGCTTAGCCTGACAAATGTTTAACACTGTCAACACACTCTTTATGAACTTAATGAAATACAGCCACCACTTTTGCATGCAAAGATTAGCAAAGGCTAAGCTACTGAATACATGCTTCAAGTCTCAACTGGAGAGGCATTTAACCTATGAAGCAATGAAAGACAGTCAGTTCGACAGTGAGGAGTGAGAACATTTGCACTGAAACTCATTTTGGGTTGGGGGTGGGTGGACATTTGGACAAAACTACAGAGAAAAATTCAGGCTTCAAGATGGCTGCTACTGCTGTTTCTAGATACACAGTGTACTTTCTGTCATTTTTTTTTATAGATAGCAGTTTGTCATAGCATCAGAAACCGCTTAAGCTTGTCCATTTGAAATTACTGAACAACTCAACATGGTTATTTGTTAGCTTGACAGCACTAATGTAGTGCTGTGCTTATGCAGGTGTATAGCGTGTTCCCACCTCTGGGGAGATTTACTGAATACCCACCTACAAATAGCAAGACATATGTCAGTGTCTATATTGAAGGCCTGATTTTGAGTTGACTGTGGAAATAAAGGCTTCATGTTCAAGTTATGCAGCAAGTGTGCTCTTTTGTGACATGCAATGTTTTCTGAAATGGTATTTTTCCTGCCAACTCACTTGGACTCCATTTGGGTTCATTTGTCTAAATTGTCACTATGTTACAAAATGAAAGTGTCTATGCTTTACTAAAGGCAGTTCTAAAAAGGTTAAGCTTTGTGAGCTACAGCTGCCCCGTCTGAAGGCCACTTTAAGCTAGCGGGCTCCGGGGCGATCGAGGTGATGTAAGCAGCCAGCCTTTCCTCCAGCTCGAATGTATCGGCGCTTTATGAGCTGCGGGTGACTGGCACAAGCTGCCTCTGTGAAGCTCAGTGGCTGACTGAACTCTAGCTGGTGCACAATGGGCCTCTATTCAGGAGGGCTGTTCAGGCCTGCTGTTTTGGCCCTTTAAGAACACCCACTACTGAAAGATCAGTAACCGCCTGTACCTCACACACACTGAGTTAAAAGGAGTTAAAACAGATGCACAGAGAGGAGCTAAACATTCACAAAACAAACAAAAAACTCCTGCAAACATATTTCGTAGATGTCATATTAAAACCTCACTCATTTTTATTCAATGTTGTTTTTTTCATGCCACATGAAAACCCCAGCTGCCCTTCACACTGTGTAAGCATTTCATGACAAATGACCAAGAGAAATCCTCTAAAATCACGTAGAAAAGTCTTGTTACATCAGCATACATTCAAGTTATAAATGTGTTTCCTTCTCCTATGAAGATTCAATGCTTACTTATAAAAGTGACAGTATATATAGAATAACGTTCTGTTTTGGGATAGAAATGGGCGGTATGGCCAAAAATGTACATCATGGAATAAATAAAAGTTCTGACTGTTTCGGCATATATATTTTTTAAAATAAAAGCATTTTAGATGCCTAAGTAAACCTATTTTTTTGAGGTTAATAGTGGCTTATTATTCTGGCATGTCCCTTCACTTTTTGATAAGAACCATTTTTACCAACCAACAAAAGTAAGTCTAAAATATTTGCAAAATAGTAAAAACAAAGCAAAACAATATATAGAAAAACCTCAGTACTGCTTTCTAACATGAACCCTGCAAGCCAGGGTTAAATGTTGAATCACGTCTGAATTTCTACAAAGCTGAAGTTGGCTTCTTATTTGGTAGCTTTTTGTTTGAACTCTCTGTTTCACCTTAAATGGAGCAGCAGTTATGTTCAGGGACCTGTGGTTGAATGTAACTGCTGCGCCACTTAAGGTGGAACAGGTAATTCACATAAGAAGCTAGCTTTAGTTTCGTCAAGTTTTTCAAGTAATTCGTCCCACACATTTGTGCCTCTGACTAGCAGACACTGTTGGAATTTTAAAAAAGTTATAGTTAATCATACTATTAGTACCAGCTGGTCTACCACTTGTTGCGCAGACTAGGCCTGGAACACTGCAACACTGTGTGATGCAGCTGACAAAGTCAGGCAGCTCCTTAGCCAGGACTCATTGATCTGGTGTCCATGTTAGGCTAAGGCTGACCTCAAAAGGACAGCAATTCCTCTATGTGTGCTGCCCTGTAAAGACTAATTTAGATGCAGAAACATTCAGCTAAATGGGATAACGTCAGCATGGTTTGCACAGTATATATGCGCATATTCGTGCCATATGATTATGACAAAATCATACAAGAATTCCAACCACCCTCTACTATTTTGGGACATCTGACTTTCTAAATAGTTTTAATGAATGAGCAAGCTTGCAGTAACTGACCATTAGAGGTGCCATGATCATGAATTTCAGTGGCTCATTCTTTTATAGTCAAATGTTTATTAGCCTTTTTAGTAGCTTTTTACCATAACGAGTCACGCATAATTACTCTATGAGATTTTGTTATAGCTGTAGCAGCATCACTCAAATACAGCACCAGAAGAAGCCATGCTTTTTACCAGCAGCTCACAACAGACACAAAACGCAAAGTCTCACATACTTTGCAAGATGATGGACAGAGCTCTATAAATATGAACAAAGATAGACTCATATGTTTCACATGTACACAAACACACAGAGTGTACACAGAACATAATGAACAGAACGACCCTATGAACTTTACACCCAAACACTGACAGAAGCACAAGGGCTGACATACTGACAATGCTAATGCAACACCCACTGACTTCTCAAATACGCATGAAGGGCGGCTGGTGTTTTATGTAATAATATACATTCACATGTACAGTACTTTGTCAGGGAGCACTCTTCATTCATCTAAGTTCCAGTCAAAACAGCAATGAAGTCAATTATTTTTCAGCACGAAGAAAAAATGCAGGAAATATATCGTCGCTGTCGATTTTTATTTTTCTGTGTCATTTGAACACGGAAGTTCTCCTTTACATTGTCTGAAAATTTCATGATGACTGGACCAATAATAATGCCCAAAAATGACTTAGAATAAAATCTCTTTACTTTAACTTGTATTAAAGGTTAAGGGTGTTTTTGCCCTCTCCTGTAAAGTTACTGTTTTGGAGAGACTTGTTTTTCTCAACAACAACAACAGCCTCAACAACAAAATATCATTTGTTCAGCACTTAATGTGCTCATCCTTTGCGTTTATTACAACATCCATTCTTCTCAGAACACTTGCTTTCAGTTCTCCAAAGAAATCTGTGAGATATTATCCACACCACACCAACCAGCTGGTTGCATTTTCTGCTTCTCACAATCCAAGTAATTCCAAACACACTGAATGAGGTCGAGGTTTGTTGGGGTGGTCAGTGCATTGATCTGAGAACACCTTTTCTCAGTAACAATGTCTCTACAGTCACACATCCTTTCAGACCCACAGTGCTGAGTTGTCTTTGTCTTTTTTCCTGATCTGAAGTAAGAGTGGAGCTTGATTGGCTCTTTTCTCTCAAATGTGAAAGATCTGAGTGCTGTTTATCTGATGATGACAGTTTTGGTGATGTACCAGGTCTCTGCATCTTTTATGCTTTTTTTTTAACTTAGCCAAGAAGTGCCCAGTGTATCTGAAACATCTTCAAACCTTTTTGGAAAACCATCCCAGGTGGCTCCTCATGAAGCTGCCTGAGAGAATGCCAAGGGTATGTAAAGCTGCATCAAGGCAAAAGATGGTGGGGGACGTTTTGAGGACAGTTCAAAGATGTTTTGATTTGTTTAGGACTTTTTTGGTCAGTGCATAATTCCATATGTCTTATTTCATAGTTTTCGTGTCTTTGCTACTACTCTAAAATGTGAAAAACTGTGACAATATAGAAAACCTTTCACACACTAAAGTACTACAAAATGTCCCAACATGCATGACTCATTCAGAGTTTAGTTTACCATCCCGAGGCTTGGTTTCCATCACGGTGGGTGTGCCCACTCTGTTTGTGTGTGGGCATGGAAATCGTAACTCACAGCAATGACATACCTTTTGTGGATCCTACAAGAAATATCATGTCCTTGTGGAATAAATGAACAGCAACAGTCACTGAATAATGGCTGAATTAACCAGGCCTCAAATACTGAACGTGGTTACATAATGTTATACCCTGATTCACTCTTTTAAAAGATCTCTACAAAACCATAACAAAGGTTCAATTCGACTTTCACTGCATTCCGGACATGCAAACCGCATGTAAAGTACAGCTCTCCAACTATTTCACTCTCTCTGATGTGTTTTTAACAGCAATGCCTGATTAATCTTTGTGGGACATGTTAACAAAAAAGGTATTGAAAAGGAGTACAAAACACAAGTGCTGTAATGACATTGTGATGTGTGTAATGCTGTGTGACTCATACTGCTCATCCTAATGCTAGATTAGCTTAACTGTAGATAAAATATTTATGAACTACTGTTTTTTAAAGGAATACTTCAGCTAGGCCTGTCATGATCTTGGAATTTTAGCTGACAATTAAGTGGGACATAAATGACTGATATGAACAATTTCATTGATTTTTGTTCAATGCAAATATTAAAGTACAAGCCTAAAATAGCGAAATTGGCTGATTAGCTATCTTGCTTCCTAGTAAGTATATTGATGATTAATAAAAGTGTTAACTGACAAATACACAAATGTTTGATCCAATGCTTTTGGTTTAAAAAGTTAATTTAACCCCTTAATAACATACAAAGTTTTATTATTCAGTGGCTACAGGGACTTCAGTGCAAATTAATGGAGCTATTCTTAGGTTAAAGAAGTGTGTAATAATACTTGTTAAGGATGATTAAGGGGTTAATTTCCAATAATTAGCTGATACTTGAACAGACCAGGGGTGTCCAATCTTATCTGCAAAGAGACAGTGTGGCTGCAGATTTTCATTCCAACAAAGCGGGAGCTCACACGACCAGTGGTATGAAGATAACTGATTAAACGACAAGAGACAGGTATGCTGCATGTTTGGAATGAAAACCAACAGCCACACCAGCCCTTTGTGGATAAGATCAGACATCCTTGAAACAGAACTTTCTCTCAGTCACTGTGTCTTCACGTCCAGCTGTAAATAGTAAAGTTATCAAACTTCCACCTGCACCCTTTAATAGAGCAGCAATGGAGGGCCTAGTCTCAGCATGGCCAACAGTAGAGAAGTTGGTGTGCCCGGTAGTTAACTCCAACAGGGACGAAAGGCTAGTCTGACTTGGCGAAAGCGTGTTGCACTAAAGTTGAAAACATTTGCACTTTCTATGACTCTGCTGCATTTGCCACGCATCCCATTGGAAATAATGCATTTGTAAGCGCATCTGTGAGTTTCTGTGCTCAGTGTGAGAGCAGCTGCAGAGCATATTCTACATAAAATCCACATCTGAAACTTCAGCCTATTTCATCAAAGACTCTATCTGCTGCATAGGTGTAGTTACATGGTCAATTACCATAAACACTCATTTCCCTTTTACTTAGAAAAGAACAGAAAAGCTCTTGCTCAACGTTCACTTCTGACAGAAGCCAGTGAGAAGGGGCTTCAGCATCTGCCCGTTGTCTTCTAGTGTGTGTTTGAACTCTTTTAACTTCTTTTCTGAATACAAGAAAACACGGCAAAATTGCAGTCTGCAGTAACTGATGGTATGCTATAGGTGCTGGAGTATTCCTTTAATCAGCCTTTAACCTCTCTGCAATGCCATGAATGCACACATATCCAAGATAAGAGCAGCATACTCAGACCACATCAACTGTTACGGAACAGCAACAAATGATCAGAATGAAGACTAGAAACTGGATTCAACATTTTCATACCGTGTTTGATTACGTCAACATCGAGATGTGTGATATTAAAGGAATAGTTAGATGAAAAATTGAAACTACACTAGGCAAATTTTCAATGACTCCAAAATGTACTTTTTTAAATGAAGAAATCTGGGAATTCTTAAAAGGCCATACATGTTTTTTATTGTTATTTTTAATAGCGTTAAAAAAACTGATGATTAACCATTTATGTAATCTATAGATTCCCAGAGTAATAGAATAGAATAGAATAAAGTCTGTCCTAATGTTTAGTGTCTGAAGTTTGTTTATTTAGTTTTGCACTGGAGCTACAAGGCTAACCTAGCCTATGCCCTTCCAGTTAGCATTAGGGCTGAACCATTTGGGTAAAATTCCCAATTGCAATTTTTCTGCACAGTACTGTTACTGCGATTTAAATTTCAATTGATTTCTGTATATTAAAGGTTAAATTCCCCCAATTAAAACTTATAAAGACAAAATTATTGATAATACAGATTATAATTAACACTATAGGTCTTTCAAATCGCAATGTCAATATAAAAACGATGTACCTTTCAGGCCTAGTTAGCATTTTGCAAACTACACACCTAAATCATTGTACAGTTGCCTGAAACTGTGTTGTTAATTAATCCCAAATAGTTTCTGACACCTCACTGTACTGTTACATGTGTCAGACACCACATAAGAAAGTATTATCTGTAAGTATTACTCAGTGTGGTTTGAAATAGGTGTATGATGATTTAGGCTCTGCTAAACTGGGTGGCTATAAACTACCATTACTTGTTAGCTACATTAGCCTTGTACTTCCAGCGCAGAGCTAAAGAACCAAACTTCAGACAGCAAACACATCTTGGCTACCTGAATACATTTAGGAGACAGGGAAAATCACATAAAGTATTTTTTTGCTAAACTACTCCTTTAAGTTAGCTCTGGATAGTAACCACAGTGGAAGGAGGTGATGTCGGCGAGCACAGATTAGTCTGAGATTAGTCGTAAACAGCAAACAAGAGCACAGTCTGATGGCACAAGCATGAGCGGAAGAGCAGATAACAGACTGAAGCATCTTATTAAAAATTGCTCCTATCAAAGGTGCTACATGCAGTTTACACTACGAAATAGAATCAAGCCAGATGTTTTGTAGCCTATGGAAAGAAATGGTCAGTTCACAGGGCCTCACATTCCTTGGAAAATGGAAGGTATAGTTTTAGCAGATGGTGCGTCTCCCTGCACCAATGCTCCTATTTAAAGCACTTCCTTCTCTTTTGAAACTGCCGGTTTTTTACACAGTTGCAGCTTAAAGTTAGTGTATGAGTCTGCACTATTTGGACAAAAAAAAACAGGGTGGTGCCAGACACTGGTCATTTCACTAGAACTGTTTCTTTCTTTAAGTACAGTATGGTCACTTTTCTTAAATAGTTTAATGTATATTTATATGTACATAAACACACACACACACGAAAAATTTCAGTATGAAATTTTGACACATCATAAAGGCCAACTGGCCTTTTCAAATTTTTTTTTTTATGTCTATTCATTTTTAAATTTTTATGCTTATTTGTTTGTATTTGTGGATGAGGCTTCTTAACTCTTTCTTTTTCTCTTTCCTTTTCAACTATGCAGTGAATTTTTCATTTATTCAATGTAAATATTATTAATATGCACACAAATTGTATAAAGTTTCATGAGAAAGCCTAAAGATTTCTGGGAACACGTGTCATTTGTAGTTCAACTAATCACGCTTTTATTTAAAAAAGCACTACCGTACTACTCTTGTTTGAAGTTCTGGGAGGAAACAAAAGGGTTAAATTCCTGAAATGGACAGTGGAAAACTGGCCATTCTGAAACTGTTTTTGTCCATGGTATATGCACTGATGTAGCTAAGTGGGCACTCCAACTGGTCAGGACTTCATGAGATGCAGCTCAGTACCAGACCTCTCTACTGAAAGAGAAACTGCTGCGAGGTAAAATATGTGCTAACATGTCTGTCACATGCTTCAAGTAAAATATGGAATGTCTTTTAGGAGCTTCAGATATCTCTGTTTAATCTCGAACAGCCAAACAATGTTCATCAGAATTGCCGCTCTTAGCACAAACTACTAGAATCCCATAGGGATTAGCAGTATCAAAGAGGTGGTTTTTGACCTGAATGGCCCGAATTAAAGGCCTAACACTAATCGCCATGATTCCCCACTGGTTTGAATGTAATTTAAGTGATTAGCTTTCCTGAAATAAGAAAAGCATTTGTATTAAAACTAACATCAGGTATAACCCAAATACAGATGAACGTTAGCCACAGTTTTAGCCAAAACCACCACCACATTTAATGTGAAAGCAAAAGGAAGTCTCTGGTCTACTAACTTAAGCACACAGGTGAAACGTCATGACCTTCTACTTCATGCCACACATAGTCAAAATTCTTCGCCACCCCTACACACTCATGTTAAAATGGCACACTGTAGAGTGACACTCCTCCAACTGGTATTACTACTGTCTGCTATGATTGCCTTTAGTTTTAATACTGACCTCTGTCCATAACAGCACAACTGTATTTTGCGGTTATCATATGGTATTTTGGTTAAGATACACAATATACACAATATGCGTCATGATATTTCGTTTTTTTGATACTTGACAAATTGGTGCAATGATTTTTATTCAGCCTTTCACATACTGCACTGAAGTACATTCACTTAAACTGGTCTATGTGAATCAAATCATACCAAGACATATTTCAGAGTAAAGCATGATACTACAAATGGTCTCTAAGCTAGCTGAGTTTTTGTGCTTCATGACAGGCGGGAGAAAGGGGATGTGAAACGTGATATTACTGGATAATATTATTTTTTCTCCACCCACTGGTGCATGATGATGTAATCAAAGTTTCAAGTTGTTCTGAGGTGAAAAAAAGTTACTACACTTCAACTAAAGATTATATAAAAACGAGAATTTTGTCTTTTAAATGATATAATGTATTGTGCTGAATAAAACCAATGGCATGAACCTACAAGGTAAAAAGGGTCTAACTTTTATTTCATGTAGACTCGAAGTACGGACAGTATCAACGTTAGGGTCAGAAAAGTGTATTGTGATGTAATGTGTCATTTATGACCACAATGATAAATGCCAATGCCTGCTGCCAATCTGTGCTAAAGGAATACCTTACAAACCTAATAAATCTTGCTTTTTACTGGGCTGGTTTGGTCTTTCTTCTCATAAAAGTACACCTAAGAGAACCCTGAACAATACTGTAAACATTAACCAGACCAGAAAGCACATTTCCAGAAAAAACAACTACTTATTTTAGTTTTTTGTGTATAAACTGTTCTTTCAAATCAGCCTGAAACACCCAATAAATGGCATAAGCAATGTGTTGTCAATATAAGGCTCATTACATATCTAAAAAACTGAACAGTGACATTGCGGTGCGTCAGTATCACAGTACGGCACGCTGTTCAAACTCAAACTCCACTGTTCAGCATAGTTATTACAGGGGAACATCACTGATTTTTCAAAAATTCTACACAATGACATGGTTGAGATGTAAGCAGAGTAGTTTGATGTAAAATGACCTGTTCTAGGGAAACGGAGTCAGAATTATTCACAGTGGTGGTGACAGGAACCGTACGTCCACCTCTAAAAGCTCCCTCACAGAAAGTTATTACATGAAATGGTCATAAATGCACCGCCTGCTGTCTGACACATTGTTCTATTTTAGATTTGTGATAAGGTTTTGGCTTGAATGTATTTTAATCCATTCATGGTCACATATTTTTAGACATATAGTCCAGAGATACATGCAGGGCGTTGTAAGGCAAAATAGTCCCCAAAGGAAACAATTTTTTTGTAGATTTTCTACTATTTCACCATCATTAACAACACATATAAAAACTCAGAAGGCGCATGTAGGTTCACTGGTGGTTTTGGATAGTAAGCACAATAGCTATATTTGTGTGGTAGACATTGTGACCCCTGGTTCCTATTAGCACCACTGTACACTATCAGAGTCCGTACGTTTCTCTACGATGAACCATCTCACACCAAACCGCTCAGAGTGACTGTTTACATCTCAAGGATAGAATTATGAGGATATTTTCGAAAAACAATTGCTGGAATTCCCCTTTAACAAATTTACTTTGCTGGAAAATAAGTTCATTTTCTTTTCTACACGGTAAAAGTGAAGATAAAACAGAGCGGATGAACTTTGTAGACTCCTGCTTTGACTGGATATGAAGGCTGCTGCATCCGCCAATGTAAGCACACTTCGTATTACTGTACTTTTAATTTTGGTCAGTGACATAAACTGACAAAACTCAGAGCTGGCGTGGTTGTAACTCCACAACTCTCCAGACACAAGCCCAGTTCTTACAAAATGAACCATAGCGTAAAATAGTTTCCTACACTTGAGTTTAATGGCGACTCGCATTTAGACATGCAGAAAATAACGCGGCCTGTTAACAACGGTGCAAAAAAACAGGAAAAAACAGCTGAGCTCACAGACAACTCAGAGAGGAACTTACTATTTCAACAGCCAGAATAGTTCCTTTCCGGGTCCGTACGTAGGTCTTCAGTTTCTCCACACAGTTGGTAGCAGGACTAGCGTCTGTGTCTGCCATGTCTCCAGCCTTCAGCCTTTACAGACTCTACACAAAGTATACGCACGTCTTTAAAATGGCCCTTCTTCTTGCAGTAGTCCTGAGGAGAAAATGAAAGCCGGGCGGGCTTTTCGAGGTGACGACAAACTTTGAGGGAGTGAACTGACCAAAAAAAAAGTGTCTGACAAAATGTATACCCCCAAGCACTAACCGAGCGCCTGTTCGGACTCTATGACCACGAGTGGGAAACTGCCTCTCCTGAGGCAGAGAGAAGCGGTGGGGGAGTGAATGGGGCGTTGGCCATATCTTCTCTTGAAAGTCTGTAAGGAAAGTGGTGAGGGAGGGGCTTTAAGGCAGACCTCGCTTCATATAAACCTTAAACTGAATGAATTTGGTGACTGTATCTGGCAGTCCTTCCAGTTTTCCAGTCAAAGGGCTCAGCTGGGCTGCAGAGAAGGGCCTCTTTGTTCCTTACTGGTAGCTTTTGAAGGAGAATTTAACTGATTGTTCAAAATGTCTGCATAATTCAGTTGCTGGGGTGTCAAAAGAGTCATTCACATGGGTTTGACGTGGAAGAGCTGTAGAGAAATTTATCAGGGGCATTTCTTCACAGTGGTGGTGATCAGAACCAGGGCCAATGAACAGTGGACCTTATCTTCTGAGTTTTTATATGTACAGTTGATAATGGTAAAATAAAATGAATTTCTCTCTCAGTATTTGGATTTATAATGCCTCTGGATTTCAAAAAATATGTGTAAGGCCGCAGTCTTACCTCTCCAAACAGAAAACTTACAAACCCCATTTCTGGAAAAGTTGGGAAATTTTGTAAAATGCAACAAAGCAATCTGGGATTTGTTAATTCACTTGAACCCTTATTTATTCACTGATCATCTAAACCACTTCTCCTCCCGGGTCACGGAGGGTGCTGGAGCCTATCCCAGCACCATTTTGGCAGAAGGCAGGAAACACCCTCTACAGGTCACCAGTCCATCACAGGCCAGACTGCCAGACATACACAGTCACACACTCACACCTAGGGGCAGTTCAGTTTCTCCAGTTTGCCCTATCTGTATGTCTTTGGACTGTGGGAGGAAACCCACACGGACACCAAGATAACATGCAAACTTCAAATAGAAAGGACCCTGGTCACCCGGCCAGGGAATCGAACCCAGGCCCTTCTTGCTGTGCCATCTGTGAACCTTTATTCAACTGACAAAAGTACAAAAACTTTACAGAATATTTAAGTTAAACGTTTTTAAACATTTCAATTCAGTAAGCAGGTGAATCAGTAACAGGTGAGGGTATAAAACAACCCACCAAAGGCTCAGTCTTTGCAAGCAAAAATGGGTCATGGCTCACCATTTTACGCCAGATTTTGTGAGTGAATTGTCAAACAGTTCAAAATGAACATTTCTCAACACAAGAGTGCAACAAATTTAGGTCTTTCACCATCTACTGTACATAATATTGTGAAAAGATTCAGGGAATCTGGAGAAATCTGTCCAACCTTTCCGGAAATGGGGTTTGTATATACAAAACACATTTATCAAATTAATTCAAAAATGTATACTTTTTTTGTTCTGAAGTATACTTTAGTGTATTTGAAAACTATCTCACAAAATGCCCATGCATTTCTTTACCATATGATCATCTTTGGCATCATTTTATAATCATTTTGCATAGTAACCTCATGTGAGGTTGATATTAGATGCATTATTAATGTCCCGGATGTCTGGTTCCTATCACCACCATTGTGAACTATTTTTACTATGTACATTTCTGGAGAACAGAGCATTTCACATCAAACCACTGTTAATGACTTGTATGTACCTTAATGATTTAATTTCTCAGATATGTTGAAAAGTCAGCAGGATTCCCCTTTAACCACTTGCATTTTTTTTCCTTGTAGCTTTGGTAACGGCACTCCTCTGTTTTGGCAACAGGGTGAATAATAATAACAGCTGGTTGTCACATTCTTGCTGCACAGGAAACCATCTCCCTCATGGGCCAGAAAGGTGTGATAAATTCTGCGAAAAAAAAAGCTCACACCTCTTCCTTTCATGATTCAAACAGTTGGTGAAGTGGTGAAGGGTAAACCCCATTGTAGTAACTCATTTGGAGCTCTGCAGTCTGAGTGTCATGTTCGTTCCAACTGTACTCTTGGCTGAATTCCTCTTTTACTAAATAATTTTGGCAGTGAATTGCAGAAAAAAATCAGGCATAATTAGAACCAATCCAGTAGAAACTGAGTAATAAGCTCCATTGCATTGTTTATACATACTCCAGAGTGGGAACACCCTGTTGGTGCTGTCAGCTCAGTGGCACCCTTTTGTGGCCAGTGAGCAGAAATGCACACGTCATTCTGTCTTCCTGTATTTATGTATGTATGTATTTACTTATTTATTTTTAGATAATTGCCTCACTGGTCATGCTGAGAGACCATGCATCTTTCCTTTGAAGATCTACCCTCCTACAATGTTTAGATCGTTTAGGTGTAGGTTGAAACTCTAAATGGTGAGTTGAACTTTAAAAGAAGATTTGGATGACCTTAATGTAACAGCATGACTGGTCAGGAATTTATTAAGTAATTTGTTTGTATTAGATTGTATTAGATACTCCTGGATATTTCATACATGGCCATGTATGTCTTATGCCTTCTTGCTGATTAGTGACCAAAGGCCTATGAATCATAGGCATACAAGACTGCTATACTAATATGCTGTATGGTACTTTGTCAGCTTGAAGCACCCATTTAATGAAAAACTGAATTTTCCCTGCTTGTTTTTAAGAAAATAGATTGATGTATACATTTATAATATTCTGAAATGTACCAGGGATTCTACCGTCTATACAGGTCATGGTGTAGAAGAACGGACATTATGCTGTAAAAAAAGGCCATTGTGAATTAGCTGTTTTGTGTATTCACATTTGCATACATCCAACTATTTAGCCTGTAGCAGTTCAGCCCCGCCCATTCACGTTGAAGTTTTTAGGAGTGTTTTAGCCTGGACTGCTTTTCTCATTTACATACATTGATCTTACAAGCACAGTGACCAAAACGGCCTGTTTAATTCTAAGGGATAAAGAGACTTTGGAAAATGGTTATTTGAAATGAATTATGACTGTTTTTGGTACATAAAACCAAACACATAAGTGTCATAAGTGCACCTCATTGGAAAAAATACAAGAAAGCGGCTCAGATTCTTTTGAAAGGACAATTTCTGAATAGTCTGGCTTAATAAAGGTGAAATTTTCATGCAACTAGTTGCATGTTGTGAGTTGCATGCAACATAGTCTCAGTGCAACTTGATAGTTTCTCAAAGAAATTCAAAAACAATCAAAATTGCACACAACACATCCGATTACTCCATTATACAAGCAAATTAGCGGCTCATATTTTTAAAAATATCCTTTTCGCTATAAAGTCATGTTTGAGGGGTAATTTACATATTTGCAGTATTTTCACCATGTTCATCTGTTTTTTCCAGTTTTCGTTGCTGTTCTCTTTACTCCTATCTCTATATGTGTGTTTTATCTTTCTATTTGTGGTTGTTTACTATATATTTGAGTTTTTTTATCTGTTGTGTGTATGTTAAGCCTTTGAAAGTTAATGTTTAAGTAGCCATTACTATTATGTAATTATATAATTTACTTGATGTCTTGCTCATCCTGTTCTAGAAGCACCACAAGCTCATCAAGGAATGCATCTCAGTCTCCCCTGTGTAAAATTAGGGAACATAAAGAGAAGAAAATGAATCTAGCTAAGTAGATCATGATGATCGCAGGCCAAACAAGAAGCATCTGGCTAGTTTACACAGCTGCTTGCAGAAACAACAGCTTTGAGAAACTTTGTTGTCATGGTTCAGGAAACTGATAGAACAAAAAACTACCAACCTTAAGTGAGTCGGGGCAGGTCTCCTTTTCAACTGCCCATTAACCGATCATCTGGTTTATTTTCTTGTCCGCTGAACTGGTAACACCAGTGGTTTGGAAGTACGCCGTTTGATGTGATCCACATAATGTGTTTTAAAAGAACATTTTTTTCTCTAATTTCTTGGTAGTCTGGCTTTACATAGTGAAATGTTCATGCAACTAGTTGCATGTTGTGAGTTGCATGCAACATAATTTCAGTGCAACTTAAAAGTTGCACAAAGCAATTCAAAAACAATCTTAATTACACATTTGATTACTCTATTAGATAACCAGATTAGCATCACGTATTTTTGTAAATATCCCTCTCCCTATAAAATCATCTGTGAGGTGTGATTTACATATTTGCAGCATTTTTACCAACTACCAACCTTGAGTCAGTCAGGGCGGGTCCCCTTTCAACCACCCATTAAACTACCATTTGTTTCATTTTCTTGTCCACTGAATTTCAATTGGCTGTCTCATGAAACTTGTTCCACGAAGTTGCATCTGAGTTTCAGATGAGTTGCAGGATGCTTTACATCATGTACCCCTCATGAAGTGGGTACATTTACTGACAATACCAAAGTAATTCAGTGGGGACCATCACTTGGCCTGTCACAATTTTTCAATAATTGAACACACAATGATTTGAACTGATTCAATTTTTTTAAACTGACTGTAATTACTTTTTCACATTTGTTAGCTTCTACAATCATAGATTTCCTTCGCAACAACAGAATGTGAGTATGTTTTTCAGAAAGTGAATTGAGTGTGTTTTTCAAAATGTGAATTGGTTGTGTTTTTCAGAATGTGAATTAGGGGTGTTTTTCAGAATGTGAATTAGGGGTGTTTTTCAGAATGTGAATTAGGGGTGTTTTTCAGAATGTGAATTGGGCGTGTTTTATCAGGTGGGTTGACATAAGTACATGTAAGTTAAACAAAGTAGAAAGCGCATTAATTTAGACATCATGGGTCTTACAATGTTATAACTTCTGATCGGTGCTATAACAACTTTAGAGGGCAGCGGTGAATAATGTTTGTTTAGTTGAGCTCAGACTGTGTCTGTCGTCAGGTGGGAGCCAAAAAGTTTCAACCACTAGAAAGGAAGATAATAAGCTAAACAGCCAGTTTGGCCACCTAAGGCTTGTACTGTAATTGTTGCATTCAATGATTAAAACAAAGTGCGACATACAGTGGATCCTGGGGGGTCTGGGTAACCCCTAATTAACCTCTTGGACCCTCTGAATGTCTCAAAATAAAAATAAACTTATGAAGTTATGTTTCCTTGGAGAAAAATAGACACTCAGGGAAATGTCATTGTTTAGCTGCTTCACCCGCAATCAGTGAGCTTCTGTCTTTGATATTCTTAACCAAATAGAGATGCAGCACTGGTCTGCTTTAGGGTGGCGCTGTAGCAAATTAGTTCACCCAGTTGGTCCTTCATAGCCTAGCAACTATAACTATGCCTGGGAAAACTCTGAAAACCTTTACAATATGCCATAGCATATTTGAATATCTGAAAATTGCCCAATTTTGCTGGAGAATGGTGGAAAGAGTGAATTGTTACTCAATTTTCAAACCAAAGACAAAAGAGGAGATGTTTAAGATCTTAATTAATGTGTGGAAGGCTGCATTACCAAACTAGAAAAGAGCATTTCCAAAAGAATGTATTAGCACTGCTATGGCAAGTGAGTTAGCAGCCAGCCGATGCTGGAGTAGCCAACCAACATGGGACCCCCCCCTCAACATTCCAGCGGATATTTCACATACTGGACTAAAAAAGACAATTAACTTGTTAGTCTTAATTATTTACATGCCAATTAATCGTCAGCTAAAATTTCATGACTGTGACAAGCCTAATCAAAGAAGTCCAATACTCAGCCCAAGAGTAGGCCACATAATAGATAAACTGGATGTCTTAGATTTGTTGCAAACACTGACACCACAACATCCAGTTGCTACTGACCATACTTTATTAAACATGAAGAAGATGCACAAGGAGAGAGAGAAAGGAGAGAGGGAGGAACAAAGCAGCAAAGAATAGAAAGGGACATTCAGACTGTTTCAAAGTGAACAGCACAGTCATAACACTTGGAAATACAGTGAACATACTATTCAGGAGTCGACCATTCTCTCCCATTCATGACTCATCTTTCAATGAGAGCATTGGCTGTGTTTAGTGGATATGTAATCATTTATGTAATGACCACATTTCAGAACATCCAACACTCTTGTTCAGACTTCAGTCTGCACATTTAGGCAATTTTAAATAATCTAAAGGTTCTAAAAGACTATGTAGGGGTTCCTCAGGATGTCCCTATAGAGGAATTCCTTCTGGTGTGTGACTGTTCTGTAAAAACACATCAAGAAATTGTCCTAAAACCTATTTGTCACATAGTTCACTAGGAGATTATTGCCTTTTTCAAGCAATGCAGTGGCAGAGTACAGAGGGAGGGCAAGGTCACGGGTCTGTTTTCATTCAAATCTCATTTCTTTTGACACCCCTAACCTGTTCACTCCTACCAAAGCTTGCTGAAAGTTAAATACTTTTTTGTTTTGAAATGCTAGCATCATGAACAAATCCAGCATGAAATGTAATCAAACACTGACCCTTAACACTTAACCCTTAGAAGTCACAGTTATCAACAGGTGATAAATAAATGATGTTGTAATTTGATATTATTATATTGATAACACACTTGTGTGTGTAAATACAAGAAAAGATGTTACGTTATGAATTGAATTTAATGAAAACTTATATGCACAGTGTGGAAATTAAAAAAAAAACATTCTTTAGCCATCAAAAATGTTGATGTTATTTAGTTAATTAGTGTTTTCACATATAGTTCTTCTTAAATGAACCTAAAGTGAACCTGAAAGGGAACCAACTGCAAACGACCTCTGCTTTTTTGTGTTCACAGTGTAAGTAAACTATAAAGAGGACTCAGTCTTCAGTATTTGCCATCGTATATCAGCGCTGCTCTCTTGTCACGAGATTACGGGCATCCTGAGTAGTACCTTATAAATGATCCTTGGTGGTCTGATTTTACCTGCTTATGTACTAGAAGACTGTGGCTGTGCGTATGGTAAGAATGGAGGTCTTCACTATAAAGCACAAGTGGACTGGGGCTTTTTTTGTTTTCACAATGCACAAATCAATCGGACCACAAAAAAGAACTACAGGGAGATTCACTCGAAAGAGGCCCCAAATATTCTGTTATAACTCCCGTTAGGATGAAGCAATCCAAACCAAAAAAATACACTACATAGCTTGACGTATGTGTAATTGATTGCATTATATGCAATGCTGGAAGTGATCTCCGTTTTCTGCCAGACACCTGAAGGGGTACAGGGGTATGCATCCAGAATTTGCAAACGGAGGTTAAACGTTGTAACGGCTGTCCGGCGCCTACCTCATCGCTCCGATGCAGGGGCATCCTAGCTTGTTCGAAGCTCCATATACTGAGGAGCACATTGCATGTTGTTTCATTCACATTGCTTTGTCCTAGTGAGAGTTATTACAGAAAATTTGGGGCCTCTTTCAAGTGAATCTCCCTGTACAAATGAACCAAACTCAGTTTGGTTCGTTTTTGGGGCTGTTTAGAGGGGTCTGAGTTCATTTGACTTGTTCACATATGCACAGAAATCAGTGGTCTGAGTCCACTTCAGACAATGAAATAGCCTACACAGTCCAATGCAGCATCATCCAATTGCGCCTTATAGCCACTGCCATTTACCAAAAGTATTCTTGGGCAGTAGTTTTCTCGTATACTGCAAGGCTGCTCCTAACCTAAAATAAACATGCTTGACTTTCTGCTCAGAAGCTTGTGAGATAACTTGCTTATGCTTTTGTTGTTCTTAGTATGTTCTGATTGCTCTTGATATCAGTTTAATAAATCTTACGTTTACAGCCAATAAATCGGTTCCTGTTCAAATAATAAAACAGCTATAGCTTAGCTATAAACTCATTATACCAGAAACACTGCACAGAATCGGCTAGTATACTAAATAAGCTGACAACATGGATCATAACAAATTCAAATCATATATATGACGTTCAACAAAATATTAATTAAACGTATGAATGTGTTTATATTGAAAGTAAAAGCTGATTCCAGCCAAATACAGAAAACATAAGTGTCATTATATCATTGTTTTTCTATTCCACAGTCTCACTAAGCATGTAGTAGTGTAGACTGAATGTGTCATTATTTTATTATGGTTTACTACCTTGTTGTTGATTGAAAAAAACATTGATTTAAAGTGGACTAAAAATGCAAGGACTCAAGTATTTCCGGCAGGCTTCTATCTTGTTTTACACATTTTTGGTTGGTACAAACACTGCCTCTACATGTAGGTCCTGGCATGAAAAAGCGTGGAAACCCCTGTTGTTGGCTATTATTGTTATTATTAGTCTATTGATAACATTGATATAATATGTTAAACTCTGTCTCTGATTCATGATACTATCATCAATCGGCTCAAGCCTAATGCTGAAACGTTGATATAGAATGGAAATCAAAATGATGTATCTATGTAATTAATCATTTAATTACAATGAAATAATATGGGAAAATGACAATAAATGACTGTGCACGTCTAAGGGTTAAGAGTGCATGTAATTCCCATGATTGCCTTTTTCCGCATTCCTCTTTCTCTCCCTCTCATGTGGAACTTTTCTTCCATTTCCCTTTCAAACTACCGGCAACTTTTGTTCCCACTCTCTTTTTCACACTTCTATCTACCTATGTCTAATATTTTCAAACAAATAAAAAAAAATAAATTCACACATTCATACTGAAACTGCACACTCAACCCTCTTGCTGTAGTTTGAGCAGTCGAGAATTCAGTAGTGACAGACAAGAGGAGGGAAAAAAACACAAGAAATAAATGTCAAAGTAAGAAAACTATACTACTGCACTACCAAACAAACTGGTTAATACAGGTGAGTCCTTCTGTTCTCAATTCAGGAACAGATAATAACCATTCATCTGAGCATTTATTCACAATATAGAGCTATTCAAATATATATTATCATAAATATTTACACAGCACAGACAAATACATTCCTCCATGATTAATATTACTATAATTCATTCCAACTGGTCTCAATCCCTTATATAAGGTATGCATTATAATTCTTGTTTTCTTCTTTTGGTAGTGTGTTCAAGTCATTCTTTATTATAATAAGATAAGCAACCGTTTGGAGTCTGCAGCAGAGAATTCAAAACAAGAGTAGAGAGCGTGGTTAAATGATTTTCTCCTAAGCCCAACACATTTCCCACTGGATATGATATTAACAGCCCAGTCCCAAACGCCCACATGTACCCTCCCTCCCTCCCTCCCTCCCTCCGACTGTACACTCACTGTTCATATAGGGAAACTCAGGAGTGTGGAATTGTGGGTAATAGTCAGGCTCCGCACTCCTTGGTCAAACAAATGCCATCTCCTTGTGGTCTGTGGGGACAATAACAAGGATGTACACACATATACACACATATATATATCAAAGGTGGGAACAAGTCACACGTTTACACAGCAGGTAAAAGTGGCCCAAATCTGATTTTCTCACCAAATCTGATTTTTTTGTTTGGCTGTTCACATTATCTTTTAAGGCTACATTTACACAGCAGGTAAAAGTGGCACAAATCCGATCTTTTTCTTCAAGATCGACTGGCGTTCGCTGGCCATCATGATTGTTTACCTCTGGACAAGCCACATGAAGCATTGTTCTTTTACGCATGCGGGTCGGTTTAGGAGCTGATCTGTTCAGACTAATGCCGCATACAGGTCACATTTAAAAGATATTGTGAACAGCCAGACAAAAAAAAATCAGATTTGGTGAGAAAATCAGATTTAGGCCACTTTTACCTGCTGTGTAAACATAGCCTATGTTGCAAGTAACAAGTGAGTCTCAAGCCTTGACACTCACTTAAGAGTCAAGTCCCAAGTCAAGATAGTTGAGTCTTGATTCAAATCAGTCAGTACAGGCGAGTCTCAAGTCGAGTCCCAAGTCAACAGTCCTAATCTTCAAGTCCTAAACAAGTCAGTCTGCATTCTTCAGCTAATTCATGGCATAACATTGAATAATGGTAACATAAGTATAGCCCTTTAATGACAGCATGTTAGTAGTGTATGGCTATATATTAATTTTTATTTTATTTTTTTACCCTTCCAACTAAAATACAAAATCCATGGTACACAGGTGACCATGACAGGCATACTGTTATACACAAAGAGTAGAAAAGTACTACTGAACTTAAAAATATATAAAATAAAACTTTATATTTGAAGACATTGGGTGCACAGGATTAAAATAAAACAGCTCAGCAAACTGAAAACAATTGCTAGTTTGAATTGAATTTGAACTGATGACAACAGAAATGAAAAAGACCAACCTGAGCTGAAAAAAGTTTACAGAAAAGACAGCAAAATGATGGTGAATGTGTGAAGCTGAAGTTGATTTTTTTCATCAGATTCTTATTTGAATATTCTGTTCCACCTGAAATGGAGCAGCAGTTATGTTCCGGCGCCTATTCAAATAAGTTCAAATAAGTTTAAATAAGAATCTGATTAAAAAGTCAACTTCAGCTTCACACATTCACCATGAGGTGAATGCCGCAATTGTTTTACCTGCAGAAGCTGTTAAAACTGGTTGAACAGAGAGAACTGTGTCTCTTTTGTTTTGCTATCATGAGGAAAATGGTCAGTTCGCCTGGTGAGTTTCTCCAGTAAGACTGGAGTTTCAGCGCTAAGTGAGGGCGGATTGATGCTGTTGACGCTTCGCTTGTTTCCATCTTATGGAGGCGAACCTGAGCTCTTCTCTTGTCTTTCGAAATAAAATAAAGTCAGGGTCGAGTCCCAAGTCTTTCCCAACTTTCTCGAGTCGAGTCTGAAGTCATCAAATTCGTGACTCGAGTCGGACTTGAGTGCAAGTCATGTGACTCCAGTCCTCTGATATATCTATCAAACTTTTATTTCAACCTAGGTCTAAATTAAATATCCACTTAAGTAAATGAATAGTAAGATAAGTATGGGTACATGCATATATTTGAATAACCATGTCTGTCCTTATTCAATTAAATGCAGTATTATTAATATTATTAAAAATATCCACAACTATTTTCCCTTTTTCTCTTGTCAGAAGGACAAAAGCAAATGTTTGCCCATCGCATCGCTTCTCTCACCTGTGCAGAGCTGCTATGCTGTGTGTACAGGCTCATATCTCATTGGAGAAGGAGGTAGGACCTCCCTGATCATAACCTCCCTGGTTGTAGCTTCCTCCTTCATATCCACCTCCTTGTTGGCCGTAGTCGGGCTGGTAGCCGCCCTGGGATCCAGCGTAAGGGTCCTGCCCATAACCTGACAGGTTGAAATAAAGCAGTGGTTTCACAAAAGAGGATATGGAACTTTTCATGGTAGCACAATGGCATGTGCCCCTTTGACAAGACTGTTTTACAGCTTCTCTTTATCCCTTGGAATTAAACAGGCCAAGACCAATATATGTAAATGATCTCTGTTGTATTTGGCTGCCCTGGATTGTGCCTCATTCAGAAGCAGTCAAGGCTGAAGCACTTAGAAAGTCAGTGTGAGTGAGCAGAGCTAAACTGCTATGAGCTGAATGGGCAAATATATGTAAATGCTAACAATAAGTCATACTGTGCACTGAACAACATCAGCAGTGTGTGGCAACTTAATGAAGACCTGGATGCATTTTGAGGGTTGAGAGAAGTTTTGAAAATGAATTTACATTAGGTTTGGGTGAATATTGACTTCTGGTGTTTGTTAGCAATGTTAGCCTCACAGCTCCAGTTCTAATATAAAGAAGCAAAATTCGGACTCCACACATGTCTCAGACGATTACATCTGGGGTAATTGGAAAACTGCATAAATTCGATTGTTTGCTGAACTATTCCTTCAAAGCTGAAATACTTCGATGAGGAGTGGGACAATGTCGGAACATCTTGTCAGTTAGGAATCCCACAGCCTCAATGTGCTCAGGGCCTGTACTCACCCTGCTGTCCGTAGGAGTCTGGAGCTGGCTGCTTTTCTCCAGAGGGCACGTAGGTACCAGCAAAAGCGCCCAGCCAGCCGGTCTCCTTAAAGACGAACCAAAGGTTTCCTCCCCAGAGCACCAAGTTACAGAAGCCAAACGCCTGCAGGAGACACAGAGACGACCGACCGCTTACTCATCTATCCACATTTGCCTGTGTAGAGCGAGTCACTAATCAAATTTGCAAGTTATTATTGGAAATGGTTTAGATGGTATAATATTTCATGAGATAAACTACAATATGTTAATACTATAAATCAAATGGGTTTGACTAGATGTCAGCAGGGACAGTATTTAACTAATTGACTCCCTGTTAAAACTCACTTAAGAATAACATTTATTTTGCTCCTGGCACATTTTTACTGCAGCTCTTATTGTAACATTCCCATTCCCCCCATTTAGATACTCCTTAAGGCTCGGTCAAGTGAATTACACTACGATTTAATAAAACTGCTCAATGTAGAAGACTGTTATCAATGTAAAGAAGGCTTTGCCTGCATATGTTACACTCATATTGAATCACTGCAAACCGGTAGTATATTCTGGGGTTCTGCGGTTCATTGGTTAAAAGAGATTTCAACAAATTTTTACAATTTCTGCATAATTAAATCATTAAGATGTAAACAAGGTCATTCAGAGTGTTTTGAAGTGAAATGTTTCTTTTTAGAGACATTTAGAGAGTCAGAATTGTTCACAGTGGTGGTGATAGGAATCAGACATCTGAATAGTTCAATTTCTCTAAAAAAAGTTATGGCATGAAATGGTTATAGCTATGCTGTCTGGTGTCTGTTTTTGTACAGGATTTAGGCCTAGAATGTATTTTTTAAAAATCTTTATGGTGAAGAGGTACATACAGGGCAAGTATCCCCCAAAATTTGGGAGACACTTGTAGGCTCACTGGACGTTTGGATAGTAAATAAAGTACTTATATTTTGGTTACATGGTTATATCGCTACTCCTATCACCACCACTGCAAGAAAATCTAACCAAGTAAGCTTCCCTACAATGCACTATTAGACATCAAAACACTCTGCATGACTTGTTTACAACTCAATGACAGAATTATTCAGAAGTTTTGAAAAACTGGTGGAATTCCCCTTTAAAAACTAAAGATATGTCCGAACAGTGTCGGCAGACAGATCACTAACCACAGATGTGTTTAGACCGGAGACGACGGGTTCATGCACTTCTCGGCAGCGGTTCTCCTCGCGGTCACAGGCAGAAATCAGGTTGATGACCTGATCAGGGTCTGTGGCTTTCTTAACATCCGAGAGGCCTTTAGCCCACGCTGACGAACTCACCAGCCAAAAGAAGGTAAACAGAGCTGTCACCACAAAATCCTGGAAAAGAGAAACAGTAGTATCAGATAACGCAGCACACACCAAATCCACATCACAGTGTTTTCAAACACCAGAAGGTGTTTCACTGAGGTTCTTTTTAGCAAGTTTAATGGCTAATTTGAAGCTAATACTTTCCACCTGTGTCTTGAATTAACCTTGATGTCCAAATCTGAAATGTTTAACTTCTTTTGGTCCATATGTTCTCTGAGCTTGCCTGAGCAGAAACATGATCATACTGATCAAACCATACAGACAAAAAACCATGAGGGAGTTTTTTTTATTGCTTTATGTCTTATGTTGAATTCAGTCTTCTGGTCATATGGGAGAAAAGTATAAAAGTATAGAAGTACGAAAATGACATGCAATCACAACATTTTGAAAGGAATGCTGTTACATGCTCACACCAGGCATAACTACTATTATTCAGTAACTACAGGAACTTCAATGCAAACTAATGGAGCTTTTCTTAGGTTATAGAAGTGTGTAATAAAATTTTGGGTTAACCTGAGTGAAGGATCATTGATCTCTAGCGAGCGTATACACAGTCGAATACAAAAATTTGGGCACCTCTGGTCAAATGACATGTTTTGTTGATTTTCTATATGAAAACAAGTTACTACATCCTCTACACAGAATATACTTCTGCACATTTTAATGCAGAGTAATGGTTTTTGCCAAATTAAACATATTGAGTGCAAAGGTTATGGCACATTTTGTGTAAGTTGACCAAGGGTGTTCAAACTTTTGCATACAACTGTAGATATGGACAGAACACTTTGATAACCTTCATTAAACTCAGTCCTCTTGAGGTACAATAATGTAATCAGAGCTCAGGAGGGTACAGGCATGATGAAGCTTTGAGTTGAGACAAAATACAGTATTGCTTTAAATCGTGGGGGCCTTTCAGCTATTACTTTGATCATACACTGACCAGCCACTTCATTAAAACCACCTCTTTGTTTCTACACTCATTGCCCCATTTTATCAGCTCCACTTACTATATAGGTGCACTTTGTAGTTCTACAGTTACAGACTGTAGTCCATCTGTTTCTCTGCATACTTTGTTAGTCCCTTTTCACCCTGTTCTGGTCAGGACCCTCACAGGACCACTACAGATTATTTGGGTCATTCTCAGCACTGCAGTAACACTGATGTGGTGGTGTCGTGTTAGTGTGTGTAGCGCTGGTACGAGTGGATCAGACACAGCAGTGCTGCTGAAGTTTTTAAACACTGTGTCTGCTTACTGTCCACTCTATTAGACATCCCTACCTCATTGGTCCACCTTGTAGATGTAAAGTCAGAGACGATAGCTCATCTGCTGCTGCACAGTTTGTGTTGGTCATTCTCTAGTCCTTCATCAGTGGTCACAGGACGCTGCCCACAGGATGCTGTTGGCTGGATATTTTTGGTTTGTGGACTATTCTCAGTCCAGCAGTGACACTGAGGTGTTTAAAAACTTCAGCAGCACTGCTGTGTCTGATCCACTCGTACCAGAACAACCCACTCTAACACACCCCCCACCACATGACACTGCTTTGCTGAGAATGATCCACCACCCAAATGATACCTGCTCTGTGGTGGTCCTGTGGGGGTCCTGACCATCATAGAACAGGGTGAAAGAGGGCTAACAAAGTATTCAGAGAAACAGATGGACTACAGTCTGTAACTGTAGAACTACAAGGTGCACCTATGTGGTAAGTGGGGATGATAAAATGGACAAATGACTGGCTGGTTGGTGTATATAACTAGCAAGTAGCATTGTTTTGGCCATCAATCTGATTGTACTCATGCTATTGTAATCCATCAGTGGCAGAGAAGATGCATAAATAGTCATTTCCATTGTATACAATAGCAAAGTAATGTCTGGAGGAGAGCGTGTTAATCATTAATCGAGTAGGCTTTAGAAGGAATGAAAGAGAGAAAAATCCTACAGCCTGTGCGCCGCGGTTGCCTTCACGATATTTCTCCAACAGGAAGATGTAGATGGACAGTGCTGCCATAGAGTAGAGGAAGGAGAAAACGCCAATGGTGACGAAGAACTCGGCGGAGGAAGAGTAATCCCCCTCCAGAAACAGCCGCTCTGGCTCCGGCCCTTTACATGTTGGTACATCGAACCACACCTGATGAAGCCTGCCAGCACAGAGAGCGTGTGTCACTGAATATTAATATTACTGTCACACAGAAACAGCCAGAAGCACAGATCTGTTCCTGTCAATAAGGAATGCTAATGTAATTTATTAGGTAACTAACTATGTAATTACATAATTGCAAAATTACATTTAAATAGTATAGAAAGCCAACAGTTTTCTAAAGGTAAGTGGACCCTGCGCTTGTCTCCTGGCCCCCTATAACAGCGGTGAGAGCCGGCGGAGTTCGGGACTTGCATCCTGCCTTCGTGCCTCTCGTGGCCATCGTTGTCATTCCTTCTCTGACGGCTGATGTCCTCCTCCTGCCCATCACTTGCACCTCTCTCGGCAGTGTTCGGGATTCAGGCCCTGCCTTCCTGTCGGCTCTTATGGCTGTCATCGGGGCCCCGGGGACAGGCGCAGGGCACAGTAGGTTAACTATTTAGGCTGTAGAATGACTGTGTATATTAGCATGCCTGTGATCTTTAAAAAAACTTTTTGAAATTAATTTATTGGCTTTGCAATCAGTTCAGTTACACAGCCCAGACACAAAAAATATATACCTAAAGTCTGTACATTTCTGCTTAATTTGATGTGTAGCAGGCTAACACCGTACCTCACACTGACCTATGATGCGGCTTGAAAACTGGGTGAATCAAGCATAATGATTCAGCAATGGCAGAACATCAATAGTAATTAATGGTTGTTTCACTGTGGCCCAAGGGGGTGGACGGCGACAGTGACAGCGATGCGACTGACCTGAACGGGTAAGCGAACTCCACCTCGATGTCAAGGTCACTCTCTGTTCGGTTCTTGCAATCCACACTCATCCGGAAGACTCCCGAATAAGAGCCACAGGTGGAGAACGCAAAGATGGCGAAAAACTGACAGAGAGAAAAAAATGAGAGGTTCATTTTTAACGTATTAATAATGATACGGTTAGAATCAGTGGTTTCAATGATAGAAAGCTAATCTGGTTGCTGATCGATGTACAAAAAGTTTCTAATATGCCAGGCCCTTAGCCTCAAATGCTCTGTCCACATGTACACGGAGCAACTAACATCACTGAACGCTAAGCTGAACACAACAGTTATAATTTTGTTAACTGCACTCTGCTTGGCTATCGTCACATCCGTGTGTATGGACTTTCCATGTATCAGTTTTTATCCATCCAATGCCTGGTCAGTGAGCTTTTTGGAAAAAGATACCGTCTCTAAGGTTTGTACTTTCACAACACTCAAATCTATAAAAGTTATTCAGTTTTATTTGAGGTATAAAAAATAAAAGTTTTACTTGAAGCATTAAATATCCCATTACTTACCTAACTACGGGTCTGTTTTTCTAGCCCTTATAGATTAAAGTTAACACATCCTCTATAGGAAACAAACTTATATATGACATTTTCTGCAAACTTTAGTGCACAATTTATGTTCTTTTGCTAAATTCAAAAGAGGAGTTCACCCAAAATCAAAAACAGGATTACAACCATCTGAAAGCGGGAGCTGCCTCAGTGTTTTCCCATGGACTGAGTTACAGTCTTTGGAGGTCGGTTTATTCTTTAGTAACATTACGAAATTATTTGGCCTTCATACTCAGATGACAATGTGGATGAATATTGGTTGCTTAGCAAGTAGAAAGACAAGCAGGAACACACGTCTGAGATGAATACATTCACTTTACACTTTATGAGCCTCCTGGAATGTCTTTTCTGAAAAAGAATGTCGACAAAGTCATTACAAGGTACATTTTTGTCTGGATTGGCCAAGATGTGTGGGTGCAATATGTGTAATATGTATTTTGCCATTGGATGGAGGTCAATGGGAGTGGGCGAGTGGTTTTATTTCCATTAGTCTAACAAATTATTTAGGCACTTGATATAAACACTGCCTGTTGTGCCTAAAAAATCACCCAATAAGTGCTTGCAAGGGCTCAAATGCGAAATAACTCCCTTTAATGTATTGGAAAAAAATTCTAACAAAATAAAATGTGCCATTACTTTTGCACAGGCCACATTGTATGTTTTGTTTTTTCCAATATGTTACATTCAGCCAATAGACAGTCATTGTGCAAAAGGTGCAAATCAATGCGACGGCATCCACAGGTTACAGCGCTGCACCTGTTGCCATGGCTACTAAGACTTTAAGCTGTGTTTGTGTGAGTGGTAAAATCACTCGAATCAACAGCGTATTACTGTAATCACTTGCGTTGTATTATCTATCCCACTTTTAATCGAGAAACAGTGACATGCACGTGCCAGCCTCCCCCAACACACACACACACACACACACACACACACACACACACACAAACTCACACACACATAGATTAGTCAGTCAGACTATATTTACCACCCCCCAACCCCCCACGCCTCCTTCCCCACAGGCAGATCCGATTGAATGGAAAATCCGGCTATTAAACTGACTGAGGTGCTTCACCATCTGTCACTGCGCAGTATACTGTACTATCTACTACTACTACACACACACACACACACACACACACACACATGCAGGTATTGTAACAAGAAACAGATACACATGTACACCCAAAAAAGGGCTTCTTCAAGGATTCCTTATAGTAAACATCAAAATGTTATACAGAACTGTACAAAAATTAAAGACAGGAAAAAAGCAGAAAACATATTTAACAGAAAATCACACAGAAGCCTCAACAACTAAATATAGTATCATTTTTGCCTTTATTACAGTTACTATTCTCTTCAGGAGACCTGCTTTTAGTGTTTCAAAGAAATCTGCTGGGATATTGTTCCACACCTCCAAAGCTCAGTCTTAGAAGTTGGTTACCTTTTCTGCTTCTCAAGTAATCATCACACATTCAGTGATGTTGACATCTGGACTCTGGGGTGGCCAGTCCATTGTTCTGTGAACATCAGCAGCTTCTTTTTTTTGCCTTGCAATTTTTTTTGGCCTGTTTCTTTTTCTTAGTAAGGGCTTCTTGACAGCTACACATCCTTTCAGACTGAGTTGTCTTTTCACAGTGGAAGGATGGACAGAAACACCTCTGGATTTTTTCAGATCTGATGCAAAAGTGGAGCTTGATTTTCTCTCATACATCTCTCAAAGATGTTTTGGTGGTCTACCAGGTCTTGCATGGTTGTTTTCTCTGTAGCTTCTAACATTTTTGGTGCTCCAGCCTTGGAAACTACTGTCTTCTCTTTACAACTGACATTTTATTTGCACACAAACTCAGGTTCACAGATATTGACAGCTGCCATATTTGCCAAAACTTTACATTTTCTGATTTAAGTTGTATGTCAGTTGCTCTAATGGAAGCAATGGCACAACCAGAAATCAACCTGATTACAACTGACTGCTGGCTACAAAAGTAAAATACATTTCTTGGCCAAAGATATTAATATAAAAAACAGATACTTTGTTTTTATAATTAATTACAGATTCCATATCAACGTTTGATAGGAACGAGGTCAACATAGTCAAAAACATATTTGTACCTCTTTGCTGTTTACATTTAAAGCAAAGATTTGAACAATCTGAAGAGATCTCATGAAGGCGAACTGGTGTAAGATAAGTCTTATTAATAAACTTAAACTTTAAGTTTATTAATAAGACTTACGCTCACGGTAAGAAGGGCCTGGGTTCGATTCTCCGGGCCGACCAGGGTTATTTCTGTGTGGATTTTGCATGTTCTCGCCGCCTGCATGGGTTTCCTCCGGGAACATCCGGTTTCCTCCCACAGTCCAAAGACATGCAGTCAGGCCAATTGGACACGCTAAATTGCCCCTAGGTGTTAGTGTGCCCTGCAATGGACTGGCAACCTGTCCAGGGGATATATTGCATTCCACCCAATGACTGCTGGGATAGGCTCCGGCTTCCCCCTGCGACCCAGGAGGATAAGCGGCGTAGAAGGTGTGTGTGTGTGTGTGTGTGTGTGTGTGTGTGTGTGTGTGTGTGTGTGTGTGTGTGTGTGATATAATCCTGATACTCAAGACGCATGAAGTGACCAGGTGTAAATGGGCTCAAAGTCTATGTAGAGTCATAGACCAGTTCTGCCTCCCAAAGAAGCCTATAAGGAATAATCTAACATAATGAAATTTTTATCAACAGTTACATCTGCCGCTCAGTGTGCATTTCAGTGTTAAACCTCACATTTTACATGATGTCATCAGTCATGTCACATATACGCTGCTTAAAATTCCAGCACCCCCAACTTGAAACACCTTCCTGCATCCCTTTCAAAGTTGCAACTGCAAAATGTAGCAACAGACAATATTAGCATTTTGTTCATATTGTACAGCCCATATACACATTAGGGGTCTTATGATTCATAATTTGATACGATACAGTGGTGTCTCTATTTAATACAGTTATCTATACAGCAAAAACAGAATGTCTCGTGTTACCATGTTAATGTTTCCATTTTTAGTTTATTAGAGCATTTAACATTATAAAAGAGCAGTTGTTCAGACCCTGGAAGGTTTGCCTTTCATGTTTGTGAAGTTTACTGATCTAAGGTGCTACACATGAACAAAATGTGACACCCAAGCAGTGCTGGTGGTGCAAGTAACATGTTAAAGTGCTGCAATTACCTTTTCCTGTAATGAAGTAGTGTCATAAATTACAGTATGAATCACTGCAATCTCATTACAGTTACTGACGTAATAAGAATTATGTTCATTACTCATTTGTCTCTGAGGGAACATCATTAACGATGCACCATGCATTTACACCATATCGCTGCTGTCAGAAGTAAACCTTGTATCTCCATTTTTGTTGTTTTTGTTGTTTTTCAGTTTTTGACATAGTTTGAAAGTACTCATGGTCCTATACACTGTGTGTAAACTTCATGATGAATGGACCAAACGAAACGGCTCAAAATGACATGGAAAAAAGTCTGGTTCCATAGACTTACATTAAAAGTAAAGTAGGTCTTTTCCTGTAAAGTTACCAATGTGGAGATACGAAGTTTCTTCCGACAACAACGATATATTTCCTCTATATGTATATCCATGTCTGTCCTTCTATGTAATTTGCTTGCGATTATGAATATGAGCAGTGTGGTGTGAGAAATGCCATAAACTCAGAGAGCAATCTGTTGAAGCATCTTATCACACAAAACATGAAACTGATGGATAAACATCTCTGTGCTGAAGAAGAAAACCTCACCTAAACAGGTCAGATTAGTTTTTGATTCAGCTCTGTGAGCTTTCCATTTCATTCAGAATTATTTGAGGCAGCTGTTTCTGGACCACTTTCTTCTGGCTAGTTTCTGGGTTTTTTAAATAGCATGAGCCATTCATAAAAAATTGTCTGCCTTGCTGAAAATCAGGGAAAGTGACAGATCTTTTAAATTATGTTTACTTTGATTATTTTATCACAGTTATTTCTTTTAAATAAACTACTGAAAGGACTATTGGATATTCCCTTGTACTTTTAGTTGGTACACAAGTTTTACAGTAATGTAGAAGTAAAATAATGAGCAGTGAGGCTACTTCTTGGGAGATATGAGTTTGAGAGGATTAGTCGTTTGTAATGGATTACCTCTTTTGAGAAACTACCTCATAAACTGGCTCCGAGCTTGCACAATAGCCACAAGCTAACAAACCATGAAACAATGATGTCCCTGCTAATAAAAAACAGCACAGACCTGCATGAATTCCATTCTGGTTTGAGCTGGTTTTTGCTGGTCTAGTGCTGGCCCTGGTTTAGCGAGTCACCCAGTCTGGTCTTGCCGGTTGTGTAATTACTGAAAATAAGCTTCAGTATGTCATAAGCTTGGGATTTTATAGGGGTTAAGCAGCGTATATGTGACATGACTGATGACTTCATGTAAAATCTTTTGAGGAACGACCTCATAAACTGGCCCCTTATGCTGGTCTAGTGCTGGCCCTGGTTTAGCGAGTCACCCAGTCTGGTCTTGCTGGTTGACCAGCAAACCAGCATCCAAAACACAACGTATCATTGTTGTCCAAAGAAAAACATGTATCTCCAAATTAGCAACTTTACAGGAGCAAAAACATTCCTACCTTTTCCTATAGGTTAATGTAAAGACATTTGTATTCCAAATGACTGTGGAGGATTTCTATTGCTCTATTTGATACAGCATAAAGGACAGACACCATGTTCAAATGGTGTAGAAAAAGAGGGATACATGTTTTTTTGGACAGCCACAATATGGTGGTTTTGCTGGTGACCAGCCATGCTGGTCTATGCTGTTTTTTTAAGCAGGTGTAATACAATACGATGCATTGTTTTGTTATGCTCATACTAGGCGTAATCTCTCCTGACACATAAAAATACTAGCATTTGTTTCACATACTACTCCTACACACACAGAGGCAGAACAAAAGCAGTTACAGCAGTCAGGTGAGATTTGCCCGCCTTCAATCAAGACTAACCAGCTGAGCTCATCTTGGAATTACAAAGGGCTCATTAACACTTTAAGTGACGGTGAAAGTGCGAGTGCAGGACAAGAAGGAGAAAAGGAAAGAATGGGGGAGGACGGTGAGAACAACACGTGGGAGAGGAAAGCGCAGGAAAGCAGCCCGAGCTAAAAGTAGTACTGATCAGTCCAGTCATAAGACCACTTTTGCTCTTTTCTTTCACTTTTCATTTATTTACATCATACTATAATTATAATAAAGCAGACGTACAGCAAACTAGGAATGGCCAGTATGATGGTATGTTATCACTGTTGTGATAAACAGTACACATTTCTTTTTTTGGTATTGTCAGTAGTCATCTAGAATACTCGATGAGTGCGTTTACATGCACTTGAGTAATCAGAAATCAGATTTCTGCTTTGTAACCAGCCAATAAACTCACAGAAAATGTGACGTAAATGTAATGTAACACTCAAACTTCATGCTGTGCCATTTTCTTTAAAACATTGCGCCATTTTACCTGAAAATATGAACACACATCATCTAGAAGATGAAAAATATTGAAATCAGCTGGTTTCAGTGTCTCTCCAAAAGTGTTTTGCTGCGTCTCACGGCAACACTGCTTGCTTATTTCCGGTACTGCGGTCTGTTTTCGCGCATGCGCAGACTGAAAATTCGAAAGAAATCCGAGTAAGAGTTTACATGCACAGAGAAATCTGATAACTGAGCTAAAATCCAGCTCTCTTTTTTGGATTTCTTAGTCAGATTTCTATACCTTATTCTGATCTAAGAAACTGGAGTATACTGTTTACACGGCCATTTGAATAATCAGATAACTGCAGAAATCCGATCATGTAAACATACTCAATGACTGCACGTGTCTTCAAAAAGAACTATAGAGAGCCTGTAAACAACAACAAGCACTGTGTAAAGAAACTGCACAACGAAGGCTGTCTGGATGCCAGCTTATTATTCTGTCATTTAATTTACTAATATATTTTAATGGTTGTTAGATCATTTCTTTTAAATAAAACCATTGTACACATAAATTTTATTGTGACACTTCTGTTTTGCCGGTGCATTTTGTCTGTTCCAACTTCCTAGCAAACCTCAGAAAAACTAAATGTCATCATGCATCATTGCTTTTTGTATTTTCATTTGTTAATAGGGATATTACCTCATTTCAGTGTTTCACTACCCCACTGAATCCTGTGTTTGCTAAATTGAGCCCGGTGTTATAGTGCTACTGTGGCAGCTTCAGCAGGAGAGAATCAGACCATATGGCTGCTGCAGAACTGAGCCAATTCTGCATTACAGAATACAACCTTCCCCCAATTTCAGCGTCCAATTACTAACTAAAGCAAGAGCAATTAGGCTGGCTTGGACAGCTATACTGTTATTTTTACAGTGAGTTATGCTTTAGGCGAGAAGCAGCTGCCAAAGCAGCCTGTCTACCCAGCCAATTATTGATATTTTCAGCTCCACACAAATGTTCTGCCCGTATACCTGCACCATGGCTCACTGCTGAGCAGGACAACATGCAGAGAAAAGCCTCAGTGTACTGAAAAAAGACTGCAATTCTAGCATATGTCACATATTTACCCACTAAATAAATAAATTTATTGAGATCAGCGGCCTCTTAAACATAACATGAGAATTATTAACAATAATAATAAACAGAATGAATAGTATTATCTTTACTATGACCCCATTTCCAAAAAAGTTGGGATGCTGTGCAAAATGTAAATAAAAACAAAATGCAATGATGTGCAAATCATATAAACCCTATATTTAATTGAAAATAGTACAAGGACAACATATCAAATGTTGAAATTGAGAAATTTTATTGCTTTATGAAAAAATTGAAATTGAATTTGATGCAAACAATGTGTTCTAAAAAAGTTGGGACAGCAACAAAAGGCTGGTAAATTAAAAAGAAAAAACATCTGGTGGTTGATTGACAACAGGTCAGTAACATGATTGGGTATAAAACAGCATCCCAGAGAGGCTGAGTCTTTCACCACTCTGTGAAAGACTGCACGATCAAATAGTGCAACAATTCAAGAATAACATTTCTCAAAGTAAAATAGCAAAGAACTTCTGTTTTTCAACATCTACAGTACATAATAACATTAAAAGATTCAGAGAATCTGGAGAAATCTCTGTATGCATGGGACGAGGCCGAAATACAGTATTTGCTGGCCGTGATCTTTGGGCCCTCAGACAGCACTGCATTAAAAAAAGACAGTTCTGTAGTGGAAATCACTGCATGGGCTCAGAAACACTTCTAAAAACCACTGTCTGTGAAAACAGTTTGCCGCTGCATCCACAAATGCAAGTTAAAACTCTTAAACACAAAGAAGAAACCATACATATACCATATATACAGGATCCAGGAATGCTGCCACCTTCTCTGGGCCTGAGCTCATTTAAAAGGACTGTGCAGAGGTGAAGTGGAAACGTGTCCTGTGGTCCAATGAATCAACATTCTTTTTGGAAATCATGGACACTGTGCCCTCTGGGCTAAAGACCACTCAGCTTGTTATCAGTGCACAGTTCAAAAGCCAGTATTCATGATGGTAAAGGGGGGCATTAGTGCACATGGCATGGGTGACGTGCACATCTGTGAAGGCACCATTAATGCTGAATGATATATACATGTTTTGGCAACATATGCTGCCATCCAGACATCGTCATTTTCAGGGAAGGCCTTGATTATTTCAGCAAGACAATGTCCAACCACATTCTGCATGCTCCAAATTAAAAGAGTCCAGGTGCTAAACTGGCCTGCCTGCAGTCCAGACCTGTCACCACTGAAAACATTTGCTGCATTATGAAATGAAAAATATGACAAATAAGATCCAGAATTGTTGAGAAGCTGAAATCTTATATCAAATAAGAATGAGAAAATATATAAGTGTTGTTAAAAGAAGAGGTGATGAAACACAGTGGTAAACAGGCCCCTGTCCCAACTTTTTTGGAACATGTTGTCGGCATCAAATTCAAAATGGGTGTATATTTTTCAGAAAACAATAAAATTTCTCAGTTTCAACATTCGATATGTTGTCTTTGCAGTATTTTCCTTTAAAACTTTGGTTTACATGATTTGCATATCATTGCATTCTATTTTTATTTACATTCCGCACAGCATCCTAACTTTTTTTGGAAATGGGGTTGTATTTGTTACTGTAGCTTTTGTTTTATTTTTTATTAATATTGTATTATGTAATATTGTATTGTAATATTTTTTATTATCAAAAATTACAGACCGAAATTAGTGGCTGTGTTGGATGAAACCATAGTCAGGTTTTCTTCTCAGTGGACAATGTTCCATTATTTTACTTTGTTAAAGACAGAGGTGTGGACTCAAATCATATGACTTGGACTTGAGTCTGACTCGAGTCACGAATTTGATGACTTTAGACTCGACTGGAGAAAATAATTAAAGGACTGGGACTCAACTTTGACTTTAACACCAATGACTCAGACTCTGACTCGGAAAGACTCGAGATCCAAAGTGGAAGAAACGTGGAGAGTCTGACTGCAGATGGAACTCTACACAGTCGATTATTTTTCATGTGAATGGATTTGTTTTCTGACATAAACTGAATAAACAGCGACGCCATCAGATGCATTTAGAGTTCAAGTTCACCTCCATAACATGGAAATATGCAAAGCGTACAGCATCAATGTGTCCACACTCAGCCCCAAAACTCTTTCTGGAGAAACTGACCAGGTAAACTAACCATTTTCCTCATGATAGAAAAGTAAAAGAAACACAGCTCTCTCTGTTTCACTGATTTTAACAGCTTCTGCAGCTAAAACAAGTGCAACATTCACCATGAGGCTGAAGCTTTTCATTCACCAGCTTCATATTGGAATTTGCTGTTCTACCTTAAATGGTGCAGCAGTCAGGCGAAATGTAATTCAATATCAATTCAATTTGTAATTCAATATATTCAAAATTCAAATGAGAAGCTGGTGAAAAAAGACAACTTCAGCTTCACACATTCACCATCATTTTGCTGTCTTTTCTGTAAACTTCAGTTCAGGTTGGTTGTTTTGGTTTCTGTTGTTGTCTAAAGTCAATTCAAACTATAGCGGCTGTTTTTAGTTGACTTCAAATATGAAGTTTTTTTAAATAAAGTTTGTTACTATTTTTAATTACAATTTAAATGACTTCATGGCTGTCATGGTCATCTGTGTACCTTGGATTTTGTATTTTAGTTGGAAGGGTGAAAAAATAAAAAATGTATATACAGCCATACACTGTTAATGTGCTGTCATTAAAAGGCTATAGTTCTATTACCATTATTCAGCGTTATGGCCTTAAATAAGATGAAGAATGCAGACTGACATGTTTAGGACTCGAAGATTAAGACTATTGACTTGGGACTCGACTTGAGACTCGCCTGTACTGACTTGGAACTGGAATCAAGACTCGACTATCTTGACTTGAGACTTGACTTGGGACTTGAGTGTCAACACTTGAGACTTACTTGTTATGTGCAATATAGTGACTTGTTCCCATCTCTGGTCAAAGAAACATATTTCTACTGTTTCTGGCTAACATCAGCGAGATTAGATAGCCTAGTAAGCGGTGGACCCGCACTGCATCTGCTTCTCAGTCATGTCCCTAACGATGCGTCCTTGGCAGCGTGCTCCTGTTCAGGCACTCGTGTTTTGGAATGTAATATACATATTTACTCACAAACATTTTACAACCCTATTGAAAAATAAAAGCAGCATTTAATTTATTTGTTATTTGTATATTTTCTCCATCTTCCTCCGATAAAATGAAATAAATACTAAATAGCGATTTCAGCTTTTGAATACTGGCACCTTGAACGGTTAATAGAGGACTCAAGTACTCAAGCACATCCTTTTTTCCAACTATGTCCCTTAAAGGAAGGCACTGGTACAGTTCACAGTGTTGCCCATCATTTCATACTATTGTGTAAGACATATCTGATCACTATAGGTGATGGAAAGATAACCAGATGGATTGTACTGAGTATCAGATGGAGAGGATGCCCGTCTGCTTAGATGCCATGGCGACACCGGATGCTGTGGTTTCTATAGAGATGAAGAAGACCACGGCGCTCACACCTCTAAATATAACTGAGACTCATAAACAAACACAATCAACCCAGAGCAGAGAAGGGGATACCAGCAATCACTCATACACATATATCTAATACGATAATACTTCTGCTCAAATATATTAGTGAGGAAATTCAACTGCCTTTTACATACTTACCCCACCCCTGACAGGACCACCATAGTGGATCATTCTCTGCACTGCAGTGACACTGACGTGGTGGTGGTGTGTTAGGGTGTGTTGCACTGGTACAAGTGGATCAGACACAGCAGTGCTGCTGGAGTTTTATAACACTGTGTCCACTCACTGTCCTCTTCATTAGACACTCCTACCTTGTTGGTCCAGATGTAAAGCAAGAGACAGTAGGTCATCTGTTGCTGCACACTTTGTGTTGGTCATCCTCTAGTCCTTCATCAGTGGTCACAGGACGCTGTTGGCTGGATGTTTTTGGTTGATGGACTATTCTCAGTCCAACACTGAGGTGTTTAAAAACTCCAGCAGCACTGCTGTGTCTGATCCACTCATACTAGCGCAACACACACTAACACACCACCACCACGTCAGTCTCACTGCAGTGCTGAGAATGATCCACCACCCGAATAATACCCGCTCTGTGGTTGTCCTGACCATTGAAGAACAGGGTAAAAGGGGGCTAACAAACAAAACAAAATGCTCCTATGTGATAAGTGGAGCTGATAAAATGAACAATGCATGAAGAAACAAGGTGGTGGTTTTAATGAAGAGGCCAGTCAGTGAATATAGTTAAGACTGTGAGTTTCTGCTGCTTTTTTTTAGTTTAAAAAGTGTTCAAATAGACAATTAACATTCATATCAGTAAGTTAAGCACTGTTTAACTACAATTATTAAAGTGTTAAGTTAAAATAGACAATTATAACGACTAACATTACCGGTTATCATAATTTTTACCCCCCCAAAAAACAGTATCAGCCACATTTTCATATTGGTCAGATCCAGTTATGCACTGAGTGATTGTATTATATTGCAAAATACAAATATAAAATGAGATTAGATATCACCAGCAGGCCCAAAGTTTTATCACACATATATAACCTAAGAACAGCTCAGCCAGTTTGCATTGAAGTCCCTGTAGTTACTGAATAATAAGGCTTAGTATGTATTAAGCCTGGGAATTTGGGGGGTTAAAGACTTGGATTATGATCAGATGCATAAAACTAAATTTGGACTTCTTACATTCTTACATGCTTATGAATCTGTGAAGTGGAGCACAGTAGAATATACCATCATGGAACGTAAAGTCAGCATGTATCTTATAGATTCTGCTTCATCCTGTTGTGAATTTTTGCTCAGCCTCTATGGATATTTTTCTACCTGCTACTAAAAATGAATTTCTCCACATGGACGAACCCAAAAATAGATTTGCCTGGACATTATTTTTTAACACTGAGTGACTCACCTACAGTTTCTCTTTACACACACAATTGTGCTGTCCACCCCCCACTACACACACAGCATCGCAGAGATTAATAATTCAATCGAACAGACTACCAACATTCATATGACCTTCTGAGCCATACAACATGCTAAATATAGAGCCTCATCTATGCCTGTCAATAATATGAACCTTACTGCATGTTGTAGAAAGAAGGTAATGGCATACAACTGCATTTATCTGTAACAGAATGGATGGGCAAACACTGCGTAGTCAGTTCAGGTTGTAATGACTGCAGTATTGACTGAACACCTCAGGGACGTCTCACAGCAGAGCAAAACACTCTGTGAGAGCGCCAGAGTCGTGAGCTATTTATTAGCGCCTGACTAATATTAGTTTTTTCACTGATACCAATACTGATTTATACTGATTTTAAAGGGCTCTTATAATGGAAAACCACATTTCCCTCACTTTTATTTCAATAATGGAGTTATTCTGGAATATTTACACATTAAAGTAGTTAATAAACTCATTTAAACAACGTTAAAGTGTTTCTATGATCTCAAAACAACCAACTCATTCACATCGATCCACCTATTCAGCTACAGCAGCTGCTTTTTGAATGAGGCATAATACAGGGCAGCTAATCAGAGTAGAGCTTATTTACATATAGCTTACTGTGTCTTAAAGGCACAGTAACAAAAAAACAGCCTGTTTAATTATAAGGGATCAATAGAGGTTGGGAAATGGTCACATAAAAATTACTTATGATTGATTTTGGTACATAAAATCACACAAAATTAATAAGAGAACCTCAAGGAGAAAAAGTAAATACAGGAAAAATGGATATGGGTCATTTAAAGTGCTAAAATTCTGATAATCAGTATAATGTACGTATGTAAATCGACAATGGTACATGTTGATATGTGTGAATGATCAAACCAGTTCTCAACTTTTGTAATTCTTAAATGAAAGTCTTAATAATATAAATTAATAATTCAATAATATAAATGAATAATTCAAAAATAAAACACCATTTCTATTCTTGCATATCCTAAACTTTTCTTGTATTTTAATTTATGGTAATCTCTGCTGTCCATGTAAAATGGTTGTGTGGTTTTATGTACCAAAAAACAGTCATAATTGATTTTAAAATGACTAATTTTCCAATCTCTATTCATTCCTTATTGTGCCTTTAAGAATGATATATGTAAATGAGCTCTGTTCTGACTGGCTGTCCTGTATTGTGCTTCATTAAAAAGCAGTACAGGCAGAAACACTCCTTATAACAGTGTGAACGGATGCAGCTAAACTGCTGTAGGCTGAATAGGCGAATACCTGTACGTGTTGTTTTTGTGACATCACAAAAACAATGAAATCCAAACAGTCTGTTTTAAAGAGACACTCGCTGTGCTGTACTGACGACGATACATCTGTGGAACCTTAATATTGTCTAAAAATTGATAAATTGGTCAGGTCCTACTTTTTGTCTATGTTTTGACAGCTTCTTTTATTACTGTATGCTTATCACCATTTTAACTGCTTTAACATGCACACTAAACTTGTTCACGGTATTCAAATGGCATTTTAGTGACATTTCCTGACACTGTGCTGTCCAGTCAGTGTTACAGACAGTGGAACACTGCGGCACCTAATGTGAACTGGCACCAGGTCTCTCCGCTAAGATCACTGCTACCCTTCATGACAATAACCAAGTGCTGGAGGATATTCTGTTCTTTCTGATCTGGAGAAAAAGATTGATATCATTTTGTGCAGTTTATTAATTTTGGAATATTGTGTTTAGTCTGTCAAAAGTGTTAAGGCCCTATGATTAGAGTAAAAGTAGAGTAAAAGGACCATGAAAGACTAACAAACCAGCAGCCATTGTCATTAAATAAAGTTTATATATATATATATATATACACATATATATATATATATATATATATATATATATATATATACAAATGGAACAGTGGAGCTGAATTTACTCATATTTTCTCTATAGCGTTTCATCATTTTTTGAACTTAAGTTTTCTGTATTTCTGTCCTTTCCCTTCTTATGCAAGTGGATTATTTTATATGTAACATCCTCAGAAATACCTCCTGAAATAAATAGGTTGTACTTAATGGCCGTTTTCTGGAAGTTAAAGGTACACCATGTAAGTTTTGGGGATTTCGGGACCTCTCTGGTGGAAAAGTGTAATTGCATGCAACGTGTGGAGGACCATTTTATAACGTCAGTTGTGTGTCAAACACCTTCCTTGAGCAGACAAATCTGATAATTGTGAGTGAATGATCTACTATTGTGCTGGATGTTCTTTTTGAGGTTGTGTAATATTTCAAGACAAATTACATGGTCCGATAAACTCCCTCAAAATCTGACCTGAGACCTCTGACTTTTCATTTATTATTCCAGACTTAATTGGGCAACACCTTATTTTAGTATGCCTTTTATCCCCTGACTCAGTAATTTTAACAAAAAATATATATAACTCATATAGTGGAGCTTGAAATGAAAGGTAATCTCTGACTTGTTCACTAAACAGGCACCAAAATGTGTTAATAATCAGATAATACTGATAATAATCCGTTTTTTAAATTGTGTGTTTGTATTAAACAAGCTCACATATATCCTGTTTATGTAAGCCTAGTTCTCTTTATTCAGTTTACAGTCAGAACACTCAATATGCGTCATCTGTTTTCTCTTCATTACTCAATGATTTTCTGTACAGCATTTATTTGGCTTTGATGAGCATAATACAGACAGGAAGCAATTCACTCACCCATTGTAGTATCTTTATGAAGCCTAAAGGCTGTTTGATGATGGTGAACTGCCCAGTGGCAACCAACTGTGAAAACACATGCACAACATAGCTCAGAATCTTCACAAGAAACATTTGTTCATATAGGATAGAACACAATGTCGTTATAGTAAATATTATAACTCACACATAAAGGCCTGGATACACATCATAATTATACACCATAATTAATTACACATGTCAAACAAAGTAGACAAGTCTTCATATGGGTGTCTAAACTCACCAGCCAGGTTGTTAGACGCAGCTATCTTGTGCTTCCAGTCACAGGCTAGCTTATGAGCTTTACCTACCCTATAGGTCCGCTATATAGAATGGATGTGCATCTCGACTAATTTTGATATTTGGGTATCCATAAGAGCTAATTAGGGTTGCATCAGTACTGATACTGATTGCACGCAGTTTTGGAATTGGTGACGGAGATACCCATACCTATGACTGACACCATGTAGTATCAGTCCACGAGGCACGTGTTGCGTAGTAGCAACGTGTGTATGTATATATATATATTGACCTGTTGGCCTGTAGTTCCTCCCTCTTCCTGTGATGAAACATAACAAATCCTCAAATAGTAATTTTGGTATTCGAATACTGGCACCTGAGTTGGGGCACTCAAGTACCCGTGCACATCCTTACCATATACACTCTTGGGGAAAAAAGGTACTAAACTGTCATCGGGTCGGTACCCCTCTTTTCGCTGGGGTGGTACCCTCAAAGCTACATCTCAGCTGAATCTGTTGATTCACAATCTTTCAGATTCCATTCAACACTGGTCAGCTTCTCAACACAAGACCCCAGTCTCAATTCTGGGGTCCCCATTTTCTGTCACATATTATTCTCATTGGTTAATTAACAGGCTCCTGATCTGCTAGTTCAGGAAAAAACACCAGGGGTCTGATTGACACACAAATTTTCAAGTTCTGGACAAACAGGGACAAAATTTTGATAAATTATATTGCCTGACAATCAATTCTCATTAGTCAGCGATTAATTGCTAATCTTCAGGTCAAATCTGATTGGCTGAGCCACATTCAAAGCTGCTGAAGAATACTGGATATGTGCATGCTCATGAGGGCATAAGACAACTGAACTGAATATTCAAACATGTTCCTTGTATGGACTGTGGAATGTAGTGCTGATAGCTGGGGCTACGTATAAGCGTATACATATGAAGTAAACAGCCAAAAACATACTAAACACACTCTAAGTAAGAATGTGTGAATTTCTTACACTGCCTCACATCATGCACATCTCTCAGAGAACTTAGACGAAGCAGTCATCAGTCTAATGCTTGTATATGTTTGCTTCTGCTAAAGTTGTGCAATCGCTCTTCTGAAAAGTCATTTTTCAGTAGGTTTGGTCTAGTGCAACCAACTTTGCCCTCATGGAATTCAAAAACGTTCCTCAACTGTAAAGATAAACCCACCGATTCAAGTACTGATTGTTGTTTGTTGGGAATGAAATAAGATTAAATTAATGTTTTGGTTCACCGACGGTATGAAAAACACATTTCAAGTGTTTAGACAGAGCTTTAATTATACACTACACATTATGCATGAGTTGTGACTTCGCAAAAAAGCCCAGTCATTTGAGTGTAGATGCATGCGTAGTAGGGCTGGGATGTTTGAAAATCAATAAATAATGATACTTTTATTACATATGTCATAACAGCACGGAATCTGTTTCCGGATGGATAATGCAGGTAGTGCTGGTACAACAGTTTTCTGCACTAACCCTAAGACTTGTTTAATCAAGATATTGGAAAAACAGAAAGCCTTTTGAAAAACTGATCTTCCCACATCAATAACTTCACAGTATTGTGTGGCAGTTTTTGTCACATAATCATGAACTACACCTGCCACACATTTCATTGCATGGTTTAATAAGAAGCATTTACTTTATTAAGGGTGTTTTCCCACTGCTCACTGACCCAAATCTGAGCCAACTGCACTTACGGTTCTAGTTCTAGTTCATTTCTCATCTGCTCAAGAGACAGCTGCCACTGTAATAATAACATTAATAACAAAGTAATTGTTTGTTTGGTCATTTTATACCACTGTAAAGCTCTAATTCAGCTAACTAGCTACCTTGCATGCTAATAAGCTTACGTTATTGGCTGAAATGCAACAATATATTACACTATTCTGAGTTCACGCTCACACAAATATCTACGTTTACACAGAATCATGTGAAGAATCAAACAAAGATGCAGTCTTTCTCTGTCAAGTGTGAAAATATAGCAAAAACATTGTGGCCGCTAGTATAAATACTAAACCAGCTAGCTTTATAAGGCTTATGTTGCCTCATATCCAACTCTCTACAGCGTGATAATTCTAAAAATAGCAGTTCTAAAAATAGGAATTATACGACAGTTAGCTGATTGGTTGAGAGGTGTTCTAACTGTGCTGTTATTTCACCATATCATCACATTTTTTTCACAAACACTGTATCACTCCGCTGAGATGCCGTTGCTAAGCAACGACTTTGACAGCTGTAGGAGATGCTCAAGCCATTTGAACGCTTTTACAGAAAATGGACACTTTTAAGATCACATTTGACCCACAGCCGATTTGGTCAGACTCTGAAGATGAGACTACACTAAATTCCCAAACTGTCATCACCACTGAGCAGGTTTTCAGTCAGCAGCTGCGACAGAAGAACAGCTAAACAACCTGGAATCAGCCAGAAATGAACCGAATACCATTCGCCAAACAAAACGGGCTGTAAGATGCTTTACAGACTGGCTGGAACAAAACAACATTAATATTGATCTAGCAAAAAAAGACAAAACTTGATATTGAGAAATTCCCTGTTTTGGGACTTATTAAGGATTATCTTATCTTATATGGCAGCAGTTTTATGGCTCAGTCCGATTTGGTCACACTCTGCAGACGAGACTACGCGTTTGGCGAATGGTATTCGGTTCATTTCCGGCTGATTCCAGGTTGTTTAGGTGTTCTTCTGTCACAGCTGCCGACTGAAAAGCTTGCTGAGTGGTGATGACAGTTTGGGAATTTAGTGTGACGAGCTGGAGAACGAACTGCTGGCTGTGCAGCGAGTGAGCGGAGCTTGTTACTCTGACATAGCCACAAGCTGCTTGTTAAGGAACTTTAATTTGGCGGAAGGAATTGCTAACATTAAAACATATTAAATGACACGTTTACGGCCCAGTTTATTTATTTCTGACTTTATTAACTCTTGTATAAAATCAATAGAACACTCGAGGTCGTGTGTTATCGCGAATGTTGCTCGACAACTTCATCTTCATCCTGAAGAGCCGAAGGTTCACTAAACTGACATCCCTCAGTGGGTTTATTACTACTTATAGCAGCTCTACTTGCCTTTGAAAGCTGGAAAATGGGAAAACTGTTCATACACGTGTACATTTGACATTACAGCCTCAAACACAACAGGAACAGTCCTCAATGAATGGGGGTGGATGTAGCTAAACGGCTAAAAACAAAAAGTTAAAGTAGTTTTTAATCACTCGCCCAGAACTTTCCTTTAATTTTAAAAAGTAGAAGGATGTATTTCACTAAAAAAGCAAAAAAAGGTATCTGTATGTTTTCTTTTTTCTACAGCAAACGGGTTTTGGCTAGCAGGACGCTAATATCACTGCTACTGGGTGCTGATTGGTTGGCGAGCGGAGCAGCTCATTGGCTGTTCCCGCTCACTGACGTCATGAATGTACATGAGGCGTCGTTTTAAACTATTAAAACTCGAGTTTAAAAGCTCTTAAACAGCAGTGTTAAAATGCTTTATGCTGCTCTGTGTTCAGGAAATAAATGTATTTACTTCCATTAAAAATGTTTTATGAACTATAAGTTCTAAACATTTATAAACTATGATTTTGCTCAAATGCTCCATCTTAACCCATTCATTTTGGACTCGCCCTCTAGCATTTAAGAAAGCCGGAAGACATTACAGAGCGGTAATTCTCCTTTCTACGAGTTCTCTAAATACGGCTCTGGGCTTCATGTATTTTCTCTGGGGAAGCGGTTTGCGCTCATTGACGTCATGAACGTATACGAGACACCCTATACAGTCCTATAACTGGAGTCCAAAAGTGCACTGTTCTGTGTTCAGGAAATTAACACATGCTTCTATATAAAAACGTTTAAGCATTAATAAACTATGATTTTGCCCAAATACTCCTTATCAACTCATTTTAGACTCGTTCGGGAGCGCCCTCTAGTGTTTAACAAACCCAGAGTTCTCCTCATAAACACATAAAGGCCTTTTTACACTGAGTCGGAGTCTTTTCTTTACAGAAAAAGTCAACACACAAAAAAACACTAATGTAATTTTTCACATTAGCATACAAAAAGGCAATGATCGATAAATCAATGAGTGGTCCCAGCCCTACTGAGCGCACGCACAGCCCCTCCCCTCTCACTTTACTCTGATTGGATGCATAGTTTATTGTCAGTGATTTTTACTTACAAAGCAAAAGCTCGGAAGAGACCGTTTTGAATGTCGATATATTCTTTGGAGCGTTCATTTCTTCAGTATTTTGATATTATATTGAAATCGTTACATCCTTAAAATCACCAAGCTGCGCAGAGCTCGGGGTCTCCCAGGACCTGGACTGGGAACCACTGTTTTGTAGTGATTTATGATGCTGAATTATGGCCGTGCCTACATCCACCGTCAGATGGCGCCAGAGAGCAGCGCGCCCCACCGCCAGCATCAGAATTACACAAAGCTGCTTATCTGCGAGAGCGCGAGCGGCTACCATTTGCTGGCCACGGCAAAATAATGCTTATAAATGTGAGGTGAGGTAGGCTGGGCACAGGGCCAATGACCAGTGTCCGTGAGAGAACACTGCACGAAGGAAGGCGGACCGTCTGCAGAAACATTTGCAGGCAAAAACGTCAGTTTTATGCATCTATTTTTGATGCTCAGACTGCTGGTGTTTCTGGCGTTATGAGAGCTTGAGCTCTTGAGTCCTGAGGAAAACTAGCTCAGTATTAGAGAAAAAACATTTATACCAGCTCAGCATTGCACATCTGTCTTATTTCAAATGATACAGTAAGGAATTAAATGCTTTTCCAGGAGGCTGAAGTTCCTACTCGCCCGAATCTCATTCGGTTTTGAAGCTGGTGATTTAAGGTGGAACGGAAAATTCGGATAAGAAGCTGGGCAATTAAAACCTAACTTCTGTTTACAACCGGAGCCTCTTTGGTTACGACAAAAAATCAGTTCAACAGCCTGACAGGACGGATAGCGCTGGCTGTGCGAGCTTTAGCTGCACCAAGGTGAAGGAACAGCACTGCGATGCAGACAAACAGAAGAAAAACGTGCCCAATATTTCTCTTAATAGACCCTTACAGGGTGAGACAGGTAGACACCCCACATTTACGCAGCTTGGAACTGTACATTTCTCCAGGCTGTATATGACCTTCAGGCTGAACTTTTTAGGATAGATGCCATTACCTGCGCAGCGCAGCTCTGGCCAAAGCTATTTTAGCCCTCTGCTGTAGCTGGGTAGGAAAAGATCTGCAGTCAAAACAGCAGCATCATAAAGCAAGAAGCCCCCAGTTTAACATGCATGCTCGCTCCCGATGTGACATCGTTTCTGTGCTGCAGGACCTGATTTTCCGCAGAGATGTCTACGCTCAGTCTGCAGCGAACCAGTCTTATTTTCCTCTCTGTTTCTCTTCTAAATGCACTACAGTGTCCTTTATTCGCACAGTCAGCGGTCAGTTCCAGTCTAGCAGTGCGCAGTACTGGCTAAGTTAACTCGAAACGCTGGGTGGAATGTGATTTATAAAGCGAATAGCTGTAATTGAGAGCCCTACCTGGTTGACAATATCCATCTTAGGCGCCTCTTCAGTGATAAGAGGATCAGGAGAGCGGAGGGAGGACGGCGCAGTGTCGGGAACAGCCCGCGGAGGAGGGATTGACACGGTGCCGCCGATAGGGGGCGGTCGTCCTATCGCATTGTGGTGGTGAAGATTTAGAACTGGTTTTGCTCGATTCAGTTTACGGAACCGATTCATTCGAACGGTGCGTTTCAATGAACCCAACGCTCATTTTGGACCATTTCTATTGGTTCAAAAAGACGTAAGGTTGTCCTGACAGTGACAATATATTGTCTATATGTTTTCACTACAACGTATTGAGTTTTAGATCTCTGACACTGAATTTGTAACTATTCAAAACACCTAAATTTAACTAGAATTATCTATGAGAGAGTGACAGTTTCTGTATTATTTATTGTAATTATTATGGAGGTGTGTGGTGATATCTGTAATTATATTAAAGAGGTCTACAAATACAAAAATACAGTTTGTAAAATGAAAGTATCGCTTTAAAGAAAAATTACACCAATTTTCCAAATGTTCTGCATCATTCAGTCATTGCGATATAAAGTCGTTCTGAGTTGAATGATGTGAAGTGGTTCGTTGTAGAGAAACTTACCGACTTTCTTTACAGTAGTGGTGATAGGAACCAGAGTTATGATGTCTACAATACAAATACAGCCACTTTATGTGACGTGTTTTATGAGTTTTATATGTAATGCTGATAATTGTAAAATAGTAACGAGCCCCTAAATTGCCATTGCAAAAAACAAACAAAAAAAATATTGTAGCACTCCCTTGCAAAATCCTTTGTATTTGTGAGGAAAGGACAATTAATGTGTGCAAATACCCTTTTTACTCTTAGGGTCTCCATAAACCAGCTGCAAATCTGAAAACAATAATTTGCCTCACAACGCCCTGCATGTACACGCCAGGACAAAAACATGAAAGCAAAACTTTCGTAAATGAGGTCTTAGACACCAGGCAGTGTGTTCATGACTGTTTCATGTAACAACTTTTTGTGGTGATGCTTTCAGAGGCATTAAACTCTTCAGATGTCTGGTTCCTATCACCACCACTGTGAGCAAAAATGTCTTTACAACAGAGAATTTCACATCAATCCACTCTGAATGTCTTTGTTCACATCCTAACCATTGAGGTTTGCAGAAAAATCAGTGGAATTTCCCTTTAACTATTTCAATTTTACTTACAGACATCCATAATTCTTGCTAATAATCAGAAATACTAGTAAAATCTGAGTTATGACTATGATGTATTGCTGACTACTTCTACTGCTTCAGATGTTCTCAAGAAGACACAAGCACATAACAGAAAGATTAAGCTATAAAGCCTGCAGAGAGAACATGAACATGAATATTTTTCAGTATTACAATGTGGAACTTTACATTATGACTGTGTCAAGCTAACTCGTGAAAAAGCCTACAACATGAATGTAAACATCAAGAAAACGTTACAGAAAGTTTGATTCAGTCGGACTCATGAGTCAGTTTGACTGAATCCTTGAACATAAGAAGGATTCGAGCATCACTAGTGAAGGTAAATGTAAAAGTCTTGTTACGTCAATGAAATAACGACTCAAATAGGTGTAACAACAGCTTCTGAAACCAACTTTATCAGGAGAAAAAGTATCACAAATGACCCTGAGTTCCTCTGTAGAACTGTAGTGGAAATTCTCAGCAGATCCAGCATCTTTCAGTACTGGAACTGAAGTTTGTTAGGCTCTATTCTTCTTTTCTTAGGATCATTTTTGGTCTAAATTAACATGCTATATTTTGAAAGTGAGAGGCATGAGCACAGAGGCGGAGCTAGAACTTTAAGAATGGGGTGGTGAGGTAAGACCCAGAGATTTTATTGCTGTGTCACACTGACAAGAAAAAGAGCATTACTGAATTAAAATGACATAAAACGTGATGTGTTGGTTTTTCTCTGTACATGAATAAATCTGTCCATCGTTTCCACATGAATAAAATATTACATCAGCACAACTAAACTGAAAGACAAACTGTAGATGTAAATCTTAGTCATTCGTGAGGATTTGATGAATTTGAGTCAAGTAAATTAAATGTGTCATTGATTGTAAAGCCAGCCAGAAAGCACTGTATAATCTAACCTACAACACCTGCATGTATTCAACTGTAAAAATAGTATGATAAGTGATTATAGCTCATTTTTGATAGATCAGTCATCTTACAATCAATAGCCTATACATAATGTAGCTCACAGAGCAGCAATGCTGAAGGGACCCAGTGCTCATTCACTCGCCTGTTTGCTCAGCAGTTCAACCAATCAGAGCAAGATATGCTAATTATTAAATGCAGCATCATCAGACTCATAATTGACTGGTAACTATTTTAATGGCATAAATCATAAATGATGCTTTAATAATGACAGCTGACTGGTGATGGCTGACTGTCACACTTTCCATAACCAGGGTGACCAGAAGTGTGGCTATGCTTCAGGCTACACCACTGCATGAGCAACAATAAAGCAGTCTAAATGCTGTCACCAACACATCAGCATAAAACACCAAAAGGGAACTGAGCAATAGTTATTTTCTTTTTGATATAAGTAAAAATATATGAAAAGAATGGATCTATCAAAATTAAGTGCATAGAACTGAGGAAGTGCTTGTAACCAGTTACTTGCAGTTGACATTTGTACTCAATAATTCAAATGCATTAGCATTACAAATGCAGCCTTAGCATGTAAATATAGTGCCTAATTAGCAGATAAATAACAATGTAATTACATAGTTTGAATATGTATATGCTATAACTGTGTTGGGAGCAGAGAAATGGTCTAATATGCAGTAGATAAGCAGTTGAGGACCAGTTGCTCCACTGCTTACCTACTGCATAGGCACAATAACCTACCACACATACAGGTTAGACACATTACCTACAAATTTGAATGTAGGTTTGAAATTTATTTTTTAGAATTTTATGACAGTATTATACTTCTCTGACATTCCTGCAGAACTCTATTAGTACTAGTCTTATATGTCCAAAAGTATCCAGATACCCTTTTAATTAGTCAATTCAGCTACTTTAAATTGATGACAGGGGTTCACTTCCTCACACAGCCTGTATAATCTTCATGGAAAAGCATACCAATAGAATGGGACACTGGGAATGGGAACAACAGCGCATGAGCCTATGGTCACTAAAGGCCTATGCCTAGCATCAGCTAGATGGGTATGAGACCCCCCATCATTGGGCTGTGGAGCAGCGGAACTGTGTTCTTTGGAGTTATGGAGCTCCATCCAATACCTCTGGAATGAGCTGGAGTGGCATTTGTGAACCAGAACTAATCATCCAACATCGGTACCTCATCTCACTAATGCTGTTTTGGCTGAATGCAATCAAATCCAATCAAAACATACTGTTTCTCGTGAATAAATGTATGTCTAAATCCAACTAAGCAAACATTTGGTGTACACAGAACTAGGTTTACAGTATTGAATTTAAATGCTCTAACAAACAGAAAACAACATTCATTGAGTATGTTTAGTTGTAGAGCTGAACAAATGAAAGAAACCAAGAGAGCGACCCTGCAGCATCATGGTCACACGCTTCTTAAGGGAATTTTTAAAAAGGGCAAATGCTTTTACCTCAGGCATGCTTGGTCTACGGTTAGTCCCTTAGGCCTAGCAACATTGTGAAATAAATAAATAAATGAAACGTGGCCTAAGAAGCCTAAGAAGAGGCCCACAGTCACTTCACATTTTTTTACATTCTGTATCTGAGCACACCTGGACAGGCTAATCAGCTCTGTACAGGGCGTGATGAGTTGGTCCAGGTGTGATGAGTTCTGGAATAGAATAACAAAGCAAAGAATGAGGGCAAATAGATCATTTGCAAACATAATGAGGTCCGCAAAGAAGAGAAAGTCTGAAGTATAAAATAACTCTTGTTTTATTAGGCTCATAAAACCCTGGAGTATCAGCAGTCAAAATAACAGGGCTACTACCAAACTGGGAATATTTCCAGTGCTGTAGAAATAAAAAAGGGAATATTTCCATTTGAGAATGTGTATTTTCACTTTCTGCTATTTATACTCAGACTTAAATGAACAAAATACTAAAATGCTGATATTGCTTAACTGGGAATTCACTTCATTCATAAAGGACACAAATTCATGTGATCAAAACTGGAATGTGAGTAAATACTAATGGTTATTAGGTTTACTCAAAGTAGGACTATGCTTTATGTAAGTGTGACAGTAATGCAATACAAAATAGTTCCTGTTATAAACAATACTGGACAGTTGTTCTATTTGGAAAAAAAACTGCTAAGAGCTGATAAGAACAGATGATATGAGATACAGTAAGTGCATTGCATTTGGGAAACCTTATACAGCACATAATAACTGCAACATTTCATTATGCTTTATTCAGCTCAGGTACTGGTGAGCATATCAGAAGAAGTTCTCTGAAAACATCTGTGAGGCAGCTTTGTATCATATTTGCCCATGGCTGCTTATACATTTCTTTTTTGTTCCTAAACCTCAATGCTGTGCTCACAGGCTGTTCTTACCTCTTTAAATCTTTGCTCCACTCTGTTAGGTCCTATAACTTAAGTCTTCAGAACTTCAGAACAGTCAGAACCAAATTCATATCCATTCCAAATGTAGAAGCCTGTGCAGCTCAGTAAGGGCTATGGAATCATCAAGTGCTGAACAAGCACACATCAAGACACTGGAGTGATTTAGGAAAAGTAGCATAAAAATGACCCATTTAGCCACTCTTACCTTAACTTCCCTACTTTCTCTTTCAACTCTTCAACTCTCTTACAACTTCCTTGCTTTTCCAACTGCTTGCCTCTGCCTTTGGGTTCTCTCTAAAGTCCTATAACTGCATTCGTTTTACCAAAGGAGGAACTACAATATTAGTGATTTTAAACCAGTAAGAATCTGCAGTGTACATCGTACATAGAAGTAATAATTCCTGGATTGAACTCTGTAAAAGTAAACTTGTTTAAATCGAACTGTCCTGACACAAAAACCTTCTAATAGTCACGGCGATGCTCCGTGTTTTTATTGTTATTGAGTGTCCTGTGGTGGAACGCTGATGTCTACATCTTGGCTATGGCCTTTCAATCCAAGATACCTGTGGTAATTTATGGAAATTACACAAACACTTTAATCCGTACAAATTAGCCAGTCAAATCCCGTACAAATTACATTATGGAACCTCCTGTGGAAAACGAATCCAGCTTCAGTACGCCTTTCTCATTTTCTCTCGCTCTCCTGGACTGAAGTCATTTAGTATGAAATCACACAGTTCATCTCATCAGACAGGTCTTCCTCAAAGCGGCCGACTGGTTGCCCTGCTGTGCTTCGACTCAGCAAGTCAGTTGCGGCTGTCTCCATCTCGTCCAGGGTCATGTGACATGCATCAGCGATCTCGCGTTTTGCAAAGTCTACAAATTTTGGATCTTTAGCGTAGAGACCCAAGCCCTCAGATATCAGGATCTAAGAAGATTAGAAGAAGACAACAGAAACACAATGATTCCGTTTCAGTAATCCAAGAAGATAATTACACACGTACAAGCCCACACAAACACATTTCAATGTTGCACATAAAAAATTAAAAGTTCATCCAGCAAAACGTGTAGACAGCTGCACCAATTACAGCATACAGCATAAATAATCTCCTGAAAAAAGGAGTTTGCAGCAAGTACACAAACCATGGTGTAAGCTGTCTCCATGTCACATTATCTAAATGTGTAATAGACCTTCATTAAAGCCACTGTCAACATGGTTTATATTTCAAGAAATATATATAAACTAAAACAATTCAATAGTAGATAAATGATAGTAATAGTAAAAAAATCCAAGCTGCTGCCTCCTCAGAACTGTGTGGGCGTGTCAGAACTTGAAATGATTGACAGTAGCGTCTCTGCAAATGTAAACAACGCGGCTGCAGTGGCAGAGCAGAGCGACACTGCTACACGTTTGAGCCCCCCCGCAGGAAAACAGACCACTTTGTTCTACTTGACTGGTCTCTGAATGGTGAATAAAATTACAAGAACAAGCCGTCTGATGAACATTTTTTAGAGATTAGCTACATTTTGCAGCGAATGTTGGAGAACTCAGTCTTGTATCTTATGACGGGTAGACCATGGACATATGGTGTCCAAAATTGAAAGCTTAGCAGCACTAACGTTATATCTGAAGGTCACACAAGCTCTTTTCATGAGTCAGCATGGTCATATTTGAGGACACGTGTCTTCTTGTGAATCACGCCTGTACAATTGTGGGGAAACACTGTGAGCCTTGATGTTTGGAGAGTAGCTAACATATAATTTTATTCCTACAGTTATGGTAGACAACTAGCTATTGCACTCTCGTTAATAAAGTTAATCGCTTATAGTAGGATCCAGCAACAAGTGTCTAACACCCTTCCAGAAGAATGGAAGCTGTTATAGCTGCACAGAGGGGACCAACTCCATATTAATGCCTATGGAGGTGTAATGTATAAAGCTACTGCAGGTGTAATGTGTAGGTGTCCACATACTTTTGTCCATATAGTGTAGCTGCTGCTACTATACTGCTACTTATAGATAATATTATGTCATATAGTGTAAGAAACCACATAAGCAAGTCTACTTGACTTTTGCTTAACAATCTGTTGTGGTTTGAGGCAAATGTGTAATGATTTATACATGCAGTTTGCTTGATGCTATTAGTGGGATATACATTTCCATTACTTGTTAGCCACTTTAGCCTCATGGCTCCATTACAAACTTTTTTTTTTTTAACTGAGAGTTCAGCTGTACTGACCGACTCCACAAGACTGTCTGCGCTTCCCTTCTCCACGAAGCTGGGGCTGTGCTGGGAGGGCACCCTCAAGGTGGTGTATGTTCGCTGCTGCTGGGACATGGGGATACCCTGGCCTGTGTTCCACCCAGCCCGGGCTGAGGCCGGCAGGCTGGCGCTGCCGTTGGTGTCGCCCCACACTGGCTGAGTGCCCCCCACCTCATCCACCAAGATGAGGGGGGCATAGAGAAGGCGGCCCTTCTTTGCCTGGCTGTTTGCCCAGGAGGCCGATGAAGCAGCTGAGGACACACTGCTGCGCCGTGAGTCATAACTGTTTTGTGTCTGCAGGAGATGAAGGTTTGACATTGACATCATATATATTATAAATGGTTTCGCTTATAGATATAGAAAAAATGGCTTAAAAATACATTGTGCAAAACATATTTACTGTTCAGTGTTTTTATAACACTATAGTTCTACAATTCTAGTTGTTAGTAGTTTTCTTTATTCATTTAGGGCAGACATGCTAACAATACGTTGATGTATTCTACCTAGCATCGGCACCGAAATCTAAATTTTAATATAATTACAAACCTAACGTAAAGTAACTAAGCAGCTGAAGCATTACCTGTGCATGTGTTCTGGAAGGAGGGGAGTTCTGGTGGTAAGTGCCGGGGATGGGTATATCATCCATACTGTCCTGTCTCCTCAAACACTGTATATTAAAATTTGGCTTCCGTCCTAACAAAGTCAAAGGGAGTGTAAGGCATTCAATGGGGCAGCGAAAATATCATGAGGTAATTAATATGATTAGCTGCTGTGTACGGGACATGTTTATTTACGACCAGTGAATTTTTAAAATAAAAATACACTGCAGAAGCAAACAGCTTTTTCACCTGAAGGTGTTGGAGGAAGGAGGCGTCGTCGAGCTGCATATCCTTTACCATTTTGTCCGTTACCATTGTAACCGTTAGTGCTGTGTCCGCTGGCACTGTAACCGTTACTGGAGTAACCGTTCCCAGAGTAACTATTACTTTGGTAAGTGTTCCCGTTGTAGACATTTTGAGGGTAAGTGCTCCCATTGTAGCCATTTGCTGGCTGCACATTGCTTTGGTAACCATCACTGGCTGTGGTGACATTGTCTGGCTGTGCTGGGGCCACACTGCCATTAGCAGCACTGGGCACTGGAGAGGGTGTGGTCTGCTCTCGAGGTGGGGCTTCTGGATACCACTGTCTGTAGAAAGAGGGTTTACACAAATAGGAAAATTTGTTTTTTTATTCCCCTTAACATTTTTAATACTCAGTTTACCTATCCATTCTCTTCCCACAAAAGCCCACAAAAGTTATGCTAGACAAGCTTTACAGAAAATACCAGTCAACCTAATGAGACATTAGCACACAAATCTTTTGGCAAAACATCTCATTTTAATTTTAAACAATTAATTTTGTATGCATGCGACCGGTCGATTTTCAACTGCTGTCGATTTCAACGTGTCTGTGATTAACAGCACAGTCCAACACAGTAGCGTTGCATTTTAAACTGGAAACTCAATGGGCCTCATTCACCAACCGTTCTTTAGAATCATTTTTTCTTGAAACCCACTTATACAGATTTCACGAAGATTCTGACACTCACCAGTGTTTTCTTATTCAGGATTTGTTCTTAGGTAAGAACAGAATCTACACACTCAGGAGCACAAAGGTGTGAACAAGTCTGCGCTTTAAGAACATGTCATGATTCCGACATTAACTTTTCTTAGGACCGTTGTCAAGAACAGATTTAAGAAAAACTGGGGAAGATATTGGTGAATGGAGCCTATTGTTATCACAATATAAGTGTCTAATTTAAAAAATGTTTAGTTGCATGTAAATTTTTGAAAAACTCCAAATTACGTTTTATTGATTTTTAAGTGAAAATAAGTGAACAAATCCTCTACAAAGAACACTTAAACATGGCATTTTGCACATTTTAGCACACACCTTTCTGTTTTTACCTTTAGCAAAAAAATAAAATCTAAAATGTGACATACATTTTGTGTATAAATGTGCATGTTTTTAAAATTTATTTTAAGCCAGTGTTCTGCTCTATTGTCTTTTGTTTGCCAATTCAAACCCACTAGTTAGGTTTCCTCCTACCACATGATGCTAGAAGCTGGAAGGGTGAAGGCTAGCGCTTGCTTCCTCTGAGACATTCTTCAAAACTGGTTCAACTTTGCAGCAGTGGAACAAATAGGTTTGTGGGTGGAGCATGAATAGGCCAATTTGAAATATGGCGAAATTGAGATATAAAAGACTAGACACTCCTTACTCTGATGGACACGTGTGTCACCACATCTTTACAAACTTCCAAATGCAGCTGCAGACCAACCTCAATGAGAACACTGATTTCATCCCAGTGTGTTTTTTGTGCCCAAAATTGAACTGGTCAGTGTCACATAACACAGCTAAGATATACAGCAGCAATTTTACAATATAAGGCAGCAAACATAAAGATACAGTACACACATACACACAAAGACCTTATTCAACAGTAATTTCAGCTCATAATATCCTAATTAAGTTCTATTTCTGTCTAGTTCTGCATGTTTCCTATGACTATTATGCGGGTTCTATTTATTATGTATTGCTATCTGTCGCTGCCTCGGCTGTAAACAACATCCTGAACAGTAGCTTACTTGTTCCCATTTAAACAGTGTTCTGTTGTGGGTGAATACATAACCCTCTCAACATCCTCTCACTTGCTCAATAATCTTCTCGTCTGTTTTGTATCACCTTCCTCAGTCGTACTGGCTCATTTGTCAGTCTCCAGCTGACAGCTTTACTCACCTATCATGTGAAGCTGTGCTCTCAGTCTCTTCCTTGGTGATGTGACTCTGTTCTGCTGCAGTCGTCACTGCTGCTTCTCCTCCTGTCACGTCCGCACCTCCTCCTCCTCCTCCTTCACTGCCGCCTACTCCACCCTGCACTGCTGTGTCTGGAGGAGGTGGGAACTCAGCGCTGGGTGGCCTAAAGAACAGAGATTAGGCCATGTGTCAAACTCCAGTCCTGGCGGGTCACTGCACTGCAGGTGTCAGCATTATAGCTCATTTAACACACCTGATTCAACTCATCAGGTAAACTGCAAATAGCGAGTTGAATTCGGAGTGATAGAAGAGGGAGAACACTGATCTTGACAGAGCTGTGGCCCGCCAGAAACTGAGTTTGACACGCCTGGATTAGATGGAGACTCCATGGGAGTTAAACTCCTCTTTTAAGCTGCTTTGAAGTCATGGCAAGAAGATAATTTCATCAATTTCTCAGCACACCTTAAAATGCACTGACCTCAATTGTTTAGAGGTAGCAAAAACTAATGCTTTTAGGAATATGTTTAAGGAATATTCAGGCATTTTTCAACCTAATCTCGATTTACTCCATCTGTCTCATACCAATTGTTACTATGACAGATATTTTTGATGCCTGTTTACATGAAATTCTCCTACAAGTGAAACCAAGAGATGAGAGAATGTCTTACCGAAACTGCTCTTAAGAAGTTTTATCCAACTGACAGAATACAGCATCTGCCCAGTGGCTAGTTATACTGGCCACTGGCTGTTACACTGGCTATTATACATGTGTTTTTCTGTTGTTTTCAAAATACAGAGAGACTTTACTGTTGATTATTATGGACAGTCAACAGTCATCAGTCTTTAAGGTACAAAAATAGCACAAAATTAGAAAATGGTCTGGTAAAGTCAATTATGGCTGTTTTGGCTGCATAAAACACACAGATGGCTTAAGTGGACCTCAGGAAAAAATAAAATACAAGAAAAATGTAGTATATGGGACTCGTGTCTGTATCCCTACAGCAGTGTGCAACAAGCATATGTAAAACCACCTGCAGCCAATATGTGCCTGATTGTGCTCTAGCAGTCCAAAACCTCCAAGGTGAGTTCTTTCAACGAGGACTGTCACAGAAATGAAAAAATCAAGGATCTGTCCTTGAAACTGCTCTCAAAGAAAAATCCTATTCCAGTAATTTATAAAAGGTAGGTTATGAATGGGAATCTTATTTGAACAGATGCACTAAATGTGTATAAGCTCATTCATTTTCAATATGTCATAAAGATATACTTCCCTAATGTCTCTTCAATATTTTCAGTTGTAAGCAAAGGTCTGATCACCCCCCATAAATGTTTTGTTGATTTTCTAAGTGAAAATAAGCTAACTCATCCTTTACAGAGAACAAACTTAAATATGGCATTTTCTGCAGACGTTTGTGCACAATTTCTATTTATTTGCTGAGTTTGACATATTTGAAAACCTAAACTATAAAATGTGCCGTAACGTTTTGCAAAAGTCACACTTTATGTTTTTTTTTCAGCAAATAAACAGTAATTGTGCATTAAAATGTGCAGACGTGTGTTCTTTGTAGAGGATGTACACCTATGTTCACTTAGAAAATCAACAAAACATGGAATTTGTCCAGGGGTGCCCAAACATTTGTGCACAACTGTGCATAAAAAAAAAAAAACTGAAGATTTTTTGCAGCCCAAGTTGCCACCATACAACATAATTTTAGTGTCTAAACAGCAGATCTAGAAGCCTCCTTTGCAAGCACTTCAGTGCTCTGTGATTCTAGCAGATGTAGCTACTTAATACAGCAGTTGATGGCTTTTATGCAATTTTAATATATAATTATGCCTGATGTTGCCCAAAAATTGCCCAGCTGGTTTGGATTTAGTTAAAAGATCTTAAAGCTGTAATATGTTTGTGCATCTGAGAGACAGAGTGTTTAGATCCTTCAAATGGTGCACATTGCCAGACGCTGTAAATTACAGAAATTACAACATCTGGATTTCATGCCAAACATTTCTATCCAACACAGTGCAGCTCTCAGGCAAAAATCACAGCTTTAAAGAAATACATCACCCGAAAATGCTAACATTACTAACAGCAAACAAATCCCAGTGTGGACCACCTAGCATCTGATCTGCGTATGCTAGCTGGTCCCCACCACTTTTCATTACTAATTAACAGAGTTAGCAATTTTGGATAATGTATTGATTTTGCAAAGCAAAATGATGCTAATTGGCGTTAGCAGCGGCTAATTTGGAATGCTAGCCTCTAATTTGAACGCTTCTGCTTGATGGTTTGTTCTCGTTTTTGCTGTGCTTGCCTTGAGCCGATATTTAGTGCCCAGAGTGAGTTGAGTTTGTAGTGACTGGCGGCCCACCTTCTGGGCAGGGGTGAGCGCCTCAGAGGCTGCTCCATCACCACCTCATTATTGGAGAGAGCTGAGGTCGGCCGCAAGTCCTCCAGAGCCTCCTCCAGCATCAGGGTCCCGGTGGGGATTCTGGACATTGGCTCAATGCTGACCATCACCTCATCCAGGTGTGGGGGCAAAGGCGTGCCCCCTGGGGTGGACATGGAAGCTGCATCACTGAACACACTGTCACTCTGTGGGCAGTCAGAGGGTAAAGGGCAATTTATCATTATGCTATGATTATCATGATTCTATTATGATAGTCATATTAAATATTACACTGCCTGTCAAACATTTGGGGATGCCTATGTTTTTATACAAATGAGCATGTTTAATGTTTACAGTTTGCAGAAACGTACTATAAGTCTAAATACAGTGCTACTTTGGGAATAAAGCCAAAGGCCACACATTTTGTCCCATTTTAATGATGTCAGCACTGATCAGCATTCAAACGTTTCAGGTGTTTAGACTAAGTTTGGGCCAAAAGCGCTTCAATATATATTTTAAACAATAATTTTTAAACAATAATAAGCCTGCTCTTCATACCAAAAGAGACATTTTGATGCGGAGAGTAGTAGTTCGTTAGTAAATAGTGTCACAGGCACATGAAAAAGGCAATGGTGAAATGACTTTGTATTGAAAATATGTTTACGCATCCTCTACCAAGAACACACTTCTGCACATTTTAATGCACACTTACTGTCTATTTGCTCAATTTCACATACTGGGAAAAATACAACACACAGTGTGGTCTGTGCAAACGTTACGGCACATTTTTTTCCCCCAATATGTTAAACTCATAGAAACTCAAATAAATAGAAATTGTGCCCTAAAATTTGTAGAGAAATTGCAGAAAAAAAATGTTCTCTGTAGAGGATTCACTTATTTTCACTTAGAAAATCAACGAAATGTCATTTGACGAGCAGTGTCAAAACGTTTGCATTACACAGCAGCTGTTTTACATTAACAAATATATTTTGGTAACACTTAATAATAACAGGCCCCCTATAAATAGCAACTTAATCATTACCTCATTGTTTGTTATTGATAGCTAATAATTATATAATTGTTAAGCAATTAATAAGAACTATCTGTTGAGTTATTAACCAGTGAAGTGTAATAAGTAATAATATAAATCATTATACATTCATTATAAAAAGCCTTATAACAAGAGTCAAATTAATGGTTAATAATATTTTAAAAAATTCTATATATTTATATATTTATAAACTGCATAATAACGACTAAGCATCAAGTTTATACATAACAAAGTAGCAAGACGGTAAATAATTACTTAATCGTTTAAACAGTTCATCATCTTCATTATTATTAATTGATTTTAGGCAACTAAGTAAATGCTTAACATTTCAAATTATATAATTTATGAGTTGTGAGTATTAAATAATTAAATCATTATTAACAAACTACATTATTAATTAGGATTCTACACTTCAGTATGACTATTTGTATGCCAATAAGTAAACAGTTACAATTCAAGTAGTATAATTTATTCTATGTAACTATTATATAATTATTAACAAGATATTAGATAATGATTACGCATTTTTTTTTAGAAAGTAACAGTAATGAATTCAAATTAAAAAGCAAGTTGTTCTCAAACTTTCTATGTAAAGTGTAAGTCAAGTAAGTGTAGTGTAGCATAATTATGAATATCAAATTATTGATACTTTGTCTAATGTAAGAATATGTTATGCCAAAATAGTCCTTTGATTGTTATATGGTGAGGAAAATGTGACCCACCCTAAAGAACTCCTCCTCCTCTGTCATCTCTCCATCAAACCCCTCCTCCTGCCCCTCCTCCATAGCCATGGCCAGCCGCATCTCTGGGGCCAGATCCTGCAGGGTCCGCAGCCCAGCCTATGCCAGCAGCAGAGTGGGGTTATAGAGAGGAAGAGCAAGAAAACCTTTGTAATTTCATGTTTTTTTGAACCATGAAATTCAGTCTCTAGATCCTGGCGATAATAACATAACATCCAATACACAGTTGCATTAGCCTCAGTCTATCACTCTGGTGAAAACTCACCCAAAGACCAAAAAAAGTGCAATAAGGAAACTGGCCACAGATTTTTTTTTCTGTTTGACATAAATAGCTGACATGTGGTGGGAGACCACTTTGGCACTGCCTATCCAACCATTATTTAAAATTGTTCGTAACCCTTAGGCTTCATTTCTCTAGAATTTTGGAAAAAGAAGGGAAAAAAAACAAAAATAGCTTCTGGCAACAGTTTTCTCAAAAATCACCTCACATATATCCACAACTCACCCTTATTTTATAGCAATGTGACTTGTTCTAAATCAGGTAGTACCTTTTTATCTCCTTGTGCATTTTGTGTGAGGAAATTGGACGCTGTTTGACCAATTTTGATTTCGTCTTCAGATTCTTGCTCAGCAAAGCTTTAAGAACCTCTTGCTTTAATATTTTTCAAAGAAAAGTTTAAAAAATCCATTATGGGAATCAACTGATTTATTTTTTATAACTGTGCACCTGAAGTGAGGCTGACTTGTCCTTTCCCTTCTTCTTCTTTTCTTTCTCTTTCCTTTTACGGTACTTCTTGAAGTAATCCTGGATGAGGAAACTGGCATAGAACTTTCCAGCTGTCACCTCATCTCCTAGGAAAAAAAACGAGAGAGAGATGACAAAAGATAGTTTTGCACATGCACATTTTTGCATATGCAAAAACCCCAACATATACCTACGTAACACTACTTTGTAGCACTGCTAAAATATATACATCCAGATTCTAAGCGTTTCAGAATGTGGTGCACAGTGGATAGTGTAGTTTTTTTACCTGCAGGGGGCGGTATAACTTCATCTAAGAGCTTAGGCTTGGTGCGCTTCCAAATCTTCTTAATAATGGCTCTCAGCTCTTCATTCTCCTGGTCAATCGGTCCTGAGGGAAACCGAGCATTAAAACCAAGCACAAATTCAATTAAGCTGTTGAATCAATCACACAAAACCAAGGTTATTTAGCATTAATTATTTGCTTTAATTTTTAATGTGTTTGATTTTGTTGGCCAGACCAAGGACACTGGTTTGCCACGTGTCCTTGTTGATTTATAGCGGGACATATTTTAACCACCATATTTATGAGTAGTGAAAAGGCAGATGTTTTGAAGGTTACCCTGTAGTGCTCATATGAATAAATGTTATTAGGGTGAATGTGAATGTGAATGACTATGTCTCTGTGTATGCTGACCTTCAGTTTTAATCTTGAGCGAATTCCTCACGAGAGCAAACAAGGTAGCATTGAAGGACACCGTGCCATCGGGATGGAGTGGCACGTTCATAGCAACCAGCCTCTGCAGGAATTATGGGATGGGAGAGAGTGAGAGAGAGAGAGAGAGAGAGAGAGAGAGAGAGAGAGAGAGATTGTAATAGGATTTCTGAGGCAGGAGGAGGACACTGAGAGCTAAATACAGTTGACAGAGTGAGTGTGTCAGCGGCTTGCTGGGTCTCTCAAACAACTGCAGCTTTGGTCGCCACGCTGGTTCCCTCATATGTAAAAAGTAAACTTAACTTTTCCTGGAACTGTACTTTTATTGTGTTGTTTTATATAGCCAACACTATAGCAATAGGCTGTACTACTTACCCTACAGGCAACTCGATGAGGACAGAGTTTGCCAAAGCCCAGCGGTGGCTGAATTCTGCGTAACATGGTCACAACATCCAGGTGCTTAATTCTTCCTCTGCAACCAAATACATATACATAAACACTATGCCTTTAAAATAACTATGTCTTTATATGTTTGTATATAACAGAAATGAACTCATAAGCTGCTGTAAACTGTTATACCACATTACTTAGCTTTGTTACTGTTTATTACAGTGGTTGTTTTTTCTCATAAATTTATATATAGACAGTTGAAGAGGTTTCTTACGTGGCTTCTGGATCATAGTCTGACCACACTCTCTTAAACTCATCCAGATGGTGAGTGCCCAGCACTGTCCAGTCTCTGGTCAGATACTCAAAGTTGTCCATGATGACAGCAATAAACAAATTAATGATCTGAAATGTGAAGATGAAATGTGAAGTGTGAAGTGTGAAATGTGAAGATACATGTACTTGGTTATAATATATGGATCATTCTACCCAATTTGGTTCAAAGTCAGAGATGAAAATCCATTTGAGACTTTTAACTGACTTGGACTTTAGAGTAAAATCCTTTTAAAGCCTTTATGTCAGTATAATGTCATCTACTTCAAAAACATCTTATGACATCTTACGATAACTGGCATAAGCGGAATATCCATAAATATTTAAATACTGCTTTAGAAAAACATGGTTCAAAGCTTATGCTTGTGTTATGAAGTCCCTATGAGCATAGCCTTCCATAAAGTGTTCCCCAAAAATTTTACTCTCTCTCTTTTTCACTCACCAGAAAGGCGCAGAGAGCGAAGAAGCTGATAAAGTACAGGTAAGCAAGGTTACTTCCACAGGTGTACTCCTCTCCCGGCTCAAAGTCCGACTCGGGGTCACACCGTCGTCCCGGCAACGCTGCCAGCATAATCTCCTGCCACTGCTCTCCTGTTGCACATCTAAAGTAGAAAAGGAGAGTCAACGTGTCAGTCAGTGCAGTACAAAGTCATTATTAAAGGAATAATTCAGGGTATTTTGACTATCTGACTCATTTGTGACACATGGAAAATAAGCCAGTTGTGACAATAAGTTTGTCATGTTTCTCAGTACTTGAAAAGTATATAGCAGCAGTGGGCAGCACAGCGAAAATTTATATCATAGCATAATTAAGATTTTCTGATGGCTTCAGTATTTATCATGGCATAGTCTGCTTATGTATATTTTTCAAATAAAACCGTTTTGGATACTTAAGTAAACCTAACAAAGACATATAATTATGAAATGGCCCTTTCACTTTTAATAAGAACCATTTTCAAGCACTTAATATTACAGACATTCACGTTATCGGTATTAGTTGAAAAGCTATGGTGCCTCTTGGCTTGTAGCAAGGACCAGGAGACCTCAGTGTCCTTTGAAGCAGCTGGATGAGCGAGTCATGCCGTAGGCGGTGCACACGGAAAGACAGCTAGTCTCCACACAAGGCTAAAGGATAACAACTAACCCCAAGAGACTGGCTTTTCCTTCCACTTTCTTTTCCCTGTATAACTCATTGACAGATTATAATCTACTTCTTCAATAGCAAACTGGACTAACCTACTTTAGACTGAAACTCTCTACACAAGAGGTGTTTTGCGCTGTAGCTATGTTGCATTATGTGCAGAATAATTTCAACTGGTAAACCGGATGAACTGATAAAACCCCAACTACTAGTGTATAGTGTTGAGCACAGAGTGCAACTCAGTTTCAAATTTGTATGTTCACATATTTTAAACATTTATTCATGGAACTGCCCTTGCCCTATTTTATAAGTGTATTTCCAGTCAATGTATTTCCAGTCAATGAGTCTTCTTTTCTTTTCTAAGTAGAGGGAATCATGTCAAAATAATTGCAAATGATGATCAATCATACGCTAAAGAAGTGATTGAGCAGAGGTTGAAGAAAGGTGAGGTGTTCCTTAGCATACATATATGAGTAGCATACAACAAAAACTGTAGAAAATGGCATAAGGAGAGTTTGATGTGATTTTAATTGTAATAGCAATAAGATAACAGCTCATCCTCACCTGAAGAGCAGCAGCACTGCCATGAAGAAGGTCTGAAAGTTGTTATTCCGATTGAGCTCTGTGCTGTCATCTATAGCAATCTTCCCAAATATCTGTCATTGAAGCAGAGAGTAAAAAGTGTTAAAGAGATAAGAAAGAAAGCAGAAGAGGAAAGAACCAAAAAAGAGAAAATGACAAAAAATGAACATGCCTGCATCCCAATTACACCATAAATGAAAAAGATCATAGCAATGAGAAGGCCAACGTAAGGTAAGGCCTGGGGGGGAGAAGATGCACAAATAATAAAATTCAAAATAAATGAGTGGCATCAAAATGTACAATTGTAAAAACTGCCGATACACTTTTCGAGATCGTTTTAAGTTATATGTAGAAGACTTGGAGTTTAAAACAGACCTGTAAGGATTTAACAAAGGTCCAGAGAAGAGTGCGAATGCCCTCCCCCTTGCTGAGCAGCTTGACCAATCGCATGACTCGGAAGAGACGGAAGAACGTGATGGACACCTTCGAACTCTCTCCATCTCCCTTCCCCTAAGAAAGAGACATGGTCATAAACAAGAGATAAACACATATAGCATTTATGTGAATCCACAAACTGAAAAAATATTCAGTCAAAGTTCTTCTTCTTGTCTTTCCATTATGTTTTTTTCTACGCACAATTTTTTGTTGTTTTGGCTGCCAATGCTTGGCTGCTATTCAGAGAATCAACTATGCTATGCAGAACATCTAATCAGACACTGGGTGTTACTCTTTTGCACACTATTTTCATCTTTTATCCTGAATATTTGTATTAAATAACCGCCATAAATGGAAGCTGAGTTTGTGCTGAACATGTAACTGAATGATAGTGAATGAACAGTCAGAAATAGGAAGATATGCCTTGGTGGCCGCTTTTAGTCTTAGATCTTACAGGACTAAACGTGAAGTTCCACTGTTTTTTCAAAATGTATACATAATTCTGTCACTGAGATGTGAAATGGTACATTGTACAGAAACTTATGGATTCTTTATACTAGTGGTGTCTAATTCCTATTTATCATCACCACAGCTAACAATTCAGACTGCAAGCTTCTTTCTAATGCTGTATTTCACATCAAACCACTCTGAATGACTTAACCATTTAAATATGCATTTTGATAAATCATTAGGGTGCTGAACTCCACTGATCAAAAAAAAATCAGTATAATTAAACAGTCAAGACTTAAACAAAGCCATTCAGAGTGGTTTGATGTTTAATGCTCTGTTCTATATTCAGAATTGTTCACGGTGGTGGTGATAGGAACCAGACGTCTGAAGAGTTTAATGCTTCTAAACGCTCCCTCACTGAGAGTTATTACATGAACCACGTATGAATACCCTGAGACATTCTGATAGTTTTAATACACGGTATTGGCTTGAAACATATTTTTTAAAACTTCTTTCATAGTATATGCAGGGCATGGCGGCAAAATAGTCCCAAAAGAACAGTTATTTTAAATTGACCACTATTTCACTACTACCCACATTACATGTAAAAATCCAGAAGATGTCTAGGTTTACAGGTCACTTTGGACTGTAAATAATCACCACCATTGGGAAAAAGAGTAAGTAACTGTCTCTACATGAACAATTTCACATCATCAGCACCTCAGAGACAGAATTACAGAATTCTGAAATATATAAATGAATTCCCCTTTAAGAACATGAAATAGCTATCACAAGATAATGGTTAAGTTTTAACATGACAAGTTATATTGTCATAGAGCAAACACTTACCTCTCCATGACCTCCTCCACCCTGAAAGAGGGACACAAGGTTCCAGAAACATGGCAGAGAAGGAAAAGAGATGAGAAAGGGGACTGAACAGAACACTGCAGAACACTGTAACCATGTGTTAAAAATGTGAAGGATGAATGCAGTAGCAGGGGAATCAATGTGGCACAGATGCCTCGACCTAAAGAGACTTCAATAACTTGAATTATTATAAATAAAAAACAAATAGCAAAACATATGAACAAACAAATGTAGACAAGGCTGTGTATCAACTGCTAGCAGGCTGAAATACTCACACTAAACTCTGCAATCATGATATCCACCAAACTCCCCACCACTATCAAAGCATCAAAGGAATTCCAGGCATCTATAAAATAGTGCTACAGCACACAGAGAGGAAGAGAGAATGTGAAAGACAATAGAGAAAAGCCATAAACATCACTGCCTGTGTACTGTACTGTTCACGTCTAGCAATGAAGAATATGTTATACCATTAAACAGGCATTTCAAGCCATTGTGAAGCAAAGCGTGTCTTACGTATGGCCGCAGAGCGAGCAGTTTGATGATCATCTCAATGGTGAAGAGTGTGGTGAAGATCATGTTCAGGATGTCCATGACAAAGTTAAACAGCTTGGACTGCTCATAGTGCTGTTTGGATAAAGACATTTAAACATTCACACTCATCTCCTGAGCTCAGAAAGTAACGGACTAAATAATTAAATCTGTAGCTTCATACTACGGTTAAGACACATGACAATATTTTATCGTATCTTGATAAATTACATCACAATATGTCACAATATACTTTTCTGAGCATGTAGTGGATTTCATTAGTGCTTAAAAAACACTGCCCAACTGCACACTTCATTACAAAAGCATAATCAGTCCTCTTTAAGTGAAATTAACTGCAGCTCAGTATGTATTATGTTATATAGGTGACACTGTGGCATTGCTGGTGCATTCTGTCTGTTCCAACCCATCTAACCCCAAAAAATATTGCAAAAATGTCTTCAAAGCCTATGTGTATTATCTGTTAACAGCTCTGCACTGTACCAAAAAGTTTGAACACACCTACTCTGAGAACACTCACCTCCTTTTACAATATACATATCAAAACTTAAAAAATAACACATATGTAAATACAAAAAGACCAATAATTGAGCAAATCAAAACTCTTTTCACTTGTAGATTCTTTTTTTGGTATTCTCTTAAGCAGCTTCATGAGGAATCACCTAAAATGATTTTCTGACAGACTTGAAGAAGATATGCTGAAAGTTTGTTTCAAAATTAATTTTAAATGGACCATTTGTGCTGTGAATATGAACTCATGCACAGACATCCACTTTTATATGATCAACTTTTACATTATTTCTATTCGTCCTAAGCCTTTACATCAAAATGTCATGCAAACTTTTTTTTATTCTTTTTTTGGGGAATAATTTTTCTGCTTTTCTTCCCTATTTAGTCTTTGCTAGTTCCTCCTGCTGACTAGGTCTCCCTCAGTCACACGACTCTACTAAGCTGAGAGGCTGAAGAGTAGCATGTGCACCTTCTGAGACATGTACGACACCACCGCATCTTTTCAAACTTAGCTCAACATGATGCTTAGAGGAGATTGCTAACTGCCAATTCTGTTACTTCAGCTAACAGATGCCTGCATTGGCTCGCACTGCGCTGAGAGATGTGGAAGAGTTAGGATCATCCTACCCACAAGACAGAGATCAGTTACGCTGTCTTGAACAGCCAGACACGGATGACTGTGGCATCACTGGGGATCATGATAGAGCCAACACTTAGACAGCTGTGCCACTTGGGAGCCCGTGTCATCCAAATGTTTTGACTGGTACTGTAATACGTGCATGATTTTGAAAGCGTGCAGCAAGTATGTGTGCGTGTGCGTGTGTGTGTGTGTGTGTGTTACACACCTGTACAGCCAGCGTAAGTGTGTTGAGCAGAATGAGAACAAACATAATGTACTCAAACTGAGAGGAGTTGACGATCTTCCAGAACTTTAGCTGTGACGGGTTTTTGGGTATGTAGATCTTTATAGGTTGAGCTTTCAAAGCATAATACACACACTGCCTCTGTAGATTGAACAAGACACACAGAGAGAAAAAGGAAGAGTAAAGCTCAGGGCATATATGCTACATTCCTATACAGTTTATGAATTGTTCATTAATTAAATGTTAATTCAGAATTATGGTAAATAAACATTATGTGACTTATCAAATCAAGTCTCAGCTTAAACTGATTAATACTGACTTGATTTTTGTTCAACTCGCAGTTTTTGAACTCGGCCTCTCCCTGTTCACGGAACGTGATGATGACGAAGCCCACGAAGATGTTCATCATGAAGAAGGCAATGATGATGATGTAGATGATGAAGAAGATGGAGATCTCTACACGGTAGTTGTAGATGGGGCCTCTGTTCTCAGCATTGGCATCAATAGCTTTATACAGAAGCCTGAAGGTGAGAACATTTGCACCAAAATAGTTAGAATACAAATCTCAGAGAAAAGTTTTATTTTATTAGGAAAGAGGTGCAAATCTGATTCAATTACTATTCTTTAGTAAACAATTCAGTGCAGCATGAAATCTCTAACTGTATCATGTTTAAATTATTTTGGTACGAATAAGACAGACAATAAAAATAATACTGTTTTCATTGGAAAACAATCTGCAATCTCATACTTTTTTGAATGATCCGCAACTGATGCAGTTAAGTTGTACCCTTCAGATCGATGTGCCTACAATAATAGTGCATATGGTAATAATGAACGTTCTATGAACTCACTGAGGCCAGCCTTCAAATGTCGAGACGGTGAAGAGAGCTAGCATCCCCATCAGCACGTTATCAAAGTTAAAGTCACTGTTCACCCAAAACCTCTCCTTTACCATGGGGTGATTCATATCCCCATCCTTATACACCACAAACGTGCCCCTGCACAACATATAGACAGTTATTAGTAAGCAGCATGTTAAGGTATTACATTGAAATATATAAGACAAATAGAACTAAAGGTTTCATTTTCATTTATTTTCATTTAGTCTATAACGGATTTTAGTTGTTATGTTTTTTATGTTTTTATATTATTTTTTATATTTCTTACACTTTTTCTACAAAGATTTGTTTTGTAGATTTAAATGACCAGTATGAACTAACATACTTGCACTCTTCTGGTGTGTGTTTGGCCTCGTCTGTGCACCGATAGAAACGACCCTGCAATAGCAAACAGCAGCCACATTAGACCTGCTGCAGTGTTCTGCAGGCTTTGTGAACATGTACTGAAGTGAAATATTAAGATTACCTTGAAGAGCTGCACGCCGATACAGGCGAACATGAACTGAAGGAGAGTGGTGACAATGAGGATGTTGCCGATGGTGCGGATAGCCACAAACACACACTGGATCACGCTCTGGGAAAAGAAACATGAAATCAGAACTCAAACTGAGAAACACTGAGCTTGAAGACATCAAATGTTAGATACATGTAAAGTAATAGTTTGGTAACAAATCAAATTTACAGAATTTCCCTAACAATCCAAATATAGTTGATCAACCAAGACATGTTTGGCGTCTGAAGTTTATTTCTTTAGTATTGCACTGGAGCTATGAGGCTAATTTTACTAACAACAAGAATGTACAGAAGTACAGAAATCAAAAATCAGGTTTCAAGATGGCTGCTACAATGTTCTTAGCTGTGCAATGAGTTGTTGTCCAATTTTATAGATAACAGTATGAATACAGTGTCAGAAACCACAAAAGCAAGTCTATTTGTGATTACTTAACGACTCGATATGGTTCGAGGCAAGTGTGTGATGCCTAAATCCTAAACTTAAAGCTCATAGTCCACCAATCAGGCATTCAGCCTGCACAACACTTATGGGTGGGGTACTTCCATCACTTTGTAAATACATTAGATATAGTCAGATATAATCATTTCAGTAAGTTGCAACTCTACCTTCAGTCCTTTGGCGCGGTTGATGGCTCGGAGTGGCCTGAGCACTCGCAGCACTCTCAAAATCTTCACCACGGAGATAGCACTCGAACTAGAGAAAAGTAGCAAACAGTCATCAGAGCAAAGAATACGGGGAGGAAGGAAAGACAGATAGATGGACCGATGGAAGGATGGATAGGTAAATGGATTGATGGATTAATAGATGGAAGGATGAACGAGTGGATGGATGAATGGATAGGTAAATTGATGGATGGATGGATGGTTTGATGGATGGATCAATGGATTAATAGATGGGAGGATGAACGAGTGGATGGATGAATGGATAGGTAAATTGATGGATGGATGGATGGTTTGATGAATGGATTAATAGATGGGAGGATGAATGAGCGAAGGGATGAATAAATAGGTAAACAGATGCATAGATGGATGGATGGATGGATAGAGGGGTAGCTGGACATTTAGATGGAGGGATGCAGAATTGATGGATAGGTACAGAATTGATGGATAGTTGGATATACTGATGCTAAATGGATGTATAGTTGGATATACTGATGCTAAATGGATGGATAGTTGGATATACTAATGCTGAATGGATGTATAGTTGGATATACCGATGCTAAATGGATGGATAGTTGGATATACTGATGCTAAATGGATGGATAGTTGGATATACCGATGCTAAATGGATGGATAGTTGGATATACTGATGCTGAATGGATGTATAGTTGGATATACTGATGCTAAATGGATGTATAGTTGGATATACTGATGCTAAATGGATGGATAGTTGGATATACGGATGCTGAATGGATGGATAGTTGGATATACTGATGCTGAATGGATGGATAGTTGGATATACTGATGCTAAATGGATGGACAGTTGGATATACTGATGCTGAATGGATGGATAGGTGGATATACTGATGCTAAATGGATGGATAGTTGGATATACTGATGCTGAATGGATGGATAGTTGGATATACTGATGCTAAATGGATGGACAGTTGGATATACTGATGCTGAATGGATGGATAGTTGGATATACTGATGCTAAATGGATGGACAGTTGGATATACTGATGCTGAATGGATGGATAGGTGGATATACTGATGCTAAATGGATGGATAGTTGGATATACTGATGCTGAATGGATGGATAGTTGGATATACTGATGCTAAATGGATGGACAGTTGGATATACTGATGCTGAATGGATGGATAGGTGGATATACTGATGCTAAATGGATGGATAGTTGGATATACTGATGCTGAATGGATGGATAGTTGGATATACTGATGCTAAATGGATGGATAGTTGGATATACTGATGCTGAATGGATGGATAGTTGGATATAATGATGCTAAATGGATGGATAGTTGGATATACTCATGCTGAACGCATTGATAGTTGGATATACTGATGCTGAATGGATGGATAGTTGGATATAATGATGCTAAATGGATGGATAGTTGGATATACTCATGCTGAACGCATTGATAGTTGGATATACTGATGGTGAATGGATAAACGTATAGCACTTACTGCAGAAAGAAAGATATCAGGGACACGCTGACGACCAGTAGATCTAATAGATTGAAGGCATTTCTGCAGAAAGAGCCAGGATGAAGGAAAGCGCCATATACCGTCATCTACAATCACACAGACAAACACAAAAAACAGTTCATACATCAATATTGTGTCTAATAATTTCAAGACCACGGAGAGTTTCATCAGAGTTTGACGAGAGTGAATAAACAAAAAAATAAATAAATAAAAAATAAAATAAATTTACCCATTTCAAAATATTATGTGCACTTGCTCACACAAATCTAACGACACTGAGCGTTCAGTCAGGTTTACCTTCAGTATGATCTCAATGGTGAAGACAGTGGTGAAAACATAATCAGCATAGCCCAGCATCTAGGTGAAGGTGGAATGACAGAAGGAAGAAGTAATTACAGCAGCAAGTAAGACAGCACAGCGAATTAATTCATTTAAATTCATTCATGGCAAGGAGGTACATGCAGGGTGTTGTAAAGCAAAGAAGTCCACAGAGAAAACATTTTTATCCAGATTTACCACAATTTTAGTATATTCAACATTACATATAACAATTCAGAAGACACTGCAGGTTCATTGGTGGTTTTAGATAGCAAATAAAATGGCTATATTTGGATTTCGGATATCATGACTTCTGGTTCCTATCACCACCACTGTAAAGAAAATATGTTTCAAATTACATCAATAAGGTTTTTATACAATGTACCATTTAACATTTAAGCACTCTGAATGACTGTTTACATCTCACTGATTGAAGTATGCAGAGATTTTGAAATGGTGGAACATCCTGGAGGAGCTCAGCTATAAGGCGATCAAAATCTTGTCTAAGGGGGCCAGTAAAAATTTCTCTTTTCTTCAAAACATGATCCTTGTCCTGTACAAGCTTTTGCTGACTTACGACATTGCGGACAGAATGGGTTTTGATGGGGTCTTCTGCAGCCAGAGAGAAACTACTGAGGATGATGAAGATGAGGATGAAGTTGGTGAAGTAAGGATGGTAAATGAGGTTGTGACAGGCCACTCGGAGGCTGGACACACATGAAATCAAGGGAATGGTCAAATTCAAGGTCAGCGATAACAAACTAATTTGTGATAGCTGTTGCAATTATTGCAATTACTATCAGCTGCTGTATAAAATATATTAAGATTTGATCACTTACCAGTTTTTCTTCCCAAGGATGAAAAAGGAGCTGCCATCAGGAATGGGGACGATTTTCTCTTTAGGTTGAAAACTTTCCACTTTCATTGGAACGCTACCTTAAGAGTGAAAAGCAAAAATAAGAGTGTAAATCAGCCAAATGATTTAATGTTTGCCACTGAAACTTTGATGAACTGTCAGCTTCAGATGTTCATCAGTGATAATTACATTTCAGACTGTTTTAGTCCTGGGGGCAGCACTAAGACTGTAGCATCTCTTTTAGTAAACAGGAAACATCAACTTTATGCTGTTCCATTACTGAACCACCAAACGTCAACCGTCATTTACATCTACATCTGCAGTTAACTTTCATCCTGGCTGAATTTACCCTCTAGACCCTCAATCGCTCTCAACTCTTCATTCTCCTCCCAGTCATCCGCCTCATTCTGGAGAGAAGGAAAAAGAGGGAGAGCGGAAAAGCAAAGAGGAGAAAAAGGAACAGAAAACATAAAATGAGACCATCGGCAGCTGATAGCAGATACGACAAAAGAAACACAACAATAGAAGGTCTTACTCCAGCCTCATCTTCCTCTCTGTCTTCATCGTCCTCCCACTCCTCCTCTTCTGGCTTCACCTCCCTTTAAAACAGATCAATTTAATTCTGAAACTGTCTTTATGTCACTCAACTGCTAATCCTATTTATAATTAACAAGTAATTATTAAATAATTAAAATAAAATATTAGTTAACATTATGATGCTGAATAAAGTTGTGTAAAAACTGTTCAAAATCATGAAGAAAACTAAGAATGTCTATGTCAATTGGAAGTACTTCTTTATGTGGTGCAAAAAGTATAGTAGTTTTGTCACAGACTATGCATTATTCAGATTTTATTAAAGATTAATATGTGGGAAGGCGTTTACTGTTTTTTCTTTTTGCTGCCACTTCCGGCCAAGTTGTCCACTGCGATAGCCAAAAAGACATTCAGCAGGATGTCTGGCAACAGTGCAAGTAAAGGGCACAACTCAAAAATCAGTTATCAGTTTTGTCTAATTCAGTATTAAGTTGCATTAATACTTCCACAATGACTAGTACTAATTTCCACTCCAGTTGAACCCTGTATAAAAATATGACAATTAAAAATATAAATGTAAAAAAGAAAAATGTAAACCACAGATTTTAAACCTGGCTACTATATTTAAATGAGAAAAGCTACCTACTTTTCCTAAATTATTTTTCATCTTCTTTATTGCCTCGTCTTAAACATTTCCTATTATAAAACAAACAGCCATTTAGTGTTAAAGTGAAAACCGAAGATAGCTACTGTATTAAGTATGACAATCATGTCAGTTAATGGGTTACAAACTAATGCTAGCAATCTTGGTTTCTAGTGGCAATTCTCGCTGCCCACCTGCTCAGATATAACCTATATTCTGAAGCATTTTGCTGCATCTTCCTTTAGCTGCACTGAATTTGAAGCTTAGAATTAGAAGCTTAGAAGCTTTGAATTAGGCTAAATTTAACCTACTGTACTAGACTCATGAGCTGACCATTTATCCACTCCGACATCTCTCGAAAGGATACAGTTACCACATACGAAGAGAATTACAAAGTAGATGCAGACGATCATGTTGGGAAAAACAGGCCCACCGTACGCCATGATTCCATCATACATCACTGAGTTCCAGTCCTCTCCAGTCAGAATCTACAGCAAGAAATTCACACTCATAACTTTAACAGTACAACTGTTCAGACTGTAAAATTTTAACTGATACGTTCAATTTATGTTTATATTGGAACAGAAAAAAAAAAAAGTTGTTGTTGAGCGTACAATCATTTGCATTGTTTACATTCAGTGTTGACATCAACCCTGTTGACACAGGATGTAAATCAAACATAAATGCAATTCACAATGTAACTACCTCTGTAATTAATGTTGTGACTGTATAATTTAAATTGAAATAATTATGAACTGCAAATTGAATGTACAGAAAAGACAATAACAACTCGACCCCAGGGCTATAAAATTCATAATCATAATTATGTCCATGGCTATTACATTTATATGGCATTCCTGTTTATGCACAACACATTGCAGAGAAGTTGTGGTGATTGGACCTGGCTAAAACAGCACAACAGAGGTAACAGAGACAACTTCTAGTGACATTTGCGATAGCCTGGCAACGGTGACGGTTACCTGGAAGCAAGTGAGCAGGGCGGAGGGAAAGGTGTCGAAGGTGCTTCTCTTCATCTGAGTCTCGTCGAAGTTGAACTTGCCTCCGAACAGCTGCATGCCAAGCAGAGCGAAGATGATGAGGAAGAGGAAGAGCAGCAGCAGCAAAGAGCAGATGGCCTTCATCGAGTTCAGCAGAGAAGTGACCAGATCTGAGAGAGCGGCCCAGTGACTATGAGACAGAGAGAGACAGAGAGAGAGAAAGAGCGCGATGCTAGTCAGTGCAGGCGTCTGTTGGCTGATGTAACAGATCTGGCGGTCGGTGCTTTCCTCTGAGTGCATTCGGCTGTCCAGTGATGGTGCGTAAGCGGCAGTTTGAAAAGATGCGGTGGTGCTGCACAGGTCTCAGAAGAAGCCTGTGCTAGCTTATGCCCTCCTAGCACTGGTGGTATTGTGTGATTGAGGGAGTCCTAACTAGTGGGTGGAACTGGATATGACTAAATTTGGGGAAAAAATTGGGGAAAATCCAAAAAATGGATATAAAAAATATTGCATATCAGCATCGGCCCAGAACTCCCATACCTACCCTAAAAACTGCATACCTAAAACAGCATTAGCAGCCATCTGGAAATGTGAAATTTGTCAGTATGGATAATACAATGTCAGACTGTGTCAAAACTAAAGAAGCAAACTTGACACTGACTTGGCTGATGGCCTGATGGCAACAAAGCAAAAAGCTGCTCAAACTGAATTTCTCATTGAATTAGCACTTTAAATCAAATCAAATGTAAATTAGCTGTTTTTTATTGTATGACTATAAAATATGGGCAAGAAACCCAGCCAAAGAACAATAAACTGATTATGATCATATTATGCTAAGGAATAGATCACTGACTCACCGGGTGACTTTGAAGATTCGGAGCAGGCGGACGCAGCGCAGCACAGAGATGCCAATGGGTGGGATCACATCCAGCTCCACCAGCACTGTCTCTAGTATCCCACCACAGACCACGAAGCAGTCAAAACGATTAAACAGGGCTGTGAAGTAGATCTGGAAGCCGAAGCTGTACAACTTCATCAGCATCTCCATGGTGAACAATGCCAGCAGGATCTTATTGGCACGTTCTGAGGAAAACAGAGTAAATCTTTAAAATGGATAAAGTATTTTTGTCTATTTTTATACATAGCATTACCATGGAACTCCAAACAGAAGCTCCACATTTATTGTTTGGTCTGTGTGTGTGCGTGTGTGTGTGTGTGTGTGTGTGTGTGTGTGTGTAAATGTAAACTGTGTGTTAATGAATCTTCACATACCCTGTATATCAGTGAGCCACTGTGGCTGGCCGTAATGCTCTGAAGCACTCGCGGCTGTGTTGAGAAACACCAGCAGCAGCACCAGCCAGTAGAAGTTGCTGGACTTCACCGCCACCCGACAGTTCTTCCTTATGACCAGGTTCAAATGGTACAGCTGCTCACTGAACAACAAGAGAGAAGAGCAGTCAGTGAAAACAGAAGGTGGGAAACGATGATGTCATACAACAAAAACTGTGACGAAACTGAAGTGTGAGTATACACGTTTGACTTACCAGAAACTTATAGCCATCAGCTTTGCCCTAAAATAAAAGAATAAGACTCAATCAGCTTTCAGGTCTATTATTATAGCATAGCTGCAGCAAAAAAACAACAACAACAACAACAAATAACCTACATATCGTCACTGTCAATGTGTAAATCCTCCATCTCTATTTTTGTTTTTTACATAATCTGAAAAGAGCAGCTGTCATTCACATTGTGTAAAAATTAAATGGACAAACAGAAACGGTCCAAAATTACGTTATATTAATTCAATTAAATTACATTATAAGTTGAGAATTTTTATCCTTCTCTTTAAAAGGATATCAGAGATTTTGGAGACGCAAGGTTTTATTTTGACAGCAAGTTTGAAATCACTCGTCATATTCTTATTATTTAAATCTGTCAGATTGTAAAGGATAACTATATTTAGAATATATGTTTCACAATACTTCAAATACTTGGGAAAACAGGAAGTTATTTAATGCATATCTTGATGTACAGCTTATCTGAGTAATTTAGAATCATCTATAGCTCTGTTCATCAAGTTGTACAGGACCAGCATATTAGAATCATTTTATTCATGTTTCTGCATCTAAATTGGTTTTATATTATTGAAAACACATTTTATGCTTTTGAACATTGATTTGAAACTTTTAATTAGTACTATATTATATACTATAATTATAAAATAATGTAAAATAACAAATGATTGTATGTTACTGTATAGAAGCGCAGCAGCCATTGTCATCATCCAGGAAAGCCTCAAACTCTGAGTCTGAATCCGATTCTGTGAAAAGATTGTATCCAACATCTACATTGAACGATCTGGTTTATCCAAAGGACAAACAAAAGCTAAATGATGATGAATGAACAATGACAATAATAAATTAATAATGCTCTTTGAGAAAGAAGAATAATTTTAAAATAATATGTCATTAATTTAAGAAAATATTGTCAACATATCAAAATAATGAGATCTTGAGATTTTTTTCCACTATATATATATATACAAACTCTGTCATAATATATGTATATAACACAGCACAAAATGTTAGTAGATCTGAAGAACCAGAATAATTTTCTGTATTAATAAAGTTGAAAATGAAGAGCTTTCATAATACCTCCATCTTCATTGTGTTTATACCAGCCGTATTTCTTCATCATCTTTTTCTTCGCCACCACAGCACCTTTAAATGAATTTGTAGTTGAAGTGAAGTGAGACCATAAGAATTTAACACAGTTTCAGGTGGGCGTGCAGTGATTTATGCTTGTAGTTCACACAATGTAGGTAATGTAGGTAACAAGTGAGCTTCTATTACTTGTTACTTACATTAACCTTGTAGCTCCAGTTTGTGCTTAGTGCTGTATTTTATCCAAACTATATCTTGTTTTGTGCATGTATGTGTGTGGTGGCTCACGTTTATTGCCATCTTCGTCCATGTCCTCAGCCTCAATGAGCCAGTCCATGTAGCCCACCATGTCCTCTTCCATCTGCTGCTTCTCCTGAGCCTTCTGCAGCTCTCCACGACAAACAGCCTTCTCTCTTTCCTTAGAGAACTCACTGAACACACAAATGCAAGAATATCATCCAAAGCACACTCATCAATTCAGTCAAATCTGACTGTTCAATTGATTGCAAAACTCTTTCTTTCTGAGTCAAGCCTCCCTTAATGTTGCTACATCCTTCAAACATTTATCTCAGACAATCTGGTAGGATCTGCAGTGCTTGTTATAATAAAAGTAGCGCAAAGGAAAATTCAGAAGCACACAGATAAGTACATCTGAAACGTGGAGTTTTTCCTTTGCCTGATAAAGGAGGGAACGTTTAGAGAAACTGTGATTGGCTGAGAGGCATGTGTATCATAGTTTTGCAAAACGGTCAGATGGAGATATCATGCTGGCCTTCTGCAAAACAGACAAGTATATGAAAGCTTCTCACCCGCTCAACACACCCAATACAAGGTTCAGGACAAAAAAGGAGCCAAAGATGACCAGAGACACAAAGTAAATCCAGGGCAGCTCAAAACCAATTGCATCGTTCATCTGGAGGGAGAAAGACAGAGAAAGAAAGAGAGCGAACAGCAGATTAAATACAAATGATGTAATATGGAGATCTGTTTTTTCACTTATTATCCTTTTTAATATGCTTAAAGTGATAATTTGGCAAAAAAAACCCCACAAATGTCCCCTTACCCCTAATGTAACTGAGCAAAAGTATGGCACCAATTCAGGCTGCTATGCTATAAAGTGTCAGAAACCATATTACCAACTCTATTTTATTTAACTGTCTGTGTTTTGAACCAAGTGACCAAAACTTACTGGCTACATTTGGGTAAAGCTTAAAATTGTGTAAATGTCATTTTCCCAAACTATCCCTTTAAATGAAAACAAGTGGCATTCATAGTACAGTAATGCAGTGCTTTAACTTGATACAAGTACTGACCAAGGATCTGCCACAGTGCTGCACTGACCGAGAGAGGGGAGAGAGAGTAAACAGAGGTTCTATACCCAATACAAAACGTCAGTCCACCCCTCCATAGTGATGCACTGGAAGACAGTGAGCATGGCGAAGAAGATGTTGTCGAAGTTGGTGATGCCGCCGTTAGGACCCTCCCAGCCTCCTCTGCACTCAGTATTGTTTCCCACACAGAAACGACCGTTACCCGCAAATGCACACGGCGTGGGGTCATCATCAACATACAGCTCTGCAGGACACATGAGAGAAAACAACATGTTCTCCAAAAAGGTGCTTAAGCCCACTTTCTAGACATTTTTAAAGACTTTCAGTAACAAATGTTTTGAATAGCTTAATTTTTGTTATCTATTTATTTATCTCCCTTTTTTGGGACTGCTGACCACCAACTGTAGTTGTTCTGAGTTCATTGTATGAGTGTTTTTGAAAAGCAATAGAACATAATATGGAAAAAAGTGCTTAAGTCCTGCTACTCTAGTAGTTACAGAAAAAAAGTACACTTTTGCCTTCAAAGTATATATATATATATATATATATATCCCATACGCTCCAATCAGTCTGGTTAACCCTGAGCCACAATTAATTACACATCCTATAGGGATGTTCTGTACCACTTTTTGGGTCCCCAATACTAATAATTAATAATAATCGATCAATGCTACAGCAAAATCACTTTTAGTATGTGCACAATTTGGAATCCACAATCGTTCATTTGCCTCCTGCTGTGTTTAATATTTATGTAGCCTCTTTCAAAATCTAATGAAAAGTTAGTTTGCAGTCTTGTTTCATGGAAACGATCTATCATTTCCATCTTTTTTCTTTTTTTTGTAATAAAGAGTGTTGATATTCATATTATTTTGTGTGTGTGTGTGTGTGTTACCTGTCCCGACATAGAAGCAGGTTTTGTGCATCCTGCCGATGAACAGCTCCAGGCCGATGATGGCGTAAATGATGATGACAAACATGACCAACAGGCCGATGTGCAGCAGAGGAACCATAGCCTTCATAATAGAGTTCAACACAATCTGCAGACCTACATGCGCATAGATACACATACGGTTACAATAATAAACCCTCAAAAGTGCCATGACACATTCAACAGCGAGGCCTGCATCATGAAGTCTTTGAGTGGGACAATTCCAATATTTTATTCATATAATAATAATAATAATAATAATAATAAAAATAATTGTAGTAATTTTATTCTTATTGTTGCTTTTACTGTTACTATTATTACAATTATGACTAACCGATCATTCATTATTAATACAATTATGATTAGTGGTAATACTTTTTAATAAAATCACTACAAGATAATGAAAAAGCACCACTGATAAATAATTGTTTTCATATCAATCATAGGATTATCTTCAAATGTTAAATCTGGGATCCTGCCCTATCTTGGGGCACCTCCATGGTTTCCGGATGCCCCTTTCATGCTTCAGTTGTCATGCTGATACACACAACACACACACACACACACACACACACACACACACACACACCAACACACGCACTTACTGGGCACACCAGAGACGAGGCGGAGTGGCCGCAATACTCTGAAGGCTCGGAGGGCTTTTACGTCCAGACCTCCGGGTTTACCTGCTGCATGATGAGCATCACCAGGTTTGTGTTCCCCCATCTCTGCTACCACACTAAACAGCCTGCACACACAAACATACACCCAGCACAAACCCTTCACACACTGCAGGCTTGGGCAACATGATGATATATTACCACTGAGCAATATGCTTTTCTGAGTATATCATGGATTTTGTCAGTGCTTCTAACACGGAAAACTGAATGTATTAAAAAAAAAGATTAATTTGTCTAATATTTAGACCAAATATAGACAGGCTGTAAGCAACAACCAGCATCTAGTAACTGCATAAACTACATGGTAACATTATGCCATGGTTTTTTATATGTACTTTCACTTTCACCAAGGCCCAATCCCATTCCTTCTTTTTACCCCGACCCCTTGTTTTCGAGTGTCACCCTAACACTACTGGGTAGTGGTTAAAAACTTGCCCTACGAAATGGGACAACCGTCAAATTAAAAAACACATCGCTTCATTAACAACCTATTAGCGCTGCTCGGCAGGCGACCCAGCGCGTCTTCGGTGATAGCAGAGAGGGGAGAAGTTCAGCTCCTCCAGCTTTAGTTACATTTAGGGCATCCAATGCCTTCAAAGAGGGGGAATAAGACAATCATTTATTATCCCCCACTCCAATTATTTGGTGATACGAAGCTGAAGTCAGCTATTCACCAGCTTCTTATTCGAATTTTCCCGTTCCATCTTAAATGGTGCAGCAGTTACATTCTGGCGCTTCTGGCGTCAATACTGCCGGACTATTTAAGGTGGAACGGGAAAGTTAGCTAGCTGCGGAGAAATTAGCATGCTATTAGCGATTTTTTTTGTGTGTTTGTTATGAAGAAAACGACCATAATACATTGAAACGACATTAAACTAAGATAATACAATAGTTATCGTATTTTTTAACGGAGAAAATTCTCACATTTGTGGGTTTCTTTGGTCGCTCGTGCATCTTTTTTTTTTTCATAACACTCCTTTTGGAGGGCCATGTAGCCCTAACACTTCGCCCTACCCCTCTATCTCAACTAAAATTGGGACACACATACCCTAGACGTGAACGCGCAAAACAGAGGGCTAAGGGCTAAGTGGTAGGGGCAAGGGGTGAAATGGGATTGGGCCCAATTGTTTAATTTTTCCTCCTATCCTTCTTAAATTATATTTAATTTTTGCAAGCATTCAATAAAAAAATCAAGGTCACAGATTTCCATGGCCTTTTTCAGATGTGGAGTACCTCATTGACCTGGCTTGTGACCGAGTGAATTAGTGAGTGACAAAGTGACTAAGTGGGTGAGTGAGTGAGTTATTGTGCTGAGTAACTGACTCATTCGCTGAGTAACTCACTTACTGACTTACTCTCTCAGTCACCCACTCACTCACTCGTTTAGTCACTCACTCATTCACTCGCTCATTCAGTCACACACTTATTCACTCATTCATTTAATCCTTCACTCAGTCACTCACGTTTAGCAGGCTTAAGACGGTATCTACTGTGGTGCGCCGCAATAGTGACACTGGGTGTTCTTTAAATTTGGCATTACTGTTCTGCTGGGGCATTCTGTCTGCTGCAACTTTTTTTTTTTTGCTCTTTGAGCCACCTTTAACATACTATTCAGACTGCAGTTTTACGTGAGGAGATTGGCTAATGTAATTTTTTCCAGTGTTTTAGTGCCGCTCAAATGCAGCACATCAGTCACTTTTGTGGAATCGAGGGTATCACACAAACCCGACAATGACGATGACGAAATCCAGTAAGTTCCAGCCGCTGCGGATGTAGGCACTAGGGTGCATGACCAGACCATAGGCCAGGATCTTTGTGAAGGTCTCAATAGTGAAAATCACCAGAAAGATGTATTCCACTTGTTCCTAAGGAGAGACGTACAGGATATAGAGGAGGTGAAAGTGAATCAGAATGGACTAAACTAAAAGAAAAAAAAGTAGAAACATGCGTGTGACATGCTTCACCACCATTCTGAACAATTCTACCCTCTTGAGATGGTTCTTCCGGGGTTCTTTAGTAAAGAAAATGGTTCTAAATAGAACAATAAACACTCAAAGAACCCTTTGCATGATTAATGGGTTCTTTGCATTGTGAAAGAGTTCTTTAGATTGATGGAGGATGTGCTGTAGATGTTTCTGTGTATAACATTTTTGAAAAACTATATGGCACCAAATAGGGGTTTTTCTATTGCTACAATGTCAAGTTTGTAACAGAAGAACCTTTTTTGGTGCTATATAGAACCCTATTTAAAAAGGTTCTTTTAGAACAATCTATGGCACATTTTCCGATCAATCTGAAGAACACTTTCATGAGGCAAAGAGCCCTTTAATCAAGCAAAGGCTTCTTTGTGCGCTCATGGTTCTATATAGAAGAACCCTTGAAGAACCATCTTTTTTAAAAGTGTAGGTGGAATTCCCCTCATTATTGTCAAATAGACTTGCTTATGTGATTTTTTTTTTTCTTAGTCTTTATCATCTAAATGATTGACTGCACAAAACTAAAAACACAAACTATGGATACTGAACTTGCCTTGGTTCATTTTGAAGGAGAGAACTGAGTAATTTAGCCAAAACATTACCATACAGACGTAATGGTTAATGGATGGTTCAGATGTATTAAATTGATAATATATTTTAAGACAACAGTTTTAATATCATAGAGCATGATCGTTAGGCTATTATTTCTGGGGCAAAAGTACAAACTGCTAATGCCAGTGACACACACCGCATATTTTACTGTAGGTGAATTAGATGTAGGTTGTAGGTCAGAGCAACGCTGATAGTAGTTCTCTTTATCTGACACTCACTCACACCCTCCCTCTCACCTGCTTCAGCATACTGAGCTCATTAGCTTGTTGCCCTGTTGGCCCAGTCACTAAGACGCTAGTGCTAAAGGCTGAAGGTGCTCTCAGTAATTCATACTCTCATTATAATGCTAATGCTCATCATGCTAAGGACATTGATAGACTGTCGTTTGGTCATTATCAGCAATAAGTGTCCAATATTACAGAATTACAATGCCTACGTCTCATCACATGTAACGGATCAGCCCAAGCCATTTCCTTAGAAAAAATAATAATGTTTTTCAGTTTTCCAGTGTGCAAAAAAAAACACAGAGGCTTCCATTAGCCAAAACATTACCATACAGATGTAGTGGTTAAACGATGGTTTAGACATATTAAACTAGCATAAATTAGAATGAATGAGTATAGAATGAGTCAGCAAGCAACTCCAATATATCGCTAATATAACCAATGACAGAGTCTTAATCATACATCCCCATCCTGATTTTACTTCCCTTGGTTTCTGGTCACAATTTTCACAATGTTACTAGATGAATCATATGTCAGGGCTGTCAATCAACAACTCTGGAAGGAACCTCAAAAGTCAAAGGTAGATATATATGTATGTATGTGCTGACTTTTTGTGAATATGTTTGTAAATAAACGCAACAAAACTAGCAGACAACTGATTTAAAGTCAGTGACAAGTTTTACAGTTAACTGTAATGATATGCATGACAATGACAAGAACATGCTAACTTGCTATCTCTGCCCGAGGGTCCTGGGACGTGAAAATGCACCCAATCAGTCATTTTTGTGGAATCGAGGGTATCACACAAACACATACATACGTATATTTTCACTCAGGGAAGTGAAATCAGGACGTGGATGTGAGACTGGGTAGCATAGTGAACAGTCCATGCTCACTATTTTTTTCAGGGAGTGAAAGTTCCAGTGCACTAAAACATGTTTTACAATAAAAACCTTATTCTCTGAGTGTCTCTCTGAGACACACCCTTGGCTGTATCAATTTCAGAACTGAAATCCAATAAGATGATCCTCCAATATGGACTAGAATGATCTGTGCTGAAATGCTTATCCCAAATGGAAACAGTGTCACCTTTAAATAAACATACTTATTCCATTTTTCTGAGATCAGTTTACTGATGACTTTGACTCAATGTAGTGGTGTTGAATTCAATACAATAGCAAATTTAAAAATATAACAAAGTGAGCAAACATTCTGAAACTGACCCAGCTTTTCCTTAATTTGTAATATAGGACAGACTCTGTTAGAGGCTAAAAAAAAAACAAGACAAGAATCGCTTTCTTTTCTTACTCTGAAAATACATGGATAATAATACACTCAACACATGAGCTGAGGATTTACACAGTTTTTGCTCCTAAGAGTGGCCTGTGTCGGGACAGATGGTGAACGTCCTGATCCTGTTTGGAGCACTTTCTCTCTCTAATGTCATTAGTGCACTACACAACCTTCACCTTAGACTAACAAGGTTTCAAACATTAGTACATAAACCAGAGCACATCACAAACATTCAGTCTAATTCATTAACATGTGTGCATTCATTGTGTACATTAACATGTGCAGAAAATGTGATGTTGAGAAACATTTTTGTGGCGTTTTTGGTTGTGTTTACTTATTTTTACTTCAATAATCAACAAAATATGTATTTTGGCCAGGGGTGCCCAAAATTTTGCATACAACTATGTACTACAGAGTTCAGCGAGAATGCTCCAAACACGTGGTCAGTAATTTACGGATTTTATTTTGCCTTAGTTCTGTTGCAGTTTTATGATAACAGCCATGTTAGTGCACTTATGCTGTATTTGAGTGCCAAAATGTTGTAGCATATTTATGCATGATTTGTGCTAAATAGCCAGTTCTTACATTTTCTGTAGCATGTTTCATTTAAGAATTTTAAATGCCTGTTTTGGCCCGTTAAAGAGCAAATGTTATTTATATTGCAACTGTGCAAATTTATATTGAAATGTGCTAGTGTGTTTCATGTGTTCATTTAGCCCACATAGCGTGAGCGTTGGATTAAAAAATGGCTAATGAAGTAGAAATGAATCAGAATAAAAATTCACCAGAGTATCACTATATTTTACCATGTTTTTTTTTGGTAATAAACGGTAAATTGTTGGTAAATAATTAAAATTTTATGTAATGTTTGTGCTGGTAAACACACAACTAATGCAGAGATAAATGGTTTTAAACATTTTTGATCAGTGTGCTACAACACTTTACGAAGATTTGCAGTGATATCTCAGCTGAACTGGTGAGAGGTCACGAGCTGTGTCAGAGGGATGAAGGAGAGGTCTTGGATAGGCCATTTTTAGTTTGTAACAAATATGGAGAGTAAAGGAGCATCATTACCAGATTGTGATTGGTGGCATTGGAATCGTCTTCAGGAAACGGCTTCGATACACCGAGGGCAACACAGTTAGCAAAGATGGCTAACAAGATAAATATATCAAAGGGCTTAAGAGACTAGGTTAAGGGGCACAAAATTACAGGCACAGAAAAGGAAAGGATTCAAGTGGGTTATGCATGTCAACAACCTGAAATCTGAGCTGAAATAAGCTGACGTTTGGTGAATTTGGCTGCACTAAAAGATAGAATGCAAAAGCTGTTGGATACAAAGTACAGTAGTAGGCAGAGGAACATCAGTTTGCTAGCATTGTCAAGTCTGCTTAGACCTAATTAGCTTATCAGGTCAACAGCTGTTGCCAGCATTTACACAAACACACATGCACACCCTGCATACACCGCCTGTCAAAAGTTTTGGGACACTTTCTAAATTTAAATTTTTGAATTGTGAAGAATAAAAGAAGTAAGAATAAAACTCCTGCAAAGGTTTCTTTGGGAGCATAAAATTTGTTAATAGTCTTGGTATATTTTGCATCACTCAGCTTCATATACAAGTGTCTTCTTTGGTATTAAAAGGTTTTGCCTGAATGATAGTTTGACAGCTTTCTTTTCCAAATTATTGTTAAAAGCACATACCAAAGGTAGTTTAAGCACCTGAAAGGTTTGTGCGTTAATGAGTGCTTCAAGGGGTGGATTACTGTTGGGCTAGTGGGCCCAGCACCCAGGGGACTCTGACTGCTGGGGGTTCTGGGGGGGTTTCGGATCATGCAAAAATTAGACCAACAAATTGCCCTTGAATATGTAATGACTACATAACTGAAACAAAGGTCCTGCTGCCCATACCTCACTGTCATATTTAAAATAATTAAAATCCCTCTAACACACAAAACGTGTACAGAAAATAATGCACATTCATTTGTTTATACACGAGTCCCCAAAGACGTTTGTTCCCGGGGGCCTGGTGAGACCACGACCTGTCCCTGGTCACAACAAGGGGATAAAAAAAGTGGGGTCTGGCATATTTTACAAAAACTGGTACAAATATTTATACATGATAAATAAAAAAGTGAACTTTTGACAGGCAGTGCATACACGCTATACACACACATACAGGGTGAAGGATATTTCCACTCCACTAGGGCGAGAGCGGCCATGCGGATGGGGTTGCTGAGAGTCAGGCAGCACAGTGCTCTGGGGGCTCGTAGTTTGGACTTATTGGCCTGCATCTGCTTCTTGGCCCCTCCAGTCCTCCTGCGGCCCCCGCCCGAGCCCGTCGAGTTGAGTGTGTCGGACTTGTGGAGGTCACCCACGAGCCCCACAGCAGCTCCATCTGAGAGAAAGGCAAAGAGGTCATTTACACTACTGTTTTAGACACTTTCAGACAATATGAAACGGCAACAAGCCAACATGAAATCCAAATGGATCTTTTTTACCTTCTTAGTTTATGTCCCTGGTCAAATGAATTCATCACAAGACAAAATTCTTCTTTTCCTGTAATCTTTGATCAAAGTGTAGTGATTTTGTCCACCTCTAAAACTCTGAAAAAACTAAAAACTGATTTTTTGGTAACGTCACTGTGCACCACTAAAAAATCATGTTTTTAATATCATGTTTCACCATCCAGAATTCATTGCATTTTAAATCACTAGGCAGAGGGGTTGACGATACATAAATGTAAAGAGATTCTTTATTATATTATGTATAAATATATAGAATCTCTTCAGATATTATATTATGTATAGATATAAAGAGATTCTTTATAGCTATACCTAATATAATTTTAAATTTAAATTTGTTGTTCCCAAAATTGAGATACTGAACATCTAAGAATGTCTAAAACCACAATTTACTGCCTAGTAAATTCCTATTCTAAAGTTATTATTATATATTACAAAGTAACAAAAAATATTCTTATGCTTATCTTAAGCAATTTCAAATTTGAACAGTAAGGTACGTGTAATGTGGAGTTAATGTAACAAGATTTTGTGATTTTCAACACCTCTATTGGTCAATTCACCATGACATTTTTAAACAGTGTAAAGCACATCTGCAGATGAACAAAAATGGAGATACATGCTTTTTTTGGACAGCAACAATAAGAAACACAGAGGACAATTAACCATGTCAAGCTGAATTTAAAATAGCCAAAGCTGCACTGTCCTTATGTAGGGATAACCTGAAACCATGCATAATACAATAAGGTTAAAAAGTGCACCCTGAATATGAATGTGCATACAAGTCCAAATAGAAAAGACATTGAACCTAATCAGAATATTAATGACAGACATATTATTCATGTTATTGATAAATAAGTGACGCTTTAAAGGAGAACCTTTATTCAATGATGTGGTATTGGTTATTTGTGTTGGCTGGGCTTCTGTACAGAGATACTCCTCTTCAATAGGCATAACAGAGGTGAACAGATCAATATAATAGTGTCAATAAGATCACCCTTTAAGAAAGCATCCTCAAACTGTTTTCTTTTAGCAGTAACTTTAAAGAGGATGTGAATTATAGATGTATAACACAGTATCAGGGAGGTTCTCTGAACTAGCTGTGCATTTATATTGCTAATTGGTGGGCATTGTGGGGAGGCAGGTGAGACAAGATATTATTGGTTAATATTGTTTTTCCCTGCCCACTGAAAGGTGAGCATTACATTTTGAGGGATATCACGATGTTCCATGATATCCTGAAAGGTCAGTTTCGATTTCAGGTTGACTTCGATCTTGATTTGTGGATTTGGATGTGCTTTTCATGGTGAAAAAGTGGGAAGAGATGATTGCAAATATCTGTGCAGGACAGGAACTACTTTTCCTTCTACACTCTCCCTCCACTACTCATACACACACTCCTATGGAGTTTTTTGTAATGGTAATCCACTATAGTTACTGTTATATCAAAACCCTGTAACTTTTCTTTTTACATCATTTGAAAACATCAGCTGCCATTTACACTGTGTGAACAGCTTATTACAAATGACCAACAAAAATGGTCCCAAATCAAATCTTGTTACCTTAACCCATATTAACTAATCATTCAAATATTTTAAATTGGTCATTCTGCCATATAGCTTTAGATACTTTTGGTAGGATCCTTATCACAGTTTCCAGTCTTTCCAGTTCCTCTACTGATTTAAATGTCACAATGTCAATTAAGAAATGGTTAAATTGGTGCACTACTGAATTCAGGCCTGACGTTTCATATTCTGACCAACTAAACATCGGCCCTATGTTAGGTTTTATTGCCAATAACGTTTACCTGAATGTACATCTCTGTCTGCAGAACATACACTTGTTATAGTGTGTTACAGTGAGTTATAGTGCGTAACAGCATTTATGTTTTTAACGTGCTTATGAACAGACATTATAATGAAAAGTGCCTTTTTAAAGCTATATAGTCTTGTTTATAAAGTGTTAGGCAAGTTACTATAACTGCTTATAAGCAATTATACAAGCTTATGCATATAGAAGCATATGGACTGGATTGGACTGATGTTTCAAACCAATATTTGATATTTATTGCATATTGTATTTATTGTATACTGGAAGAGGTGCTAAAGTGTCCATATTTTACAGATTTTACTGCATCCACAGCTCAAATAAATACATATAATTCTCCTTAAACCTAATCCAGCTGGATTTAGCTCCAATTTCTAACCTTTATAAATGTATGTGTATCGGCATCGGCAGATATGCACACGAAAAACAGTGAATATCGGCGTCAGTCCATATTCCCGTATCAGCGCATCCAATTTTAACACACAATCCCCAGGCAGTAAATCGAACATCTTTGCTGATCCAGCTGGAGCCTCAGTCCACTGATCTAGCCCAGCTTTCCCAAGCTCCAGTTACCCTGCACTGCACTGTAGGGATGTACAGATATGGAAACCGTGGGATGGTGATATATGACACTGGTCATGCACATTTCCACCAGTGTCAATACACAAACATTTATAAAACATAGAAATTAGGACTAAACACACCTGGATCATAATTGCACAGAAATAAAGCACTTATGTCTTTAGCAATAATGCAAATGCATTTAAACAAATAAAATGCAGACCTTTTTAGAGCCCAGCATCACTTAAACACTCAATACTCAATAAATACGTCATCAAAAATCAGTCTGAAATAATGGCCAAGTCTAAACCTGTCAGATGCCGATCATTTTTGTAATAATTATCCACCAATACCGATATGGTTTTGATATCAGTGTGCATCTGTAATGCACAGGTTTGAATTTTCTTACATCTGAGGTGTCATCAGCTAATAAGTCCTACTTGAGCTGAATCGGCTGTTTACCAAAGTGTGCAGGTGTGCTGCAAGACTAGAGTTGACCTAGTCAGTGCATACAGTATTATTACAGCCTAGTGAGGTCACATCTTCCTGAGATGATGGAGTGAGAATGCAGAGAAATAACCAACTGGCAAGACGGGCAGGCAGAGAAGACATATGGCCAGAGCTGGATACCTGAACAGAAAGGTGCCCTATATGGGATCTGACAGATGTGACCTAGTTCTTCTGAGTGAGGACTGCACCAGCCTCAGAGCACCTGAGAAAGCTCAAAAGCTGAAGGCCACTCAACGCATTGAGAACAATGTAAAAAATACACAGTATAAGATGTCATTATTATGATTACTGAATATTTTTAATACAGCATAGCCACAAATTAATATATTAAGGCCACGAGTTAAGTTTCTCTTAACTCGTGGCGTCAACATATTAATTCGTGATATCAATATATTAATTTGTGGCCTCAATATAGTAAATTGTGACCACGTCTTATTAAGAATAATCACCATTTCAGTTTAGGAGCTCCGTAAAAAACATGCAAAATGAACCTACGCTAAAATGAGGCCATGGCTCACATAAAGCTGATGAATCCAGTCCTCCAAACGTGGAGGACTGAATGTCCCACAGTAATTCAGTTCATTCTGTAACTTAAACCCATATGCAGGTTTAACTCACCTTTAGGCGCTGCGTCCATCTCTTCAGCTTCAGTAGACCAACTTTAATTCTCCTCACCATGAAATATTCCCCTCCTTGAGCAAACTGAAGCTCTTCTGTCTCCACGAACCATCCACAAATCCGGTCAATTCGCCTTCATTTCAATCAAAAAGTAGTCTAGTCCACCTTAAAAGGTTCTCCAGTGGCACAAGTACGTGCCAGGGTTTACATGTTCACCTGAATTTATACCTTTGAAGAACCTATGACGAAAATGAAGAGCTTGTGGTGAGTGAGAAAAAATGAGGGGAAAATGATGAACTGCCTAATGTAGGTGTTTAATATTGTTTCCTCAGGCTCCTTAGCAATTGTCTGTAGTAGGCTAAGCTTTGTGTTCTGGATTAGCCCATTTGAGCCGGTTAACGGGGATGACCATGCTGAAATCTTCTACAGGGAGGTGGGGAGAGGACGAAATTTCTAGTCGGTCAGTCAAACCTTTTTAAAAAACCTGAGGCGTTTGGTTTTCGAGGCCTGTCGCTCCATTATGAACGCAAATATTCACACAGCTAGCTAAGTTAGTTAGCCAAGTGACTGCGAAAGATGCCACAGCTATCATACATTCTGTTTAATGTAGAACGAAAACTCGAAAAAGTCAGAGAATAAAGAGACAATGTTCATACAGGCAGATGACTACGAAGCAGAAGTTAGCTTCTTATTCTAATTTTCCGTTCCGCCTTAAAAGGTGCCCCGGCTATACATACTGTTTAAGGTGGAACGACAAATTCGAGTAAGAAGTCAGAGAATAAGGTGCCTCATCTACTGAGAAGGGTAATATATTACTGACTATAGGCTGCTTAAACATTACACTCATGAAGCGACTGACAACACTTTTCTAATGCGATAAAAATAGAGACCTTTTCTAACAATGAGAAAATGAAACCCAAAATACCCTAAATAAAAACTTTATAAGGTGTACCAGCGTCTGAGTGTTAAAGCAGTGTCTTCAATATTTTTTATGAAGTGGCAAAGCGCCCCCTCCTGGAGACAAACAGAAGCACACACTGCGCATGTCTGAAAGCTCAGTGGATTTAAAATCACTTGCAAAGGATTCAAGAAATCCACGACAGGGTAACGTGTATTGTACACTTTAAATACATACTGCATGACAAAATACACAAAAGAAGAGAAGAACATGTTTTTTTTTCTTCAGGCAGACTTACAAAAGGCAGACTTGGCAAAAACAGAATACAAATAGGCACAAAATATCCTTACACCAAGATCAAGTTCATTGGATTCAAAAGAAAATAAAGTCTCCCAGCCTAAAGTGAAAATCTACAAATTTTTAAAAATATTCTGCGTAATTCAAACCTTAAGATGTGAGCCATTCAGAGCAGAAATGTGAAATCTACTGCAATTTTTACAGTGGTGGTGCAAGGAGCCAGACGTCTGAACAGTTTAATGCCTCTAAAAGCTCCCTTACAGCACACTATAGCTATGCAACAGGGTTTGGGCTGGTTTTCAAACACACTCAGGTTGTTGTAAGGAAAAACAGTACCCAGATTAAGATTCCCAGATTAAGCACTATTTTACCATAATCAAGAGTATATAAAACACAGAAGACACATTTAGGCTCACAGCTTATTTTGGAGAGTAAATAAAATGGCTATATTTACATCATAGACATCGTCACACCTGGTTCCTATCAGCACCACTGTAAAAAATCTGATTCTGTAAGTTTCTCTACAGTAAACCATTTCACATCTAACCGCTCTGGATGAATCTGTTTACACCCCAAAGACTGAGTTATGAAACTCTGAAAAAGCAGAGGAATTCCTCTTTAAATATAATCATCTGTACTGTCCTTCACTGTTTTTGAGTTATTACATGTCCTCAAAGCTGTCCTTAATGTATGAAAGGATAATACTTGAGTATTTATACAGTCTGTTTCATCATTGGGGTCTGAATGCAGACAGGTTACAGGTATGGCAAAGAGATTCAGTCTGGCATTTGAACATTCAGTAAAATAGTGTCTTTCAGACACACTGGAAGAAATAAGCTGTGCACACAATTTAACATAAAATGCTTCAGTAAAGGTACTTACATAAATCTCAACTCAAAGGATCAAATTATATAACCATCCGTAGTGTATAATTCAAATCAAATCAAAGTTAGCAAAAGAGCATTTAAGGTCTATAACATTTTCATTAACAGTGACATCTGTCTTGATTAGACTTTATGTATCATTACTGACTGTATGTCAAAAATTACAAAAGACATGGTTTGCATTATGTGGTAATGTTGGATTAAGTGCAACGGATGTGAGAAGAAAAACTTCATCTTCATTAATTGGTGAAGGTTTGTACTGATGTAAACGAGTAATGCATAATGGAGGCATTATGGGCTTACAGGCATAATCTGTATGTGTGCATCATGAACACCAAAAACAATTACAACAAAGTATATCTTTGGAAGCGATACACTTTAACACAAACAATGAATGTAAAACAATGTTAATATTTTTCCTTGCTTGCCTCAATGCAGCAAAATCACAAGCATTAAATCAAAACCTACAGTAAAATCATCTCAGACATTCACTGTAGGTCTTCATTTAACGTGGTTTTACTTGCACCTTGTCTTTAGTGAAAAGTCATTTTAAGTCCATTGTACTTCATTTAAATGTATCCCCTCCTTCCTTCCATTCATACTCCGCCCAAAATGAACCTTTTTCACCTTTTTCTAGGCCTTCCCTGAATATGTGGGGAAATATTGGCACCATAATAAAAACACATAGCTAATAATGTTGATTACGAAAGGCCCTAGAGGAAGGTTACTGAAGATTAATGTAGGTCAGAGACATACACTATGACCCTGCCTCTTGCTCTTGACCTAGTGCTTCCAGTAGCAGGCCCATGGGTGTCCTCTTCAGCCCTATGCTCTCCAACTTGTTCTCCAGTTTATTCTTTAAGCTTCTCAGCCTCACAGAGGCATGGATCAGGATCACTGAAGGAAAAGGGATGGAACAGAATTTGAACAGAAAGCATAGGAAAGACATAGACAAAGCACGTTCTTTACATAATCTTAAAGCAGGAGTGCACAACTCCAGTCCTGGAGGGACGGTGTCCAGCAAAGTTTGGTAGTTCTCCTGCTCAAACACACCCACTAAACCTGGCAATTAACAGTTGAGTTGAATCAGCGGTGTTTGAGTGGGAAAGTCATCAAACTGTCCTTGACACCAGCCTTCTAGGATTGGAGTTGTGCATCCCTGTCTTGAAGGTGTAACAATCCAACTTTATCATATTTTCATTGAATATTAGCTTCTTAATTCAGTATGCACATCTTAAAGAATACATGCAACGGACCAGAGCAAAGTACTCACTTTAATACTGATTATACTGCATAAAGCTTAATAAAAATGAAACCAGCAAGCCCACAATAGTGGCAGACCCTCTGAAAATATTGCTGCCTCTTTACCTTAAAATCGAGAGCAGTGAGGAGAAGCACACTTTCCGCATGCATATATTAGCTCAAGGAGAACATATTTGCTCATGGGTAGGGCATCATTATAAAATACTGTACTTTTCTAACATTGAATGCTCTAATAAAGCGTTTCTCAAACTAGGGGCACCACAGGGGTAGAAAAATCTCAGAAGCTCTGTCTCTATGTAGTCGTTTTTAATTCTGTTAGTGTATAAAATTTGTATACACTTTAGTATATACCAACAAATTACTATCCACAATCACTCTACACTTCCTCTTAATCTGCCATAACTCTTGTACGTGCAGGTCAGCAATAGCTTTTGTAAGACAATGTCCTTGAGAGGCCCATGACACTAAACGGGGCCTTTTAGCTTAAGAAGTGCTGTGCTAATAAAATCAAAATGGAAATATTACAATGTGAACAAAAGGTAGATTTTCAGGCACTCCTTATTTTAGCTGCATCGACAAATGTACAGAATCGATACATCACTGTAACAAACCCAATTTTATGAACTGTTACATCCGTACAAAAACTGTATCATACAGATGGATAGACAGACTTTACTGGTCCCCGAAAGAGAAATATGGGTGTTTGATTGATCCCCAGGAGGCAATATGGGAAATATGTAACAATACATTCTATTAAGAATCTGTGACAGCCAATATTGACAATAATTTGCAATGTATTTTATGTTCGTACAGGGAAATACAAGCTAATTGTCTTGAATGAGCACTTCCTCCACTAAGACATACAAAAAAGGAACATTCACAGCTTGCACTATGTCTTAGTGGATTAGGCCCAGTGCCCGACATGCAACCTGAAGAATTTGCTGCCCGTTTACAGGCTTTACCAGGCGACACCAGATTCAATCTAAACGACTCAGCAACAGAACACAACTTTAGGTGGGAGATACTAACATAGAATGGGAAAGGTGATGCCAAAGAGGAAGACGGCCACCCCTCCCAGGACGGAGAGCAGCAGATAGCTGGAGCCCAGGATAGCCACCAGACAGATAGAAGGGTGGTTTCTCCTAAAGCGTCTGATCACAGCCTTGTTCTCCGCAGCCCACACAAAGCCCAGAAACACCAGAACCACCACAACTGCCCCGAGAGTGAGCTGAAATGGCTGGAAATACCTGTGAAAGGTAAGAGTTTCAACAGTAAACATGAGGCGTAAGGTGAGAAGAGTCAAAGGAAAAGAGTATGGCATGGTATACACAAAGACAGGCTCACTTAATGCCAATAAATGGGACATATGATCTTATTGTAAGCAAAACAAGCCCTTCTGAGAAATCAAAGCACATTACATTAATCAGGTCCAAATAAAGAACAACTTTTGGAAGAACTGCATGTTTTAATTAGGATTATATCCCTTCAAACCACTTAATAGGCTTTTAAAGCAGTTTACAGTGTCTTCTAATTCAACATTTTTGCCCAGAGGTAAAATCAAGTTGCACACTGCTTTTTCCATTGCGCTTAATTGCCTCGAGCAGAGAGTAGCCCACCACAAACACCACAAAGAAAGCTTAGACCACCCCTGCCTTTTTGGTCAAAAGAAGAACCAGCATGTTTGGGCATTTTCGAAACTTAACTTTGGTCTAAAACAGCTGAATCCAGCAGGTTCTCAGTGGACAACACATCACAAGACAACAGATGTCCTGAATGGACGAACACGTCACGGTTGTTTCCTTACCCGACAAGGAGCAGCACCGCAAACGCGGATACGAAATAGTTCGTCTGGTAATACAGTAAGTTGTTAATTATCCGGTTGTTCCATCTCTCTAAATTGCGAACATCTGGCGCGGAGAATCTGGCCGAGCTCAGAAGAAAATCATCTAGGCTTCGCAAAGGCGGAGGCTGAACGTCCACCATTTTCGATGGTCGTGTAGGACTACATTACCCAGCTTGCAATGCGAAACGTTCAGCTGATTGGGCTGCAAAATTTCCACAAAAATAATGCCTAATTTTTTTCTACGTCCTTATTTTACAACTGTAGAAATATTTTTACTTTTAGTGTTAGAAATTTCCAGAATACAATTCAGGGCTGTTGACTACTGAAACATCCTGATACGTAGAAGTAACTATGTGGGAAAGGTTACGGTGTTCAGATTACTGATTTCACAAAATAAATAAATATATAAAAATATAATCTTTAACCTTAAGGACAACTTTATTAAAGCAATGTAATCAGATTAATTTCCGTTATTTTTGGATTACTTGCCTTTTTTTTAAGTCATTCAATTAAATAAAAACAAGAAAAAAATAATTTCAACAAGACAGCATTTATAAAACAAAATGACGTCATCATTTTCTTAACTCTGTGTGCTATTTGTACATCTATTTGGAAATATTATAAAATATTTTGGTGAAGATAATCAGGTATTCAAAAAAAGCATGTTTAAATAATTAAGAACATTAAATAAATGATGTATGATCTTCTACTGTTTTAAAATGACACTGTGGTGTAGAAACGCAGAGGTGAGGACATAAGCACATAAGGACATACTGTGTCTCACAGAAATGGCCACTGATCAGATGTTTAGCAAACTGGGGCAATTTTAGTACATATAAGAGACAAATTTGACAAATGACAAACTTGCTAAATGTAAGCTGATAGATTTGTACAGTGTAAGTTGTGTGAGTTATTGTTCTGTAGACCAACTGATAGCATGTTAATGCTGCACTATGTAAGATTTGGGGATTTGGACCTCTCTGGTACAAATATTTAATTGCATGCAACATGCAGAAGACCTGACTTTTAAATGATTATTTCAGGCTTTACAGGGTGACTCGCAGCAGCGCGCGCACACACACACACACACACACACACACACACACACACACACACACATTTAACTTGTTTTCTTCCTGACTCATCAATGCTACTTCTTTCAGTTTTAACAACCTTTGATAGCTTTAAACTGTTTATGCTTAAGACTCCTGTGCCTAAAGCTCTCCACAAGGGAGCTGTTAACACTAAAGTATGTTTTCTCTGCATCATTGAAAGAGAGGAAACTGATTGCTGAACTAACAGTGGACTTTAAGTTTCTATGTTTTCTGAATGGTTCACTATAAAGCTGCAACATACAAAGTAAACAATATGCTACTTGAATGTCATACGAGCTTCAGAAGTCTGTATTTAAGCCACAGATGCCATAAGTTGCATTAAACCCAATGTGAGACAAGTCCCAATTTAAATAATGAAGTCTGAAGTTTGTGTAGATGAATGAAGTTTCATCTGGACGCATATCATGTACGCGTATCATATGTATGTAAACTATATTAACGTCTGCTGCTTTAACAAAAACTTGAACACTCCAGATAAGTCAACCATAAAACACTTTATTTATACATCAACATTCTCTTATTCCTATCAATAGTTTACCATAAATAAATAACGCGTCAACAAAAACGACTAAAACAGACATGACTTAAGTCCCTTCCCCTCAACCTAAAATCAAAGAGATAATAAATGAAGGGCAAAAAATGGAAAGAGTGAAGTTTAGGATGAAGGTATGCAAGAGTACATTGTACAGTGAAAATGTGATTTAGGAGCAACTAATTTTTAAATAACCAGCTTTCCGATGTGATGTGAGAAGTGAAGATGACAAATATTCAGGTGGTGGAGGTCCTTTTAACAAAATAGATGTAAAATTCCTCAAATATAAAGATGTGATTTTCCTGTTTGTAGCACTGAATGTTTTGTTTTAAAAAACTACATCTATATTGAGGCATATTGATGCAACACTACTTATTTAGCGTAGTATTCTAATGCATCATTTTGTCAGTATCATCTTAACAATAGTGGTCAAAGTGATACTCCCTCCAACGTCTGACTATGGATATGGATTTTGCTGTTGTTTTGTCAGCTCATTTTCTAAACTGAATAAATGAATTGCCTACACAATCATACAAATAATAATAATGATAATAATAATCATATTGATATTCACATTATGCACCTTAGCAAACAAAAGCTGCTAGAACTTCCCTGTTCAATAAGAACAAATACTGAAGTGTATATCACAGCTCATACATAAATAATATAAATGACTTACTGCCCCTGAGCAATTACCATATATGCAGACTTCAGGGAGGATAAGGTGAAGAGGCAAGTTGTCTCCAGAGGGCACCTTAACAATTGTGAAGGTTGAAGATAGTAAAACCTCCCAGTCTGCAGAGTCACAGTCACCATAACAACATGCTAAGTTTACTGGTATTGTCCATAGCCACGACTGTCTTGCCCGTGGCCCCCGTCTTTAGGAGGAAGCTGGCTAGGGTCCTCCAGAAATGGACTCGCTGGAGAAGGAAGGAAAGTGTGAACAAAAAGCAATGTTAGCACTTCAGTCTCAAGCCCTACTTGAGCTGGATAAGTTTTGACCTAGGAAGGCCTGACAGCCTGACAGTACTAACTGAGGTGTGAATGTCCTTCTGTAATCAAGTGAATCCAGAGCCCCCTCAGTAACAGTAGTCTTGTTCCAGTTCACCTCACACTAATGGAATAACGAAATCCGCTGGACACCGCTGTGCGGTGCATTGTTATTATTACTGAAAGTGGAGCCTGTTGCGTAATGCTGAGGTGAACATCCAGACAATGTGGTGATTGGGAGAAATTACATAGTGACTTATAATAACTCATACTAATTGCACTCTTTACACTAAACACACACACACACACACACACACACACACACACACACACACACACACACACACACAAAAAAAAGCTGTATTAAGTGATGTTAAGACTTACGGTTCTGGAACTGCTGTGCTGTGTATCTGGTGAGTAGGATGCCAAAGCCCTCAATCAGGGCCAGCAGAATTCCCCCCATCATGGCAGAGCCAACCATGGCCAACGGCCCACCTGAGAAAACCAACACACACGAGCTAAATGGGCAAAATCAAATTTAGAAAATCACCAGATCTCAGATCTTCTTACTTCCAGGAAATGATGTCATTGTGCTTAATAGTGTGCAAAATTGTAGGGCTGTATATGATCGCTGGTGGGACAAAAGCTTCTATTTTGAAAATCTGAAAAATTAGCTGCCCTTTACATTATAGAAATGGAAACAGAACATTAGAAAATACCGGAATAAATATCCAATAAATATTGGAATAAATAATTTCAGTATAAACTTCCATTTCATATTTTTTCCTCACTCCCCTGTAAAGTTACAACAAGGTTTTATTCTGACAGAGACGGTATAGAGTATACACAGAGTATACAGGGACCTTAAAAAGTGACATCTCTTTGCCTTAAAAATAAGCTATTAAAAAAAGTTTAAGAAAAAAGTTACAAATAAAAGCACTGTGATATACATAATATATACCAGAATATCAATATTTTTCATATCATTTTAAAGCAAAATTACTTTCACTTTTGTAGCCTTGTAACTTCATGTGTACACCATCTATTGGCCACTTCCTCAATTATTTAGCATATCTGAGATGGTTAGTCAGGAAGCTGTGTGTGATTTCCCATAGATAAACTGACCCTATTTAAAGTTGTATAGGTTCACAATGCATGGAGCCCATTGTGGTACTTTTATGGAATGATTTTTTTTGCACTTGTGCACCGTTATCTCTAAGGAGGCCAATAATTTCATCAGCTGCATAAGTGAAGATATAAGTGGTCTAATAACACTGTGGGCCACAGTTTGATTGCCCCTCCTGTGCTGCCAGTAGTTGACTGCTGTCTGCAGTCACTAGTGCTGTTGTAATGCCGTTAAACACTCACTGCGTGCTGCCAAGATGGCTCCGGTCATGGCTCCACTAGTGATTGAGTTCCAGGGGTCCTCTTTCCCCCTCAGTCGGACCAGGCCACAGTCTATTGTGGAGAAGAGCCCTCCCCATACTGCAAAACTACCTGTAACACACAGCCATTTCAGTACAGATCAGAGCTTTTATTTCACTTGAATTCAAGCAGTAACAGCTATGCAATAAAGCAATTTTTACAGGAAAGGAAGTTGGTGTGGTGATATTTTAAGCAGCATGTACACAGAGACATCATTCTAAATGGCATCCCAAACACTGTTTTCCATGTAATAGCTATAATGTGGAGACAGGCGGCAACACAGCTCTACACGTCACTGATACAGCCAAGATAACTAAAGCACTTAAAAAATACATACATACATACATTATATATATATATATATATATATATATATATATATATATATATATATATATATATATACACACACACACACACAGGGTAAGTATTGGCAGCGACTTCATGATACGATATTAATTTCAATATGAGCTTCACAGTACATACTACAACTTAAGCTCCACTATACGATAAATATTGTGGAATAAGCTTCATTATATGATACACTGCTGATTTGTGCCAGCTCTTATTCATTACTAGTAACATGTAACATGAACATTTCTGGATCAAGTACTCAGTGGAGTGAAATACTGATCCACTCTATGAATTCAGGTCAGTCCCTGCATCTCTGCTATAGAAGGAAAACAAAGAGGCAGCAGTAGAACAGAGAGCACAAAAGACAAACTCACCTCCAATCTGAGGTGCTCTAATTCTCACAGCGTTCGCACTCCCTTTCAGTCGGTGTCGTACGCCCTGAGAAACAGAGGCAATTTTTCAGAATCCTGATAAACTCAACATGAAATAACTTAAAAAATAAAAGATAATATATCTATAATATAATATAACTTATGTTTTTATTCAGGTCACTGAAACGTACCACAGGCGCATTCCTGAAGCCTTTGATGGACTGAAACACCCCCCCACCTATGGCCCCCATCGTAAACGCACCACCACAGTCATCTACTATTCTCCATGGACTGAGAGAGAGAGAGAGAGAGAGAGAGAGAGAGTGTACAAATAAAGAGAGATAGGGTAGGAGTGGGAGAGAGACAAAGAAAAATAGAGGAAGAAGTATAAGACAGGGAAAAAGAGAGAAAGGAGTGAGAGAGAGAAACAGAAGACAGAAGGACAAAGACAAAGGGAGTCAGAAAACAGCAAGAAAACAAAAAAGGAAGAGAGCAAGAGAGTGAGGTAAAAGAGAGAAAGAAGAATGCAGTGAGAGAGAAATCAAAGACAGAAGCAGGACGCAGATGGACAGCAGAAAGAGCAAGAGAAAAAAGAAAATAGTGAACAAATGAGACGAAAACGAGAGAGAGAGAGAGAGGAGAGAGAGAGAGAGAGAGAGAGAGAGATTGACATGACAGCATCGTTAACTTAACAAGCTTTGTTTACTGAACTGAGGGAGAGTAAATGAGACGGCATGAATGAAATCCTTAATCTCTGCACTTGCTGCATTTGAACAGACAGGGAAATGTCTTGAGAAGCTTTTATAAGTCACTCTGTATCAGTATTAAATGACCCGGCTAACTGAGGGAATCCGCTCTGTGAAACGGTCAGCTGCGTTTGTTTGATAGCTACATCTATTGAACGTTATCTCCTCGACCCTGAAGTGTTTATGTGCTGCTAAGTTAGCTCCGCTGGCTAACTACGGGAGCTAATGGAAGACGCGCAGACACGGGCGAGGAGGCCGCGTCCTCTAAGGAGCTATTTTAAACCTCTGTTTTTGGCGTGACGAGTCGGTCTACTCGAGGAGTAAAGCTGTCACAGAAGTTGTACTTTACCAAGGTTCACGGGCATATTCCTCCATGATCGACTGCTGACGTCAGTGCCCTGACGCAGCTGCCTGCTGGGCTATTTAGCGCCATCTGCTGTCGAGGACTGATGTTCTCTCTTTTTCAGCTTCAAACACAACTAGTGCGTTGCAAATTATAATACATTTATTTTTGAAAAGCAGCACACCCAAATACGACGCAGTGCTCACATGTCCGAGATAAAATGAGAAAATCCAGACCACTCAGCCATCACTGAGCGCTGTACTGCTCCTTCCGAGACCACTAGGGGGCGGCGCGTGACGTCATTCGGTGCGACGAGTGAAGCTGTTTGCCTCCTTTGAATGAGACGCTAGAAGTGTGTGGCTTTTAAAGGTAAATAAAGCTAATATTTAATTAATTTATTAGTTTTTACAAGTTGTGTACATGTGACGCGTATCTTCTGTCAGTTTGCGTAGTTATCCAGCTACAGTATTGCTGACAGTAGCTTAAAAAGCAGCCCGGTGAAGCTAACTAAGCTAACTCATGGCTAACTGTAAAGGCTGGGGTTGGTGTTTGGCTGTTTTGTAGCTATTGAGTCTGCAAAATAACACCCTTAATGCTTAATACCCTTAAAAGTGCAGCGGCTGATTCAAAGTTGGGTCACACCAACAGGGAGGATATGTTTTTCAGCAGGTGTTTCGAAAACTGATAGGAAGATCTATGCTTTATTCTAGAATGACACTCTTTATGTTGTACATGTAATTGCAACTTGGAGCAAGCCTGTTAAAAATAGCGTTATCTGTTGGAAGAAGGCTTGGATGCCTTCAAATAAGTATTTGCTGCTAAATAAAGACAAAGAGGTTTCTTATAAACTTATCCACCAAATTTATCCAGTAAAATCCATTTTGGTATCAAGATTTAAGGTGCCGGTTGATATAAACTGTACTTTTTGTGTTTTACAGCCAAAAATACTTTTTCACAAAGCCTGTTATGGCTGTGTGACCACACTCGAAGACCATGGCACAGTACTTGAAGCTTTGTCTTGGACTTTTATAGTGATTTTAACTTTATTTAGAAAATGATTTATTTTAGGTTTATAAATTATGGAAATAATTGAAAAATTATTAGAAAAAATGTAATATACATTTACATTTATGGCATTTGGCAGACGCTCTTATCCAGAGTGACTTACAATGTAATCATTTTTACACAGGTAGGCGAAGGTAGTGTTAGGAGTCTTGCCCAAGGACTCTTACTGGTATAGTATAGGGTGCTTACCCAGGCAGGGGATTGAACCCCAGTCTACAGCATAGAAGGCAGAGTTGTGTCATTTGAAATCTTTATCTACCTCCTGCTATTAAAAAAAAAAACTGAGAAAACCTGCAACCTGTGTTCTAATTTTGGAATTTTTGAGTAAGTAATCTGTTTTATAATATCATACCTAGATTCTCTTATTTCCTTTCTTTTCTTGATATTTCCACTTATCCACCCAGCCACCCATCAACCCACTCATCCACCCATCATCCAACTTATCCAACCAGCCATCCATCAACCCACTCATCCACTCATCCTCCACTCATCCACCCATCAACCCACTCATCTACCTATCCATCCATCCACCCACAATTTTATTGTAGTTTATTGTAGCCATATGAGCTCATGATTGAACCTTTGCATATTTAACCAAACAAAACACTAGTGATGGTCTAAAGGCTTAAACATTTCCTTGTTGTAGTATGAGTTCAGATGAAGATACATTTACCACTGAGTGTAACTTTTAATAGCAATAATGTGATGGTGGTTAGACATTTGACAAAATAACTTCCTTGATGGCAGAGCATTCTTAATTTATCTTGCTAAGCCAATGTTACTCTGCATCTCTAAACAAAAGTCTTTGGTGAAACTGTAACTTGTTTGACTAGAATGCAGTGATGGACTTATTATACCTTATATACCTTATTATTGTATACCAGCACGTGTCTGTCACGGATCACAGCTTTTGTCAAATTACTAATGGTGGTTTGCCAGATATTCAATCAGTGTTTTTTTGTGCTTCCCCAGATGCCTCTGCCACCAGCTCTTCTGGCTCGTTTGGCCAAGAGAGGAATCCTGAAACAGTCAGAGCATGGTAAGATGTCAGTTCACATTGTCAAGCCACTGCACTTCTTGACTTAGCATTAACTTTTTCACCTGTGACTGACTGGATGTATATGCTTGTCTCTTCCTGTCATTAGAAACTGAAGAGGAAATCATCGCAGAGGACTATGATGACAACAATGTAGACTACGAAGCCACAAGGATCGAAAATTTACCCACTAACTGGTACAAAGTTCTGGATCCCACCAGGTAAGTGGTCCAGACTGTAATAGATTTATAATAACGGTTTTCACATGATCACATGAGCACTCCTAAATATATAGATATATTCTCATGACTAAATATAAGCAAGCAGTACTGTTTTTCACTACTGCTATGTGGATCTATATGTACTGAATATATAAACCTAAATAACAGAGTGTGAACATTTGGTCTAAAAACCTTCTCCTTTGTGACCCCCTCATCCAAACCTTTGACCCACATTTTACATTTACATGTGCCCTTACCTATAAATAGCAATACGTTATCTGTCAAAGCTTGGGAACATTCTGCTACCAGAAACTTCTGCGTTTGAAAAAACATCCATAGTTAATTTTATTGCTGCATACACCATGCTCAACAGCTCTTTGCTGATGGATCTACATAGAAATTATAATCTGTCCAATTGGAAGGAAAAATAGTTTTGCATCACTCCATGGCATGTGTTTCCGCAGCTTTACTTTCCTTCAGTGCTTCCTTTGTATAATTCAGAAATGAATATCTAGTGACACAGAGTCCTTTGTGTTTGTCCTCAGTGGCCTTCCGTACTACTGGAATGTGGAGACAGACTTGGTGTCCTGGTTGTCCCCCAATGACCCTGCTGCAGTCATCACTAAAGCGGTCAAGAAGCAGAGAGGTAAAGAGCTGAAGGAAGAAGTGCCTCAATATAATCACTCTAAAATTCATGATTTCACCCAATGACACAGAAGTAATGTGCTGCTCAAATTTGGTTCTTGATGTTCCCAAACTGCCTATTTTGCATGTTTGAGATGCTGCTCTGATGAGATGCTGCTTCATGCACATGACCGTTCAAAAGTTTGGAATCACTGTTTCCAATAATATGAGCCCTGTAAAATGATTCTAATATGATGCTATAACTTCTTATGTTTCAAATAATCTGAGCAGGGCCATTGAAGATTCAGTAATCATTGAGAAAGAAATATGACATTGATGATGATAACTTAAAAACTTTTTAAAAACTATTTGTATTGTATTGATAATTATGGTATGGCTTTCAAAAAACTAGAAGTATTGAATGGAAAATAAAAATACCTCCTGGCATCGAGTGTATAATGGTTAACATAATATGTGTCCTAACTTGTGCTTTTTCTTAGTGGAGATTGTGGATGAACGAGGGGATGGTCACCATGAGAAGTCGGAGAGAGAGCGAGAACGTGAACGAGAGCGAGAGAGAGAGCGTGACCGGGACAGAGACAGGGAGCGAGAGAGAGACGATGGGCGGGACAGAGACAGGGACAGGGATCGGGACCGGGACAGAGACAGAGAGAGAGACAGGGACAGAGACAGACGAGTGAGAAGAGAGGACAGCGGCCCATACAACAAATCAAAGAGAGGTAACCAGTGCATTTCTAAGCATACACTTGAAGCAGAAGGGTAATGTTTTTGACAGGGTTTCTCATACGAATGAATGCTAGCAGGGACCAGCTAGCATCATGAAAATGCAACGTTTCTGATAATGAATGAATGATAGCAGGGATCAGTTGGCATTATGAAATGCTGTTGTTTTTGACCACATTTATAATGATAAAGAAATGCTAGTAGGGACCATTTAGCATTAACATTATGAAACATTAACATTAGCAACATGAAAATGCTGGCGAATTTGACAACATTTATGACAAGGAATGGACATTGGCCGGGACTTGTTTGCATTCTAACAATGCTTGAGTTTCTGACAACATTATTGACAACTAATAAACACTAATGTGAACCGGTTACTATTTTACATATGAGATTATGCTAGTGTATTTAGTGCTAGTCATGTTAGAATGTTAAACGTGTCCTTTAAACCTGATATTATTTCTGCTTCAACCTGTAGTCCTCAAAAAGCATGATTGAACTCAGGCTCTTCATCTCTTTATTCTTTTTATATAGGGGGAAGCCGAAAGCAGGAAGAGATGGATCCCATGGATCCTAGTGCCTACTCAGACGCTCCAAGGTAAGAACAGAATTTACTTACATTTATACAGTGTATCTTTTTTTTTATCTGGATTATGTGTTCCCCCTATACTTGTGTTCTCTGGCAATAAAATAAGCAATTTTATGATTTGAATTGATCGTCAATTCAAATCATAGTCGATTTATCTTGTGCGCACAGTTCCATCTGACAGAAAAAAGGTTTTATAAAAGAGGATTTTTGGGGTTCTTCAGTCAGAGATTTACAGCCTTATTGTAGATCAGCACTCTAGTCTGATGTATAACCACTCTTGTATGTTCTGCTGATGTTTGTGTCTACAGAGGCTCGTGGTCCACTGGTCTGCCTAAGCGTAATGAAGCTAAAACAGGAGCAGACACCACAGCAGCAGGACCCCTGTTCCAGCAGAGGCCATACCCCAGCCCTGGAGCCGTGCTGAGGGCCAACGCTGAGCTCACCAGACGTCTGGAGGAGGAGGAAGATGATGACTGAGCAGGAACACAGCAGCCATAGAGCCTTTCTAACAACTCGGGGAGTAATAAATATCAACATGTGGCAATAGAAAACACATACCATTTTTAAAACTATACACATAACTATGATAACTCTGGCTCACAAAAGGGCTGAAAAAAAGTTTATAAAGGCTCTATAGGGTTACTTGCTGTATTAATATGCCACACTTGTAATGGCAACCCCACATATGTCCTGGTTTGATGGTCTCTTGCTGGTATGCCCGATTGACATTCAGTGCATTTGTAAATATACATTGTATTATACATTTTGTAGTAAGACAATGCAGTGCTTCTTTTAACTGTGAATGTTCTGGAAGATATTAATGTAAAAAGGAACTGTTTTATTTCCTGGCAAATTAAACCTTTTTTGCATAAACACAAGTTATAATTTGTATTTTAAGAAAATCTTCAATGTAGGTCATTTGAGTTTTATTATAAAATGGCAGGCAGTATAAGATGAAAGAGCATTACAGCCACTCTGGGACTGGCTCTAGGTTTTTGAACAGAGAGTTGTAGTGTTGCTATTTTTTGAAAACCTTTGTAGAAGCAGTATTAGATTCAGCTTTAAAAACCTACTTTGAATTCTGGTTGATGGGCACAAAAATACAGTAGCTAAAAATATTTCTAAATTACAGTGAAGCATGCTGGCAAATATGTCAGAAAAACTTTGTAGACTAATATACCAAAAAAATGTTATTATTTAGGCGATCCACAATGTATCAGCTGCCAGTACGTTATTTACCAAGAAATGGGAAAATATATTATTTGCGGCCTGATATCGGAATTACGGCCTATAACTACAACCAATAATTTAGCACCCTATTTCCCTTTGCTGCAATACCAGAATGATAATACCACAATAAAAGTCCTTGGGAAAGACTCCTACTACTGAACCCAAACCAGTTGAAAATATAATTGTCCAGGTTACCATAACTTATGTACATTCATGATAGTACTAAAAATATTTATAGATATGGTATAATTTTGCAAGAAATCTTGCAAATGTTTGCAAAAGAATGTTTAACACTCAAATATCTCACCATTGTGTTTGATGACCAAGGACAGTTTATATAAACTTGAATTTTATTATAAAAACATAACAGTGCAGAGATTCTTATGTCACAAATACAAAATCTAAACAGCCTGACTACTACAAATGTCATTTTCCAGATGAGGTGGGCACAGTTTATACAGCTGGCAGAGAAGAATGATCCAGCTCGTCTTTTTTCCCCCCAATATGTAAATATGTGCAGTCTTTCCAGCCAACAATAACATGACCTTAAGAGGACAATCAATGTCCGTGATCAGGGGAGGAAAAGCCTGTTCAGAGTCAGTCACGGTCCAGCACACCATGGCGTAACATCTAACTCAATCAAGTCATGGTTGGAGACTATGCATGACAAGGCGAGACAGCGGTGTGGTCCCTGGTCTGAACAATATGCAACCTGCAACATGTCACACTAGGGCTGTTGGTGATGGGCTGGTTCTGTGTGTTCTGCTGTGCTTCTCAATGGTCTCCACCCACGTAGTGGCAGATAGCGTCATAGTCCAGAGTAAAGATCTGCTCTTCGTAGCGGTCCAACTGCACCATGGCCCGACACTTCTCCTTGTCTCGCTTCAGAATGCGGCCCACCTGCCCCCCACCACACAAACACATTAATCCAGTCACATTCTATTTAAGATAATATGGTAAAATTATAAAAAGTAAATTAATCTTATACCGTTTCAGTATTTACTGAAATATATGCATATATTCATATACTGTACAGGTTACAACTTAAGAGTATAAGGGTGTGGTACCTGTCCTCTGTGTTCACCCAGCACCACCATAATAGAGTCGGCATCACCTTTGGGCACGATGGTTTCTAGCATTGTCTGTTTTACATCTAACAGAAAAAGAGAGGAAACAAACATCTCAAAACATGGCTCAATTTACCAAGTAGTTTCTCAAAGGCCAGACATAAATGTGCTAAATATAAATGTTCCTCACCATCCAGGAGTCGCCCTTCGTCTGTACGACACACACAGACGTGTGGAGTGAGGACATCTTCAATCCTCATCTAAACAGAATAAACAAATCGGAGTTAACCACAGAAAATATCAATCTATATGTATTATATACATTGAGCGGCCAGTTTGTTAGATAGGGACCAATAGTCCCTTTGTGGACCCAGCTGATAATTGTGCAGCAACAGATGGACTGCAGTCAGTAATTGTGATACAAAGTACATCTACATGTTAGGTGATTCTAATATGAAAATATTCAAGGGGTGTAATAAAATGGCAACAGATTATAGAATCTGCATTAACACCACAGCTGTGGATACCAATGACTCTAAGCAAAACTCAGTGGAGTGTTTCACATATACATATATATATATATATATATATATATATATATATATATATATATATATATATATATATATATATAATATATATAGTATATAGTATATGTGTGCATAAACAGTTAGTCCAGTAACATGTATTCAGCATATTTTTAAAAACAATTTGAAATTTCAGATTTGATGCACTGAAACACAGCAGCTAGCAGCAGGAGTGGACGGTACCTTAGAGTTGTAGTATCTGCCTCCTTTGAAGGTTTTATCTATGAATCGCACACGGAGGTCCCTCTGGAGCCAGGAAGGGGCAGGAGGAGAGGTCCGAGACTCTTTCACAGGAGGAGGCTTCTCTCTAATTTGAAGAAAGCTTCAGTGTCACAGTGCCACTCACCAGGTACAAAACCATCACATTCTTTTACAGGCTTAATTAGTTACAGCAGATGTTTCAGGGATGGAATCAAATACCAAAGGTGACCGAGCCTGCTGGACAGCAAGACAGGTGTCTAATTAGAAGCTATTTTTAGCTCAGTTTTTATTTGGATCAGACATATTGTTCATTTTTGCTGTTTACACTGCATTTATTCACCAAAATGAACTGAGAGGCAATTAGAGGCGTCACCTGTCTGCACTTGTTTCCTGGTGTTTTCTCTTCTTCTGGTGGCGCTCTTGCTCTTTCTCTCTCTCCCTCTCTCTTTCCGAGTGCCTATCCTTTCTTCGTTCGTCTCTGCCATTCGAGCTTGACTCTTTCTCCTCCCGCCTCTGCTGCTCTCGGGCTCTCTCTTTCTCTCGCTCCTTTTCTCGTTCTTTCTCTTTCTCCTTTTCCTTGTGTGCTTTGCTGAGGCGACCTGGAAAAGGGAGAGACACAGCATATAAAAATTGAAATAAATGTTAATTAGCCCAAATGTTGCACATTGCAATACGGGCATCACTGAAGGCTGCAATGTGCAAATGAGACTGCTAATCAACCACAATGTTTTTTTTATTGTGTGCTGTGAGCACCTGACAATTCACAAGTGTTTGTGTTTTGATGAATGGAATCCAACAAAACAATGTAATTTAACAAAAGTCAAAATGACACAAACCAATCTTTGATCATGTGTATCACAGGGTGCATCACAATATTTAGTAGTATAATCTCAATACTATTGACTCTCTATTGAGTTTATGGTTAAACACACACGCAAGTGAAAAAAAGAAAAAACAATCTTGATGGAAGAGCTGCCATTTTGATGGACATTAGACGCATGTCTAGGGCAGCCAGCGTGGACTGAAACACTGATTAAAATGGAAGCATATCTGTTCTGGCAGAAAACACTTCACGAATGCGTCCAGCATTATGATGGTTCCCGAACGCAGACAACGTGCTATTCATAGCATTCATGTATTTATAGAATCACAACAAAATCAAAGCAAAGCTTCTTATCAGCAATTGCAAACTCTTTGATATGAGGGCTCTAAACTAGGTCTGTACGTGTATGCTTGTGTAAGTGTTCTCAGAGCAGCTTATGAGAAAAGTGAGCATTCCAGACCATCTTGCTTGCGAACACAAAAATAAAAGATGAAACAATGCTGTTTTGGGTGAAAACAGCAGCTCTCCTGACAACTCAAACAGCATCTGTCATAGTAGAACCAGTTCTACAATAGGAACTCTTTTGACCTTTAACACACTCTCTCCCTCTCTCTCTCCCCAACATTTCAGAACAGTAGTTACCAACTTGGATCTTGGGGCTGCCTCTGCAGTTTCACACTGGAGAGGGTTTAAGCTTGAATGCATCACAAACTGCAGAAAAACTTTGGATACTATTGACTTCAAGTCAGCAACAGCTATGAAGACACAGGGAAAATAAATGTTGCCAACAGCCATGCAATAAGCCAATAATTAGGCCTAGGTTTCTGTTAGCAAAGATTTTCATTTGAGACTGGTCGAAAACATACGACAGGTAATGTTCACACTAGACTATCTCAAAGATTGTTGTTTTTGCACTGATGTAAGACCAGGAAAACTGGTATATATTGGTGGAGTATAAGCTTTAATTACTTGTTACATTAGCCTTGTAGTTCCAGCACAAAACTAACAAAGCCAACTTAAGACACCAAGCATATCTGGGTCTACTGACTATATTTGGGGTAAGACCCCATTGCGTACCTTTGATTTGGAGTCTTTTACATAAAAGCAGTTTTAACAATGGAGATGCCTCAGATATACTGGTGAAAAAAGCCAGAGACTCACTGAGGTCTTTGCTGTATTTGTCATATTCTTTTTGAGGGACTAGGCGTAGAGAGTACTGGCTGATGGTCACTGACTTTCCTCCAATGGCCAGTTTCACCACCACTCTGGCATTGTCTGGATCCACTCCTTCTATCTGAGAAAGAATAAAAGAGAGGGAGAGAGTGGGACAAAAAGAGAGAGAGACAGATTGAATCAGAGAATGCCTTAGGCTACATTTAGACAGTAGAACAAAGTGCTAAAATGAGATTTGCTTTTCATTGGTTCACATTATCAGCATACAATCATTTGTTAAAACAATGGCATGAGTTAAGAATGTATTCTAGACTTGATTTGATAAGATACAACCTCTGGTCATTTATAATACATCTGGAAATATGGGACCAATTCATGCTATGTTGGGAAAATCAGACTGATTACTCAAAAGTAGGCTTAAATGCATGAAAATGATTCCAAATACACCAGTTAAATTCAAAATAAGGGAAGTCTCTGCCTATCTTCGCCTATCTTCAGAGAGTCTGGTGTGTTTCACACCTTACCACAGCCAAGAACCACTACTTTGACAAGCAAAATAACCAACCATAGATTGTTGTTTTTGTATGACATGTATGGGCAGGTAATTTTTAAAATGGGGCTACAACAAAAACACAACCCAGGAAACAAATTGGTATGTGCATCAGCAAACATTTTTCTTTTATTTTCAAACATGAAGCACATATAAAATCCCAAAACTCGCCACTTTTCAGTGGTGTCTGGCTAGACTTTTCAGTCTTTTTTCTCACATGCGAGCTTTTCAGCTCACCAGTCCTTTTGTTGCTGCTGCTGCACGTCCCTCTCTCTGTTTCCTTTCTGCTCATTTTAAAGGCAGCCACGCTGCCAAAGCTGAATCAGCATCAGCTTGCTTTCATTAAAGGCAGGGTGAGCACCTGAGCTGAGAGGAAAAGAGGGTCCGCTGCCCAGCCTCCACTCCGCAGCTCGGTCACCAGACTCAAACATCAAGTCTATTAGAATGGCCTCGCTGTGGGACAGTAGGCAGTGCCTAGGAGGCGGGGCTCCTACCCAGCCCTCGCGGTTGTCATCCTCCCCATTGGGCTGCCTCTGCGCCATGGGTTCAGGCCCCACCTTCCTGCAGGCTCTCATGGCTGCCATCAGAGCCCGGGGGACGGGCGCCTGGCACACATGCGATTACTCTTTTGAGAGCTTCATAGAAAACTCTTCAATAATTTTCATAAATGTGACGCCATGAACTTCACAAACTTAACAATCTATCTACTATATTGATACCTCTGAAAGGCTCACATCATAGTGCGCACAGCAGGCAACTGTTTGGGCAAGTGTGTGTCCCGTTGAGCTGACAAAAATTACTGCATGTAAGTGCGTTTACACAGACGTCAGAATGAAACTGACAAAATCCATATAGTTGGGGATCTTAGCTTTCCACAGATATCAGATGCTCCTGTGTGCATGTGGGTGGCGCATCTGAAGCTGAGACTAACATAAGGGTATCACTATAACAGCTTGCATTTATGGACAGCCATTCTCACCTTTCCATACAGGTCTTTATGGGCTCCACCCTGAACCTGCACACACCCTCCAGGTCCCAGCACCAGCGCCTCATCTTCTTTTCCCCTCTCATCCCCGGGCTTAGGGGGCCGCCGAGGCCCTGAGGGCTCCAGGTCCTTAACAGCAGAGCGATCAGCTCCCAAACCCAGGCCTTTAGGCCTTAACTGGTGTTCTATAGGCTTAACATCTCTAAAAGAAACAGAGAGAGATGAAGAGACATGGGCATGTGACACATAAAGCTATCACTGAGGGAGTAACAAATTATTACTCTTTTAGAAATTACTGAGCCCTTAGAATTGATCACTGGCGATAGCAAAGGCATGTTGTAATTTAATATATACCGACCAGCCTCTTAACACACTCACTGTCCATTTTATCAGCTCCACTGACCATACAGGTCCACTTTGTAGATCTACAATACAGAGTGTAGTCCATCTGTTTCTCTGCATACGTTTTTGGCCCCTTTTTGCCCTGTTCTTCAGTGGTCAGGACCCCCACAGGACCACCACAGAGCAGGTATTAGAGCAGGTACTACTATTGGATGGTGGATCATTCTCAGCACTGCAGTGATACAGACGTGGTGGTGGTGGTGTGTTAGTGTGTGTTGTGCTGGTACAAGTGGATCAGACACAGCAGTACTGCTGGAGTGCACCTTAGTGCCACTGCTGAACTGAGAACAGTCCACCAACCAAAATATCCAGCCAACAGCGTCCTGTGGGCAGCATCCTGTGACCACTGATGAAGGACTAGAGGATGACCAACACAAACTGTGCAGCAACAGATGAGCTATCGTCTCTGACTTTACATCTACAAGGTGGACCAACAAGGTAGGGGTGACAGTGTCACTGCAGTGCTGAGAATGATCCACCACCCAAATAATACCTGCTCTGTTGTGGTCCTGACCATTAAACAACAGTGTGAAAGGAGAATAACAAAGGAAACAAATGGATTACAGTCTGTAACTGTAGAACTACAAAGTGCACCTATATGGTAAGTAGAAGTGATAAAATGGACAAAGAGCATAGATACAAAGTGTACTTACTGAATCGGTGTACTCTTTTAGCTTAAATTCTTTTGAAAAATGTAAATTCTAAGCTTTTAATAGTTACCACATTTGCGTTACGAAACAGAAGAGGAAATATTTTATTAGGATTTGATTGTAATTTGAGTTTTTGTGTATACAGCCTTGTTGTGCAGAAAGAAAAAACATCCTTTACATTTTTGTTATGGTTTTGTAAGTGACATCAAGAGGAAAAAGGGGGCATACATGATACATAATGTAAATATGTAATTATAAATTAAATACTTATGAAATACAAATTGACAACAATAATGCTACTTGGATTTTAAGAGCATAATGAGAGGAACGCACATGCACCTAGCTCACAGTAGCGTGCAATAGATTTGTTCCTAAATACCCTCCTCTCCCAATAAGCTCTTAAACAGAGCAGTCTGCCCTCCTGCTTGTCTGTATGAGCACAGATGTGCTTTACGGGTTTGAGATTAAAAAGGGCATGGACTTGATGCCTCGAACATTTCAATCCCGCCAGCACGCCCATATAATTCCTCACTGAATTTGCGACATGAAAACATAATCTCTTGTCATTACTGCCCCTTCCCTGTATGATTATCCTAATATGAGCATGACGCTGACATGTCACAAGAGGGGTAAACTTTCTTTCTAATGACAGTGGGCTCCTAGTGACAATTTTTCACCTTACCCCAGGCTTCACTGAAAAAGCTACCTAATGCAGAAGAGATGCACATGATATATAACAATATATCATTCATCTAACATACAGGAAATCCATTCAGCACTTTGCAGTCATAGGATTAGTCTATTCTTTGATAGAGGCTTTTAATTGTACAGATTTTGTTTTTCTAAGGTATTATAAGCAAGACTAGCTTACTGTTTGAAGGTGCGACCAATGCCCACTCCCTCCTTCCAGCCCATTCCCTTCAGCATGGCCATTCCATATGCCGTCACTGGCACACGCTCGTAATCTGCCTCTGTGGACTAAAGCAGAGAAAACCAAAAAATATTATTAAGTAGGTTACTATTCTAACGAGATGGGTCTTCTGGACATAATGGCCAGTAAGATGGTTATTCTTTTTCTAACCTCAGGATAAAAAAACAAAAAAAAACAAAACAGAAAACAAATTTAAATGAACATTCTCAAATTATCTTACCAACTAATTATAATACCACATTTTTTCAGTATTTACTGTGTCACCCTCTGCCTTTATTACAGTTTCCATTCTTTTGGGAGATGTGCATTTAGATTTCCAACAAAATCTGCACGAATATATTCACATATTTTTTAGAAGCATTTTCTTACGAGCCAAGGAATCCTAATTACAAATTTAGACTCACCAGTCCATGAAAACCTTACTCTACAACCAAGTTCTGGTCTTTTAGTTCAATTGTTCTTTTTTGTCTATTTCCTTTTCTCAAATTCTGCTTCTGACAGCCACACACCCTTTTGGAAAGATGGACAGAAACATCTGTGGATTTTTCAGATTTGAAGCAAAGTGGAGCTTGATTTTCTCTTCTCTCTCTCTCTCTCTCTCTTGCAAAGATGAAGGCTTTAAGTACTGTTTACCTAATGTTGACAGTTTACTGGATATACGAGATACTATAGAGTACATAAAGCATTAAATGTTACATAGAATGACACAACAACCACATAGTTACCAATTCATAACAAGGCATCGATCAAAATATCGCTTTTCATAAATGGAAATAAATCATACTACATAAATATGAAGATTATAAAGCAATTAACCTATTATGGAAAAGAACTAGCACAGTGGCAGTGATGACTGCTTTTTGCTTATACAACTGCTTTACTTTCTACTCATTTACATAGTATAGTTTCTTTTTTCAATCTGTAAAAACTAAGCCATTTAACTGCTCTCCATGTTTTAGGTGATTGAATGTTTGACGTAAACCTCACCTGGTAATTACTCTCATTAATCGTAGTGCCTGAATAATTAAATGGTGAAACAATATGATTATCACTGGACTTAATACAATGTTATACATCACTGAAACCATTAAGCATCCCATCCTCAACACACACACAATGCTAAACAAACCTACTAATTATAAATACACTTCATCCTGCAGTAGATGTGATAATTTGCCTCCTTACAGAAAGGGTGCAGTTCCCTCTTAATGACTTTCACCACAAAGGAACACAGCTAACACTTCCACTTGCACTGAGCTGAGTAAATGCACAACTGTGATTCTGCGTGTTATGAGACGCAGTATGGAGGAGGAGGTGGAGGTGGGAGAGGGGTCGAGATCGAGAGAGAGAGAGAGAGAGAGAGAGAGAGAGAGAGAGAGAGAGAGAGAATTATGCTGAGTAAGCACTGTGGACCTGGCAGTGGAGTGCTTCATCACTCATTTCATTAAGACACGTCCTTTTCTTCAGAACACAAACGTACGTGCCCCCACAGACACATACACAGACGCACATACACACACATGCCAGTATACACCGTGTTTGGAGGAGCTGTTGCATGTGTACACGATCTTGAATTACCCCCTGCTGACACAGCCATATGCAAATGACTGAACCAGACAGAGCCAAGACCAATACACTATGGACTTGAGCCTCATCGATATGAACATTTTATAATTGCTACTGGAGCTAAAAAATTCAGACAACTGATAATATATAGTCGGCTGATGTAATTTCTGATTCTTTACTGTTAAAACAGTATAAAACAGTAAAAATTTACACTGTAAAACTATTACACTGTATTCTTTTAGTTAAATAGTGATGTTCTGGGTGAGATGTTCTTCAGTTCTCAACTGTCACACTTCTAATACTCACATTCTTCATTCAAGCAATAGAACACGAGAGCCGTAAACGTGGCATTTAATATGTTTTAATGTTAGCAATTCTTCCGCCAAATTATAGTTCCTTAACAAGCAGCGTGTTGTTACCTCAGAGTAACGAACTCCGCTCACTCACTGCACAGCCGGCAATTTGTTCTCCAGCTCCTTACACAGACCAACACATTAAACTCATTTCACACTTAGTTTTTTCGATATTAAAGTTGTTTTGTTCCGGCCAGTCTGTAAAGCATTTTACAGCCCATTTTGTTTGGCGAATGGTATTCGGTTCATTTCTGGTTTAGGTGTTCTTCTGTCTGTTCTTCTCACAGCTGCCGACTGAAAACCTTGCTCAGTGGTAATGGCAGTTTGGGAATTTAGTGTAGTCTCATCTTCAGAGTCTGACCAAATCGGCTGTCGGTCATATATAATCTTAAAAGTGTCCATTTTCTGTTTGTGCGCAAAGTAAGAAGTAAAAATGTTCAAATGGCTTGAGCGTCTCCTACAGCTGTCAAAGCTCCGTCTCAGTGGAGTGATACAGTATCTGCGAAAAACCGGTTAGAATGCTTCTCGACCAATCAGCTTGCGTGGCCAGCACTAACTGTTGTATAAATTAATACAGCACTTGAGCGGAGTGTTCTTTGCAGCTTTGATTTTTATTAATTGCCTCGTATTTTAGCTTTCATTAGTTCTTTCATAGAAAAGATGTGTTAGTGTTATACAATGACATCATGCTAAAAGTTACAATTTGAATAAATGTGTTATACTAACATACTCAGATACCAAGTGATACCAAAGCAAATATCCTGATACCAGTACTGGTATTTTCAAATGGGGAATTCTGTGTGAGCTCTACATTGAAAACCAGCAAAAAAGTGGCCATTAAAACTATACTTGAAAACCTTGAATTAGTATTAAATAAACTGAGACTAAACTGTCCGTTTAGGGAAAGAACCCAATAATCCAAATGATCTGCCATTTTAGAGCATTCAATAATCTCCTGGCTGACTGTGCCTGTGTGTGAGAAGCAGAGGAGGGGGATGTGAAGATTCTCAAAAAGAACTCATTTCTAATAGTTACGCCGCAGCCCAGAAAAATAAAACAAAAAAATGCTAATTACTGAGTTGGCTATATCAGCTGATACTATTGGCCAACTAATCTATTGGCCAGGCTTTACTATGCACTCGTACAGCACAAATAAAGAAGAAAAAAGCCAGAAACAAGTGTCGCATAGAAAGAGCAGTATTGGTGAATAATTACAGGGCCTAATTCACGAAGTTTCTGTATGTTCAGCAGAAATTTAATACTTAAGAATGTGTATTGCACACACTTTGTACTTAAATGTAGTAACAAGTAACATTTCATTTTTAAAGTAATTTAACTAATTATTAATTACATTTAAATCTTCTAAATAGCAGTGTTGTCTTATGTCTCTACTGTTGTACAGATATCTTTACATCTCCATGATCACTTGTGCTAAAAACTGAACAATGCAAACACCGCCAATACAAAATACTGCCTCCACTCACTGACTCTGCCTCCAGATTGTTGATTCTGCAAATGCTGTGGTCTGCAGCCCAATGACTAATTACACAAAGGTTTGAAGGTCAGTAAATTAGTTTCTCATATTTAGGAACTCTAAAAAGAACTCGTTAGCATATGATATTTTCTATATTCTGTATATCAATTAAGGCAACTGTTTTCTTTGTATTGAGCATAAAGATTGCAATCATCGCTGTTACTGTTGTGCTAATGATGGCTACATTTGGCTGTATTTCCTAGACGTTTAACCCTCTTACAATATTCCACATAAACAGGCCTGTCACATTCATGAAATTATAATTGACAAACTGCCATAAAATAACTGTGATTAACAATTCAATTGTCCAGCAAATGACAAACACAACACCAGCTCCAAGACCAGTTAAATAAACATTCTGTACCGCTGCTCTCTAAACGTGTAATAGCAGCAAGTCAGAAGCTGAACTTTCACTGTTTTTTTTTAAGTCTCATGACATGTCTCAATAAATATATTTGAATAATGCATGCAGCATAAACAAATCATTGTGAAAGCTAACATCTGCTCAAATAATAATGGTCAGGCAATTATGTAATAACTGTGACAGGCCTATACATAACACAGACACACAGACATTCTTCTGTCTGGAGATCATATTCACACCATGAATGTCTCATGTCCATAATGTTGAGCCTTTTGTTGCTACAATCAAATTCCAGAATATGCACTGTCTTAAAACGTCTGTCTAGCCTCTATATAAGAAATTCTTCATCTGATCAGTTATCTGAAGCTCAACTCCTCCACTGGTTGCATTCTTCTGGTAAGTAAAGACTGGCTGATCACCCTTCTAGCAGGCTCTCTATAAGACTTGTTTGGCTAAAATCCTTTAAACTTCTTTCCTCCTTTTTCTGACTTACCGACTCAGGTCGAAGGTCCACTTTGACATGGTCGCCGTCCTCAAAGCCCGTCGGGGCCTGGTTCTGCATGAGCAGAGGAATGGACAAGTTCTGGTCGATCTGAGGGCCATTCTTCCATCTTTCCTGCTGCTTCTGAGACTCTGCGGGAGGACAAAAGGGAGTATTCAAGTAACATTCTAGGCATGATTTACAGCATTAAAGTGGTAGTTGAGCAAAAAATTAACATTTCCACAGCAGTAACATCTGCGAAACTAATATACTGAATATTTACAGGACAGACATAGGGCATTTATCCTATGCTGGAAAACTGTGTTTTTCCCAATATAAAGCATTGGCAATTAACATGAAGCTGCAAAATGTAAGTGAAGTAATTCCCACAATAAGTAAGCAGGTTTGACTTGACTGGAATTAGAAGTACACAAGAAATGCCTTCCTATGATATGCAATGCTCTCAGACAAGCCCAAAAGGATACAGAGATAAGAACAAGCATTACTCATATTTATACAGTGACTTAGCTCTGTACCCTGTAGAAACAGACTGACGTGCAGTGTTTTCATCTGGTCATACTGCAGGTATCAAGTTACGTCACTTGACAGAGGTGTTTAGGTGAAAGATGTTCTTGTGGGCTTACAAATGTCAATGGTTGCCCTAAAACAAAAGAGGACTGCCCTTTCACAAGCAAGTATAGTTATAACGAGCAAATAAGAACGTGTCCATACCTTCAATAAGCTCTCTGACAGCCTGAGACTCCACAGAGTCCTGCTCATCAGGCTGAGAGTTTCCTTTCTCGTCTCTCTTGTCACTCTGTTTCGCTCCTTCTTCTCTGTACCAGCGGTTTTTGTGGATGAGCGGAATGATTAGCTCCTTTGGTTTCTCCGCTGGTTTCGTGCTGCACATAATTTAATATAACAGAGGAAAGAAACCGTTAAACCGCAGTCTTTCATTCAAAATCTGGTTAGCAACCGCTAAAGGCTAAAACAACTTTTTATTAGCTTTCACGAATCAGACCAAATATTATGTATTACGTGAACACGTTAAATTATAATCAAAAATAAATCACGTTCATTTTACCATTAGCGAACTTAGCAGCTAACCAGCTAACCGGTACCGTATCTTCAGTACGTTAGGTTGGTTTAGCCAGCTAGCTTGTAGCATTAGCCTACCTCTTCAGCTCCTTGCCTTCGACTTCTATTAAATAATCTCGCTCCTCTGGCTTCTCGGACTTCGCCTTGATTAGCGTTTTACTAAAACCAAAAGAAATTGGACCTGGTTTCGTTTTTCCATCATCTGTCTTTAACGTCTCCGCATTACCCTCGCTTTCTCGTTGCCGCTCCAGCGAGGCCATGTTTGATGAGCGTGGGGTGCTGCTGGGAAATGTAGTCTAATTGGGCAGTTTTTTCCTAACCAGGGAAAGAAAAATAACAATACATTTCCCAGAATGCAACACATTGTGTACGTTCCATGACCGACCACAGATGAACCTTAGGTAAAGCTACATAGCTAGATCACTCAGTGTTGTGCTCATTGGACGGCTGGTACTAGAAATGCAGGGGAACGATTGGCTACTTGCATTATATGCCAGAAATATGTCATTTTTAGCGATACATCGTTTATTTTTGTAAATGAAACTAACATTTCTAAATCTAACTGAGACTTTCAGCTGACATATCTTCATATTATTTGGACGTTTACAATTTGACTGGTAATTAGTCATATATATGAGAGTAGTTTTTGGCAGATGGCAGTAACGTATACATATACAAACGTTCTTTCTGAATCAAACATACGTAGATTAATCCATACCTTATTGCCCCACCCGCGGTTGTCTCATTACTAGAACATCAGTTCTGCGTCCCCTACCACACACCTCCATACTTTAACTTCTGCACTATTTTTACATACTATTTAGTGTGCTAGCATGTGGTTTTGGACACCGTATAGGTGCTGTTTTTCCTTTTATCTGCTTTCTTTTGTTGTGCCGCTACAAACACACATACACAGTTCAAACCCACCTAAAAGATTTAACTCTACAGCCACCAACCTATAAGGTTTAACAGTTAGAAACAGTGTTAATAACATTTCAAATTGAGAGGTTAACACACTATTGTACAGCTGTTCAGGCATTATTCAGCTTTATAAAGCCAACATTCCCCTTAAAGCCAAATTTCCCCTCATAGTTCATTATCGATTACCATTAATCAATAATGATTGTCAATAATAGTGGATAGTGAACATGATCTGTTTCCTGCTGCCATTTGGAAGAAAGGTTCATTAGTATAGATTTATTATTATGTGTTGTAAACATGAGGAGATGAGAACCCAAGATTAATTTCAACTAGCTCTCTTATAGAAAGGTATTACATTGTCACTGAGGTGGCAACCCTCAAGTCATTGCTGTGGTACCTTTAAAGATATGTCTTTAGTACAATTAGGGGAAGCAATTGCTCCATATTCTATTGCATTTATATATATTTTTAAGATGCACTGACATACGTACAGTCTCGACTCTCAGCTTTTTTATGTGCAAATATTCCCCTAGGAAAGTGAAAATAGTGAACCTGTAAAACCTATGACCCTATGACCACTGTACCTCTGAGAGTACGCTGACATTGTTTGTTCCTCGGTGAAGAGAAATGTACCTGTACTGTACCCTTTATGTCTGACAGTGCGAGAGTGATTCATCGAGTGATTCATAAAGTGTGACACTAGAAGACAAGTAGACCTGCTGACCATGAACTACCCTGGAGAGTTTGGCCAAATGTCCACTTCTGCCCCAAGCAATGAGTGCCAAATGTCCCTAACACAATTTTAATCCGGATCATATTAAAAGTGCGTTCACTTTAATTTAACTTTAATTAAGTTACTCTTCGCCTTTTAACCTTCCTTCTCGCTTATCTGTGCATTTTAACGAAACTGCCAAAGTACCTGACGCGTTTTACACTGTAGGGGCGGTTCTTCTCCCTTATTACTTCTTTTCCCTCCCCTCATCCCCCGTCTCTCTCTCCCGGTATCGCTTCTTTATCCTTTTTACGCTTTTGTTTCCCCGTGTCTGGGAGGGATATTCCACACCATGCGGCCGTGAGCACAGCTCTTACCCCGTGGGAGGGTCGCAGGATGCCTCGGCTACTCCGGAGCAGTGAGACCCTCGGGACGTCCCTGACACGGTTCCCCGAGTTTAACATCAACACCTCGCCGCTTTGAGCCGCTTTTTTTCTCCAGCGCCGCCTTCAATATGTAACCCTCCACCTTCCACAGTGGAGAAAATCCGTCAAACTGGAGAGTTAAATTACGCCCGGGGAGGGGGGAGACACCATGCTGAGGAGGGACGGGGAACTGAAGGTAAGGTTGCGATACGAATGTCTCTGTGAAAGTGTGAAAGTCAGTCGATAAGCTGTTGACAGAATGATAACCTGATGTTAAAGCTGCATCCTTCAGCGGTTTCGACGTGTTTCATTGTTGTTTAACGTTACGGTGTCCAAAACGCCACATCGCCTCGGACTGTCTCCGTTTATCGAAGAGTCTCGACCGTTTTTGTGTCAAACCGCTATCGCTTTTTTTCCTCCTGTCACAGATCACTGCTGCTCTCGTGCTCAGCTGGCTAACGTCCCTCTCTGAGCATCTCTCTGAGCTCGCGCTCAGTTCTGTGGCGTTTAAAAGTTCTCAGCGGTCGTTTTCAGGCAGTCTGCCGTTGAACCGTTTCTTCTGGCGAACATTTATTTTATGTTTTGTGTATTTTTTGTAAAAAAGATTTTTTAAAAATCGCTTTTCGTCTTTTGGCCGTTTAGGGGTCAAGTCTAGTTCGAGGTCAATGTATATAGACGCGTTTAAACGGGCTCTTTTTGAACGGCTGAACTGCTTGAGGAGAATGTGTGTGTGTCAGAGGCCACGCAGGTGAGTTTTAATATAAATACTGGTATTGGGTGTGTGTGTGTGTGTGTCAAAGTGAATGTGGGTGTGTGAGAGAGTAAGATGGCAGTGGCAGATATCTAAACTCACAGATATGTAGAGGCTAAACTAGGCTAATACTTCACTTTTCTCAAATAAAAGTGAGGCCACGCTCATCTGTAACTAGCATACAACTGTTCATCTATTTAACGCAACTGAACGTTGAAGGGGAGCTCCGCGGAATTTTCAAAATTTCTGTATAATTCAGTCACTGAGATGTAAACAAAGTCAATTGGCGTAGTTTGATGTGAAATACTCCGTTCTGGGGAAACTTACCGAGTCAGAATAGTTTATAGTGGTAGTGACAGGATACGTCCAAAGAGTTTAATGCCTCTAAAAGCTAGCTACATAACAGAAAATATTACACTTGAGTAAGATGAGTAAGAATATCCTGCCTTGTGCCTGAGGCATTGTTTTGCGATAGTTGTGAGGTAAGCTTTTGGTCTTAAGTGTATTTTACATATATATCCATGACGAAGAGGTACAGCCAGGGCGTCATAAAGCAAAATACCTATCAGATTTTATTTTACCATTATTTTACCATGATCAGCGATTTTGTACAGCTGAACTGCTGAGGAGAATGTGTCAGAGACCATGCAGGTGAGTTTTAATTTAAATACTGGTATTGGGTATGTGTGTGTTTGTTTGTCAAAGTGAATGAGGGTGTGTGAGAGAGTAAGATGGCAGTGGTAGATAACTAAAATGACTGATATGTGAAGGCTGTACTAGTAAAGCACTTCACATTTCTCAAATAAATGTGAGGTAACATAATATCTGTTTAATGCAACTGAATATTGAAGAGAAATTTCATTGAGTTTTCTAAATTTCTTTATAATTAAAACATTGAGATGTAAACAAAAGTCATAAAAATGCATAGGTTCACTGGTCATTTTGGGTATTAAATAAAATGGCTATATTTGCCATCACAAAAGAATAGTATAAAGACATCAGTATGTTTTTCTACAATGAATCATTTCACATCAGACCACTCTGAATGACTTTGTTTACATCTTAATAATTCAACTGTCTGTATCCATACATTCAAAAAATGATGTAATTTCCATTTGAGTTGAATGTACAGAATTCCACTAAATGTAATTCTAATCATAAACCTGACCGTAACTTCAACACAAAACTTAATCCTAAACTTAAAACCAACCTTAACTTAAACTTTAATCCAAAACCTAACCCTGACTTTAACTTCAACTCAAAACCTAAACCAGACCCTAGCTTTAACTTAATTCCTAAACCTAATCTAAAACCAGACCCTAACATTATTGATAATCAAGTTTCACTAGATAGTTTTTTAAACAATTAACGCATCTGCAGATCATCTCTAGGGGATTCTTCATATAAAGTGTGACAGGGAGTGACTTTTAAACTACTTTCAGTCATGTAACTAAACCTCACTGCTTAAATGTCTTTTTTTTCAGTGTAATACATTGTTATATATTAGTGCATAGTCTTATTATGGACAGATATCTCTAATGGAAAGGAAAGTTATTTACATATAAAAAAGTACAACAAAAAACAGTTGTTTGTTGTACGTTTAGCATTAAAGGACACTTAGGTTAAGGTTTCTGTTTGGTTTGGAGACTAGTTTAGTGGTTGTGTGGTTCTGGGCACATGCAGGGTTAGGAATGTAAGGGAATACTCAGAATATGTGTAGAAAATACAGAAATAAAGTATCTGTATTGAGTCCACATTACATTTTCAGATTAAGTATTCATAATACAGTTTTTTCACCGTTTTTGGAGAAAACCTTTAAAATACATATTCAGTAAATAAAAAAAAACAATCTTATTAGAAACACCATTATTACTTGTTTATTAACAATCTTAAAATACGTGCCTGGTGTGACTCTGAACTCTAAAGCTCTTTACAAACACTGAAGTTCCTGCTAAAGCCTGAGTAGACTGATAAATCAATGTGATGAGCCAGTTATTATTCTTAGCGTTACTGAGCTCTTTTGAGGGATGGCTGAACTGGACAGTCTCCTCAGTTGTGGACATGTTTGCAAGTGTTAGCCTGAGCATTGGTGTTGTACTTTACTCATGCATGCATTTCATGGCATAGTGTTACATGTCATTAACTGAAAATCACGTGTGATTTATCAAATTGTGTTCCAAATGGATTCTACATACATTGAATACATCAAGAACAAACTATTCCGTATTTGGTTATCAAGCTATCACTACTTTTTGAAAGTATTCAGTTCAACTGAGGTCATGTGTGTGTGAATGTGTTACTACTTTCATGTCCAGCATTCATTGCCCTTACATTATCATCATCATCAGGTGTGAGAGCTATCTGGATTTCCCAAGTGAGTGATTTCTGTGAGCTTTTATTTCCGCATCACTTGGTAATTGATGTGTATCAGGTGTGTATGTATGGAGAACATGTATAAACATAGCTATTATGTGTGTCTTAAGGGGACTTGTCTTGTGAGTACAAGTGTGATGTTCTTGTGTGTCACTTATCTTTGTGTGTATTTATGTTTTTAGGAATACTACTATTTCATTGCTAAGTTTTGGTTGGAAACAAAGAGTTAACTTCTTGGAATGCCCAACAGAAAACTGTCCAATCAGGATTTTTTCCTTTTAGTTTTAGCTAAGTAGATACAGCCAAGCAAGCTCTCCCATTGGTCTTCAGGAACTAGACTGGAGGCTTCACACATTGGATTAACTACCAACATAATTAGGAAGTGACAGTGGAATCAACCAATCATGTTGTGATTTCCAATGGGTGGGGCCAATTTAGTGGGCAAAAACATCACTCTAGGCCTTCTGGAAGTCTTAGACGTGTCACTGACTGTGAATCTGAAATATGAAACCAATGAATTTCAGTCAGATGTTATACATGGGAAACAGCAGCTTCACAGAAAAATTTAGTTAAAAAGGCATTTTTAGAACCAACTTTATGAAAGTAACCTACTTGAGAAGAGAATTTATTTGAAATCCATGCCTTCGTGATTGACTAGTTCATAGTTCAAAAAAATACAGAACATTTTTGATTTATAGGTCCCCACAAGTAAATAGATAAAGTTTTAAAAATAAAATTTTATTTTTTTAAATGACAAAAAAGAAAGAAAGAGTCCAAAAGATTCCCTTTGAATCTTGAGGTTAAGGTTGTGGTTGGGTTAGGTGTAGGCTGAGCATTATTCAGGTACAGTAATACAGAAAGACAGGAATACAAACATGTGTGTGTGTGTGTATGACGCAAGGTGTGTCCTGTCCTGTACTGAAGTGATGAATGCTGTGACCCTGACTTTACTATGTGTTGCAGTAGGCTCTCGAAGCAGTCAAGGTTACACTACTATTATGAGTCATTTATTAAGTATGGCAATGAGAGAGAAATAAAGATACAGGGTGATAAACAAAGAGAGGATTAGAAAAAGAAAAGATGGAGGGAAGGACTTGATCTATCATGACACCCAGGATAAGCTTGTATCCGTCTTTGACAGTCACAGTGTCTAATGCTGCATCTGTGAGCGTGCACTCATGGATGTCCATATTGTTGCTGTCATATTAAAACCTTGTAACTCCATATTTTTATACTGATTGTCATTTTAAAAACACAGCCACCCTATACACTTTGTTTTGACAAATTGACTAATAGAAGTGGTTCAAAATACTTGAAATATAAAATTGTTACATTAATTTAAATTAAAAGTTTAGAATTTTTTTTCTTTTCCTGTAAAGCTACCGTTTCAGAGATACAAGGTTTTGTTATAACATCATGTGTAATTTTGCTCTTTTCCATTCTCTAATCCTCTTAATTTCTGACATTAGACCAATTCCTTCTGACATCAGACCAATTGCTGACCAATTAGTCCTAAAGCCTCTTATTGTAGTCAGCTGGCTGTTGCACAGTGTGATCTTCATTTGGGCTGATATGATAACTGAGGGTTCGCTGATGAGACCATACAGATTGCCTGCTTTAGTTCAGCCTACAGAGTTCATGTGTTTTGCCTGCTCATTAATTGTCTGATCATATGCAGGGCGCACGCTTCACCTTCATACATATTCAAGGAGATGTGGTGGAGGTGTGATGGGAGAGAGAGCCGGGTAGAGAGACGAGAGAGAGAGAGTAAGATGGTGGGATAACGGGCTGCAGTTTATCCTTGACAGAATAGGGCAGAGATCCGCTGACAATTCTCCATCTGTGAGTTCTCTCCGGATTGTCTGCTTTGTTATTGTTTGCTCATATCTCTTTTATTCAAGGCCACTATTTTATACTCTTTGCTATCCTGAAGGAATCAATTACTATGTTTGCGTGCATACCAGTAGTTCGATATTAGTCTCAAACTAGACAACCTATGTAGTTTAAGATATGACCATGTAAACAGCTCAGTTCAGTTCTCATGATCTTACTAATGTTGATCTAAGGTTAGTGCAATTAAAATGTGGTTCAGGTCAAGATTTGCCAGAAAACTTAAGATACGTTTGGATATGTAAGTTGCTCACACAAGCGGTGATTTTACATTAAGTCAGACTGTCCTGGCATGCATGTAAACAGACTATAAATAAACTAGAGGTCAGCACAGGCATTAGAATTGAAGCCTGAACTCGAACCCTTACCTGCAAATTTAAGATGTGACCAGATCAGGCCTGACTGGTACTGCTAAATTTCAAACCCAAACCTGCTTACACACCCTAATGTTCACAGAGATGGATTATCTCAGACACAATTTTACAGTGCTTTGCGTTGTTACTAAGAGCTTAAGTTGATGGATGGAAAATGTCATGCTGGGATATTTCACACATCTGTAATAGAGTAACAGTATTTATTATCAGTATATTTTTATGCTATTACTGATCGTACGTAGCGGAGAACAACATCCATTCTCTGATCAACTGTTAACCCTGTAAGTTCCTCTGACTAGTGCTGCTAGTTGCAGAAATGCTTAACACACTTCAAGTGAGCTTAACAAGCAACGATCTTTAAACCCAGCACATCCTTCTCATCATCAGTGGTGTAATAGCGATGTCCTGTTGATCTTCTTCTCTGATTTTCTTCAGGGGCAAGTTCACCCACGGCTGAGACTCTGGCTATTCCCATCGCAGCTATAGACCATAACGTTACTAGAGAGATCCAGCTTGAGCCTGAAAAACTGTCCTGAACAGGCACAAAATCCAATATATTGTTGGGTCCCTTCGGCTTCCGTTAGGCAGCAGACCTCTTAAAATCCCAGGCTTATTATTCGGTATTACTATAGGGACTTCAAAGCAAACTGGCTAAGCTGTCGTTGGGTTATAGAAGTGTGTAATAAAACTCTTGGCCCGCCAGTGGGCCCTGGCCATTTAAGGGGTTAAATGGACTATGCATATGAACATAAATATTGTATTCAACATGGAACTCAGTTCAAAAATGTGGTTTTGGACCCACAGAAAAAGCAACACATTGTAAACTTCAAAATTCACCTTCTAAATGTAGATAGATAAAATGCAACAGTGTACGAATTTATAAATTCCTTTAACGCTTTGCCCAACATTGACAAATGTTGCTGCACGAAGGCAATCAATGCGCTGCATCGCTTCGAACCTTGTTTGTTGAAGAGGTTCACTGAACTGAAGCAGCATTTAGGCATTATATTGTTCCTTATATTCCAACAGTTTAACCCACTAGTCAATACCTTTACTGTTCTTCCTCTTTCTTCATTATCCTGGCCAAATGGGCCTTGACATGTCGGTTGCTCAGAACAACTACGAATATAAATCAGAGAATTGATGGATGGTCCAGGCTGCGTGGATATTGAAAGCAAAAAGAGCTGTCCCCCGTTAAATTGTTACAAGCAGAAAGAGCCACACACAGCCTTGAGGCAGAGCCTTGCATCGTGGCCCAGAAGAAGGAACAGGAGGAGGGGAGTGAGGATCAATATCAGGTGACAAGAAGGAGAGGAGCGAGAGAGAGATGGAGCAAGACAGAGAGAAGGGCAGATGAAGTGATGGTGTAGGAAAGGAGCAAAAGGGCGAATGAAAAGGAGACGAGTAAGGGATGAAGAAATGTACAGGAAAGGGACGACAGAGAAGGAGAACGAGACGTAAAGCAGGGGACAGGAAAAGAGGGATAGAGGGAGCAGGAAGATGAAGAGGGAGGACAAGAAAGAGAGAAAGGGTGGGAGGGAGAAAGAGATGGAGGGGGAGAGAAAAGGAGGAAGGCAGAGAGGGTCACCTTCAGTGATTGAGACTGATTCAGCACAATCTCCTCCCACTCGGGTTACTGCACTGTGACCTAGCAGAGAATGCTGGGGGCTAGGAATGGGCAAAAATACATGACGATACACAGCATATATCATGGTATTTAATTTTTTGTAGTAAGTTGGACCAGTGGTGCTGCGTTTTAAAGTGCTATCAAAGCAATCTAATGCTTTTTGGTTTTATTCAGTGTTTCACATTCTGTCTAGTTAAACAGAGCCAGTTATTAGCTCCTCAGAGGAAGTTTTTTAGTCCAAAGCAGATTTTTGCTTGCTGTTATGGAGTTAGCTTGTTGCAGGACAAGAGAAAGTTCCTCAGTCCAAAGGAGATCATTCATCATTGAGGAGTTAGCCTGTTGCCAGCTGAAAGTTTCTTAGTCTGAAGAAGATTTTTACCCACTGACACAGAGTTAGCTCATTGCTGGCTGAGAGAAAGTTCCTTAATATGAAGACTTTCCACTCGCTGCTACAGAATATGCATTACAAAGAAATCTAACGTTTTATTTCTAAGGCACTGCAAATGCAATACCATTAATAAAATGCAGACATTTTGTTGCAGTAGCCCAGGGTCCCAAACGTTTTACTCTTCCAGAGTATAATAAATTCGTTATCAAATATCAGTTTAAAATCTCGATCAAATCTAAGTCAAATGCCGATAATTTTTTAAGCAATCTTTCTAAATTTTAGCTGCTCATACTGATATCATTCCGATTTAATCATGCTTTGCTAAAAAATCCAATTCTACGTAATGAATTTATGTTAGAGTTTAGATTGGCCTTGTAATGTTGAGTTTAAAATACTACATACCAAACTGGACCATGTTGTTGTGGCTAACTGAAACTATGCATTAATGACAAATTTCCCCTTAAGCTAATGAAAACTCAATCACAGACACGATAAGCTGAGTTGTGCTCTACAGATTCTCATTAGGTTGAATGCATGCACATGGTGACATAATTTGTCACAATGGCGATAACATATTGTCCTATCACCCACTCCTACAGGGGTCTCACAGGCCAAGCCTTTGTATTGTTTCATCCCCCATCTCTATCTCTCCTCATCCCTCATTCACCCTGTCTGTTTAAACTCACCTCTTCCTCTCCTCTCTTTCCTCTCATCACTCATTTTTTTCTACGCCCCCATCTCTCCTGAAACACAAACCTTAGAGTGTTTACAGTGCATCGTCTGATGTCGTGTCTTTCTCCCTCTCGCGCATAGATCTCTTGTCATTCCTGTCGGCTCACAGCTGTTGTGCCTTTCGTGGCTCCATCATTTCATGTTATTCAAAGCCCTGTGCCTTGTTTTGCAAATTCGTTATGTTGCTCTGCCTTGTCCGTTTTTTCCCCTCCAGTTCCTTATATCCCATTGTGTCTGCAGATGCACAATTCTCTCTCTAGCTTAAAACCTCTATCCATCATCCTCTCATTCTGGAGTCGTTAATCACCGCTGTCTCAATTACCTCTTATCTCTCTCCCATAATTGGCACTGTTTAGCTAAGCTCATGTAAAATCCAGATAAATTAAAAGCCTTTGAGCCTTTGATCGCACCTTGTCGATTTGGCCCAACGCTGACAAGTTGTGTTAAGAATAAATTTGGTAAAGAATTCATCTATGTACAATTTCGATGTTATTTTTTCGTACATGAAAGTACCAAGCTGGCATGTTTTCTCCAGCAGAGCAAAACAATAAGAAAAAGAAAACACACTGAACACTAATCATGAGATTAGAAGCTCAGAATATCCAGCGTGTTGTTACTGACATTCACTATCTCATGCAGTAGATTTACACTGATCTGCAAAACTGATTGACATGAGCTTTTCTCATGGGTATAAAGTCCAGCGTGCGTACGTATGTGTGCGTGAGCGCCCCTTTTAGAATGAGAGTTATTTGGTGTGTACTTTTCATCCTGCTGGCATTTAATCTTTCATTTTTAAATCTGCCATGGCTGACAGTAGTGCATTTGCCACTCCAGTGCCCTAGATCCAGACAGGAATGAGCAGCAGCAGGGAGTTTCATCAGATGACCCCATGACCAATACTACTGGCTGATGATCAGACACAAAATTTAACGTGTTAATACCAATATGTGGTCTTAACGAATATAGCATACACGTGCCTGGTTGACTGCAACAGACTGGAGGTTGTTGGTAATAGAAGACAGCTTGGCTGACCTCCAGGCTTTCCCAGTAGAGGATGATGTAAGATTAGGGTCAGAGCAGTCAAATACAGGTTAGGAAAGGCAGGGACATCAACTTTGCTTAAAACCAAGCTATTGCAACCTACGGGGCTTCGTAGGTTTCAGGTTGTATTATGTTAGAGGGATTATAGCCTAGTGTGTTTGACAGAGGGTATGATGCAGAAACTTCAAATTGTTAAGCACCATTAGGCTACTGAGATTAATTCTACGTTGTGCACAATATGGACGTAAAATCTGATTTTGGATAAAGTTGTTGGATATTGCGATGATGATATGAAAAGCTTTAATTTAATTATAATTAAAAAATCATCTCCCTGACCTTTCTGTTTCAACATATGGACAAAATGGACAGTGAGCGTAGAAACGTAAGAGATGGTCATAATGTTATGCCTGATCGGTGTGTATATATATATATATATATATATATATATATATATATATACACACACACACATATATTCTTGGGGTGCTACGTAGCAGCTTAGCATATGTCACCAGTATACAAAAATATGCTAGAGTATGCTACTTAAACTTTGATGATCAATTGTATGGTATGTCATGAATACATGTGTACATGTCCTATTATATGTGTAAGCTGTATTATATACCTTGTTACAATGTACCAAAGCAGGTGGCCACATGTAGGGGAGTGTTAACCTTAGATAGATGCCACCAGAGTCCTCAAGTTCAAATGAATTGAAAGATTAAAAAAAGACATTGAAGACTCCAGGTCAACACAGGTCAAATCATTAATATCCCCAGCAATTCCTTAGGAGAAAAACCTGTTCCTTTTCTATAGCAGTTCATTCATCTTCCCACAACTCATTAGCTCTCGTTATGACCTGGGTCTTTCTTAGCTGTCAGAAATTTCCCTCACTCTTATGCAGTAAGAACAAAATAAATAAGCAGGCCTAGACCAACTTTTGCTTAGTGTGCTTGGCAAAACCAATATAGTAAAATGAGCCAGTCAGTGGTGATCTTTTATTGTTTGTTTGTTTGTTTTTTTTGCTGGCCTGCATGTTCACCACCAGCATACCCCTTATAAGCAGTAAAACTTCCCATGACGTTTATATTGCGGTCATATTTTACACAAAGCACACTGCCCCTCCATTACTGGCTTTAGTGTACAGGGATATTTGGTCATCTGTTGTTGGTGAATAAATGGTCACCATTTGCCCATATCAGGCAAGTTGATGTATTTAAGCAAGAGCTTTCTGTGGAACTATTTAATAGGAATATAACAACACAGTCAGCTGAAGTTTGATTCAGTTCATGATACTGGTTTCACAGTTTGGGATATTTTGAAAAAAAATTGAAAAAAGACAACTGCATCCATGTTGTTGCACAACCTACTAATGAGATTATAGCTGGGAGGCCTGGGTCTGGGAGTGTTTCATATGATACTGAATGTGCTGGTGAGGGTTAACCTAATAAAACTAAGTGTCTCACCAGTAGGAGGGATAACAGTGCATCATGACATTGTGATATTGCAATGCAAGACTGTGACAATGCACATTGCCAAGGTGTGACAATGCTTTGTGGAAAACAAACAAAGCCAAAAATTCTTACATATTTAATTAGCTGTTGTAATATTACTTTAAATAAAAAATAATAATGTGCTTGCTTGGAGAAAAATCATAGTGCCTTCAACATAAAGGAAGCCCTGTGTATCTTCAATGTGGACATGCATGCATCGTAACTCACACATTTAAGCACGTTAAAGGGGCCTTTACCTAATTCTCAGAATGGATTTTTGGCGAGATTAACTTTTTTGAATCTGTCTCCAGAAGTGTTCATGTTGGCCATAGTAAAATGTATCAGAACTTTCCATGTGCTTTTGCATTTACTATCACTGTGTAAAAGATGCACAAGCATTTCTTTATTGTTGGGTGCACTATAATTGTTTTCATTTTAGAGCACAGTTTGGATTGGTAAGCACTTTATTTGTTTAGTTTTCTTTGCATTCAACAGCATTGAGAAATTACATTATTAAAAGAAGAGCATGTAGCACGTTTTGCCTTAGAAGGTTAAGTAGATTGCAAGCTTTCCAACAAGGCAGTTGCACTGGATGGCATAATTAGTGGAATGATATGGATGATGGTACCTCTCAAGGTTTCTTCCTTTTGCTCTTTGGGGGTTTTTCCTTCCACTGTCGCCACTGGCTTGCTCATGGGGGCTTGGACCCGTATTTTTCTGTAAAGCTGCTTTGTGACAATGCCTGTTGTAAAAAGCGCGATATAAATAAACTTTGACTTGACCTGACTTGATATCACCACCACAATACATATTGTCACATTTTTGCTACTTGATGTCTTGTTGTACAGTGTTTTGTAAATAATCAACAAATTAACATTTAAAGTTACTATTTCCCCCATTGTAGGTTCATGTGAAGGACTCATATGTTTGTTGTATTGGTGCTGCATGTTGTTCCCCAAAAAAACTCAAAATTTAACGTTTCATGATAAATGAACCAATAGATATGGTCCAAAATTTCTGGTACAATTTTAATTTAAAGTTAAGAATCTTTCTTCATTCTTTTAAACAGTTGCTATTTTGGAGATATAAAGTTGTTACAACAGCAACAATATATTGGCATATAAGAAGGTACACAGGTAGGTGTGAGATTTCAGCTAAAACAATGTTAAATTTGCAATGGTGACTGAGTTGTTGATAAGAAATGCTCACCCAACAGACATAGCCAAGCCTCTTTGTTATATTCAACATTCCTTGTACAGTACAGCAAAATTTTCAAAACTATAGTAAACACCTTCAGTATTGTTGTAATGGATACACAGCACCAAGGTTATTGTAATGCTCAAGGGACTGTGATTAAGCTTAAGGATCTCAGCTGTTGCAGAGCATGTGATGGCTGCTTGAGACGACTGATGTGTGACACACACACTTCCAAGCTCATTCTGTGACACAGAACAAGCCTGGCAGTTGTTTTTACAATGGGACTGGGACAAGCAGACCGTTACTAAAGCTGACAGCCTATCATTTACAAAGACATGCTCTAATGAGAGGACGAAGGGTAGGAGAGTACTTCTTGACTGAAGGATGTTTGAATTACTTCAGGGCCAATCTTGAGCGGGGTGATAGGAATCATATTAGGGGAGACTGGGGTTGGTTGGCACAGTTTTCATCTCTCTGTCATACATCCACAGTGCTGTACATTAGGATAACCAAGCTATCATCAAATATAAGCTTAAGATCTTGGCTACAAACAGACATGTTAAATGTTGCAAAGTACTTGCTGAGGTTAATTAATTCCTGATTTAAGTCATATTGTGTCTTCCCCCAACATGTGTTTGGTTGGCACACGTTATGGTGATGGTTGGCACAGTGGCCGTTTCTGATACAGAGGTCGAACAGAAACAATTATAGATTTTAATTTAAAACGCAACTAAAAGCACAAACAACCAAATAACCAAACCAAATACATTTTTCGAAAAAAATAAACATTAGACATATACACTTCACAATATGTGCAAGAACAACTAGAGAAACTATTGTGTCACTTTTTCAGAACTTTCTAACATTTCTTTGAAATATTCCTCTGTCATTTAAAAATTGAGAAGCATTGGTAATCATTAGAGCATATATGTACAGTACCGTGCAAGGCTCAGACCACCTTTCAACAAAAACAAATCATTAAACATTAGGGAAAATCATGCTTCACTCTTGCTTCAAATTTGGAAAAAAAATCTGTCCATCCTTCCATATGAGAAAAGGAAATAGACACCAGATCAAGAAGCTTCTGGTATTCTCAGAACAATGGACTGACCACCCCAGAGCCGACACCTCATTGAATGTTACCTGAGGTTACTTGGATTGTGAGAAGCAGAAAATATAACCAATTTCTATGACAAAACTTTGGAGATGTGGAAAAATATCCCTTCAGATTTCATTGAAAATCTGACAGCAAATCTTCTGAAAAGAATGGAAGCTGTAATAAAGAAAAAGAGACACTGAAAAATTAACATTATATTTAGTTGTACTTGTGTTTTGACTGGAAATGAAATAAATGAAGGATGGCCTCTCCTCCATTAAGGGATTTTAAAAATGCACTGTAGGTCAAAACATGGTCAAAAAACCTGTTGTAAAACATGTGTCAGCCATCAGGTAGCTTACAATGAAGGGTGGCCTGATGTTTTTACATTACTATACCTCTTGTCCATGAATGGATTTTAAAAAATACATTGTAGGCCAAAACATTAGCAAAAAAAAATATTGTAAAACAATATGTCAGCCATCAGGTTAATTAATGGAAAGAATTAAAGAAATTATGGGTGGTCTATTACTTTTGCACTGTACTGTATATGTAGGCAGGTGCGCCATCCAACTCCACCAACACACATATTGTTATCCAGCTTGTCACAGCCTTTGAAAAAATATATATTTTTAAAATAGCTGATTCCCATCTGTGTTAACAAAACTGTGAATAATATATTCAGTAACTCCCTCTGAAACATTTATTAAATGTTCTTACTCCAAGAGCCACACACAAAAAAATGGAAATGTTATCCCGACCTTACACAGTCTGTGACCTTCAGATGTCTTGACAAAGTAGATGAGGGTCAAGAGGACAACGTTTTAATGTTGCATTTTTGTGACTGTCCCCTTTTCTGACCTGAAAATTAAAACATAGCACAAAGAACATCTTACTAGAGAGATTCTTCCTGACTGTTTTATTTTAACCTATTATTTGCCCATCTCTATCTCTCTCTTTCATCACACTCCCATGAAATTAGACATGCTCTTAATTAAGCCATCTCCTCTCAAAAGATCTTCAGTGATTTATGCACTCCATCAGAAAAGCAGGCGGGATTTTGTCCTTTCTAAAACCCTCGCTGGGCCTGCCTTCCCAGAATGCCTAAACAAATTCATTAGCTACTGAGAAAGGGTCCATTTTGCGATCCATTCAGCTCTCATTGAGGGGATTATGCACATTAACCCCCCCTCCCTTTAACTTAAAAGAAAGCCACAGCATACTGTAGTGTGAAATTGATCTATCAAAGGATTAAACCTGCAGTACAGATAGTACACAGTGGGGATTTTTTTCCGCAACTGAACATCTGTTACGAAATCTGTGAGATTCCAGCTTGCATTTTTTTAGGTTAGACTAAAACTTTCAAACTTTTTTATCAGTGATTCTGCGTTTATCTGAAAGCTTCTTCATTTAGTTTTAATTATATTTGAGGGGCAGGGGCATCTCTTCTTTATCTTACTTCATTAATTGAGGCTGCTCGCAGAGCTAATAAACGCTGATCGTTCTGGGAAGCTTAATTAGCACCAGACAATGAAGAGTAATTGGTTTTAGTCATATGCAACTTTCAGACTCACCAAAAAGTTGCTACCTAATCAAATATTGACTTCAGTCACCTGAAAATCACTCTGTTATATAGAGTTGCAGCACTCTGGGAGTAATTCATCAGCAATAGTAACTTCAGCTTTTGTACAAAACACCATTGTCATTAGAAATAGATAGGAGAGTTAACCAAACACGATCAATCCTTCAGAAAAAAGAACAAACTAACAAATGATGTGAGAGAAGAGCAAGTCAGTTTGCAAATCTTTCTTAAAGGGTTTTGTAGAGCTAAACTTAATGAGTAAGTGAAAAGAACTTGTTGACTCCACTCCCTGCACCAGCGTGGGAAAAAGTATTGCGAGGTGAAAACTGAGCCAGTGATTTCATTTTGTCAAATGTTATTGCACATGTAAAGTAGTCTAACATATATAATATAATCAGACAAATGGGGGAAGAAGTCCCACTTGAGAACAGTATCCATTTACTGTAAAGTAAACCATATCCTTTTACACTCGTTAATGGCCTCTGGCTTTTTGGTGCAGATCTGCAGGCAAAATTCCAATAAAGAAGCACTCTATGAATCATAAATAGGTCATTAATAGGGGTAAAATGTAAATGTTACTCTTCATGCAGTTGAACAGGTTTGAGTTGAAAATGCTTTTGATAATCTTCTCATATTGCCACAGCAGCATCATCTGTGGATGTTCATAGCAATTGGACAGATACTTCTCACCCTCAAGACTGTTTTTATACCATAAAAGTAACCTTTTTCATCATAAGTGTTTTTTTTCGATTACTATGTTTGTGTAGAAGTCACAGAATTCACACTTATGTGACTCACCCACTTGGTGGCTGCAATACAGCACTGTTAATAACTCACAGTGAGAGCTAGCCAGGCTAAAGTACAGCCTCCACATGACAGGGCTATTTTTAATGTTACAAGTAACCTTCCTAAACTAAACAAAAAAAGAAGTCTGAGTCCATCCATAAAACTGAAAAACATTCAAGCTAGTTGGATTTCGGGCACTTTTTTGCACAGCTTAATCAAAAACATACTATAGATGGCTTGTAAATAAAATAGATACTTTCTGCTCTGCTTTGTAGCCAAACAAATATATATTTGCCATGACACTAATCATTTATTTGGATTTATATGTTTTTTATGTATTTAGATTGCAAAACTCATCTGCATTAAACAGCATAGAATTGTTTTGAATTAATTGCATTTGCATCAAATTTACCAGACTTTTTAACGACCGTTACAACTATCCTTGGTACAGTTAACGCCACATATGGGGTAAGTTGTGATGCACTCCTGTCACTTTTGGCTGAATCATTCATAAGCAGCGAATGTTGGCAACAGAGTTTCTGTTTACATTAGTAGCAGATATGTGTAGGTTACTTGTATGAAAAATATTCATCTTCCTCAAATACTTAAAGAATTATTTAGAAACAAACTAAACGTGTTATGCCCCACTCTCCCCTGCATAGTGTTACCAAGATGGGAAGATTGCGAAAAACACCCCAGAGCAGTTTCAGCTATGATAAATACTTCAAGAGGCAGCGACTCGTGCCACACATACATTTCTTCATTATCTCTCAAAGCAGATCAACTAACACTACATGTGCCTAAATGGTTTCATTCACTCCTATTCCTAGCCCCCAGCACTAGTTATTAATATTCACATTAATGAAAAGGCAGGAAAGTTCCAAGAATAGCTTAACAGCTAAAAATAGCCTTTTTCGGGACTGAGACATTACAGATAGATCTAGGAAAAGAGCTATGGTGAAGCCAGATTGTTTGCTCATGTGTTGGTATAAGATTTCACTGGTGAGTTGGCCAAGTGGAATGAGGGGGGATGAAAACAGATCGCAGGGCCATGGGAAAGGATGTGTAAACGGATATAGAGCGGTCAGCTCTTTGCTGACCTTAAGGGTCAGCATTTTCAATACAGTGCCCTTTACAACAGGGTGCATCTCTGTGCATGGCCATTTACCTGCAGTATCCTGACTTGTCTTAAGGGAGACAGACTGATGTCATTTCAGTAAAGTTGTGCAAGTTACATAACATCTGCATAAATTTCTACACTGTGGTGGAACTAATAATGTTCTGTCATTTCAAATGATTATGATTATCTACTGTAGATTCTAAAGCATATGCAGAATCAGATACATTAATCTGGGCATGTAAACTATAGGGAAGCAAAGTGAACAACAACATGCTGAGCACAGTCAATGCAAATTGTGATTAATTTTCACCATCAGCAGGTTTGGTGTTCGACGCTGGAGATGACAAGGCGGGTTTTCATCCTTCTCCTGAGAGACGCAGTCTTGACCTTTTGTTATAGATACAACGCCTGAGAGCCAGGCTGACACTGCGAAGTGATGTGCATGCGAAGCAACACAGCCCAGCAGTTTTTCCAGCATTTGTGTGGACTTGCGTGTGAGTTCTATGTGTCATTGACGGCGGGAGACATCTTAAACCAGCAGGTCCTCTCCCTAAATGATGTTTCTAGACATTCGAGTGTGTAATGAGGAATTAAACTTGAACTTTAAATTCCGTGCATTTAGCTGAGTTCCCCATTAAGTAGATGTACTGGTAAGTTAGGTTATCTGGGTGATTCCACGATTAGAGTGCCATTTAGCACCTGTAATTCTTAGAAATTAAACTTTATTTCTATCATTTTTCAACATTCACTCCAAGAAAACACGCATTTAACCATTCAAAAATTGTGTTAACCCATGTCAGAAATCTATTTTTTTTTGCAAGGGTTCTTTGTTAATAATGTATTAAATGAGTAACAAGGTAATAGGGTTGAGTTATTTAGCATAGTATTACCAAATACACACTTAACTAGCATCCATGCTAATGGCTTGAGGACATGAAGGACATTCTAACAATTTACTTAAAATTTACTTTTTAAATGAATACTTTTTTTGAGTAATTTACTTTTAGCTTATTTTTTGGATAACAGGGTTGAATAAAGAATATTGAATAACAATAAAACAAATGTTCTTCAGGAAATGTGGATGATGCAGCTTCCTGTTGAACATATGGTTTGTAGAATATTCCAGATATTTCAAATTCAGGGCACAGTTGGCTGAAAAACAAAAAAAGTTGACAATAAATAAAAACGGTTTACATAAAATAAACATACTAAAATTATTACAGTACATGCTACAGTATGTGTCACAAAATGTTACTTCCTTAACATCAAATATGGTTAACAAAGATCATTTGATCATCCAAAGCAAGGAATTCCTTTTTTTAGTTGTTCTTTGTTCTGTGGCTCTGTGATATGTGCATTTCAAAAACTGGCTATAAATGGTATAGGCATGCTAGAGGGAGCTTTCTTTTCTGCTTCTATTGTTTTGCTGTGTCCTGCTTATTAAGTGGAATGTCATGTTTTCAGGTGGTATTAAACTTGTAGTGGAGAAGTTCTTGGGTGTTGTTTCTCCTCCTGATACTTGACATGTACAGAGATCATAAATCGCTTGTGTGATGTCCTTTATAGAAACGGTACTGTGCTGATGCTGTAGGCCTATTTAATCTTTGTTACTTTTGGTCAAAATTTTCAGCCTTTTTGTCTTTCGGTGGCTGAAATTTTGGTGCATCTGTAGGTTTTATTAATGATTTAAGTTAGATAGGCTGTTGTGATGGACTCGTGACGTATGTTTAAAATGTGCTTTGCCTTTACCTCACATACATTTTTGTAAATGTAATATCAAGGGATCACAAATAGCACCCCAATCCCCACTACTCTGGGCAATTGAGACAAGACAGTAAAATTGTTTTAACCCAGTAACCCTAAGAGTAAACAGCATACACTACTCTATATTACAGCTGATTATGTATGCATAGTGACTGAGCTCTCTCAGCAACCTGCATACAATTATAAGTTCCTCTGTGAGTTTGCTGTGTGTAAACAAGCGTGAGTGTGCAAGTGCCGGAGTTATTCTAACCACAGAAGGCTTCACAGTGGGACAGCAAAAAGTGAGGAGGAGACACAGAGCATGAAAAATAGGGTAAACAGTGTGTGTGTGTGTGTGTGTGTGCAGATATATCACTAGCCCTATGACTTTCAGCTCCCTTACCTAATCAATCCACCCATTGACCATGCTTTAGCTCAATATCAACCCAACCAAAATACCAACAGTGCCACGTGCTTAGTGAAAACGTTTTCAGGGCTGTGTGTGTGTGTGTATGTGTGTGTGCGCATCCTGGTCCTCTGGCCATAGACACCTGAGCTCTACTGCTCCAAGGTCATTCACAGGATTCCTCTTCTTGTGCCAGTAGCAGTCGGCATGGTGCCTGGCTCAATCTATCTCCGTCTCTGTAGTGACTGTAGAAAAAAAAAAATCCCTATCCTCCTATCAGCTGCAGGACCTCCAGGAGGTGGGGCCAGATAAATGACCAATCGGCCAATCATTCAAGTGGAAACAATTAGTCATGTCTCCTCAGCTGCTCCACGCTGTGTAATTAGCCTCGTTAAGCCTGGTGGGTAGGCTCGCTCAAGGGGACACACGGACGCATCCATTACCGTGGTTACTCCCTCTGTCCTGTGGTCACATGTAGATGGGTTGTCCATCCCACGTGTCTTTATTTCTTGTTCGGGTGGATACATTGATCTCCAGTTAGGACATATTGGATCTTGTCAACCCCTACAGAATGTGATGAGGGACAGTTACGAGGGAAGGCCAAGCTAACAACGTCATTTTGCATGGGTAACAAATCACTGTACTTGAGTATTATAACGGTTCTAGGGTTCTAAAACTCGCCTTCCCCCACCAGGTTGCCCTGCAGGCCCATGAACTAGTGAATACAGTGAAGGTCAAAATGGTCAGTGTTTCTACCAGGGCTGAGAAGAAACAAAATACATGTAATGAGATTTACGTATTTACAATCCAGAAAAAGTAAGTGTAATCCATTCCAGTCAGCACTCAGATTACAGATGCTTTTGAAAAGTCAGATGATTGCTTGTAGGATTGCATTTATGTTTAACAGAAAAAAGTAGATAGATTTCCAAGCATTTCGATCCATTTCCACGCATGAATCTATAGGCTGAAACAAAAGAAATATTCAAGTGAATCAGGCACTGTGATGATAAAAATGATGTTAAGGGAAATAGATATAACTGAGGTCTAGTATTCAGTTACATTTTAATGAAATTTAATAGCAACCTTGGTTTAAGATTTTCCAATGTTTTTCCAAGGACAGTACTGTGAGAGTCAGAGACCACTTTTAATTTTTTAAAATTCCTTTCAAAACATATATAAACTACAAGTTAATCATTTCTCGATGTCAGAAAAGAAACAGAAACAATATATTTAACAGAAAAATGCACAGAAGCCTCAACATTTCAAAATTACTTCTCATGATCTAAGTAAGCTAAACACATACAGTGATGTTGAGGTCTGGGCTCTGGGGTGGACAGTCCATTGTTCTGAGAAAACCAGCAGCTTCCTTTTTATATTTATAAATTTTCTTCTTTTTGTCTAATTCCTTTTCCCAGTAATGGCTTCTTGACAGCTACACATCCCTTCATCTTTATTGTACTATGCCTTATTTTGTTAGTGTCTACTTCTTCCTTCTATCATGTTTTCTCAGTCCGTTTTCATTGTTGCCTTCTGTTCCTTTGGCCTCTCTGACTCCAATTTCCTCCAAATGTCCTCTACTTTTTACCTTCTTTCCCTTTGTGACTCGACACTGTGCTCTCTTCTTGCTTTCGCTATCTCTTTCTGTCAGCCTTGCGTGGTCTCTCACCATCTGTCTTATCTTCTTCTCCTTCTTTGTTTATCTCCCTCTTGGACAATTGGTCTTGCTGGTTACCTGTGCGTCATCGTCTCACTAAAGTTGGCCACCGCTCTGAGTTGTGTATTCGGTGTGGCCGATGAGGGTTTGACCTGACAGCCCTGTTCCCATACTGTCAACTCTTGAGACTTTCTCTCGCCAACTGCACCTGCCCCTCACGCTGGTCACAGCCAACTGTCACTTTACGGGGCATCCTGTGCCTGCAAAGAGCTTTCATGAGCCAAAAGTCCTTCAATGTCTCAGCCTGGCTGTGACACTGTTTGAGGATCCGTCTTGTGGAATTTCACCTGCTGAAAAAAGTGGACGCTTCGCTGACTTTGATAGATGTTGCAGATTCACTCCAGGTATCCTCAGTGCAATTGGTTGAGCAGTTATGACGTCTTTTTTGATTTTTATGTCATGTGAATTTCATAGTGTACTCACAGGCCAAACAAGCTTCTAATGAGAAATATATTCTTTTAAGTTACACTACTGCTACAAGCCTGATCCATTTAAACTACTGTTGTGTGTGGAAGCCTGTGTGCACTTGTGTTTTGCAAACATTGGCCCATATTCATGAAGCTTCTCTGAATAGTATTGCTGATCCAGGATCTGGTCCCATTAGTAATGCCATAGTAAATAAGAGTGGAATCTGATCATAGATCAGTAGTCCTACTGTGAGAAACTTCATAAACACAGGACACTGAATGTCTCTCAACATGACATAGGTAGGGTATACATAAACAAACCAGTGGAAAATCTTTCTCAGTCTATGTAGTCTGCTTTCTTTGAATTGGTTCACTTATCTAGCAACATGGAGCCTTTAGCTTGAGAATATCTTTCAGTGATGCGGAACAAACATGCACAGACAACAGCTGACATATTTACAATGTGCATATGGTATGATGCAAAATTAGCACGTTAATTATACTACCATAGAAACATGTATGTTTGGTTTCTGAGCCATAATAAGCAATAGTAATGTGGTCATACAGTTATGTAATTACACATGGCATAATGCTGTAAGACTTGCGTGAACTCTTTTCATGATGTGATAGCCTCTCATATTGTTTGACTGCATTTATTGAATGAGACAATAGTATTGCAGTACTGTGCAAAAGTCAACGCACACACTTTCATTCATTCAATGTCTAGTCAAAACGTCCAATAAGTACACATTATTCTTTTTCAGTGTCAAAATAAGCAGGACACATATATTTAACAGAAAATTACACAGAAGCCTCTAAGTATAATATCAAATTTATCAGTATTTAATTTGTCCATTCTTTCTTTTGTGCACCCTACGGCCACTTTCGCTTTTCCTTCCTTCCCATCTTAAAAACGAGTTACAGCTGTTTCCTACCAACAAAAGCTGTTCCCAGTGGTACTACTGGCATTATGTTCCACTTCAAAGAGCCACTAACATTCACACAAGCAAAGACCCCAACACACCTTAGGTACCTCGCACATTTCTTTCTCATGTGTGTATAAAATGACGATGATTTGGAAAAAATATTATTTGTGCGCCACACAGCACAGAAAAAAACAGATCTGTGTTGCTTTAAGACAAAAACATTTGTACAATCTGCTAATGTGAACATAGACCTTAATTTGGAATCAGAATATCTTGGATCTTGAGAAGCAGAAAGTACAATCAAATTCAGACTGAACTTGTGCAGAAAAGTGTCCCTGCATATTTCTTTGAAAAACTGAAAGCAAGTCTCCCTAAAAGAATGGAAACTGTATAAAAGTAAAGTGTAGATACGCCCAATACAGAAAATTTCATATTATATTTAGTTATTTATTAGTTATTTATCATATTGTACTTTGCACTCAAAAGCTGCCACATTTTCTTAATTAATGTATTCCCACCACTTCCTGTTCACTGTGCTCTGATGCATTAAGTCCATACAAAATAGTAAATACTACAACAAATAATAAATAATAATGCATGTCCTGTATATTATCAGTAGTGTTCTTGAATTTTAAATGATACAACCTATGATGAATAAAGTGCGTGTAGTGTATATTCCACCTCCTGCAGAGTAAGCATCTGTTGATTCGTCATCTGTTGAGTCCCAAATGTGCCTCTCAAATGAATGCAAATAAGAGGACTCTGTTCAGGGCTGTTTGGGGTTGGCATTGACCCCATGACTTCTGTGATTTATTTTAGCAATTTTTAGTCTAGCTTTCATAGCTTTCAGCTTTATGATATTATTTAAAGAGGGTCATCTGTTGTGTGTACTCTACGGTTTAAAGCACAACATTTATTGAATGAAACTAGCTGTTGGTCTAGAATGTCCTTTACAGCCTCTGTGGCATACAGAGAGTAGAATATTAGATTTAAGCATAAATTTAATTCTCTCTCTCCTCTGTTCGTCTCTCCCTCTCTCTTGCTCTCTCTCTCTCTCTCTCTCTCTCTCTCTCTCTCTCTCACTCTCTCTCTCAGTTCGTTGGCCATGTCTAAGGTGGCTGTGAAGAAGCTGCACTGGCGCTCCAAAGTGCAGGAGACATTTGTGCCCCTAGTGGGCAGCTCTGGAGAACTGGGTGTGGCCATAGGGGGCGGGGCCGATTATGGCGAGTTCCCATTCGTCACCTCTGCCCCAGGAGGTGGGATCACAGTCGGCGATGTAATCTTGGAGATTGGCGGGACCCCTGTTTTGGGGATGACTTTAGGTGACGTTCGTGGAGTGCTCAACTCCTGCCCCCATCCCATTCGCATCAAGACCGTCTCACCAGGTAATGAAGAAAAGTATTACACAGAGCAGCGTTAAGTTAACCTATGTTCTGCCCACAAATGCATTTTTCATAGAAACTAGAGTTTCCTGGTTAAAATGCTACACTATTGAGCTGGACTATGTTGTCATAACTATTGGAAACTAGGCAGGTTGGGATCAACAATGTTACTTTAATTGCACACCAATTTTTTTTTCAGTCTATACAAAAAGATGGATAAAAATCAGTATTTTCTAAAATTAATAATGCATTCTAAATTCAGACTAGGGCTGTCAAGCAATTAAAATAAAAGATTGCAATTAGTTGCATTATTCAAATTTGACTCTAAAAAGAGGTATTACAATTTAAGAAGCAGTACATTATGTTATAGCGATATGAGTAATCAAAATATGCTTCATCAGAATGTATTCATTTGTTTCAGAAATACAGTGACATTGTTATCATCTTGTAAAAGCAGGGTTTGCTTGAACATGAAAATCACGAGACCATAGAGTAAACACAGTTTCCAGTTTTCATCAACAACATCCAATGATATCATAAATATCATATACAGTATGCAGTCAGTGGTTCCAGCTTTTGTAGCCCTCTCTTGTTCATACAGCTTGTTGAATTATCCATAGGTGTCCCATGAGAACTGTCTAACTTAGTCTGGGAAAGATATCACTTTAGTCATTTAAAAACCATACTTGAATGAGAGGGCTACAATTGAAGGTTCTATCATAGCAAATACATTTCAAAAGCACCTGGGCTTCAGCCTAATCTGCTATGGATGGTCTGAAGGAAAATGCAGCGTTAAACAAATTAGTGGCATTAAGAAATTATTGTATCAACACGTTATTAACACATTTACTTTGACAGCCTTAGTTTAGACAAAAACTGAGGTATGTGGATGACATTTTCACCAATTTTCTGTAAAGCTCGCCTTGCAGCAATTGCAACGGAGGAACACATTTGTGGCAGGAATTTGGGTAGCTCAGTTATACTTGGGGTTTAATATCTAATGTCTCTCAAGAGGTCAGTAGAATTTTTTGAGTGCTTTAACATTTAATACAGCCACAGCTTCTCAAAAGTGACACTCAAACACAAGGATAGCATAGACAAGATGTAGTTCTGTAGGCCTAATTTATTTTGACAAGGTCATTGAGAGTTTGCTAAACATGATCAAGTGGATTTGATTTTGTCTGTACCCGCAGGCCATGCTTCGGCCACTGCTGTAATGGATGTGTTTGCATGGAACAATATGTCACACCTGACCATGACTCCCCCTGCCTTCTCAGCTCAGATTGATGACCAACAGTTCCTCAGTAGTCCCCTTAATCGCTCTCTATCTCTCCCTCTCCTTCTGAATAAATATGTGGCCATCTCTCACCTCTCTAACCCTTGATCCGAAGGTCACTGTTACCATAACTACAATACTGATACTGTAACTTGTTGTGCTTCATCAAATAGCTTATATATTCTTTAAGATTAAGCCAGTCTATGCATGCATCCTTTTGTGTGTGAGGCCATGCATTGTATCGCTTTTGTACATCAACCCAATGTTCCGGACAAAATAGCCTTTTCTAAATCTGGTATATCTATTTTAGTGCAGATCAATACGTATTGTCTCTGCTGAAATTCATCTAAAAGGTTTGTTTTTTGGTCATAGCTACAGAATCATTTAAGTTCATGCTGTGTTTCATTTTAACTTTTGTGCTTTATTGTATGGAAAGATTTTGATAAGCCAGTAATAGTTAATTAAGCTGAATTAAGGACATTTAAACAAATGGCCAAAAGGCAAACGGTACAACAGAATGATGGACCAGAATAGTATTCATTAAGGTACCAGTGTTTTGTGTGTATCTTTGTGTCTCAGTATGTCGGGCTGATGTCAGAACTAATGTTCTATTATAGCTATGAAATATGTTTTATTAGCTGGGCTGATGTTTTGTTGGTGAGGGGTGGGGTCAGTGCATCCCGGTGGCTGTCTGTCATTGTGACGGGCGGGAGAGGCACATGGGTGATCTTTAACGGCCAAGTGGCTTGTCATCAGAGCCCATAAAGCACTCCAGACCAAATGAATAGCTCAGCCAAGCTGAGTGGAGTGTTGGGCTGCCGGCAGGCATCTCTGAACTGTAACCTAAGATGCTGTGGGAGTGTGCACGTGTGTGTGTTTGTTTCTGCACATGTTCATAATGAATCTTAAAGGGCCCATATACTGCATTTTTCTTGTATTTCAGTTTTTTCCCTTAAGAAGTTTTAAATATCAAAAATGGTCAGAATTAATTTTTACTTGACCACTTTTTAAGCTCTCTTCATCCCTGAAAATAAAACAGGCTGTTTTTGTTACTGTGCCTTTAAGACTGAAATATGATAACTGAGCTCTGCTCTGATTGGCTGACCTGTATTGTGACCATAGACAGTATACATAAACTGGATCCAGTCATCCCTGCAGTTTTTGATGGGGACCAGGTGAGGTCAGTCGTGTCGCTTCCTTTAATCTGCTTCTCGTGCAGTGGACGGCGGGAACGTGTAAAACTGTGCAGGCACCCTAATAACGCAAATCTCCAGCATGCAGTGCGTCTACTGTTTATAGAAGCATTTTTACAGTTGTTTGTACCGTAGAGTTGTCTGTACCTGAGAAAAACAGAGCAGGAGAAGTACAGCACAATAAACACCAATGGGCCCAACTAGACATGTATTACATTACTGATTATTATAGAATTAACAAATACATAAATAAATGAATAAAAATAATTGTAAAAAGTTATTGTGGTAATAATAATAATAGTAATTATTATATAGTGAAACTGCTCTGTACTTTGTATTATTAACGAATTTCTACTTCTAATGTTGAAATGTCTCTTTGAGTTGTACATTTATCACAAAACTTTCTGTACTGTCATGGAAAAATGTTTATTTTGAAGCTATAAAGTGACTGACAGGCCTGTGGATAAAATGTCGGAGAGTCCAGTCTCTCTAGAAGAGGACAGGGTCATAAGGTAATCTAAAAGACTGAAGACAGCCCAAAATGAATAGAAGAAAAAAAAAATTACGGTCTCCATGGTGTCTGAAGTGAAGTAAATGACGCTTTTGGTTGCTTTGTCCTGCGTTGCTTTCAAAATCCTTTCATTTACTTACATAATTACCAAATACATGATCTATCTAACAATTTACAAATGCTACACAGTGCTGCAAACTAGGAGAGTGCTGCTGGTTAGCATTAGCTGTTAGCATAGCTAGCATGATAACAGCTCTGCTCACCACAGAAGATGTTAAATTCTGTCTACCTAAAGCACAGACAAAAGTTAAGATTATTAAAAATAATGTTTAAAATCTGAGGGAGTAAAGTCAAGCAACCACCGAGGGAACAGAAACATGAGATTAAAACTGTTTTGTGGTGTATGGACCTACAGGTGTATCAGGTAGCTTAAACAGATTTAAAACAGTCCACCCATCACAGTACAGGCTTGATTTTACTAACTGGTGCGCTGCTGGCACAAGTTTAGATGATAAAAACTGACAGAGCAGAAGTCGAGTGAGTGATAGAATGCCGAAATTTTCGTATTTAGTGTGTCCACTTTTTACCTTTATTACAGTTTCCATTTTTTTTGGGAGACTTAATTTCAGTTGATCTTGTAAAAATGTAACACTGTCGTGTGTTGTTCTGAGGGAAACTGGAGTTTTCCACTTTGCTGTTTTGTTAATTTGCTGCTCGTTGGTTGATCCATAGTTCTCCCGCGATCATCGTCCTGCATACTCTTCTAAATTAGTGATACTGATGGCATCAGCAATGAGTTTTTCTTGTAAATGATACTTAAGACTCTGGTACTCCAGTGATAAACAAATTCACGTTATGGCAGTAGCTGAAAATAACTCAGAGGGAGAGCCATTAATGGAAGTCGCCATTCAAAAGCTGCATTTGAACTAGAGTGCTTCGGTCACAAAGTCAGTCACAGCAACTTACAGCAAGTGAGCAGCTTTGCTTCAGGGTGGATTAACAGAAGGCTTGAAGGGTCAGACTAGGGGAACGCTTAAAATTGTTAAGAAATGAGTGGTGTCAATCATTTATCGCATTGACATCAGCTAGAATCCCTAGCCTAGTTAGTGATACAGCCGCGCCATCTCTGCTTTCTTAGTCATGTCCTTGGCAGTGCGTTCTTGGCAACGTGCTTATGTGTGCTCATACAGGCACTCATATTTCGGAGTAGGAAAGGATAACATGCTCCAAATATGAGCAAAACCGTGACATTTCAGTATTCAAATACTGGCACCTCAAACAGTTAATGGAGTATCTGAGTACCCCTGCATGTCTCTTTTTATTGACACATGACGCCATACTGAAAAAGTAGTTTTATTGGTCTTTTTTTCTGTGCTTCTTTTCTAACTTGTTTACGTGAATTCAGCTTGCACTGTGTCTGAATTAATTCCTGCTTCCCGTTGGTTGATTATAAAACACCTTTAAGATGTGCAAAGGTTAATCAATACTGCCTCCAGAGTGCTAATGTGTGTGGGTATATGTGTGTGTGTGTGTGTGTGTGTGTGTGTGTGTGTGTGTGTCTATGTGTCTGCATCTTTGTGTTTTTGCAAGCTTTCAAGTTTGCAGGTTTAGAGGTTGGTAAGGACACTGTTGCATGTGTGAGTGTGAATGTTAATTTCTGGGACACATTTTCATTTTGTTTGTTTATGGAATCAAAACAACTCTCTCTTTCTCTCTCTCTGTCAGGCTCAACGCTGTGTAAGGATCTGAGGTTGTACCTGAGTAAATGTTTTACGCCTGGATCCATGGACAGTCAACTTCAGCAGGTCATACGAGAAAATCTCTACCTGCGTGCTGTTCCCTGTGAGTCTCTCATACACATACACACATGAACATACACATACTTACATAGAGGAGAGTAAGGCACGATCTAATACAACCTAATTTGTTTTTTGCTAAATAATTTCAAAAGTATTTGAGCAAGATTTGTACATTTTATTTAAGTAGTCTATGCATCTCTGCGACAAATGTAGATTTGGGTTTCCAGCACCTACACTGTAAAACATAATGATAGCACTAACTTAATTATTTTGCTTTACTTTACCGATTTGTTTAAATTACTAATACAAATCTAGTAACATATATTGTTTCTTGTATAATCCTTATATAATGTTACTTGGGTAAGTCCTACAGGCTGAAAAGTCAGCTTCCCAGCATTTTTAGCAGGGTTTGTTGGGTTCTGTTAAATAAATTTTTCTCATTTTTAATTTATAAATATAATTCTCTTTGCAAATTATGCACTTTTTATTTTTAATAAAAAATAAATGTTAAATGTGAAGTTTGGACGCCTTTTACATGTTTTTTTTTAATCTCACCATGATGATGTGTTTCAAGCCTGTCATGATGAATGATAACATAATGGCAAATATGCATTAAATTATTAGAATTCTCATAAATGGGTGAATCTGTTCTTATCTAAGCCATTTATTCATTACTGCACAAAACAGTCCATTGAATATAATGGAGCTGTTTTAATTGATGCCAGCACCATGTATATATATTGGGCTGTTTGAGTTAACTTCACTTGCTGCAGAAGTGTGAATCACTGAAAATTAGAAAGTAACTCATTTATAAACTCATATATAAAGTTATATAAGCTTGAACCTGTTAAGTAAAATGATTTTTAAAGGAAAGTCAACTATTTTAAGTTTACACTGTACCATTTATAATCAGTTCAGTGAAAAGCGTCAGAATGCAAACATTACATCTTACTTAACAAACTAACAGTTGGAGGGGCTGATTGTAAGAATCTATTAAAACAAGTCTAGTAAATTGATGCAAACACAATTAAGTCAGTACAATTTTGTGTTCTTTGAACCAGATGAGATTTCCAACAAAAATACATAAAAATATATTCATCAAAATAAATATGATTACTGAAAAGAGGCTGTGTCAAATGTGGCTAATTGATTTTAAGTAGAAGAGCCAATATAAGTAGTATGCAATGCATATGTATATCTGTAGTATGTTTTTAATGAACCAGCACATAAAAACTTCCAAAACATCAACTGTTTTGAATTGATGTGGAGGGATATAGACTTCTCTCATTGTTTAGTTTAGAAGGCTTAGTTGTAACACTGTGTTAAAACTAACCCTGCCATGTGGAGGCTGTACATTAGACTGGCTAGCTCTCACTGTGAATTGTTTATAAACTTCAAAATGGTGCTGTGTTACAGCCACCAAGAGGGTGATAAAATAATATAGATGTGAATAATTCTGTGACTGATACAGACAACTCAGTTATCAAAAACACTTACGATGAAAAAAGTTCAATCTTGAGACATATCTATCCGATTGCTGTAAAAATTTGCTGATGAAGTTCTTATGGGAATACATGCACATGACTAAAAGCACAGTGAACTTGAATCTGTTTCACTACATAAAATATCCATGTTACATTTTATGCTGCCTTAGTTTGTGCCCTGCTCTCCACGTTATAACCTGACACCTGAATACATTCAGCAGCACATTTCAAATAGTGCTTAGCCATGTAACAACTCTGCAAGTACCAAACATGATCTTGTCTGCATTTTTAGGCGAGATGTGCTTGTGGTTAATGTCTGAGGTACATCTCACAAAAGGTTGTGTTAAAAGTTTCACATGTCTACAATTTGTGTGAAACAGTGTATAACATATTTACATAATTTCTTGCGTGATCTTTACTAGGCATGGTTCCCTAGCTTATATCTGACACACAGACTCTTCAGACTGGAAGAGTACGTGGCTGTCGCCAAGAAGCTAGTTTTAATTGGTGTGAGATCCGTTCTTCAGAAAGCTGCCACTGACACCTTTGCAGAAAGAGTGTGCAAAAAGACAGAGGGGAAGAGGAAGAGGAGAGAGAACAAGGAAAGAGGGCATTTTCAGCGAGGAGTTGGGTTGCCAGATTTCAGCCATGGCAAAACTGTGCAGGCCGTGGTAGGGTGTGGGGTGAAAAGGTGGGACAGGAATGGAGGATGGATGGGTTAGAGAGTTGGAGGAGGTGTTCAGCAAGCATCCAATTTGTCTTTATCGCATCAATATGCAGATGCATTCTGTCATTTCTAATGTTTTTTGTGTTTTAAATGGCCCATATAAGGAAAAACTGAATGTTCCTCATTTTGTAATGAAAGCATGTGATTCACTATGTACATACTGTTAATCTTACAAAAAATACCATTTATTCCTCTGCGCATACAGTCCAAACATGGAAACTAAACTGCTAAAACAGTGCATTTTGAATTCATATCTTTTATGATATCCTAAAAACCAACATATTTACACGTCTGCCTATGGGCTGATTTTTTTATTTTTTAATGGGGCACAGTACAGGGCAGCCAATAACAACAGGGTTTATATACATATATCAGTTATAAAGGCCCTTTGTCAAAAACAGTCATTGTGAAAAACAGTCAGTGAAAATTGCCAAATACCTGTAAATCTAAATGAATTTGGTATAAATCATTGAAATAGCTTGCAAATTCTCAATACTGATCAAGATTTATGTTTGCCTATTGAAATTATTTTGAAACCAACTAAACTGACTAAGATTTGTGTCTGTTATTTAGGTAGATCTGGATGGTATTTAGGTGCTATCTAGCAGAGTTCCAGTCTGACTCATTTCTCTCCTTATCCGATATAACATTACAACACATCTGTCTCTAAAAAGGTTGCCACCTATCCATGGGGTTCTTTTGGATTAGGTTGCCTGTTTTGGAACACAAAATGTCCAGAAATCCAAGCATTTTCATATGTTAGTATTTCTTAGGAAGTTTAAACTACTTCCAGTCAAACCATTTGTCCACGTAGAGACAATCGTTTGGGAAAGGTGCCCTGATGGTAATACACTAAATGGCGAAAGTATATGGACACTAGACCACCTATATGAGCTTGTTGGAAATCCCTTTCCAAAACCATGGGCATTATTTTGGAGTTGCGGACTATTATGGACTCCATTATTATGGAGTAGACCATTATCACTCCTCTAAACTTTACTGTTATCACTATGCATTCTGGTAGGTGGTGTTCTCCTGGCGTCAGCCAAACCCAAATCATCCAATGATACAGGGTCCAGGGATTTCACAGGGCTGAGGTGGCACACCTAAACTCTTGGCCTCAGAAATTGAATAAAAGAACTATGTAAATGAAAGATCATACCTGAATTTATAGTTAATTATAAAATGATTACAGTTGTTAAGGATTTCAATTACTTTACTCAAGTACTTGTTCGAAAACGCTAACGAGTATTGGAAACTTGTTAAATGCTCTTCGGGCCAGTCTTAATTTAGAATGAGATTCGACTGGACATTCTAACGACAGCACCAACCAGACACCAGACAATGACACTCAAAACTGAGAGTACCAGCGGAGTGATGTATGAATGAACTGTAATCAATGCTGTCGAGATGTCTTTTTTTTTGGTTCCACTTTCTTTTTGTTTCTTTTCACCCTCTATCTCCTCCTCTAACCCTTCTTTGTCTCTCACACTTTCACATCCGCCCTTTTCCTCACCATGCTGCTGCCTTTTCTCTGCTCTCACTCTCTCCCTCAGTGCTGTGTTTAACCCTAATTATCTTTTAGGTAATTTATTTGACATTTAAATCATCACATTAAGATGAGAGACAGATTTGGATTAGCCGCTATCGGAATCATAATCCGTAATTACGCAGATGGAGTTCTGCCAGTTAATAAAGAAATGGAAACATAGCTCTGTGAAAATGCTGGAAAATCAGAGATCTTCTCTCTTGCACGCTCTCTCTTCCCCTCTCTCACCCTCCCTCTTTCTTTCATGCTTCCCCTCTTTTATCTTTGTTCGTTCTGTGCTATCAAAATAGTGCTTGAAATTCTGAGAACAGAACATTAAATGGTGAGAGCGCTACATTAATCTGAACACATAATGACAGTCACTGAGTACTCGTTAAGACTCTGCTTGGGAGCACATATTTAGCTAAATCCAGTCAGTATTGCCCTTTACTCTAAGTATTTAAGTACACCTGGCCTCATTTGTCAAATGTAAGCATAGATTTTTGCACAAAAAAGCATATACAGCTACCTGGTGGGATTTATCAAAGTCATGTAAAGCAGTGATGAGAGAATAAAAAGGCCTCGTCTGGTGTGAGATCTCATCTGAGCGTAAAGTGCCTAAGGCACGTTCATAGTGATGAACTACCATATGCATCAATTTACTGCCATTTTTAGTGAAAACTTCTCACATTGAAATGCACAAACTAGAACAGCCCCGTATGAGAAACAGAAGGGCAAACCTTTAGATGAGGGAAAAAGCGCAAACCTGATTTTATAAGTGGCTTGTATGGGCCATTTTTGCACAGTCATTCCATAAGCTTATTAATATTAATTGCGTTGAAGCAGTGGACATGATTGAGTCAAATATTTGGTGTGACCAAATGCACTTAAATGCAAATATGCTGCAGATGTACTGTGTGTTATGAATATAGCAGGGATGCTAAGAAAGGCCAAGCTAAGAATCGACAGATTTTTTTTCTAAGTACAGGACTGGTTTTCGAACAATGTATTATTTTTATTTTGGCTGATCTGTGTTGTAGTTTTGTAATGTAAACAAAATGAGACAGGTAAGTACACTTGTGCTATATTTGAATGCTTCAGCTACACCTGTACCATGTTGTTGCATAATTATGCATGACTTATGCTAAATAGCTAGTAGCCTCTTAATTTCAATGTAATCAAATGTTATTTGATTCATGTTATTTAAAAATGCTCAGTTCAAAGATAAATATTAATTCAATGGCGTAGGAAATTGTAAAGCAGAGATTTGCTTAAAAACCTTAATAAAATATGTCCCTCACCACTGTAGCTTGGTGAGTAGTTTACTTTATTGTAGAATTACGAGGCTGTGTCTCTTTGCAAGTTGTTCTGTTCAGGGCACTCGCTAACATTGCTAATGTTGACATTGGTTGAATGGGAAGAATTTAACCTGGTTGACTTTTTCTTTCTTTTTTTTGGTTAAAAGAAGCTGTTTCCTCTGTTTTCCTGCGCTGCTCTTTACTGGCACATTCAATCAGCCTCACAACCTGGTCAGGACTTTCAGTCATTTTTAAAGACACTTTACCACTGACTTCCATGCATATTTATTAGCTTATTATTTACATATTCGAGGGCAGTTGCACACCTTTTCCTTACATATTTATTTATTTACTGTGCTATGTGGAATTTATTATGAAAGTATCCCACTGTCATTTGCAACTTTCCATAGGAAAAGAATGTACACAGAATTTAGAGCTGTTACAAAGGTTAACACTTATGTTATGACATTTATAATGACAACATTCAACGTATGTGTGAAGATGCTCACTATCGATTATATTTTATAACTGAACAAAATAACAAAATAAGTAACTAAAATCTTTATTGGAACAAAATAAGTATGTAACATGTAATGAGTGTGTATAGAATGTGATAGAATGTCCCTCTTTGGTGGTGTGTCGTCTGACCTCCCTAAACTTTAAAGGAGGTTCTTTACACTTGCAAATCTCATTTGTAAAAATATACAAAAATCTAAAGAAGCATCAGTTGAAAGGCTCTTTAGGGAACCAAAATAGGTTCTACTGTGGCATTACTCCAAAGATTCCTTTGTGGCATCTTTTTAGAGTTTATTACACACTTCTGTAAATTAAGAATAATTCAGCCAGCTTGGACTGTAGTGCATGTAGTTACTGAATAATAAGTCAGTAGATCCAATAAGCCTGGACATGAACTAACAAGGTGAAACAGATGAAACTCATTTCATTTTGAATTCATTCTAAAATGACTTAAATAAAAAAATAAAAACACTATGCATAAAACTACACGTGTCCATCAGGCTCTTTTTTTTACGATCAGAGAGCGCAGTAGGGGATTTAAAATATGCATTATAATCATGCAAACTGATTACCAACTAATTGCCAGTGCATTAAGGTAAATTTGAATCAGTGAAAGCGCTTGTCTGATTGTAAGCAGGTTTGATAACTAATGAACCTTGTGATGTGCACAGTCACTGATTTCATTCTCACCCTGCTCTGTTGCTACCCACACAGTTCATTCTGCGGACATGCAGACATGTAGTCCACTCTGCCCTGGCCAAGTCTGGTGTGTTTGTGTGTGTGTGTGTGTTATAGAGACGCGACTCCGGTAATCTCTGGTTTATACTGTGAAGTAGGTCATGTTGAGCTCGATGCTGCCCACCGCCTGCCAAGCCCTCACCCTATTTGCTACGAACTCACCCCCACACATGCATGCACACACAAACGCACACATAAACGCTGTTGGCGGTGTGTCTTGAGCTTTGGCAGTGGAGAAATGTTACCATGTCTTAGAATTTGACAACATACGCGACAAGTGTCTGCTAAAGTGTAAATATACACATACAAACGATGCATTCATGCATCTCAGACACGCTGATCACCGCCACAGACATGCGCACATGTGCTGAAGACGCAGATTGCACTGTCCTCATTTTCTCTCCTCTGGGGGTCGTTGCCTTCAGTCTGAGTCGTGATGAAGTCGTGGAGGTCGTAAGGAGGAGGGGCGAATGCCTCCTTCGCCACAGCTGCCTGCTTCAGCGCATGCAGGGCATCGCTTAACGTTGCTAAATTTAGTTAAAAAAAAAACAAAACACTTGTTTGGCCTAACAGATTTGTTTACAGATGTTTCCCACAGCTGTATTTTATTGTTGCGGAAGGATGGGACTAACCCAACCAATCTGAGTCCGTTATATAAATGATGTAATGAATTGTGGGCCCACAAACAGGCTGAGGGTTTAAGAGGTTACCAGTAACGCACTGATCTGATTTCTGATCTAGATCAGTATCAACACTTATGTTGATTATGCAGATTGATACACGTTTGGTACATTTTCTTAATCATAGTTGTCAAAATATTGTAACCATTCAACCAAGTTTATAAATCTTACAGAACAGTGTGATTAAATAATTTTACAATCCTAACAAGAATGTTGGTATATGACCATTAAAAATATGGATTAATAAATATTTAGTGCAAAGACAAATGAAGAGTTTCATTCAGTGTTTCAGCTATTATTCTTTTCAATCCTCTTGTTGTGGATAGAATGGATGTGGACCATTCTACCAAATTAGTTTCAAACTTCGGTTCCCAACCCCAAAAAACCCTATTTTAAAAAATATACTCAGACATTTTATATTTACAAGGATTATGTAAATGTTATGATCTATTTAAACCCAAGACATTAATAGAAATAGTAATAAACTAAATATATACAAGATTATTATTTATAGGGTGCTTTCTATTGAGAGGTAGCTGTCACAAACTCTAACCCCTTGAGAAACTTGTGAAAATAGTACTGACTAAAATAGTCATTTTTTTGTTTTGTTACAATATTTTTTTAAAGATCTTTTTAAATTTATTTTAAATTAAAGTTGAAAGAGTTAGATTGATCATGAGTGTAATTTTTAAATAAAAAACTTTATTCAAAAAATGTCCCATGTTTTTATGTCACTAGGAAACATAAACATTTTTTAGTCCATAGGCAGAGCCTTATTTTTGCTGCAAATGAGACTGCATCCCTCTCCCTCATGGCCGCGTATTGTTCAGATAGATCACATTAGTTTGAAGTGAATGTGTCCCAAAGTCTGGAAATCAAATGCTGTGTACTTGTATATAGCTGAAATGTCAATAAAGCCTCTTGAATTTGAACCTCTTGAAAATTGGTGTGTAACAGTATTGATTGTCACACTTTCTTCAATTAAGTAATTAAGATTTTTGTGTTTTAATAAAATTATTATGATTTTACTTGTGTACACTTGGCCCTGCGATAGACAGGCAACCTGTCCAGGGTGTATCCTGCCTTCCGCCTAATGACTGCTGGGATAGGCTCCAGCTCCCCCAGAAGGGAGGAGCTCTATCCCAGAAGGATAAGTGGCTTAGAAATTGTGTGTGTGTGTGTGTGTACTATTCAAAGCTGTGTCTGCTAGCCATGTACTGGCTAGCATTTTTGAATTATACTAAAAATAAGCTAAAATTGTCACTACCAAAACAGTCACTACTGAAACATTTGATAAAGTTTCAGAAGTTTTATAATTGTTTTGGTTGTAACAGAATGAAATGTTCACTTAATTATTTTAATAAAATTAACATAATTAAGGCACAGGGTCATCCAAAGCAAAGTGATTTTAGTATAAAGCTCAGTCAGGTAAAAGTCTGAAATATGTTTTCAACTCTGACTACCAGTTTGGTAGAATGATCCATGTGCAAAAGTGTAGAATGAACTTCAAATATTATTTTTTTTACTACTAGGGAAGGGCATTTCAGTCAAATTTGATAAAAAAAGCACCACCTAGCATCTTACCATTGCTACATTAAGCCCAGATTACTAATCCAGGGTAAGTGACGTAGATATAAATGTACAATGAGAAAGGCTGAATGGCATATCGTTTCTTGTCTAGTGTCCAGTAGTTTTAGATGGCTGCAGTATTTTTTCCATGCTTCCTTCTTTGGATTAAACAGGAAAGAACCTCTGACCAAAATGTAAACTGCAGGCTCTAAACTGACACAACACAATAAATGCCAAAACAAGTAAACTTAAAGGAAGCAGTGGTGTAACATATTTCTCTTGTGTGCAACCATGTGACATAATAAAATTATGAAATATTTTTTTTCTGTGTAATTCCTACTAACCGGAGCATTAATTTTTCATTTTCATTCATTTTTTCTCCTTTGTGTCTAAGATGTAGTGTTTAATTTCCTGTATGTTATGTTAGAATGAAAAACATGTGCCTTAAACAGAGCATCGATATTAGGTCAGTTCTGGTGTTGGAAAGTTGGATTGGTGCAATCTTAATTAATACATATGTCGTTACATTAAAAAACACCATACCAGTGAAGGTTTTTCTGTGAAAGCATACAGGTATCAGTATGGCATAACTGCCATTTAAATTTTCAACAGTTGGCTGTGTAGATAAGAGCGCATTGCTGTGTAGTCCACGTGCATCGCCCTTTAAATGAGGCATTGCTGCTGAGTGGATTTTTTTCAGGCTGAGCCGAAGGCACTGTGTATGTTTCCACTAAGCCAGGCAGACAGGGCGAGCTGCCACATCCTCGGGCTGGCATCTCTAATCTGACTCGACTTGGCTGGGGAAAATCAGAACAAACAGTTTGGACAGCATCACATATGCACAGTGTAGCAAGCTTACAGTCCGGTTCGGTGGCCAAATTAAAAATGTGCAGAGCAAGTTCGCAGTAACAGACGCAGGGATTGGCAGCGACAGAACATGCTGCCCAATCAATGAATGCATCGCTGCTGTTACAACTGTAGTTTTCCTGCTCTGCTGTTGAAGTAAGTCAATCGGAACAAATACCACAGTTTTCAGGTGATGCATGTGGGTTGTGAAATGATGTGAAGTGAGAATTTTATAGCTCTATACAGGCTCAGTTAAATACAGCTGAGAAGTTGTTCACTTTAAGGTCGTATCCGTGGAGACAGGGTCATCTGGCAAATCAGTAGAAACCCTTGGGATATTAATGTCCATCTTTATAATCCTATTATGCACATGTTTGAAGTCTGTGTGTGTGTATGTGTGTGTGTGTGTGAGTGATTCTCTGGCCATTATGTCCAGTCAGGCTGTTTTAGAGTAAATGAGCAGTTAAAGTGTCATATTGCACAGCACACTATGTTGTATGTGCTTCATGTTAAATAACTGCAGAAGACTATATAACAGAACCTGCTCACAGTAAACAATCTGAATAATTCTTGCTGTAGATGTTACATATACAGTGCTGTACAAGTGACCACTCTTAGGGACAAGTTATTTGTTTCCCAGTATACATTTCTGAGATTACATATGAGGTAATCCACTGGCACAAAGAAGAAGACAGTCAAAGGGAAAATAGGTGAAAAACAAGAGTTTCCAAAACTGGCCACCCAAATTGTCGGCGTATAAACTGTAGTTAAAGCTTACATCTTTAAGAGATAGAAGAAAATCAAGCTGCTTCAGATCTGAAAAAATCCACAGGTGTCCATTCTTCCACTGTGAGAAGACAACTCAGTGGGTCTGAAAGGATGTGTAGCTGTCAAGAAGCCCTTATTTAGAAAAGGAAATAGTGAAAAAAAATTTGCAAATCAAACAAAGAAGCTGCTGGTGTTCTCAGAACAATGGACTGACCACCCCAGAGTCCAGACCTCAACATCAGTGTATTTGGGATTACTTGGATTGTGAGAAGCAAAAATGCAAGCAACTTCCAAGACTGAACCTTGGATTTGGGGAAAATATCCTTGCTGATTTCTTTGAAAAACTGAAAGCAAGTCTTCTAAAAAGAACAGAAGCTGTAATAAAGGAGAAGGGTGGAAACACTAAGTATTTGAAAATTATTTAGTTGTTGAGGATTCTGTGTTTTTTGTTACATTTATATCTTGTATAACTTGTACTGTTTGGACTGGAAATTACATAAATGAAAGGTGGTCTCTGACTTTTGCACAGTACTGTATCATCCTCAAACAGAACACTTTGGTGGCGTCTCTCATGAATGTATGTCCATATTAAAATGTGTAAAGCTTGTGAGTAAGCAAGAGGTCAGCAGAAATCCCCAGGAGCAGAATCAGCTATTTTTACACCATTTATTATGACATTCAGTGCAATTCTGTGACTAGAGGTTATTTTATGCTTTTAATTCATCTCTCTCTCTCTCCCTCTCTCTCTCTCTCTCTCTATTTTTATCTGTTCATCTCTCCTATAGTTCTTTGTTTTGACCCTAATTTATTCAAATTTGAATTCAAATACTTTACTATACAAGAGAAGTGGATGCACTTATGTAATTATTGTTCATTCTTTAAACCAAAGCAATGGAATAGTGTGAAGAGAGAGAGAGAGAGAGAGAAAGAGAGAATGAGTGAGAGAGTGAGGAGAGAGAGAATGAGCGAGAGAGTGTGGACAGTAGGAATGAGCGAGAGAGTGAGGAGAAAGAATGAGCAAGAGAGTGAGACAAGAGAGGGAGAGAATGAGCGAGAGAGTGAGAAGAGAGAGAGAATGAGCGAGAGAGTGAGGAAAGAAAGAATGAGTGAGAGAGTGAGGAGAAAGAATGAGCGAGAGAGTGAGGAGAGAATGAGTGACAGAGTGAGAAGAGAGAGAGAGAGTGAGCAAGAGAGTGAGACGAGAGAGGGAGAGAGAATGAGCGAGAGAGTGAGAAGAGAGAGAGAGTGAGTGAGAAGAGAGAGAGAGAGAGAGAGAGAGAGAATGCTTCACACATATTCAACAGCTTGAAAGTAGGGCATAAAATATTATACCTCTTAAGCAAATTAAGTAACAGTGGGACATTTATCAAAAATTCATGAAGTAGAATCATATTAAAAAGCTGCTTCAATGTTTAAGTGACTCCAAAGAGAATAGGCTACACACTGTTGAAACTGCTTTGCTGCTGGTTGCGTTTCATGTATTTCATGCAAAAATCCTCCTATAACCTCTGTAAGGACAGAACTGACTCACAGATATGACTGAATCTGTTGAAAATGTCCTTTGGTATGTATTTCATTACAGGATAAAATATAGTTAAATGAATTTTTTTATTAAACTTAATTTGCCCCCTAGCACAATATGTTTACCCCAAAGCTTGTTCATTAATTTTTGCTTTTTGTGCCATGAGCATTTGAGCAGCCTCCTCACCACAGTGGACATGATTAGCATCATTGTGTCCTTCACCCTATCTTCACCCTTAGAGAGGCACATAGAAATACTTAAAGACATATAAGAGAACTGAGCTGTTTACATTCAGCTGTTTGGATATATGTTGTAATTTTTGTGATTTCTTGTTTTTCAGAAGAGAAATGCATGTGGGTCAGTATGCATCTTATATGTATTATATGTATTTTAACAATCACTTTCTTAGTAGTCAAAGCTGTTATAGAAAAAGAGACTGAATTACTGTTGAATTGCAATCAAAGGAGTGATGAGGCTCTAGTTGTGTTGTGCCGGATTGTGTCTTGAATGAATGAATTTGTTTGTAATATCATCCAATCAAATTAGTCTGTTAGGTAGGCCTATCACAACTATTACATAATCTGCTGATGACAGTTATATGAGATGATTGCAGTTATTTAAACTGACCACGGTTGTGTTCCACTGCTGTTACATGTTTATGTCAGAGATGTTCATGAGTCGCTTCATGTGAGCCTGAGTTTCTAGTCTGAGGTGTGAGTCAGAGTCAAGTCTCGAGTCTTTAGTAGAGAGTTTTAGTTTAGTCTTCGTATGAGGTGCAGGTACTATGTTTTACAAAAGGAAACACCAGCTATAAACCTGTCAGGTTCGGCACGGCTTCAAATAACGAGTCTATCGTTACAGGAAAACCTGTCTGATGGACAGAAGTGAAGTGCTACATGTGCTTTTTAAAGGAAAGAGGCAAGACAACTCAAAAGTTAGCTAGTCTGTAGTTTGTATAGCAAGAATGCTAGCTAGAATGAGAGAGACCTATATGAGAGACTTATAAACCTGAAACTAAAAGCCATAATAAAGTTTCAAAATCATATTTGAAATCACTTGTAAAACCTGACCAAAAATAGTTTGTAGCATTTTCCTCAAATAACGCACGAAAAAAATTGTTTTTGCAGCTTATTTTAGCTATTGCGCATACTCATATCTCCACAACTAGGGAGGGCTTTTACCGCTTGCGGCTTTACTACAAGCTGATTGGCTCTTTTTTATTATAGCATAGACATGATGTTGAGCATAATGAGTTTCACTATTCATTTTTCACCCAGTGAACTGTTTCATACTGCTTTTTAATGTCTAATACTGTGTCTGTCGATATGTTTGAAGCTACTAATCAGCAAATTTGGCCACTTTAGGCTTGCATTTTAATAGTTGCATGCAATGAGCAAAAGATTTTTTAATGAAATTATTTATATGAAAATGAAACGTCAGCAAAATATCATAATTGTGACAGGCTTACTAGTAGGAAATTATTTCTGTTACATTTGTTAGTATTGACAGCCTCAAGGTAGAGCTGTCATGCAGATTGTGTTAAAGTTTAAGTACAATCCCATGTAACATTTCCCCTTTTACAAGAAAGCATACTACTGTTGACCCTTCTGAATGTCACTATGTGTATCCTGTGATTATTTATTGATTAAACTACTAAATAATGACATTTAGAGACATTTTCTATTATCTTGCATTCTATTAATCAATATGCAATGAGGCAGTGTGCGTCTCTGCATGATTTTTTTTGTGAGGTTGAGAATTCTCTTGGCCTTCATCAAATACGTAGGCACACACACACGCTCAAACTCCCTTAGGGTCACTCTTCTTATTGGACAGGCTACCCATCACAAACTCCTTCCCCTTCCCTGATGGCTTCTGGTCTTGCGGTGATTGACGTGTGCTGGGTGTGGTGATAAACAGCTTGGTCTAAGTACACCACTGGGCCTCTGGCTGTGTGAGCTATGGCTGAATATGTCAATACACACACACGCACGCGCACACACACACACACACACACATTCACACAATGCAATAAAGTTCAGAATGCAGCACCTCAGGGGTGAAAAGGACGAATAATGTTCAAGTCGAAATGCATCATGGGATTTCACTATCGGGTTCTTAATTTGAGAATTTGGAAGTGTGTGTGTGTGTGTGTTTGTAAGTGTGTCAGATCACACAAGATAGTGAGAAGGACGAGGGAAAGGAAGATTGATGGCATGCCAGTGTGTTACCATTCAGAGCCTGTAGGAAGGCACATGTCAGGATTTAGATGGTTGAACAGTGTGATCAGACTGGGTGTTGTCATTATAAGCCTGTTAACCTCTACATCACAAGAGGATGTTGGATGCTTTAAAAGGATGATAAGATAGACAAGACCCCCCCTTAAAGTACAAAACACTAGCTGTGTTCCAAACAGGGCTGCATTTTTAGATCGCTGTGTCATAAAATGCTTTCCTATCAGAAAAATCCCTCTAATAATGAAGCCTACATTACTGTGTAAAAGTGAAAGACCAGTCTTCATTTATTTAATTTACAGTCAGTACGTCCATTAAGTGCAAGCTATCCATTTTTCAGCATTAGAAAAAAACAGAAAATTACACAGACCTGTCCAGGTTGTATCCTGCCTTCCGCCCATTGACCGCTGGGATAGGCTCCAGTTTCCCCCATGAACCAGAAGGATAAGCGGCTTAGAAAATGTGTGTGTATGTGTGTGTGTGTGTGTACACAGACACCTTTTTTACACAGATACCTTTTTTCAATACTTAGTGTGCCTGTATTGCAGTTTCCATTCTTTTCGGAAAACTTGCTTTCAGCTTTTCAAAGAAATCTGCAGGGAATATTTTTCTGTACCTCCAAAGTTCAGTTTTAGTTGATTAACTTCTGCTTCTCACAACCCAACTAATTCTAAGCACATTCAGTAATGTTAAGCAAAATGGCTATTTTTGCATTGTAAATGTTGTGACCCCTTATTCCAATTCTTTCTGTATTTAATATGCATTTTGCTCTCCGTTGCATCCTGTAGGTACGACCAGACAGCCTCGAGATGGGGAGATCACAGGAGTGGATTATAACTTTGTGTCTGTCGAGGAGTTCTTCTCTCTAGAGGAATCAGGAGCTCTTTTGGAGAGTGGCAAGTTTAAAGGTCAGCTCACACTCAGGACATTCCTTCTGGTTGTTCAAATTGCACCATAGTATCTCATCTATTTTATCAGTAAAAGGACACATTGCTCTGAGTTCTGTTCATTCACATTAGAGCTACATGCTCCTCACACTGTGAATAAAAGGAGCAGTGGGGACTAAGAGATCTCAGACCTGGTCTCTGTTCAACAATACACTAGACGTCCTCTATCATCACCTGGTTTTTTCCCTCTCTGACTTTGGTTCAGTCTAGGTAACATTCAGTTGAGCCTTTCTGTCTTGTATCGTCTTTCCATTTTGAGATGACCTAGCCTAAGTGCCATTTCAATACTTACATGATACTCCTCTTCCTTGAAGGAGTTTGCAGAGCCTGCAAAGAATGAAAAGTTATATGAGGTCTCTTGGCATAAGCATTCATTCAGTCCCTGCTTAAGGAGCAAGATGCCTCCTTACAGCATAAGTGGGCCATGAATCAGTCAGACTGCTTCATTTTCTGCATTTTCCTTTTTTAACCCTGTAATGCAGGGGCAAAAAAGCTGCCATTTAATCAACTCTTCTTTGTCAATAATGTGATTTGTTAGTGCTCCTGTCTTATTTATTTATTTATTTAGCAAAGATTATAGCAACGCCAAAAAGTAGTTCGTTTTTATTTTGTTTGTGTCCCAAACTATCATTTTGAGAAAGCAGACAAATGAATAAAAACATAACACCTAATCTACTGCGATTAAACCAATTGGTAATAAGCGCTTTCATAGCAGTGTGAGCACACTTGCTCAAAAACTGTCACAGTGCATCCAGCAATAAAGACAGTATTGAGCTTTTTCTATACGGTGATTGGAAATACAGTAGCGTACAGAAAGGTCCACTTCCACATGCTGATCTATTTTATTATGACCAACACGGACATACACACATCAACTGCTCTGGGGGCAGATTTTAATGAGTCATAGGTCACAAAGCCAAAGTCTCTGAATGTATTGCTAGTAAGACATTAGATTTAATACCATCACTTATTGTTTTGTAATAGATGATATAGACCAATGTGTGTTTGTCCAGTAAGCGATATATACCAGAGACCAAAGTGATGTGACCCAGAGAATTTAGCCATGCAAGTACTCCCGAGACATCATTATTATATGTATACTGTACGGTTGTTAGCCTCATTGTGGTGCACCTGGTCAAATTGCATGTTTTGGTAATTTTCAAAGTGAAAATAAGTGAACACATCCTCTACAGAGAGCACACTTCTGCACATTTTAACACATCACAAAAAAATAATAAAACATAAACATGTGGCCAGTGCAAAAGTAATGGTACATTTTATTTTGTATGTTTTATTTTTTCCAAAAAGTTAAACTCAGCAAAAGATCAATTGCCACCATCCAGGCAACACTGCTCTACCACTGTAAGGCTACGTTGTCTTGTCGAACTCCACAGCATTTTAATATTGCAGTAGAATATACAGAGTCTCATTGCTTAAATGATCCTTTTTAATATTCAGCACTGGTGTTACCGCCTGGGTAGCGCTTGCAGGGTCTACACATGAGTTACAACTCTCAGGGGCGGGATCACTCCCGCTCTTGATTAAGAGAGTGAGATGTATTAGCATAAAAGATGCTGCGACGTTTACACAGAGCCATAAACGTCATTCTCACCTTGTCAGACCGGCGAGTGCTATGATTTACATTCTGCTGCAAAGGCAAGCTACTCAGTCAATAACTGGCAAGCCTTATATGTGGCTTAAAAACCACAAGGAGAACAAAATAAGCACTTCAAGACTATTCTTGGGAAAGAAGTGGAGAAAAACAGTAGTACTGCCTTTGCTCAGCGTTTCTGTTCTTTCTGGAGTAGAATCTTAGAAAAAAAGTGCTACATCAAAGCATTCTTGCATTGATTACTCACTGCCAAAAATATCAAGTTGACCTTGATATCTTGAGTGTCTCATTACTGTAAATATGAGAAACAGCATTGATATGTTACTAATAATACATAGTATGTGTTCCTTAAACATCTAGCTTCTGTGTCTGTGTTACATGATATAAAAGGGAAACTGCAGATTCAGCAGCCATGTGTGTTTATATTGATTATGCCATTACCTCGCTTATTTGTTCTGTGCTACATGCTAAAGTACAGTCTCAGTGCAGCAACTCCCCACATAGATACACTTAAAGGAGAATACTACAGTTCACAGAGATGTAAAGAAAAGTCACTTCACAGTCGTTTGATGTGAAATGATGTAGAGGAACCTAGACTTCTTTACAGTGGAGGTAATAGGAATCAGAATCAGGGGTTACAATGCCTGCAATGCAAAAAAAGGTACAATTCAAAACTGGCAATGTGGCAGCGAATGTATGTGTTTTTTGAGTGTGTATATATATATATAATGTTGATAATAGTAAACTAGTGAAAAAAATGCTACTTTGCCTTATAATGGCCTGCATGTAACTCACGAGCACAAATGTATTTAAAAAAAAGTTTTAGGTCTAAAGCATATCTCAAAACTAGTCGTAGGGCAGCATATACGTAGACATTGCATGTTGTAGCCTTATGTGAGGTAGCTTTTGGCGGCATTAAACTCTTTGGACGTCTGGTTCCTACCATCACTGCTGTGAACAATTTGTCGGCAAGTTTGTCTAGAGCGGAGCATTTCACAAAGATTCTGATTTTTATATTGATATACAGTAGCATGTTTGAGGTCCTTGGTCAAACTACCTGTCTTTCTTAATTTTCTAAATGATAAATAAGTTATACATCCTCTACAGAGAACATACTTCTGGACGTTATAGTAGCAATATTACTGTTTGTTTGCTGAATTTCTTTATATGGAAAAAATGTGGCCTGTGCAAAAGTCACAACACATTTTGAACTTGAGGTAGTTTTTTCAATATTTTAAACTCAGCAAATAAATATAAACTAAAATTTAGCACAAAAATTTGGTGAAAATGGCATATTTAAATGTATTCCCTGTAGATTATGTGTTCACTTATTTTCACTCAGAAAATTTCCAAACATGTACTTTGACTGGGGCTGTTCAAACTTTTGCATACGACTTTATGTTGATATTGGCTAAAGGCCGTTATAGTGTTGTAACAGATATGCCAAAGCTCAGGCCACTATGGTTGAGATAGAGAACGAGAAATTCTTTATCCAGCAGTAGATAAAATACTCAAGGCTCTTTTCCACTTTCTTTCTCTTTCAGGGAACTATTATGGAACCCCTCGGCCAGTCCACATCGGTCCAGAGAGCCCCCCAATCACCTACCAGGAGCACCGCAACCTGCTGAGGAAGTTTCGTACACGCAGCAAGTCCCTCAGTAACCTGGAGAAAGCAGCTGAGGAGGGCTACAACAGTGAGGAAGATTCCGGTCTCTCAGGTAGGGGGAGAAGAGTGAAGAAAGAGAAGGGATGTAAACAATACCTGAGTATTGACTTGGAGGTGCTTTAGTTTTGTGTATAATAATGGAAGCAGTGAAATAGAAAAGTGTGTAACAGAAATGCTAGAAATTATACTATTCAAACCAGACTTAGTTAGTCCTTTTGATAGTCTGTGTAACATTGTTAGTGGCAAAGTCCTCAGAATCCTGCCTTCTTTTAAGCTTTTGTGGCTGCATTTCAGAAGTTGAATCATGACAAAATATTCTTGTGGTTTCCAAATGACCAGATGATTCACACCTTAAAAAGAAATTCCACCAGTCTAAAATAACGCACAGTCAAATTGTTAAAATGAATTCCAAAGTGATTCAGAGTAGTTTGATGTGTCCCCAGCGACTTTTTTTTAATTTCCTTATTTTTGCAATTTACCAGTATTTTACGCTTATCAACATTACATATAACAGCTCAGCAGACACGTGTAGGCTCACTGATCGATTTGGACAGTAAATAAAATGACTATGTTTGTGTTGTAGACATTGTGACCCCTGGTTCTTATCGCCGCCACTGTAAAGACATCCAAGTCGGTAAGTTTCACAATGAACATCAAAACACTCTGAATGACTTTGTTTACATCTCAACAATTGAATTATACAGAAATTTTCAATAAATCGGTGGGATTCTCTTTTAAGTAGCCAACAGAAATATTTGTTCTGCAGTTCAGGTGGAAATGTTCATTGTGAGATCTTGCAAATGCATTGAACTCGAAAGAAAAGAACTGCAATAAATGGTCAGTGAGCTGTCTAGTTTATGAGACTACAGCAGCAATCTAAGTTTAGCATTTACAATGATATTTTGCTTTAGTTATAATAGTTGCAGTAGTACACACTTAAAAATATGGTTCTTCAAGTGTTCTTTGGCAAAGGCAATGGTTCTATTTTGAACCATGAGTTCTATATAAAACTATTTCATGCTTACATGGTTCTTTGCCAGGTAAAATTGTTCAGATTGATGGAGAATGTGTTGTATATGGTTCTATATTGAATCTTTTTGAAAATACCTCCATATAGCACCAAAAAGGGTTCTGCTATTGTTCCAGGCTACATCATAACAATAGAAGAACCCTTTTTTGTGCTATATAGAACCATTTTCAAAAGTTTTTATATAGAACTGTATACAACCTATGAACAATCTTTTTTAAATGTGTAGTAGTAGATAAATGTGCTAATTAGAAGTGTATATTTATGACCAAGGAACTGTCCAGGGTCCTGAACTTTAGACTCTTCCTTATGCAGTTTCAACCAGTGCTCTTGATGAAGTGTCCAGATAAAACACAACACCTGTGTTTATTTGTGTGTGTGTGTGTTAAGGGTTATGTCCATACTGGGAGCATGCTAATTAGCTTAGCACTGGGGGGGCAGGTTGCAGCTGTTCTGGTCCCAGCTGGGGATGCTTACGGTTTAAATTAATAAAGCTGGAGAAAATATTTTACAGCTGGGTCATATACATGCTGCACTCCTTATACATGAGACACTGAACAGATGCTATGTTGCATTACTGTAATCATTAAGCTGTTTGGAAAGAATAATTCTTCAAATAGTAGTTGTGGTGCTCCCTCGGTTTTGCATCTTATGAGGTAATTCAAATTAATTTTATGTTCATTTAGTTTTAAGCATATATTCTGCTGAAGATAATAGGACATAGCAAATACTGATAACAAATATAACAGTAAAACTTAAAATTTTAGAAACATAATAGTGATAGCTTCATTATCTTGCAGTGAATTATAAGTCGTTTATAACTCAAAAGAGGAAATGGGAAGAATGTCATTTGATCTCATGTATATCAGCAATACTGTTCTAATAATTAGTGTTTTTTGGTCAAAGCTTTGCCAGTATTTAAGCTCACTGTCTTCTATTGATAGGGGAAAACCTTAGATTAGAGGTCTGCATGAGCATGAAATTGAAGACCAAACCTGTCCATAAAATCCTTAGCTTTCTGTTGACTATTCCACCAATCTAAGCTGTTTCATTTAGGGGCAAGTTCACCCACTTCTCAAACTTCAGAACTACCCCAAATAGTTTTTACTATATTAGTATTAGTATTACTATATTATAATGTTACTAGAGAGAGAGAGAGAAATAGAGAGAGAGCATGTAGAGTCTAGGCATATTTCTTTATACAAAATATCACTCATTAGGAAACAAACAAAACTTGACCCAAGCTTGATGTTGTATGTGGGAAAAAAACAGCCCAAATCTGTCTCAGAACCCAACATTTTGTCAGCCCTCAACAGGTAGCAGACCTCTATTTGAATGACAGGTTGTAACACAAAAAAACTTTTTATTAGGAGACCTAATGAAAAATAAGAGGGAATTAACAGGACCCATAAGCATAGAGCATTATGGGTAGCACCACCCTCTAGTTCTACAGTATTTGTATTATTTAAGACTGTGCTTTTTAGCTGTTTGTTTTAGTTTAAGAAGTGCTACAGTTGAGACCTGAAAATCATATGAGTCACTAAAGTACCATTTAACTAAAACTAGAGTGAAAAGTTGTTATATAAAATATACATTTAAAACAACTTTGGCCGATATTAGCAGTTGTCTGAATTTTTTAGCTTGCAATCAGTATCGGTATTGACTGATAAAGATCAAAGATGAACAGTAAATCAGTCAGCAGGCCAGTTGCTTCATAAAGTGCAGCAGAATATCATGGACAACAAATCTAATTTCTTTGTCTCAAAACTTGAAGTTATGTGCCAGGTAGAAGAGTAACAATACAACATGTCATATTGTGTCATTCAATATGACCTTCTCAATTCAATACACACAGGACTCAAACAATACATTTAACAGAGTGGAGCAAATTAAGTACTCAGTTTAACATGATTATACTGCATGAAGTATAATAAAGATTAAACATGCAAGCCCACATTGAGGCAGGCCCTCTTTCCTTTGAAAATATTGCTTCCTCTTCACCTTAAAATGTAGAGCAGGGAGTAAAAGCAAACTCACTGTAAGTGGATGGAGCATTACTGTAAAATTTTGTACTTTTGTAATGTTGACTACTCTAATAAACTGAAAATGGAAACATTAACAGACAGATTTTCAGGCACAGTTTTCACTGTATTGAATAATTGTACTGAATCAAGACACCACCATGCTGTATAAAAATGAATTATGAATTTTGTGAATCGTTACACCCCAAGTACCAGGTATAATGGCAACACAGTGGAAGTGCCTGGGGTATTGGAAGGGATATTGTATGCCACCCAGGAATCAAACCAGCAGTCTCGTAGCTTCCAAAGTGGAGCCTTCTAATCTTCCATCTAATCACAACTGATGTGTGATTGAGAGCTTATTGAGATTCTCTGAGGCAGACACTACTATCTTGAGCCAGAATCTTACTAGGAACCCAATAATGAGACTAGCTACTGAGAAGAAAGCTGTTCAGTTGTTTACACAGTTCTGTTGTATGACAATACAATAAGTTGTGGCTAAAGTTTACTGCAAACTGTTGCAATAATATGCTGTTATATGCGTTAGAGACCAAAGCAAAACCTTTGAAGGAGCAGTGAAGAGGTTGATGATTGGATAACCCTTTTTTCCGTTGACCAGTCGATGGTTCTCTTATTGCTTTTTGGACTCACATATTGCTCTAACATGTGTTAAGGGCTTTAGTAAATCCTTAGTGAGTTTGGCTCTTTTCTGATGGATGTAAGTGGATGTCACTTCAATCCACAATTCACTAAAACTGTCCATTCAACTCTTTCATAAGTTCACTTTAGTTTTGTTTGTCTGTGCACTTTTGCTGCACTGGCCCTCTTGTCTCGCGGGAAGTGGCACGGATGTCACAAAGCCATCGATCAAACTGTACTATCGCAGCCAATCAACAGTGGAAGCTTACATAGTGATCTGTCTCTATGGATTAGATATGCTTTTCCCTCAGTCAAAATGGAGGGGGAGAATGCTGACCTCACTTAGATGCAGATATTGACACGGTACTGATTTCCTTTGGACTTTGGACGGAAGTCATTGAACTTCTGTGCACAAGACAGAAATCTGGTTCTGTTGTTAGTTGGATGAATCTGCTGCTTGTAGCACTGGCACTGTCTATAACATTATGAGGCAGTATAGCATGCGGTCCAGTTGATGAAACCACTGTAGAGCTGTTATCATCTTTAATAAGGGTGAACCAATTTCAGTGCACCCTTGAAAAGTTTTAAAAATAAACATTTGAATCAGTCTATCAAAAATGTAAAACTATATCACTGCTATGCCTCTTTCTCTTCCAAGGGTCTCTCATGTGCCGTCTTTGTGTGGAAACTACTGTCAGTGATCAAAAGGCCTCTAGGTGCATCCTGTCTATTTTTGTGTTGTTTATAAGTCAGTCGCACAGTATTGTAAGATCATTATTTTGCACAAGGACATACTCAACGATCTTCTGTTCTGAAATAACATTTGTATTATAGCTTTATTTTACCATTATATCTGAGCCAAATCAAGTTCTGTAGTACATAATTAGAACTTTAAATAAACAAAGACATTATTAACACATAAAATGTTAAAAATCAAATCCAATCTTGCCTTGAAAATAACAAACAAACCTGCAAATATGTATTATTACCCCCTAATCCTCCCTCTGCCAGCCTCCCAATGGCCATTTTACCAGCAGAATGGAAATCAAGTTAATTTGCTGGACCTGCAGAAATTGAATTTTATGACTACTGAGAAAAGGGATTAATAGATCCTGCATTGTAACACTTTCTTTACCTGACTTCTTTTTCTGTCTGCTATCAGTAATAATAATTTGACAGACTGATGTTAAGGTTATGATAACTAGACTAGGTGCCTGTTTTGACATGAATAAAGACCTTTGATCACAATCTTCCTCTTTTAGTGCTTTTTTGTTTCAAAATTTCTTACCTTTATTTCAAATTTCTTCCTGCTACTGGTGTTTTAGGTGGCTCGGGAGGTGCTAGCAGTGTCCCCGCCCCCACATTATCCCCCAGCCAATCACGTGACTCCAGTGGAGGGGACGGTAGTGCCTTGGAGAATGGTGGTGGACCTGGCAGAGGGAGACGGGGGGCGGGGCTGGAAACCTGGGAGATGACCTACAGTGACTCAGGGGAACCATACTTTACAGAGTAAGACATCTGTTCATGACCATATAGTACTGTTGTAATATTTATATTCTCCCAAATCCTGATGCTGAGTTTAGTGTTTGTTTTTTTGAGGTAGTACACTTTATATTACAGAGTGGTTCAAGATAAGAGGACGAAACAATTAATGCAGTATAGTGAATGAATGTCATAATGTAAATTATTACAACCAATACTGTATAATGCATGTGTGCAGTGTGTAGAACTGTGCAGTGATATCTTCTGTGTTTTTCAATAACAGTCTTGTAGTGACTCTAGGGTGCTTGTCTTTTTCTCATGCCAATACTGACATCTTGTGTTGTCATGTTGTTTTGCAGTCATCAGCCCAAGCCAGCCTCCTGGCATAGCCGCCGCACATCAAGCAGAGAGACGGTTTGCATGACTGAATGTAAGAACTAAGAATGTAATCTCTGTTATCACACATCTATTCCATTCTATTTTAAAGAATGAGAATACCATAACATTGGATAACAAAAGATAATAATGTACTGCTACACAAATGATTTCTTATTATGTTATGTATTTATGTATTATAAAATATCCCTTGCCATTTCATAAAGATGCACTCTAGAATTAGTAGTAGGTGCCTGACAGTGAGAGTAATAGATTAGTTACAGGTGTCATGATCTATTAAGACTTGGCCAATGCTCCATATGTAACACTAGAGGGTGCTGTAATAATATATTGCTGCATTTGTCACGGTGTGAGTCCGACAGACTCATAATGACTTCAGAATATTTATTTATTTGTTTGTTTGTTTGTTGTTCACTATTCCACAAGCTTCTTTAGGGTTTAAACAGTTTCTGCAGATACATGATACATACATTTTTTCCCCCTTCATCTGATTCCCTTTCCTCATATTGAACCTGGCTTTTCCTTTCCTCTCCGTCCTCTCAGTGGGAGAGTTTACAGATCAGCCAGAAGAGTTGAGGGGTTACTCACTCCACACTCGGATTTGTAAGGGTCCTCGTGGCTTCGGCTTCAACATTGTAGGGGGCAGCCGACCCAGAGAATTCCTACAGGTCTACAGCATCACACCCGGAGGACCCCCCACTCTCAACCCAGGTAACCAACCCAAGCACACATATGACAGCTGCAGCAGTTGCAGGTGGTTTGATTAGTGTCTAAAAGTTCAAATTTATTTTAGAGAACTTTTTTTGCACTAATAAAAAAATCTGCTAAACTAATGATTCTCACTATGTTTATTTTGCCTTGCAATATATTAAAAACCGAACAAAACACAAAATGTGACATGATTTAAAATCATTGGGCATTATTTTGACAAAAATTATTTATGTTTGTTGTGTCAGGAATATGACTAGATTAAATAGATTAATCAGAGCCCCCACAGAAATTAACAGTTGTATGCAAAAGTTTGGGTACCCCTAGTTCAGATGACATTGCGTTGATTTTCTAAGTGACAATAAGTTAACAAATCCTATACAGAGAGCACACTTCTGTATGTTTTAATGTACAATTACTGTTTGTTTTGCTAAATTTAACATATTGAGAAAAAATAAAACATACAATGTGGCCTGTGCAAAAGTTATGGCACGTTTTGTTTTTTATGTTTTTTTCCAAAATGTTAAACACAAATACATAGAAATTATGCCTTAAAATGTGCAGAAAATTTAAGTTTGTTCCCTATAGAGAATGTGTTCAATCAGTAAAACATGTAAAATGACCAGGGTTGTTCAGGCTGTTGCAGACACCTGTTTGTGGAATGTACTGTTATTTGTTAGCTTTTAATTTTAATTCGTTAGAGAGCTTTTTAACATTGCATTTCAATTTTGCCCCAGTGAAGGCCAGCTAGGCCAAAACATTGACAGCGTGACTTGATAAATAGTGGTGCTTTCAGAGGTATGGTCCATGACTAACTTTACTGATGTGAGAACTTCAACTATTCTTCACCTATTTCAATGTTTTTGTGATTTGTTAAAGACTATATTTGAATATTGCAGCAATATTACATATCAACGTTTGAAAACCCAATATTACAACAACAGTTAACAAGCAGTATATTATGCAGAAAAACAATATTTCTGCCCTTGCCAAATAGATCCTGTAGTCAGAGTATCCTCAGGAGAAATTAATTTTATTATTAAATCTATTATTAAATTGCTAAGAGCTTTCTAAAGAGCCAGAGCTTGCAAACTGCATTTTCCTGTTAGAGGCTTAGCCTGTTGGAATTACAGTCACAAAATTAGTATCATTTACATTCACAGAATTAGTATCATAGCCACAGAATTAGCTTAATGCTATGGTATAGATAGACAGTATAGTCTGTTGGCTACAGATAGTTGCAGCATATTGGCCTGGGTTCTGCTGATAGTATATGACGGAGAATCTGAGAATAGATTGTAAACGAGACAGCAGTGTGGTCAGTCTGCAGGAGGGTCATATGTCACAGTCAGAGGACGTGCAGCACTGGATTACAGAGCTTTATGGCTGTCTACTAATGGACATTTGCTTTTATCTTTCTCTCTCTTTCTCTCTCTCTCTTTCTCTCTCTCACACACATGCACACACACACACACACACACACACACACACACACTGACCACAAACAGACACTGGGGAGAGGGGAAAGTCTGCAGCACTGATGAATCTTGCATAATGAATAAAAGCTAAATGAAAGTATAGCAGTGAATGTCAGTAAAATTAAATATGTAAATGGTACCTAAAGGGAAATTCTATCGATTTTCACAGTTTCTACACAATTCACAAAATGTTTTTTTGTGATTTTGATACAAAATAGTGTATTGCAGATGAATACATTGACTCAAATATCTTAGTAACAATGGATAGCAATGTCTACAGTGGAAATATATCCGATTTATTTACTATCAAAAATGGCTAGTCAATCTACATAATTTTATATGTAATGTTGAAAATGGGAAAATAATAGCACATCTGAAGAAAAATCATTTTAGGAGACTGTTTTGCCTTACTCTGTACATCCTGCATGTACAGTACTGTGTGAAGGTCAGGCTCCCTTCATTTATTTAATTTCCAGTCAATTTTAGTATAGGTTTTCCTAGAGATATTTCTGAGGAGAGGAGATATGAGATAATATACCCGTATAAGGAAAAGGTAAGTCAAAAGAAGCAGCTTCCAAAAATGAAAAGAAAATTAAAAGATACAGAGAAAATTGGACATCCGTGCAAGACCTGATAGACCACCAAAACTGTCAGCATCAGATAAACAGCACCTAAAAAATCTGAAAAATCCATGTGTTTCTGTCCATCCTTCCACTGTGAGAAGACAACTTAGTGACTCTGAAAGGATGTGTAGCTGTTACTGAGTAAAAGAAATAAACAAAAAAGAAGAAAATATGCAAATCAAACAACGAAGTTGCTGATGTTCTCAGAGCAATGGACTGGCCACCCCAGAGTCCAGACCTCAACATCAATGGTTTTGTTTAGGATTATTTTGATTGTGAGAAACTGTAGAAAATGCAGCCAGCTTCTAAGGATGAATTTTGAAGGTATAGAAAATATCCCCTGCAGATCTCTTGGGAAAACTGAAAACAAATCTCTTGAAAAGGAAGGAAGCTGTAATAAAGGCAAAGAGTGGACACACTAAATAAAGAAAAAAATATATTTAGTTCTATTTAATTCTTTGTCATTTTCTGTTTCTTTTTTCCTGATGATAAAAAAAGATAACCTGTACTTAATGGCTGTTTTGACCAGAAAGCATATAAATGAAGTGTGGTCTCTGATTTTGCTCAGTACTGTATCTCTCCTCCATGATTGCATCACATTTTACATTTTTAGGCCAAGCAACAACGTCTTAGGCATCAGGTAACATATTTATAACTATTTAATGTAAAAATGGTGCTTTTAGAGACATTAAATGCTTCAGACGTCTGGTTCATATTACTATGAACAATTCCGACTCTGTACGTTTCTCTAGAACAGAGCATTTCATATCAGACCACCCTGAATGACTATGTTTATGCATTAAGAATTTAATTATTCAGAAAATTTGAAAAACCTGTGAAATTTCTGTTTAATAGTTACTGTCTTTGCATGGATAAGAACTAGAGCATCCTTTGCTGGACTATAAGACATATGAAAGGTGACAGGACTCAATAAGTAACAGTATAAAACAGTGTACTTATGCAGGTCGATGCTGACCCTAGTGGACGTTCTCTCTCTCTGTCTCTCACGCTGGACCAGATCTTTTATTGTATGATCCTATGCAGCATCTCAATCTCTCCCTAATCCTAATGGCCCGTGTACTGTAATCCAGCAGTGCTCGGGCCAGTACTCTCTCTAGCTTCTCTCACTTTCTGTCTTTTTCTCTCACTTGCCTATTTTCCCATTGCCTTTCTAAATTTTTTCCTCTGCACGGAATTCATTAAAAAGTATATTTTGATAATAGATATATTTAGGGATCAAGACATTGAACCAAGTGCTTAGTGAGCGACCATAATGAGAAATGCCATTAGGGTGGCAATATGAATATCGTCTCTTCAATCTTACACAATCGTAATTAAACCAACATAATTCAAAGACTCTCCCACGAAATTCAGTGCACTTACAGAATGGAGGAGTTGTGGTAGCGTGAAGTCTATTGGTTTTTACAGCATTAAGTGAAGAGGCAATTAGCAGGCTCCTTTGCTCCATTGCGCTGCACCAATGTGTCAGGCAGTTTGTCACTTTCTCAGTAAGTTTGGCAACATAACCTTCCCCCCCACATTCTTTAGGTCCCTCATCAAAAAAACAACCCAAACATTCTGAGCCAGATGTATGAGAGCAGATGCAGCGCAAAATGGGCTGTGGTGCAGCCGCTATATGTACCCACAGTGCACTCCTGAGTTTTAATGATGCAGCAAAATACTGGATTAGAAGAGTGGACAAAACAGAAAACGGAATTGCAGTGATGAAGGGATAGCGGTGTTAATAAATTAAGTTTTCCCTAACATTTTATAGGGATATAATTCTGTTGCACATAAAAAGCAGAATTTCTGAAACAGTGACACAGACTGTAAGAGCATATTTCGGTCCTGTCGTCACATTTTGTGCTTTGCCTGCTCACTCAAGTACCTCTCAACTTGAAATAGTGTTATTTTGAAGGCAAATATTTTTTAAGCACTTCTCATGTTGCCTTGCTGCCACTATTACTGCTTCTATAGTTAAAGGAAGCCTCCTATAAACATTATCATGAAACCAGCTGCTACTTGTTGCTCAAAAATAAACTTAATCGAGTGGAATATGTAATCAGATGCATTACTAATACCTCTGACCCTTGTCTGCACAATCCTTCCCCAAATGCATGAGGGAGAGAAGCACATTCTGAGTTTCCCATATGCATGCACCATAAATTACTTGTTCAGACTTGTGTGCCAGTTTCGTACATAACAAGAGGGCAGAATGCGTCTCATTTTCGCCTGAAACTGGTGCAAAAAGCTTAGGTCAAAAACATACTCAACACAAATGACAACAGTCAACTAACGCATTACAAACACAGTCTGAGGCTGGTAGAACTGTTGGTCTGTCATGACATTTGACTAGTTGAAAGCGTACTGGCAGTCTAAAACATCTCAGCCAGGCTAGGCTGTCACTATAGCAGTGCTCAGAATGAATGATGTCATGGCACATTTTAGTATGTGACAATGTGCAAAACTGTGTTTGCATAGCGTGAAGCGTCTGCGTTAGTGTGAAGCAAAGCGTGAAGCATCTGTGTATATTGGGTACATTGGGTGCTCAGCATACTATGACTATGGACTGTCAAGAGCATTAGATGTTTACTGTTGTTTGAATAAAAGAATAAGTCTTCCACATTCACATTCTCACATTTAAATTTACCTGCTAGTTACTGTTTTCCAAGTTCTATGAAAGTGAGTTTATATAAGGTAGTCTCTTAACACAACACTATTAGCTTTCCCGTCACAATTTCAGTATCAGTTGCACCGTTAGATGATATCTAATAGTGTACTAATTTTTACCATTTTCTATTTTGTCCTCTAGCGGATATCCTCGTGTACATCAATGACTGTTGTGTGCTGGGCACGTCTCATAAGGAAGTGGTAGAGTTGCTTAAGGCTGTTCCTGTGGGCCAGAGTGTGGATGTGGTGGTCCAAAGGGGCTACCCCATGCTCTACAACCCTGACGGCTGCCCCAAACAGCGCCGTCCTGGGCTTCTGGATGCCCGAGAACCTGCTTTAAAACCTCCACCTCCACCTCCACCCACCACTACCCAGCCGCAGCCCCAGGCCCTACTCCCAACACTAGCACAGCTCAACCTCAACGGGATGACATCAAGTGCTGAGGGGAGGTACGCTCGAGCCCTCGCAGGAAGGGCGTCCAGGTTGAGTCTGGATGCCAACGGCAATGCTTCGCATTTTTCTCCTCCTCCAAGAACTCCACCTTATTATGCATACTCCAATGGGAGTGAGAGTGGCTTCCTGAGGCCACCTCGTTCTGCAAGAGGGATCAGGCGGCTGCAGAGTGCAGACCTGGCCAGCCAAAGCGACAGCGAGGTGGTGTCAGCTATAGGATCACACAGGTAATGTTAATGGGAACCACAGAAAAATTCACAGTACAACTCACAGCTTATTTTAAAATCAATGTGAATTGGAAACATAGTGCATTTTCTTTATGTACTTTGATGCCTTTCTGAGGTGGTATCAGTTAACTGGGCATTTTGCTCAATGATAGGTGTGGAGGGGTCAAATATGACATCATTGTTTAAGTTTTCCTGGTGCGTTTTCTTTTGCTGACTTTTCCACTACCCTCTCAGGGCCTCCCTCATCCGAAACCACAACAACAACTCCCTCTGCCCTCCATCGCCTGTGCGCTTTTACTCCACCAAGTCCTCTGAAAGTGACCTCTCTTCCTATGCCCCGACACCACCCACCTCTCGATCACCCCTCCGTTACACAGAGACCGGTTCTGCACCCAGCTCTTCTTCCCCGGATGGAGGGCGCAGATACTCGCAGCTTCGAAAGCCCCAGCGCTCCCTGCTCACCCCTCCCACCAGCGCCCACTCAGACGGACCATACTTCACCTTCAACAGTGGCGCCAGTGTCAGCAGTGGCAGCCCCGGCAGCAGCATCCCCTCACCAGGGGCGACAAGTGGTGGCAGTGGGGTCAGGCCCGGAGGCAGAGAGCTGGTGCCAGTCGCCCTGGCCAAGTGTGAGGAGGGCAGAGGGATGGGGTTCAGCGTGATGGCTGGCGGGCATGGAGGGAGATTGACAATGGTGAAGAGAGTGTGGGACCGGCAGCAGTGTCACGGCCTTCAGCCTGGAGACATCATAATGAAGATCAACGGAGCCGACGTGCAAAGCCTTAGCTTCACTCAGGTATACATGGGTAAAAATGGCTTAGTCAAGCTGTTGTTGTTTGGCTATACATTTAGAATTATTTTAATGTGATTACATAACTACATACAGTATTGTACAAAAGTCAGATTTATTGAATTTTCTGTCAAAAACGGCTTTATATACAAGTTATTAATTTTTAAGCCTCAGAAAAGAAAAAAAAAACATTTAACAGAAAATTACACATAAGCCTCAATAACTAAATATATTTTTTTTCACTATTTAGTGTGCCCTCCAAAGTTCAGTCTTAGGAGTTGTAGTTAGCGTTGAGTTGTCTTCTCACGATAGACAAATGGACAGGGACACAGATTTTTTCAGATCTGAAGCAAGAGCAGACCTTTATTGTCTCCTGTTCCTCAAACAGAAAGCTCTAAGTAGTTTATCCAATGGAGACAGTTTTGGTGATCTCATTTTCACTACATCTTTTAATTATGTTTGGATCTGCAGTTTTGGAAGCTCTTGTTTTTTCACTTATTTTCTTTTGACTTTCCCCTTCATTATGCAAGTGAATTATGTTATCACCCAGAAATATCTCCTTTAGATACAAAACCTTGAAGGCAGCTAAGGTATGTTTGGGAAGTAGGTTGTTTGTTTGGAGTCTTTGCAGGTGAACAAAATGTCAGTGACTCTTTGGCAACAGCTTGGTTTGGTTTTAGTATTGGAAGGATGGAATAGTTAAAGTGGCAGTAGTGTGCACAAAAGTAAAGAGTGGACTTAAATGCTGATAGATTTGATATTATTATTATTAGTGTTGTAGGCCTTTATGTAATTTTCTATTAAATATGTTTCCTGTTTTTTTTGACACTGAAAATGTAGCTTGTAATTAATGGCCATTTTGTTTGTAAATTAAATAAATAAAAGAGTGGTATTTGCACTTTAAAGGTTTTGTCCCTCTTGTTTCAAACATAATTACAAAAATAATTGCAAAAAATTACAACATGCTTATTTTATCCCCTCTGATAACTGTGATGTCTAAGGTTGGCCTGATACTGAGATGTGGAAGTAGAAAATAAAATGTTGAATATCATTCCAGGTTCAGCGAATTCTGCAGGAACACACAAGTATAGGAGAGGTCATTCTGCTGGTTCAGAGAGGAGGCAAGTGACATACAGAGCTGTTCAGTTTCAGATTCTACCAAATGGACAAAAACCCATCATTTTGCTGATTAGAATAACTCAAGGTGTTTCTAATTCACAAACTGACAGTTTACCCACTGTTTCTCCTTCTTTATTATTTCTGTTTCCAGGCTCTTCACATTCTCCAATTTCTCCAAACTCTATGCATCAACACAGCTCCACACCACCACGCCCTGCTTCTGCCTCGCAAGTCCCTCTCGCCAACAGTCCACCTGTGCCACGGAACGCCATGACCCCACCTCCTCAAACACTGGTGCGCTCCTCGCTAGTCCAGAGCACCAGCTTCTTAGACTCAGTACCTGTCACACTGACGCTGGAGCCACGTGATTGGATGAGCTCTGAGGATGGTGGGACTGCACTCAGCCCCAGAGTGAGGATAGAGGAGAAGGTTCGGCCTCCTGCACTGCAGGGATTCGAGGTGGAGCTCAAGAGGAGGCCAGGAGAAGGATTCGGATTTGTTATTGCGTCACAGGATGTGGAGAATGGGAGAGGTGAGTACTTCGACAACACTGAAGTATAAACATGGTACCAAAGATGTCTTCTAGGATTTCAGGAAGCTCCGATTTTTTTGAAGCTCTCTTGTTTGTGTTCATGTTTAACGTACTGCATGGAAGTCAGAGATCATCCTTGATCGATTTAAATTACAGTGAAGTACAGTTTATTCAGTTTTGGGAGGTATTTCTAAAGAGCATGTAGAATCAGTGCTATCTGTAAGCTACTTTGTATCACTATGTAAAAGATACACAAGACTTCTTTTATTTCTGGATGCACTCTAATAGTTTCTCTATTGAGCTCCTCAGCCTTAGGGGGTTAATGCTTTCCACTTTGAGAGGAGAAAATAACACTCTATGCTTGCTTCAGATTTGAAAAAAATCCACAGGTGTTTCTGTCCAACCTTCCACTGTGAGAAGACGTTCAACACTATGAGTCTGAAAGGATGTGCAGCTGTCAAGAAGCCCTTAGTGAGAAAAGGAAACAGACAAAAAGAAAAATTTGCAAATCAAACAAATAAGCTGCTGGTGTTCTCAGAGAAATGGACTGACCAGCCCAGAATCCAGACCTTACAAAATATGTTTGAGATTTTTTTGGATTATGAGAAGCAGAAAATGCAAACAACTTCCAAGGTATAAGTCTTCTAAGTGGAAAAATATCCCTGCAGATTTCTAGGAAAAACTGAAAGCAAGTCTCCCTTGAAAAGAAGCTGTAATAAAGGCAAAGTCTGGGCACACTAAATATTCAAACATTTGATATTTGATTTGAGGCTTCTGTGTAATGTACTAAATTTATATTTTCTGTCTTTTTTGCAACACTGAAAAATGAATAACTTTTACGCAATAGTTGTTTTGACTGGAAATTACATTAATGAAGGGTGATCTCTGACTTTTGCACCAAACTGTAGTTTTCTTGGTGGCAAATAAGTTTCTTTCTGCAGTAGCTGATTTTTAAATCCCTTTGTGCTTGACACTCATAAGCCTTAAAAAAAGATGACCCAAATGCTGGTTACATAGATGTACCCTCAGCCTCATAGAACTCATGACACACAGGGGGATTCATAAGTCAAATTCTCATCCTGGGCATGTTTGGAAATACCTGAATACTTACGTGTGTGATCATGTATCATCATATATATTGTCTGTGAGTTTAGTGCCACCTGCTGGTGCACAGTGTGTTTTGGCCTCAGGTTCATAGTTTGTGTTTAATTAGTCTCTGGGCACACTTACAGTGAGGTATTCGATCTCTCAGACAGATTGGAGGCAAAGTTGATTAACTTTGATTTAGTCTTTTCCTAGTTTAATGAGCAAAGCCGGAACCTCCATGAAGCCCTTAAATGTAGCCTGCAAAGTGAGTAAGAGAAAACAGACTTTCTTTGATATGCTAATAGTTCTGCTGTGTATTTAACAGCATTGGGCCACACTAACTGACTACAAATAGCTTCAGGAAGCTTTAATTTTGATCCATGTCGCTCCCTACTCCTTTATGAACAGATATAGTTCTTTGTCTAGGGATATGTAAATTATGTAAAATAAGTTGTGGTTGTAAATGAATGCCTGTACTCTAAAGTTATAATTTAAACCATAAGAAGAATCTCTGTTTAATAATAAATTGTTAAATATTTTTATGACTTTTGTTATGTCCCTGGAAACTACTAAAAGTGGAATAGGAACATCCTTAAGTCTTAACACTTGTCACTCCAACACCAGCAATTATACTTCATTCACAAATATTTGTGTTTTGTTCTCTAAACTTGCAGATATTGAACCTGAGTTGTGGTGCATGAAGCCATATTAGTCTGCTCACTGCACACTAAGCTAATGCTAGCCTTTAGTGCTAATGAGGAGTAGCTCGTATAATGGTTTTGCACACAAAAACAAGTTTGCTGCCACAGGTTTGAGGTTCATTTTCAAAATGTTTGTCAGTGAAGCATCAGTGAGCAAGAATCTGTGCTGTGGTGTGTGAAGCAGTTTTACCTGCTTGCTATGCTAACGCTAGACAAAATAAAATCCAATAAAGAAATTTAGATTTAAAAAATGTATTTGATGACATTACATTGTTTTGTTACTAAAATACGTAAAAAATACAAATGTAAAAGGAAAAGAAGAATTTAATAAGTTATATATAGCTTGAAAATATGTTTCGCTCATTGGGTCAGGGGGTCAAGTGTCGTTATAGGCCACTTTGGCCCACTGGACACACTTTGGGCAGCCCTGCTGTAGTGCTAACAAGGACAATGGAGCAAGAGTAGCTTACCTAACACATGACAAATATGTTGGCTCCCTCAGAGTTGATTCTTTAACCTCTAAACTTGCATCAGTGGGGCTTCAGTAAGCCAGAATCAAACCTGTGCTGTGGTGTGTGAAGCTATAGCATACTAAGCTGCTGCTAACATTGTAAGCTCTACAACATATTTGCCAGTTTATTAGAAAGATATAGAATATAAATTTGACACCGTTGTCATTTTAAATAACACCATATCTATTTTAGTCAACTGCAAACTGCACTGTTTAAACATCTCAAATATTAAGTTAGCTGTGTTAGTGCATGAGTGTATTTTAGTATTGGACCTTGATAGGTTCAGTGTTTGATGTACAAAACTAAGCTGCTACGTAGCGTCTACAAAAAGCTTTTTTTGGAAAATCTGAGAAAGCCTGTGTTTTAAACTTTTAGGCTTTAAGTAACAGATACATTTTTGTAGAAATTGACAGATTTGTCTTATATGAACTTGAACTTTACTGATAATGACTCAGCACTTTTAATGCTAAGGCCTTCTAACCACACACACACACACTCTACCGTCCTCCCGCTCTACCCTACCTAAACCCATGATGACCTAATTTTGTGCAGTGCGCCTTTGATTTTTAACGAGGCCATGGCATCACTAAGTGCTTAGGCTTCTAAAAAAATGTCCCTAGTGTTACAGTGCCTGCTGTGGGTGTTGGCTGTTGTGAGGTGTTCTTGTTTGAGTTTGAGCGATAGACGCCAGATTGAATTAAGGACGCTCGACCAAGCTGAAATACTAAAACAGCATAAAATCACAAGTGTGAAATTATCACCTGAGGAGTCTGCTGGAGGCTGGGGTATTTACACAGCCATGAACTGAAAAACTTACTCAAGATTAAGAAACTTTTTGCAGACATAAAAAAGAGCTGGCAGCAAACAGTCTTAGTGGTCATATGACTTTGTAAGTCAGGAATAAAGAGTTGAATGTTGCCCTTTGCGTTGGAGCATGGAACAAAGGATAAACCAAAATTAATTAAGATTAGACAAAATGAGTTGCATATTGAGCAATATAAAAGCAGTATGTGGTAAAATGGAATGTTAGAACAAATTTGTGAAGAAATATTTGTCCATTTTTTAACCTCTTCTTTGCTGCATTTGTAGCATATGGATTATCACAGACAGTAATTTTGACATATTTCCACCCTGATTTCAATCCAGAAGGATAAGTGGAAGTTAGAAGATGTGTGTGTGTGTGTGTCATTTCACATAATGGTTTTACATAATTTACAAATTTGAAGCACCAGTACAGGCCTTTTAGCAGCTAGAACACAAGTGATGGCCAATAAGAGTTTTTGGAATGACCTCTGTTTATATTTATTGTTGATGAGGAGTTTCAAAAGAAGATTTCTTCCACATTTTGATCTGGTAGACTTTGGTATGGAAAGCAACAGATTTTTAACAAATAAAGCAATGAGCGGTATAGTTTACAACTGTATTGCATTTGCATAGTTTTTGAACAAACATAGTTGTTGACGAATTAAGTGGATCATTCTACAGCGATTACGTACATTTCGTCTCAGTGTGTCAAATCTTTCTTATTTTCCTGTTAAAACCACTCCAGTTTTCTCCTGGGGAGCTGGGCCTTGATTTCTGAGCTTGTCAGCTTTTTGACTGCTGATGAGTATACATGTCTAAACTAAACAAATTATACTGCACATTTTGTCGTCTTTATGTTTGAAATGTTTTCGTATTGCTCTACTTAGATTTGGCCGTTTTGCTAAATGAGAGATCATTGACCATTTGTGTGAGGCTCAATATCAGCTGGATTAGGATGAAAAACACTGGAATATTTCTTTAATTTCTCTGTGCTTCTTTGAGAAAAAATGAGCAACATTTGTTTTTTAGTGCAGCCTTAACATAAGCACTGCTATTTTGGTTTCCTGAGGAGGACATATTTGTTAAGGGTTTATTTTTAGCTTTCGTTGGGTTTTAAATTATTGTAGGGTGGAAGCTGAAGAAAAACTGAAATTTAACAGGCTATATGTAGCCAGTCAGCAGTATTTGTTACATAATCTGTGACACTGTAAACTGATGGCCTTGCCTATTAGCTGTTCAGCCAAACACTAATGACCATATTCTGTCTTGCTTCTGCCCTTGTCGAAGACAAGTAGCATTTGACTGCTGAGTTATCAGAAAGATATTTTTGGCTCATGTATGTGTGTGCATGTGTTTGTGTGTTGTTGTAAATGAAGTCAAGATTTGAAGTCTGAGCACTATGAAATAACATATGGGACAGCTATAGGGGAGCAAAGTGAAAGGAGCAAAACAACCAAGATTTGCGTTTTCATTATGCTATGAGGTAGATTTATGTACACTGTACATATGTTTGCATCAAATATTAGTGTAAGTATAGGTGCCTTAATAAGTGATTACCAGGTTACAATTCAAGTTTTTAACAGATAATCTGTATCTGTATCTGTAACAGAATACATTTTCAAAGTAACCACCCCACCCTGGCAATCAATGAGAGCACAAGTGAAAGCTCTTTTGATAAAGCAAAACAAAAAAGCTACTGCTAGCTGTAAGTTTATCACAGAAGTACACTGAATCTGAAGTATTTACAAGTAAAACACACCACTGATCCCGGCAATATCGTACCCTGGATTACACTGGACACTGGCTTGTGGGACAACTATGGCTCAACCAATGAGCAGCAAACTAACAAAAGCAACAGCAATCAGAAAGCTTGACACAAGACATAACGTATGAGAGCGAGAGGCTCTCAGTGGATGTTAGTGATGAAAATTGGAAACTATTTACCCTGTTTTCATGTTTCATGCGTTCATTTGATTTTCATGTTCAGGTTCATGCAAGCCTGTATTGGCATAGTAATATTATTGTATTACTGTAAGTATTAACCCTATTGAACTGGCAATCCGTTTAGCCCCTTAAGTTTAATACTGCTACCAGAAGAGTTATGGCCCATGCATGTCCAAGTTAACCTGTAAAATCTGAGCTTTCTGTGACCTAACATGTTTGTATCACTGTTTAATGAAGGCACAAGGCTTCATTTATTATTGGATGCGCTGTGGTTTTACATAGTAAGTATGTAAGCTCATTCAGAGAATAGTTCTAATCGGTAAGAGCTTGTCATTCATTTGTTTATTCAGAGAAACTTAAAATGTGATTGATGCATGACTTACTTTCCTATTCATATGTTTTCCTGTTTCAGAAAGGCAGTTTGTGACACAAAGTAAATAACAATCTATGAATTCTTTAGCAGATTAAATGAAAGAAATGTATTAGCCATGTATTGTTGTTAATAAATCTGCTGTCAATATATTGTGCACACGCAGTAAAAACGTGTACTTGAAGGAGAGAAACACACAGGGGACAAACAAATATATCAAGATAAAGAGAAAATGTAGATAAAAAATATGTCATCAGTGAGAGAGAGAGAGAGAGAGAGAGAGAGGGATAGAGGGGGAAATATAAAGATAGAGGGCATTGGATGGAGGGGGGAAAAATGCCAGTGTGCAAAATGCGAGGGGGTGAATGATCAATAAATCAATAGAGCGATTATCCAGGTTGAAGCAGCATGTCAGTGGGGATGCGAGTGTGTGGCTAGGGGTTTAATACGTATGTCACTAAATGGACCTATTGACTATTTTTCCACGCACAGCTTCACATCTGACGTTAATCTGCTTATACACTCTGCTCTGCTGCAAGGACAGGGTATATATAAATATATGTATTTGGATTTTTATATATATATATATATGTGTGTGTGTGTGTGTGTGTGTGTGTGTACAATTTCATGATGAATGGACCAAATGAAATGGCCCAAAATGACTTGGGAAAAATGTCAATATGTAAAATATGTTAAAGTGATCCGCACTGTTGGACTGGGTGGACTGGAGTTGATTTGGAATGAAAGGATGTGTTCACCAAAATAGCACCAATGCAGTGTGCAGCAGATTAGCATGGTCTAGCCTAGAGCTAATCGTGCACAGCTTATTAATTTAGACTGATTGGTCTTCTGTGTCTGCCTTTCTCATTTTCCTCTCTTTCCTCCAGTCTCTCTCCCAGCCTCTTTCTGATTCTCTCTTGGTTTCTAAGCACCAAGAGAAGTTGCAGGGAGGGACACAAGGGACAGGTTGATTACCAGTTTTAATGAAATACCATGATGTAAAACCCAGTGGTAATTATACAGTTTCAAATTTTAATCATTCTGATAACTATGTACATTGTGAAGACACTGCAGATCCAGTTTGCAGTGTTGTTTAAGAACTTGTTGCTCTGTGAAAACCGTAACAGATGTAGTTGATTTTTGATTATTTTGTAGCTGAGGTTGAGGTTATAAAGAGATAATGGTTCAGCAAAAAGTCTGTCAATACTGTACCAATGATAAAATGATCTCAGCCTATGTAATGTAATTCAGTGTTTTTCAGAGCTCATCAGGATATTTTAACAATTCTTAAACAATGTCAAAAAATGTATCATTTTGGTCACTGATATCATGATAGGATTTTTTTTTTATCTCATTCTATCCCTGGTTGTATGTTTTATCCAGGTGCCTTCATGGGGGAACATCAGTTTTGACCTTGGCCCTATGTTCCCAGGGTGCTATTTTCAGGGTTCTATGTTCCCAGGGTCTTGTGTTCAGGCCACTACGTTCACAGAATCCTATGTTTAGGGCCCTCTGTCCCCAGAGTCTTATGTTCAGGACCCTGTGTTCCCATTGATTATATGTTCAGGGCCTTACCAGAATCTTATGTTCAGGGCCTTATGTTTTCATGACAATGTGTTCAGGTTCAAGGTTCAGGTGTGCAGGGTGCTATATTCAGGGCCCTGTGTTCCCAGGGTTCTATGTTCAGGGCCTTATGTTCCTAGAGTCCTGAGTTCAGGGCTCTGAGTTCCCAGGGTTCTGTATTCCCAGGTCCTATGTTCACTGTCTTGTTTTCCCAGGATCCTATGTTCAGGATCCAAAATTCCCAGGGTCCTGTGTTTGAGGCCCTGTGTTCCTGGGGTCCTATGTTCCTGTGTTCTCTTACAGAAATTTTCTTGGAAACTCTGTGATCCTGGCCCCACGTTTCAGTCCCGTGTGTTCTTAATAGTGTTTCCTCAACATGAAAATAAAACTAACATTCACACTTCTGGTATACTTACAAATGTATATATTCTGATATAAAATGTTCACTAAGTCTGAAATTGAATTCTGTAAGTGTTATTTTGATAGTAGACATCTCTATAACATTAGAAATGTACAAATGAACACGAATTCAGTGAAAATCAAGCAACAAGAATTCCTTTTTTTAAAAAAAGTAGGTAGATTGTGAGCTAGTTGAGCTGGAGTGAGCTGGTTCCAGATTTTGCTTTTGGGTGACTATATGATTCGAGGAACCCTTTTATAGGTGCCCTGGTATGCTTCTCTTAATTTCTTCTTGTTGGTCTAAATTTCTTGAAGCCCTCCTATCTTTAATACTTACTAGCGCTACAGCACAGCATGTCAGCTACACAGTTTAGAACAAAATGTGCTATGAAAAATAAATTCCTATGTATCTGTTATAGAGCAAGGTTGGCATCACTCTTCATGTTCAACTCCTGCTTCTCTGTCCTGCGTTGGAAAGCCTCACTGATGTTCACCCTTGTTGCTCTGATTTGTCATTTTCTTTTTATTTCACTTTTGTTTGGCAGTGTGAGGTTATAGGTAGAGATGAAATTGGCAGTTTTGGTGTTTTTTTCTTTACCATTGTTTCTTTGAAGACCTAACAAGCTGTCGCATTGAGTCTTATCACGACTAGCCATATGGCAAGGCTATGCTGTGAACACACAATATGATTATGATTAACAGGCATGTAGATGCGCCTCCTTTATGTGGTTGGTTGAACGTTGGGTGGTCTACTTTATTTGGTTTTTCTGCTATTTGCAGAGACTGATTGTTGTATTGATACCTGCTGGAATGTGAAGAACATTTTGCCAAGAAAGTGAATTGAAAATCACTGACCCTCCCTTTAAAGCTAAATCTATACACCAGCACACCAAGAGTCTATGCTAATACCATCTCATCCTTCTATGAACAATAAAAATAGAATATAGGACAATGTTCAAAACATTTTTGGGCACTTTATGCATGATTAACTGTAAAGTTAATATAACAAATTAATATAACACTTAATATCTGTAAAATGTAGTCATAAAATTATGACCCACTCTAAATATAGCACGATTTAATCTGGAACATCTTTGTGATTATACAGCACAGAAATATGGTTCAAACATTTTGAGATTAGAGGCGCCCTTTCCATTCCATTTTACCGCTGCATTGTATGGGACTTAGATCCAAAGTTCTGAAGCTATGAAGATGGGTTGAGATACACGTCATCTGCCTCTCACCGTGTGTAATTGGTGGATTCGTGTGTCCATCTACATTTTGTGTGAAACTGACTAATAGACACTCAGGAAATCACTAAGGACTGACCCATCACGACGGAAACCCTTCATTCTTCATTAAGTCCACATCAGAGACACGTGAAATGGTGAGCAAAATGTTTGAATTTGCCGCAGCAGTTTTGGAAAGTAACAGCGAAGATAATAACATATTGGTTTCATGTTATATGCCAGTGCTTTTAAGATGAAATTAACAAGATGCCTTTAGACCCCAGACGGTTAAGGTTAGAGACCTCTGATATAAGGTAAAGTTAAGCTTCTAAGACAAAAAAACATAGAATGCAAGAAATGCACTAGCATGAATTTGTTGATTATAGACATCTGTGAATGGAAAGGCCTTTTTTAAGGTTTATTTTAATGTGAACAGGCACCAGAAGCAGACAAGGATTGCCCCCAAGCCTGAACGTTTCTAGCCCTGGATAAAATGCTGTCATACATATACACATAAATGTATTTATGCATTATAGATGTGTTTATATGTATTGTGTGCTAAGCATATATTCTGTGTGCTCCTATCTGACATTTGTTGTTATTGGGAATCAGTATTATGGTAGTTCCAGATTTTAAGAGAAAAATGTAATGTAAACAAAGCAGTTTAATATTTAGGATGGTCAGTTTTCACTTTGGGATAGCTCACAAGCACATACTAAAATGTAATTTCTGAGTTGCAGCACTACGAGTTGTAGTGTGCTTTAATCCTAAAAGTACACACACACACACACACACACACACACACACAGAGTGAGGAGGGATCATGCCTGTTATGAGCCCCCACTGCAATTCAATTTGTTCTGTTGGCATAACCAGCATGCGTCTACAGCGCCAAAGCCAGATTACACTCATAGGTACATCCTCCCTCATCCTCTCATCTGCTTTCTGCATCAGTTTATACATATCCACATCTACTCCATCTCTCTCCCTCCCTCCCTCTCTCTCTCTCTCTCTCTCTCTTCCTCTTCTCTCATTTCCCCTTCTCTCCTGTCCTTCTCTCACTCCCTCTCTCTTATTTTCCCCTCTCTCTGTTTTTCCCATCACCCCCCTCCCTCGCTCTGCAGTGGTTTTAAACATTCTCTTTCCTTCCTCTCGCTCACCCTCATTCGCTCCTCCCATCACTCTTTCTCTCTACCTCACTGTCTTTACTCCCTCCTTCTTCTCTGACCGTCTGCCTTTCGCCCGCTCTCTCTCTCTCTCTCTCTCTCACTCATCTGCTCTCAGATGCTGAAGATAAAAATGAGCGCGCTACCTTGAGCAGCTCTCTCAGTGAGAGACGGAGGCATGCTTTGTTTTTGTTTTTTTATTTTTCTTTCCTTTTTTCTTTTTTCTGAAATTTTGTTTACTTGTTTGCTCACACACACGCTGCGCTCGTTCTCTTGCGCTGGCCGGCATTTTCCATGTGACTGCTCTCACATGTGTTGGGATTTAAGAGGAGTGTGATCTAGCATCAGGACCCTGCCACACACACGCTGAGCCATGTTGGAAAGACTGCAGTCAGCCCTGAAAAGTGTGAAGGAATCCAAACGTAACTATATGTCTTCTCTTGTTTCATGTTTTTCTGCTTTCTTTCCTCTGCCAGTAGCTGAGGAGCTGTAATTGCTGTAATTTCCCAGTAGACTTGAGCCTGGTGATGCTGTAGCTTCAGTGCAGACCTCTGTAGCAACATGCAGTATAAGTGTGAGGTCTGCTCGCATTTATGAGACCACACACTTAAGGGATGCATTTCATGATTTGCCAAGGTTCTTTTATCTAAAACATGAACTAAGAAAAAGCTTGAATATGAAGACATTTAACTACACCTTGTCTGTGGTTGATATAAACATTTGTTGGGTGCATTGCAGCATGTGTTTTCATGACAGTGATTCTTGTTTTAATATTATTATCTGTTTGTAAGTTTACTGTCTGAAGAGAAATATATGTAAAGGTTTAAGAAATTATATCACAGAGACCTCACTCATACACTTACAAGCACACATCACCAAGGGCCTTTGATGGGGATTCCCTCCTCTGACTGTTCCAACAGAAGGCCTACTGCATTCACTGTCTCACCATGCTATTATAGGCTAATCAATACCAGCCACACATGCAATATTACCACTGTGTACTAATGGTGTAGTTCTGTAATTAATTAATTAATGTAAGTATTGTGAGTGTTTTAGGAATGAGTCAGAGAAGTTTTGGATATTTGAAGTCATGAACGTTAAAAATTGGGTAGTAAATTAGGATTTTTGATATGCAAACTAGCTCCTCTGTAACATTATATTGTTTAGTCCAAAGAAATAAACGTAGAAAGACTGGTGCAGGCATCTAAAAGCTACCGCACACTAGATGAAAAGCTCTGTGTTGTAGCAGCAGAGGCTCTCTGCCACCAGATAGCAGACAGTACAAAGTGCAGCTGTAGCACATAGGGAGCGATGCAGGAGAGCACAGATGAACAAAAAAAAAAACTCAAGTTCATTTTGCACTTTACTCATGTAGATTTAATGGAATAAAACTTCTAACTTCATTTTGTGAATTTAGTGTTTGGTATCAGCTAAACCTGCTGTTTTCAAGCTAAAAGGTGAAATAAGCTGTGACGTGACTAGGTTAGTAACATTAACTGAGGTGCAAACAGGTGATTAGCATTGGTCTGTTTATCTTTAAGACTTTAGATTGACTGCTTTTCTTGGTGTAAATTTCAAGCCACATGTCACCTGATGTGGATTTGTGGGAAGTAGTTTTTTTTTTAACTCAAAAAAAGTGCTTGGAAGAATTGTTCATTCAACGAATTTGTTTAGTTTGAATATGAAGTAATTATTTAGGTTGAACTGATGAACGATTTTTTTACAGTGTGTTTAGTTTTATGAATCAACCCATGAAATATAGTCTTCTCAAAAGTCATAATGTCTACAGCACTGCAGCCCTGTGCTCTTTCTGTATAGAACTAAGCTAGAAAAAGCATCTGTACTTGGTGCTGTCATGGTTAATGTCCCAGCCAGCTTTGGTTTGTGCTTTTGGTGAGGGCTTTAAAAAGCATGAGCTCCCTTTATGGGTCAGTATGTGTTAGGCCCTGAGACAGCACACTGCAGCATGGATAAGCGTTTTTGTTTATGTGTGTGTGTGATGGAGAGATCTGTGTGCGTTCAACTTCTGACATCTAATGAAAAATGCATCAATTTGAATTTGAGCCTTGATTTATAATGCAAACATCACTAGTTGCTGTAATGAACAAGTTTACAATAGTAATACAAAAAGTCTGTAGTAATAATAGTAGTACATGTATACTACAAGTACATTGTAGTACATTGTTTACTACAAGCTCTTTTGGAGGGCTGCTTTTTCCACAAACAGGCTACTGAAGAAGGAAGCCAGATAGCTAGCATTACTGCTAGAAAGCCAAAAAGCACACCTGTATTTATTAGTTTTCAAGTCAATACATTATTCGAATATTGGACTGAGGGATTCTCAGTGGTTGTATGGAATATTTCTTTTCTTTACAATGCATGCTGGGTATTGCAGTGCAAGAATGATGAAAAATACAAAAAGGATGCAAAATCATGAGTTCTAAAAAAAATTGTATAACATGACGAATAACATAAGTGCAACTTTTACAATAGAATGCCTCTATAATAATGTTGCATCATTAGTTATATAAATGAAAACAATGTAGTCCAGGGCAGGTCTAATACATGTACACTACTGAGGATTAAAAATGCAATGATTGTTTAAATTTTTATGGCTGATTCCGATTTCTATGCAGCCAATTCACCCTTTTTTTTAACACTACTTTTTATTCGCCAAACCTCCGGTATGAACAACGTTTTTGTTTTATAATGAGCCAAACTTGAGTTTCAAATCAGTTGCCTATTTAAATAACAATTAAAGTGCTACATTGAAAGCAAGAGGCAACTGGCAGTTTAGCACAGTCATGCATAATTATGCTATGACATTTTTGTACAAGTGTAGCAGCAGCATTCAAATACAGCCTGAGTGCATGTATGCAGTGTAGTATGTAGTAATCTCTTTCTTTCTCTCTCTCTGTCTCTTTCCCTGTCTCTCACATTGCACTTATATGTGTGGTTTTCTAAACCAGCCAGTATTACTGTGCTAACTTGTGTGTTTCAGTTGTGGAGCGCTTTTATTATGATGAAGAGGATGATGATGGTGAGATGGGAGGAGGACTGTTGCTGCTACTGAATTTTAATTACTACCAGCACTGTTAATCAGGCTCTGATGCAAATAGCTGTGTGTGTGTTTGTGTGTGTGTGTGTGTGTGTGTGTGTGTTTCTGTGTGTGTGTGTGTGTGTGTTTGTGCGTGTCTTGTGCTTTGCACATGCTTCGGCTTAAATCCATAGCTTACTTTGCGCTTGAAGGTAGTCCAGTGTATCAAGGCTAAGCCTAGTAAGTGTATGTGTGTGTGTGTGTGTGTGTGTGCGTGTGTGTGTGCGTGTGTGTGTGTGCGCGCGCTTATGTGTGTGAGGTCAGATTTAATATGAAAAGAGTATTAAAAGCCCAGTTCGAGCATTAGAACCAAAGCTAGCTCAAGTAAATGAACATATATGTCCCATGTACAACAATAGATCAGACCCTCCAAGAACATCTAGAATTTAACTTCTGCATAAGTTACAATGTGTTGAAATTAGTTCAGATTGAACAGACCAACATGACATCATTTCCGGCAGCATTGAGAAAAGACATTGTGTCTGTGACAGCATGAATAACGTGCGCTTGGAATTAAACATAAGATTTCTGAAATGAAAACCCGGGACATTTCCAGTTTGCTGGTCAATATACCATTAAAATATTCAATGTTTTTATCTATGAAATAAAAAAGGGGGAGATTTCCAGTTTTTATGTATTTTGACCATGTAACTGTTGTACTGTAATAAACTATGGTGATAAAATTGGGTACCATTATGGCAGTAAAATGAGACCCGTGACTACAGAAAAAAGACTTGTGGCTACAGGAAAGGACCTGTGACTATAGCCCAATAGCCAGACCCTAAACATACACCTGGGCTAACTCCAGTTCTGAAGAGACAGAGACGGCTGCTGTCAACATATGCCATATGTCATATATTAATGGATGGATGAAAAAGTGACTCAGTTTAAAAAAATTATGCACCATTTGTAGATTGCATGTAAGTAGACTGTATGCCTACACAGTCATTTTCCATTCATGGATGTTTTTAATACAAGTCTACCTATCAACTGGTAGTCAGGTAACCCCACAGCAGTATTCTCTAAAACTAAGCAAGCAAATGGTAGAAGTGGTTAGTTGATAGCAGCAGCCCTCTGTTGGCCAAAACAAGCACAATGCAAGACGTCTGCCCATCTGCTCTGCTGCAGGTCTTTCTTAGGACTTTCTGGTGTGTTTTTAATTCATAGTTAGAAACGAGGACATTTCTGGAGACACCTCCAGCTGGGGACAGGCCAACAAAACAGGGATGTTTGGTCACCTTTATTGAAAATGGTAATCTCAGGCTTGGGTGCAGCTGCTCAGCTATGGGAACCAAACCCATGAAGCTTCTGATGAACAGTTCTTTTGACGGCATTGCTTCCAGAGGCAGTTTGGATTTTTATATGCAGTCCTATTCTTTGAGCCTGTGTGGCCTACAACTACATGACTGACTTATTGTTGTTCCTAGTTGTTTCTACTGCACTGTCACAGCACTTACTGTTACCTAGGGCAGCTCTAGCAGGACTTGACAAACATGACTTGTTGGAAGGGTGGCATCCTATGGAGATGGCATAAGTAGTTAGCAGTTGGTGTGATTGAAATATCTCAAACTGTGTCCATGTACTTTTGGCAATATAATGTATTAAATGTAAATGTAAATTTCAGCCAGAGCGGTTCTACTAGGTACTGGCAACATATTGGATATGAGTCAAATTTCAGTACTGCGTGTGAAAGTGGCCCAAATTGAAAACAAAAACATCTGATTGAACTGTGTTTTTGCTGTAGCTGTTTACAACACCACACAACAAACAGATTTGTGTCATATATGAAAACAAAGATGGTATTTAGGCCCATTTTACCTGCATCTCTATAAGCTGAGATTTGTTTTTTGTCTGTTAGTAACTGTTAATGGTCCAGTTCTGAATCAAAGTAAAACTTTGTTAACTCTGAAGTACAGGCCCTCTGATAGTGTTGCATATGGCAGCTGAGTGAAGCTATCCAAGTGGACATGCTGAGTGTATTGTTTGGGACGGAACAGAGGACAGCGTGCAAGTTTAAATGTCAGCTTGGCTTTATAGACGGATGAGCTTGCATTCTGTATGCGCGCACTGTTTACCATGTTTGATGGCTTATATAACAACTCCGGCTCAACCTCTGAGACACAGCAGCACCCACCGTACTGTGAGATAGAGTGAGTGAGTGATAAGTGGCACAGAGACAATGCGGAGAGAATTGTCAGTAAGATTTAAAAACGAAACAAAAGGACGGACAGGTGCCAAGCAGGGAAAGAGGAGAAGAAGAGAAGTACAGGGAAGAAAGAGAGGGTCACACAAGGATGACAGAGAGAGCTAGAGAAGAGGAGGGGACAGATGGGGAGAGAAAGGAAAGAGAAAAAAGTTTGAAGAGATAGTTTTCCTTAGGGCTTAATGGTTGTGTTGGCTTTCTTTCTTTTATTAACCTAAATGTACTGAAGCAACAAAGCATTGCAAAACAAAGGATGATGGGTCAACAACAAAAAAAAAACACAAATAGGAGAGAGAGAGAAATATAGATATAGACATCACCATATTTTACTGCTATAGAGCTTGTGTGTTTCCCGGGGCAGTAACAGTGTGAGTCATGCTGGTTGCAGCATTGTTAGAAAACTAATGATTTCAGTGGCAGGATTGCAGCCAACTGCTGCATCTCTCTGTTTCTATCTGGGTCTTTCTCTCTATCTCTGAGACTATGGAACCATCTCATTTTAAACAGACTATTTATAATATTTAAATTTATTTTAAAAGGTATTTTTTCATAAAAACTATACAATACAGCACAACAGTCATAAACCTTACATTTATTTGATTTCCAGTCAAATTAAGTACATTTTATTTATTTTTCACTGTCAGAAAATAAGCAGAAAACATATTGTTACTGCAGAACGAAATCTTGTGTCTCCTTTTCTGTTGTATGTAATTTTTTTTACATAATTTTAAAATGACAACTGCCTTTAACATTGTGTCAATTTCAATTTCATGACAAATTGGCCTACAGAAATGGTCAAAAATGACTTAGAAATTTATAAAATCTCACTCCATGAACAAGGTTTGTTCCAAAAGCAATAAATTTAACAGAAAAGCCTCCAACATTAATTTGTCTACTCTTTACTTCTGTGCAGCTACTGCTATTTTAACTCCTCCATTCTTGTACTTTCCCAAAGGAGTGACTGACATTAGGTTCCCCTTCAGAGAGACACTAACATTCACACAAGCAACTACCCAAGCGCACCTTAGCTACCTCGCAAATTTCTTACTCATGTGCGTCTAAAATGACTCAATGAGATATTTCTGAGGAGATCAGATATAAGATAATCTATGTGTATAAGAAAGAAGAAAGTCAAAGGAAAATCTGGACAAAAAATTGTTAAAATGGGACTCCTAACAACTGTGCAAGACCTGGTAGACGACCAAAAACCCCATCAGATAAACAGTACTTTTTACATTTTTTAGACAGAGGACAAAATCAAGCTCCACTCTTACTTTGTATCTACTGTATCTGCAGGTGTTTCTGTCCATCCTTCCACTGCGAGAAGACAACTCAGCGCAATGAGTCTGAAAGGGTGATTAGCTGTTAAGAAGCCCTTACTGAGAAAAGGAAACAGACAATTTTGCACTGAATTTGTGCTGCTCGCAGACTGGGAATAGTTAGCAAAATGACAAATTAACCTTGTAGGATCAATAAAGTACATCGAACACCAAGACTGTGTCATGTGAAATGTGGAGTAAGGTATGTGGACGGATGAGTCTACATTGTCTTCCATTTTTTGGATTGTGAGAAGCAGAAAATGCAACCAGCTTCTAAAACTTATAGAGGTGTAGAAAAATGTCTGCAGACTAAGGTGAATGGTCCTAAAATAAGACACGGGTCGAAACAGAATTCAAGGCTGAGTAGAAAGGTAGACACAGTTACTGAGGCAGAAACGGCTACTGACTAAGAGACAAATGAACACTTATCTCCGACCGCCCACAAAGCACCTGGATGATCCACATGAGGTCTGTATGCTTTATGGACACATGAAGCAAAAGTGGAACTTTTAGGTCAGCACGCTCCTCGGTAAAAGTTGGAGAATATGAAAGGTGAAGCCTCGTTATGAGACATTTTGTGATGAGTCTGAGAAATGAAGCTGAAGCAAAGATGGATCAGGCAGCAAAACACTAGAAGTGAGCAGTATAGCAAAATATAATACCACACTACTTGAAGTCTGATACAATACTTGAACTTGATAAATTGGAAACTACTCCACATAGAAGCCCCTTTAAAATTTCTTTTTAATGAAGCATGCAGCTGGTTATTGTTTTTAAAGCCCTCATGATAACTTAGGTATCATCAAGACATCATTTATTATGATATTGTCACCCACCCCTGCAAGACCCAAGAAATTGTACATGAGGATGGTTTGAGAAGATCATGTAAGTTTAAGAAGGAGATATGAACCACACTAGCAGAGTTTCTATTTAAATGTTTTGCAAATTTGAAGCGAATTTCCAAAAAGTCAGTAAAAGAAGTGTTTCCAATCACTCTTATGAGCAAATTTCCAAAGATAACATCATATTCTTGCAATGTATGGCACAAGACAAGAGTCTCACTCACCGTACATAGAGGGCTTTGAATTTTTATTCTGACAGCCCTCTGTCAACTATTCAGGGCTGTAGCTCTAACAGACACCAAGCGAAGCAGGTAGTGGCCCTTTAATGAGGTTGCGGTCCCACTTCACCATTGCCCACCAAACCCCTGGGAACGTCAGTCCAGACGTATCACTGATGGCTGTGTCACAGTTTGCACACTACCGTACTAAATATTAAAATAATAATGGCACCATGCGGTCTATTATTTTGATCTGCCATTATATTTGGCATCAGTTGGAGAGTGAACATATGACTTTTGCTTCTGCAATGTCACCTTTTATTCATGTCCATCACCATTTCCACCATTTCCAACACTTTCCTAACTCATTGAAGTGTAAAAATGTGTTTTTTTGTGATCTTAAGGCTTTTTTTTGTCCATTCAGACATTTTTTAGCACATTTTCAAAATTTGCATAAAAGAGGTAAATGGAGAACACTTCAGAACCTGAGGTGAGAAATCTGTGCCAGAAAACCCAAAAATGTGTTTTTTCTTTAGTTGAATTTGCGAGTCTGATCAGAACAACATGCTCAGTCTAATAGCTGGCTTTGTTTAAAGGTGAGCATTCTCTGAATGTCAAAATTATGCAAATTTATCAAAACTCATACTGTACCTTTTTAACAGCATTGTGACTTTCTGGTATAATGGTCAATTAATTGTGAAAGGAGGTCTCTCAACCTCTTCTAGAGTTTAGAAGTAGTGAGACTGCAGTGTTAGCATTAAATCAGATCAAACCACAGCATCAGTCCACTGGGCTAATGGAACCCCATGTTAGATAGTGGAGAGTTTGCTACCATTAATAGAATAGCCCCTGGGCTAGCGAGAGACAGGAGGAAATACAGTTTAGTACTGTTGTCTCTTCTGAAAGTTTAGCATGAATATTTCCCTTTGAGATAAAGTGAGCTAGTCAGCATTAAACATCAATGAAGATCTCTGCTCACTGAGAGTTTGGCCCCAAGAGACAGAGCGTGTGTGTGTGTTCCTAAGTAGGTCAGCACAGGACGACTTGCTGTTCTGCGTTAATGGCACGCACTAATGGAGAGAGTCATATTGAGTTTAATTTGGGGACAGAAGCATTGGACTCATATCAGACCAACAGTCTGTGCACGTACATGTGACTTTAGCATTTTCATCCTAGCTGCCACTCATGACAAGCCAAGCCAAACTAAGAGAAGTTAGAGAATGCACAGTAACCCTGGTGCTACAAGTGGAAAGTTTAAAAAACTGTTTGCAAAGAAAATGATGTATTTGTTAGACTCTCTAGTAACTGACCTTTGCATGTTCTGGCTAGCTTTACAGAACATTGGCAAAAATCTCATTCAATTTTATTTTTCAAAATATGTGGATTATTCATATTTGCTGCATTTGTTTACAGGTACTACTTAATGTTGAGTTTCTAGTTTAAAGGGCTACAGAATACTGTTTTGGCAGATCAAATCTAGCCATGTTGAAAACAACAAAAATACAGAATTTGCTGCCATGCCTGCCATATGGATATGAAATGAATCATTTGAATAAATGACACACTCTAAACGTAGGCATTTTATAGTTGTTGTCATGTGCTACAATGGCTCATTAGGTTGAATTGAATTTTTTGGTAACCTTCTATAAACTTTGTCCAACATTGCAACAGCTGCGATGAAGGAACACATTTGTAAGGTAGATTAATCCTTGAAAATAAGAATTATTGACCTGGTGTTTGTTGGAACGTCTCTACTCAGTGTGCATCATAGATCTGGAGGGTTATTTCACAAGGTCAGATTTCTCAGTTAGCTGGATTGCCTAATATGAATGTCTCCTTTTGAGCTCTGAGACTGCTTGTTGGGGTAGCTACTGAAGTATTCCATTGCACATCACTAATTACTTTTCTCAAACTGTAAAGGAATTAATAATAAAGTAGCTTTTTCATAATTTGAAAAACATTGCTAAAGTTCTGCATTTTCTATCCCATGTATTTGTCATACTGTATTGCTTTACTGTAATTCTCTTTTTACTGGCTTCCTAAGAAAAAAGACATCCTCTAAAACTTACACAAAACGCTGCAGCACAGATCCTAACAAAAACAAAAAAAACAGTGCCTGTCACTCCATTCAGAAAGAACTAGACTGAAAAGCTGCCTGAAAGAGCATCTTTTAAGATATATTAAATTATTTTATTAGCTTTTAAAGCTTCTGCATAACTCAGAGAAATTTGTCTTTTTATGTTCCAACATAAATCTCCAGATCTGCAGATACTGGCCTTCTGCAAATACCTTCCATAAAATACAGAAAACAGGGAGAGGCTGCTCTCTGTATTATGCTTCTGCACTGTGGAACTCAATTTCACCTTTTATTAGGCAGTCAAGTTCAGTACACACTTCTGAGCAACAAGAATTCAATTTCCACTTTTTTCCAGTTTTTGTATTTGTCTTTTTAAATTGAGCTTTATTATTGCTTCACATGATTTTAATTAGTAAACTTGACTTTCATTTGTTAATTTTTGTTTTTTATATTACTATCACCCAACTAAAATAAAAGAAAATCTAACTTTTCTAATACTGTTAAAACTTAAATAACCACTTAAACTTTGATCTGCCACTGGTATAAAAAGTACATTAAGTTATTGTTGTTGTTGTTGTTGTCATTACTCATTACTTTTGTGTTACTCTCTAAAACTCCTCTGCTCTGAACAGATCGCCAGTTATTCTTGATTAAAATGATGTACAGAGAAACTAGACAGTAGAAACTGTTCAAAAACAGCTGAATAAATCTCTGTAAAGCTAACAGAGATGTTCCTGAATGAAAATCAAGTCTGTGTAGTTGAGGTCCTCCTCAGTAAGGGAGTCTTTGTTTATCAGTTTCATATTAGCGTGATTAGATTGTTTGCCAGGTTTCAGGTGCTTCCTGTGTTTGCACTACAAGCAGTTGCTGCTAGCACATACATAGACAGCCACAAATACCCTGTATAGTTCATGTTTTTTATATACTTTGTTTGTGTGGGTTACGTTTGTAGTGGTGTTAGTTTTAATACTGTTATGTGGATATATGCATATGTTTTTGCACCATTGACTAACTAGATTTCCTCCCTGGATAATAAAGTTGACTTGACTTGATATAGAAGAAATTGATATTTTAAATGCACTGCACGAAAATAATATTGTTCTCTTAGAGACACATGAGTAACACAAGCAACAAAAGACCTATTAATTCAGTAGCTGTAGTGTGGTTACAGTAATTGTAACTATAATACTATAATGAGTAACACAAGCAACAAAACACCTATTAATACAGTAACTGTGATTATAGTGACTGTAACTATAATGCTTCACACTACTTCATTACAGAAAAAAAAACTCACATTACTGTAATTTGTTACTTTGAATCACATTAAGCCCCAACACAGGAGAAATAGCTCCTCCTGCATTTTCCAGTCCTTTCACTGTTTTTAGCTTAAGCCTTTTAGACCTTCTGCTTCTGCTGCAGGTCCTTTCTCAGTCTATCTACGAATGACTGATGCCTTTGAAGGCCACCCAGGAATGAGTCTGACATTGAGAGAGATACATAGATAGACGCAGAGGGAGAGAGAGAGAGAGAAAGTAAGAGACAGAACGTTTTTGGCCGTGCTGATGAATAATTGCACTCTCATAGGCACGCTCTGTCTTTCTCTCCATCCCCTTCAAATGCTCCCCACTTTTCTACTCCCATCCATCATTTATCTATCTGTCCTCCTCTTCGCTCTGGGGAGGACTCTTGGGTACTTCTAAATTATTTTATTCTTTACATATCTTCAAGGGAATGTTAATTTCTTCTGTCATTCTATCCATCAATGCCTGTGTACAGCCTGAGATGTAGAAAGTGTGGATTTTTTCCACTCACCAGTATTCAAGAGTCATTTTACTTCTTCACTACTTCAGCTTCTTCACGGTAGCAGTGGCGGGGATTTTAGAAATCAAAATTACTCACTAAACTGGATAATCTAAGTCCAAATTGAATACTGCCTAATAGTAATAATTATAAGTAATGATGACAGTAATAATGTCCCCTATCTCTTATACTATTGGACAGTTAGTAGTAATTATTAGTAATTTTGCTTTGTGTCATACCACTGCAGTGCCATTTATTTGTAGAATTAATTTTAGGCAATATAACACAGACTTTATTAAATATTAGTGTGATCAATTACAAATCTCAATTCCAAAAATGATGGGTAGGTGAAATGCTAATAAAAACAAGAAAAAGTGATTTGTAAATTCACTCTGGCCTTTATTTGACAGTACAATAAAAAATGTTTTTTTTTGGTTTACCTTATCAATTTATTGTTTTGGTAAATGTATGTTTATTCTGAAATGGATGCCAGACTAGGAACATTGCAAAATGTTCAACAAATATCTTAAACAGATAATGCAATCATACTTGAGTTTTTCTAGGAGCATCCAGGAATGAGCAAGAATGGGTCAAGGCTCACCGCTTTGCCAAAAAATGCGTTAGTGAATAATCCAACAGTTTAAAAACAACATTCCTGAATGAGTAATTGCAATGATTTAAGGTATTTCACCTCCTATATTGCACAATATCATTAAAAGATTCAGGGAATCCAAAGAGATTTCTTTGTGTAACAGGCAAGGCTGAAAACCACAACTGATTGACCGTGACCTTTGATCCTTTAGATAACACTGCATTATACAGCATGCATTATACCACATGGGCTCATTTTACAAACTGCTGTGAATAAATGCTGTTTGTCACTGTATCCAGAAATACAAGTTAAGACTGCACTATGCACAGCCATATGTCACAGTCCAAAAATGCTGCTGACTTTTTTGGGCACATCTGAAATGGAAATGTGTATTGTGGTCTGATAAGTCAACCTTTCAGTTCATGCAAATAATGAACATTGTGTCCTCCAGGCCAAGAAGGAAAATGACTGTCCAGATTGTTACCAGTGTAAAGTTCAAAAGCCAGTAAATAAAGCGTGTAATAGTGTGGTGTGTGTTAATCTGATACTGAATAATATCTGAGAGTACAGGTGCTAGACGTGCAATATACAGTAAAAATGTCCCCGTATGAAAAATCCCTTTTTGGTTTTAATAGCATTTCTCGTACTGTCCCAACATTTTTGAAATTGAGGCTCATATAATCAGTTACCTAACTTTACAAAATTGATGCAGCCGTGTCACTACCTTTAAATCGATGCTTCATTCTCATTGGCTAGCATCGCTCTGTATCAGGGAGATAGGAACTAAACCTACCCTCTCCCCCAATGAGAATTGAGCCAGTGCTCACAGTGACACCTCCTAAGCTGATAGCACCACACAAGAACCCTGCTTTGACTTTTTTGACTAAACATTGCTTGAACAAGTTGAGCATTTGGGCTAGGAGTTGATACTGAAAAGAACTGATGCCAGGCAGTCAAAAACTTTGGACTCGATTTCACGCAGTGATGTTCAAGTTTTCCTGCACCAGCACACACGGAATGAGAGATATTCTGTTGTCACTGTCTAGACTAGGGGTCACCAGTCTCATCCGCGAAGGGCCAGTGTGGCTGCAGGTTTTTCAAAATTTGTGACCCCTGATAGTCCAGTTGAATTTTACTTCAGACGAAAGGGAAAGAAAGTCAAATGTACAATTTGTAATGCAAATTGGCCTACAGTCAAAGAGCATTGTCAGAGCCAAAACAACTACCCACCAGAAGGGGTTGACAGAGGAGAATCAGCTACAAGCCAGCCCCTGTTAGTTAGATTATTTGGTGGAGTCAGCTCTAATGACCATGTGTTTTGCTTTCAGCCATTACATGATCATTGAGTGCTTTAATCTTTGTATTGCTTTGTATTGATCCAAACCTTCATCTCATCTCTCCCACTTCCCTTCTCTCTCTCTTTCTCTCTCTCTCTCTCTCTCTCACACACACACACACACACACACACGCACACACACAGTCATATCCTCCTGGCAGGGTTGAGATGGGTTGACCATGGCCAGTGAAACAGCAATACATTGGAGTTATTAGCATTGATGGTTTGATCCTGGGCCAGGGCTAACAGTTCATAACCACAGGTTTATTAGAGCTCTGCAGGAGTCCACTACCATCAGCATGCTCCTGACACCTCACCTAGAGCTATGCTTAACCACTAAGACTTGTCTGAATTGTCTGTTCATTACCTGTGATGGCAGACACTGGAAGTGATATGTGACAGACTGAAGATTAACTCCATTACTACTCTGAAATATGGATACTGCACTAATGATGTTCTTAATGTGTTTTTGTAATTCAGACTTATCTGCCTCACCTCTTCTTTAAAACTGCACCTTTTTAGTACTTTTCAACTTTTTCTTTTTTTTTTTCCTCTTACTTTTTCTCTGTCTGTCTCTCAGATGGCCTATACATACTCTGCCCACGGATGTGTACTATTGTAGAAACTGTTGCAAGGTTGGACAAGCTATACAGAACCCTGACAAAAATGCCATTTAAAGTGATGAGAAATAGTAGGACAATTTATTTAAAGTAGCTACTTAATATTGAGTTGCCAGTGTAAAATGGGACATAATTGAGCTGGGCTATGTTGTAGCTGATCAAGACTAGACGACTAATGCTAACGATTCCTAACTTAATTACATGACAAAGCTACTACATGCGATTTATTCTAACAGTTTGAACTGCATAGTCAGTTATTTTGTTGTGCACTAGTTTGGGATTAGATTGAATGAGATTTGTTTCTACATTCTGTAAAGCTTGTCCAACCTTGCAACAGTTGCTACTATACAGTACATTTCTGTGCATGGATAGGTCAGTTTGTGTCATTGGCATTACTTTATCTTGTACAATAGTGCCAAAGCTGTAGAAATTCAGCTTGTACTAAACAAACAATATATTTCTCTCTCTCTCTTCATGTCCAGCGGTGTCTCTGCTGCCCCATCGTTTTGTGACGGTACGTCGGGGCAGTCCTGCTGCGCGGAGCGGGCAGATCCGTCCAGGGGACCGGCTGGAGGCTGTGGAGGGACGCAGTGTGGTCACCCTGCCCCACAGGGAGCTGGCACAGATACTGCGCCGAGCCGGAAACACACTCCGCCTCACCATCGTCCCACGCTCCAGTGCCCGTGAGTGATAGCAGACACACGACACAAGGCCTTTGAATGAGAAACAGACAATAAAATCTGAAATGTGCTAACACAGTCCAGCTCACACATACAGTACAAACACATCCAGGTACACGTAGAAATCTTTTTGTCAATTGCCTCTTGCCCTTTGGATCACTATAGCTAAATACTGCTATGCCTGTGTCTAAACCTAACCCTAACCTTAATCTCAGTAGTATATGCAAATCTTTTGGCTCTTTTGGATACAGCCAGGCTAACTCTCACATTGGTTAGGCTTTCTTTAGCTAAACTGGTGGCCTAATGTGTCAGATTAGCCACCAAGACAAATGCAGTGGCAGTGGAGCTAAACAATAATGTTTTGATTTACATTGGGTGAGAACAATTTGTTGAAAAAAGTGTCACTCTAGGCCTAGATACGTCACTGACTGCAGTCCAGTCAGTTGTTAGAAAAGGAAAACAGGAGCCACTCTGTGTCTGGGATCTTTACTAGAAGAGTCATGGTAGAAATGCTACGCACATGGTAAAATGTATGTTAATATATCTGTTACAAACTTTATATAAAACATAGAATGTCTTTTACAAGCTTTAAATGTCTGCGTTTTATGTACAACGGGCAACACGTTCATGTGAATCACTGTTAGCTCGGCACTAACATACTGTTAGAATCCCACAGACGTAGAGGTATAGAGCTAAATGATATATGCATGTTTATTCTTTAATTTATATGTAAAGTCAATGTAGTATTTGAAACATCATTTAAAAAATGCTAGATACTCTTCCATTGTGTGAATATTTTGTGAGTCCTGATGAGTGGACCAATAGGAAAAGTCCAAAATTTATTGATATAAAATATCATTCCGTTAATGTACATTAAGGTTACCGTTTCAGGAATAAAGATACATTTTACATACATATTCTATATTTTGAATCTTAACCATACTGTACTTTCTCACCTTTCCTCGTCTTTCCTCGCCTTTTCCTCCTCTGTTCTGTTTTCTTTGCTACTCTCTCCTCTCCCTTCTCTCAGATTCCTCCGAGAACTCAGACTATGATACCAGTTACAGAAGCCGAAAGTCTCACAGGTTTAAACAGAAGGTGAGGCAATATATCACCCTCTATTGCTTACTTTTAGAGTTGGTATGGCAGCACATGGCTTTCAGAGACTAACCCTTTCTGTCGCTCTGTCTCTCTATGCCTTTCTCTCTCTCTCGCTGTCACTCACACAGCAGGACACTTCGCGGTACTACAGTGTGGATCTGGAGAGAGGGCCCACTGGTTTTGGCTTCAGTCTGAGAGGGGGGAGTGAGTATAACATGGGCCTTTATGTTCTGGGCCTGATGGAGGGAGGACCAGCCTCACGCAGCCGCAAGATACAGGTGTGTGTATGTGTGTGTCTACGTGTGTTGCTTTCATACATTTTTATGATGAAAATGCCTTGACTTTGTAGAAAACCCAGAGAAATAAAGGGTAAAGAAGAGTGTCAGGACCTACGAAGTGAGATTACAAAAAAGCTTTTATTCTGTTAAGTTTTGGGTTAGCTTTAGGGTTAGGCTCAGAAAATCTTTATGACATATAGAAACTTAAAACATATATATTATATACTTATCCCATGTATATCACTACCATATAATATAGTCACATCATACATATTGGACATATATAACCCCACATCTTGTCACTGTATAAAAATAAACTTGTGTATGTGTGTTTGTTTGTTCTCACTGGATGAATGACTAAAGAAAGATGTTCAGGAAGTTTGCAAATTTACAGAAAATTTTTGACCCCTTTGTCTGTCTGTGCTTTGTGAAGCCAGCCAATAGATCAATTCACAACAAATTCTGTTTTGTTTTATGCAGAGACTGTAAGCTGTAAACTAGTTTTGAAAATGTGCCTTTGTATTATAACAGATGTGGTGCTTAATTACATGCCAGGTTTGTTTATTCCATGCTTAACACAATGAGACACTGATGAATGTTTCAGGTGAGCGACCAGTTAGTGGAGATCAATGGGCACAGCACAGCAGGAATGACCCACAGTCAGGCCGTGGAGCAGATCAGGACCGCTGGCCAAAGGATCCATCTTGTCCTGAAGAAGGGCAACGGATACGTTCCTGACTATGGTAAGGCTGACTGGACTGAGGAGAGGGCTACGATTAACAGAGCTAAGCATAAACTCATTTATACAGAAATCCTAACTTATTTAGCATATTAGTCACAGCTTATATATCACAGAGAAATCAGATGTTCAAAAACAGTGCATGTTTTAAAAGGCCATTAGTTGAGTAAATGATTTTTATAATAGGTTGATACAAACAGGGCTGTAATGTTACTGAGCTCCCAGTTCTAGGTTCTGTTTTATCTTTCTGTCTTTAAAAGCTTACTAACATCATACTAACAGCTGTTTTCTTGTGCTTTTTTTTCTTCCGGATTCTCTTTTTCTTTATTTTCTTACCTGATATTAATATTTTTATTTATTTCATTCACATTTTTTTGATTCCCTTTACCTTACATATTTTTATTTTGATCTTTCAAATGATGGGGTCATCTTATCTCCTTCTGCTTCCTTTGCTTCTTTTCTTTCTCATTCTATACTACTCTTTTAATTTCCCTGACCTTTTCATATCTTTTCTTCTTTCCTTCATTTAAATGCTTCTGTTCTGTTTCCATGACGCTGGGGGAAATTTTTGTACCTTCCTACTTTCCTCTTTCTCTCTTTTTTCCTTTTTTACACAGTGGAGCTTTCAAGTCTCTCTCTCTGTATGACCAACTCCAAGCTGGGCGAGCCTTGCTTTTATGTGATCGGGCGGACCGAGAACACGCGGTTGGTAGTCGTTCCTGTTAGTTCTCCCATTTTCCTGTTTTCTCTACATCTCTCCTCTTTTTATGTTGTCTAATGTCACTCTTTAAGCGTGCTCTCGCGTTTTCCCCTCGTCTTACTGTTTCTGTCACTCATGCGTTGCCCTCCATTGAGCGTCCCTGTGCTGTATTACAGGTAATGTGTACTTTTGAGTGGAGTAGCATCCTGTAAAAGTAAAGCAATTTCTTAGGATATTTCTTAGGAAATGTTGCAGAGTAGCTCATTGCTGTTTTCAATACAGACTGTTACCTTTTATATCTTTGTCACATTTTGTTCAGTGTCAGTTAAATCATATTTTAAAGTATCTACTAATTCGAAGTTAAATATAACTTAAACATCTATTATAATGTACATTGGTAATATATTCATTCAACAGCCTGAGTCATAAAAAAGGTTCTCTCCTTCTTTGTCCAGTACCAGTTTATTGACAAAGCAGTGATGTACCTGTATTCAGCAGAATTTGTGCTGAGTCATTAGCACATCAAAGACTCGTTTAGCATTTCAAAGCTCTACTTGGCCTTTATTCAGGAGTTAGGTTTAAGTGTTGGGCACGGTACATCCAAAGAACGTGGAAGCAGTTCATTAAGATGGGATATTCAGAAAGGTTGAGGGGTGAATGCTTATTGGAGGTTGAATCAGCATGCTTTTAAATGTTCTACTGTTTTCTCAGAATATCATCTCTTGTCTGGGTTTAACATTTTAGTGGCATTCATGGATTTCAGGTTGAAAGAATTTTTTAAAGTTATCCCATATATTGCTAACGCAACCCAAGCAGCATTTGCTTCAGCTGGTAGGACGATTTTTAGTACTGCAGTAAGGTTTCAACCAAAAACAGGGACATATTCACTAAAATATATAAAATACAATACAGTGCACAGAGACGACCCTTTCACTTCTTAAATTTCTAATCGAAACATCCATTAAGTACAAGTTTATCAAAAGCAGAAAACATATTTAACACAAAATTACACAGGAGCTTCAACAACGTAATATAACATCAATTTTTTAGTATTCAGTATGTCCATGCTTTGTCTTTCTTATAGCTTCTATACTTTTCAGGAAACTTGTCATCAATTTTTCAAAGAAATCTGCAGAGATATTTTTAAGTTCAATCCTAGAATTTGGTTGCATTTTTGCTTTTAACAATCCAAGCAATCCCAATTACAAATTCAGACTCATCAGTCTATAAAACCTTAATCCACATCTCAGACGTTCTTTTCCTTAGTAATAGCATGACTTTGTCTTCTCACAGTGGAAGGATAGACGGAAACACCTGTGAATTTTTTTCAGATCTGAAGCAAAAGTGGAGCTTGTTTTTCTCTCAAAGATGAAGGCTTTAAAAACTCTGATGGTGACAGTTTTGGTGGTCGGGCTGCAGAGCAGATTAGGACCACAGGCCAATCCTTGCGTGGTTGTTTAGAGTTATATTTTCTCTGTATCTTTTAATCCTTTTTTGATGTTTTGGAAACTGTTTTTTCACTTATTTTCCTTTGACACCCCCCTTCATTATGCAGTGGGATGATCTTATATATAATCTCCTCGGAAATATCTCCTTTAGCCATTTTAGATGCACGTGAGAAAGAAATTTGCAGGACAGCTGGTGTGTTTGGGTCATTGCTTGTGTCAATGTTAGTGTCTCTTTGAAGGGGAACATATTGTCAGTTAAGGGTGGGCAATATGTCAGTTTTAGCATTATCATGATAAATGATGTCACAGTATTTCTGGGCATATTGTGGAGATCAGTACTTAAAGAACACTGAGCAACTGCATGTTTCATCATAAAGATATCATATTTAGTCCCGGTTCATGGATTCATATTCACAGTTTTTGACAGTATCTTTTGAATGTGGCATTGCTGTGGCTTTTTTGTCTGTTCTACTTCATCAAACGTATCTGTTCCACAATAACGAAATATTGTGATATGTATTGCGTATCATGACAACATTTTTAAATATCATGATATTGTATTTTTGCCATATCTTTAAAGTGGCAGTAGAGTTTGCAAAAGAGTGGACAAATTATATTATGGGAGATTTGCTATTACACATAGTGTTAAAAGTTTTTTTCTGCTAAATGTATCCTGCTTTTTTCTGACATCAAAAATGAATAACTTGTACTTAATGTCCATTTTGACTGGAAATTAAATCAATGAAAGGGTCGTCTCTGACTTCTGCACAGTACTCTACATGTAAAGCCCTTGAGCTAGATTAGTTTTACCTGGGTGCTGTAAATGAAGTGATTACCAATGGGATGTTCTACTTTAATCTAGTATGAATCTGCAGTGTCAGAGTAGTACTTATGTAGTTAATAGCTTTCTGTTGACTGAATCTGAAGCTCCCACCTCACACTACTCACACTCAAACACACTACTACCCCGCAGGAAGAACTACATAGCTACCAACATTCCGTCAAACAATGTGAGTGCATGCTGTTTCAGGCTAGGTTTGTTACAGGACTGGATTAGATGCATTCTTTTTTTCCCCTTCTATATTCGATCCAGTATTTTCTCCAAACATAACCCCATTGATGTCGATACCGAGTGTCAGAACGGTGCAGTCTCTAGTAACAACGACACCTGCTACTATTCACAGCTCTGTGCTGTATTGGCATGAACATCCAGACTATGATCTTCCATGACAGACTGTTTATGTTAATTTGGGGAAACGACACAAATATTTTATCCTTTATGAATTGACCACTCAAGTCCCTTTGAATTATATTACAGAACCTCCATGAAAAAACTAATTCAGTATTTCTACTCAAAGCAAGTGCTGGAGTACTATTTTGGCACGTCCACTATATTTTGAATTTACCTGTGTAACAGTGCTGCAATGTGATATTTTGCATGCATGAGTTAAATTCTGTCACCTGCCACTTTCTCTCACTTCCCACTGTTTCTTTTTCTCCGTCTCTCCCCCTTTCAAGGCCGTGATCACAGAGCAGCCGTCTCCCCCCTGCCCCCAGCCCTGCAGCCGCGTCTGGCTGCAGTGAGCCGCCGCCACCTGGACACCACACCCAGCCCTCCAAAAGCAGGCAGGAGCCAGAATCGGAGAGGGAGGACAGAACAGCAGGGGTGGGGGACGGACCAGGGAGGGGAGCTGAGCCCTGACAGCCCAGAGGGCAGGGGTAGAAGGTCAAAGGACAGGAGGAGGAGCCAAGACTCGCACAGCTTATCCAGAAACAGGCAGAGAGGGGACAGTAAGGAAGAGGAGGAGGATGGGCCAGTGGAGAGAGGAAAAGCGAGGAGGCGACAGGAGAGGGAGAGGAGGAGCAAAAGCGAAGAGAGGCGGAGAAAGCTGGAGAGAGAGAGAGAGAGTGAGGTTGGAAGAGAAGAGAAGTGGCAAAAAGAGAACCATAATCTACCCATCCCTAAGCAGAGATCGCCAAGTCAAAGCTGGGAGGAGGAGAGAGAGTGGGGAGAAAAGGAGGACAGGACGTTTTTTAGAGAAAAAGTAAAAGAGAGACACAGCGAGACAGAGAGCGAGAGAGACAGCAGTCGAGAGCTGGAGGGTGAATCGGACAGTGACAGAGAGCAAGTGATGGCGAGCGAGGCGGGGGGAGAGAGAGTGTGGAAACGCGAAGTGGACACTCAGCAATCCAGTCTCAGCACCTTCAGCGACAGCAGATCCTCACAGGGGTCCCTAGGAGCCTACGAATCCCAGAAGGCTCCTTTCTCCTTCCTCATGTCCCCTGAGCCAGAATACACAGATTCCGAATCTGAAGTGAGTGTTTCCGAAGCTAGTGTTTCAGCCTCCAGTATCTCTGGCCTCTCTCTCTACTTGAATGAGGGCTACAGTTCAGGGGCCACGAGTCCCTTACTGCCAGGCCCCTGGCTCAAACCCAGCACGCAAATGATCAGCAGAGTGGTGGAGAGAAACAGACTGATGGGGAGAGGACAGGAAAAAGCAAGAAGACAGAATTCTATCTCCTGAAGTGCTGTAGGAGGTAACTTTGGTCATATAATGTCATGTCATGTAAGGCATCAACTAAGAGGGGTTCACACTGCGTTTTTCTGAAGGCAGAGAAAACGCAAGGCAGCCATTTTTTCTTAGGTTTCCACACTGTGTTCTTTTGACTGCCACTTCTGTCTGTTTGTCTTCCTGTTGACAAGCAACAGCAGCATTGTAACTGTCTGTCAGCTGTGCTATTAAGCTATCATTTCAATACGTACAGGCAGAAGGTTTCGCTACTATTAACTAGCAAATGTGATGCTGCTAGTAAAAACATGCTAAACGAAACCAGAATGCTTTTTGTGTTGTAATTTCAATTCGTGCTGGTAATTCCTTTTTCATAAGAATGTCACTGAAGGCCCAGCACAGGAAAAACACTGGTGATGGAGGCTGCCTGACTGCTTGGAGTTGAACATTTTTACAACTCAGGGAGCCTGGAGGCATCCAATGAGCAAAATAGCATGCAAAATAAAACAGGCACATTTGAAAACAAAATAAAAAAAAAATAACGCATACAGTGTGAACCCACCTTCAGGCCTTATTCGAGCTGGATTAGTTTTATCTCTATATTGGATCTATCCAGACAAACCTTTAGTATATAGTAATATTAATTGTGAAATATTAAGATATTATTTGTCATTGAATAAACATGTTATAAACAATTTCTGCCAGTTTTCCATTGGTCTTTTCCATGGCAGCTATGTCCCACCCCTCATTCCAGCACTCTGTCTGGGCTAAGTGGTCTCATGCATTGCATTCAGTTGTGAAACATAATTATGTCCTGATAGGCGCTAATTGTAATTGGAAGTCAGGTAGCTAACTTAAATCAGCCTGCATAGTCTCTCTCACTTACACTTATATACCGAAAAGGAAACACCCCTTTATTACCATTTAAATTATTGGCAACAAGATCTATTATTTTAATCAAGTGTTGTAATTAATCATTTCAGAGAGAATTTCGTAATTATTGAATGTGGTGCCCTTTACCTAACACAAACATGGCTACGACCTTTCAAGTGAAATCCCTTTCACATGATGTTACACAACCTTCTCTGGTAAAACTAATCCAGCTCTAATAGTGCTTTTCTTTGTCCACCTAAGGATGGCAACAATCTGAATGTTTGGAGTGTACAGCCACACTGTGGTCTTGAGCATAAGCTGAATATAGAGCTTATGCAGTGTTAACATATGTTTGAAAGGTGAGAGACAGGAAAACAATGTCAGCCCTCTCTTCTCTTCTCTTCTCTCTCTCTCTCTCTCTCTCTCTCACCCCATTCTCAGATGTGGGTTTGGGGAGAGTTTTGTAAGCTTTCTGTGCCCGTGTTCATTGTTCGTACTGTGTGCCTGTTTTGCTGAGTTCGGGTTGAGTGCTGTGTCACCTACTTATCCAAAAGCACTATTATTCATCTTGCCCCTGGACTCTCTTCTACTCTTTCTTCTCTTTAGTTCTGAAATCTCTTGAAGCTTGTTGTTGTAGTAGGAAAGTGATAGTTTTATCTCAGAATGTGGAGCGAACTTAAAGCAATAACATGCCTGAACCCAAAACTTATTTTTGATAAAAATATATATATGAAAAATAACAATATACGGTACATGCTACTTCAGTTGTGCATTTGCCCATTACAAATAGTATAACACAATAATCATAATTAATCAAACGTATTGTACCCCTTTTTGTTTGGAAATCCTCTATCAAATAGCAATTACTGGGTTTCACCATGAATATTAGACCAGTGTGGTATACTGAAAATATATGAATATATAGAATGTTGATAGCTCTACTGTAAATACAAATCCTATATATTTCAAAGGATTGTGGTAAATACTCTAGAAGTCATTTTGAACCCTAGTCCTACTGACTTAATGTCCTCTAAGTGCCCCTTATTGTTGCCTTGGTCACTGAAACCTTTTTGACTGTTTCCCCTATAATTTCAGTGACCAGAGCGTTTGAGAAACTAGAATATGAATGACTGATGAATGATAAGTAGGTGTGACCACTTGAAAGTCATATGGTCCTGTGATATCAGATGTAAAGTATTGGAAACTATTCCACTGAGGGACACAAGTGTGAATCCCAGACACAGGTGCACTATTATCAACAGCAAAATAGGTCTGTCACAATTATTGTGTAATCGCCTGTTATTCTACACAGTTTATAGATGTTAAAGTTATACGTTTATGTCACAACAAACAGAATGTGAATTGCTGAGACATCATGGGTCTTATGAAAACAACTCATGTTCTAAATTCTGACTGGTGCTATAACACCTTTAGAGGGCAGCAGTGAGTAAGGTTTGTTTATTTAAAATGGAGCTGTTATTGTTGTCATTTAAGCTGTCATCATTTTAGACCTTAGTATTGACAGCTAGGAAGCAAGATAGCTAATCTGCCAAGTTACCCATGTTAAAAGTTCAATACAATGAACAAAAATATTATTAATTTGGTAATTGTGATTATTTATATACAAATTAATTGGCAGCTAAAATTTCATGATCTTGATAGGCTGACCAAAATCTCCATTCCAGTAAACAATTTTGTACATTAACATTCACAGCTGCATGTAGTTGCACATAACATATAGCATTATGGGTATTTCCTCTACTGTACATCATTTGTACATTTGTACTTGTGGGATTGTAAGAGTGGGCTGGATAGTCTCTCAAATATGTTTTCAAACGTCGCTACAAAATAACGTAACCAATCAAAATCTTTGGTCTCACAGACTTCACTTTTTTCTCGTTTTGTTCACTGAAGTGCTCGATGTTGTCATGACTCATCTACAAATGTAAAAAAAAGCTAATGAGAGGACTTCACATGCTTAAAATGGAATTGATCAATGCCTGAAAATAGCACATGAATTGTGTATTGCTTGTTTTTGTTGTTGTTTTGTTGTCCCATTTATGTTGATTTCACTGTGAATTTAGGGTAATTCTACACGCAGTTTTCTGAAGTTTGCATTTAAGAGCAGACTCTCCGGAAGTTCACATGATTCCCCTGTGCACCAAATCAATGACAGAGTTAAGCCCTATTCAAGCTGTATTAGTTTTACCTGGGAGGTGCTATAATTTCAGTGCTTATCGATGAGATCCATGAATTTAATCCAATACAAATCGGTATTAACTGTTTTGTTTTCATTGTTCATTTGGATCTGTTTAATTCTTACCTTAACGCTGATCGTGAACGTCAGGGCTATGACATTTCAATCTGGGCTATCTAAGGTAATTATCTCGCACAAATCAGCCAGTCAAATCTCTAACAAATTTCATTGCCAGACCTCCTCTAGTAAAAAGTAATACAGCTTGACCAAGATTTTAGACCAAATTTGACAGCAGGGCCTACAGCCCTGTGAACGTTCTGGTTAACATGTATTTTAAGTCATTGAGTTAAGTCTTGGGAAGAGCAGAGATTTTGATTTGGCAATTAACTCCCAAAATAGTGCACTAGGGCAAAATTTCGGACAAATCTAGACGGAATGATAACTAAATGTCCTCTGTATTTAAGCTCTGTGCAGTAGGTCCACACATTTAAGAGACATCTCCATCTCCCACCTTTGACTTTATTGCTGAGTCTGATGTTCTGTGCTGATAGACGTTAGGTTTTTGGGAGTTTGTCCTTTTACTGTGGCAGTTTTTACCTCCTTCAACCAAAGACAGCAGGAAAGCTGGAACTGAGAGTGTGTGTTTGCAATATGCGGTGGCTTCAAGCCAACCATAAAAAGCGTCTTTAGGGAGATGACCTTTTGTCTCTATTGATGAAGTGCTTGTTGACAAGAAAGAAAAAATGAATGTGAGAGTGAATTGTGTGTGCGTCCTTACCTCATTAGGTATAAACGATCAAATAAGTGGGCTGTACATCAGTATACTGATCAACCTGCTATTCCATCCTGATCCAGTGCACACCATTGCTGACTTATTATATATGACCTTATACCTTGGGAGAAATTATCTGATGGAAATGCTTTATTTCCTGTGAAGGCACAAGGTTCCAGTTTAATATTTTAACCCCCTCAAACTGCAGACATATTATTCAGTTATTAACTTTATTACTTACTCAGTGACGGCTATAAATTGTTCAGTTACTGCTATGGAATGAATTTGTAAACTGCGTAAGATCCCACATATGGTTCAAGGGGTTAAACAACTAAGAGGAAATTTTAAATATTTTGTATTAAATAATACAGTGCCAGATGCCAGATGCCAATCATGTACTACTACAGACCTGTATGATGTCACCGTTTTAAAGCATTCAGATAACAATACACTTTGTACATTCCCAGCAGGTCTGGGGTCAGTTTCAGTGGCAGTCTTTCGTGTGTACCGTATGTATTAGACTAGAGTGAGAGCATTTATAAACCTTAAATCTTAACATACGAGCCAATGCCAGACAAATCTTTTGCACATTTTGGTTCCTGTTTCCTCCTTTTTGCCATATACTGTACGTGCAGTGTGAAATCTGAGCATCACAGTTTCTCTGTAGTCATGTATGGCCATGTATGTATTGTAAATATATATAAATATGAATGTCTAAACAAGTGTACAGTTTATTATTGCTATGGAAATGACAAATATTATCTTGTTATATTTCTGTTATGATTGTTATGTTCAATTGTAACCCAAATGCAGGTACCAAATTATATAAATAAAGATTCATGTATCTACCGTAAAGGAAAAGTGGTTTGATGTCTTCTTTGAGATACCATCAGTGAAATATTATCATGTCAGAGTAGGAAATGTTATAGCTTATTTTCCACCAAAGGAATTTCACCAATTTGTAAAAAAAAAAAAATTGTTCCTATGTAAATTAATTCAGAGTGGTTTGAAGAAGGAAAGAAACTTCTTTACATTGGTGGTGATTGAAGCCTGGGGTTGTGAAGTTCACAATGCAAATATTTTCATTTTATTTACTATCGAAAATGAGCATTGAACCTACACGTCTTTCTTCTTATATATAATGTTAAAGATGGTAAAATAGTAATAGATATGAAAAACAATCCCAAGGGCTGTCAGTGGGGTTAAGGTAAGAGCTCTGTGCAGGCCACTGGAATTCTTCCACACCAGACTCATCGAACCATGTCTTTATGGAGCTGGCTTTGTGCACAGGGGCGGTGGAAAAACAGTCCCTGAAAAACAGCCTCACACCATTATCCCTCCTCCACCAAACTTTACTGTTGACACTATCCATTCCAGTAGGTAACGTTCTCCTACATTCACCAAACCCAGATTCATCCATCTCACTGCCAGATTCAAAACTCCACGTTTCCTCTGCTCCAGAGTCCAGTAGTGGCATGCTTTAGACCACTCCAGCCAACACTTGGCGTTGCGCATATTGACCTTAGGCTTGTGTGCAGCTGTTTGGCCATGGAAACCTATTTGTTTAAAGCTCTTGACACAGTTGTTGTGCTGATATTGCTTCAAGAGGCAGTTTGGGACTCTGTAGTAAGCATTTACCTGAGGACAGGCGATTTTTTATATGCTATGGGCTTCAGCACTTAACGGCTCCGCCCTGAGTTTGTGTGGTCTAGCGCTTTGTGGCTGAGCTGTTGTTGCCTTTAGCTGTCTCCATTTCACAGATGACGGGGGAAGATCTAGAAGGTCAGAAAATTCACAAACTTGTGGCAAAAGAGGAATCCTATGACAGTGCCATGTTTAAAGTCACTGAGCTCTTCAGTACAACCCATTCTACTGCCATGTTTGTCTATAGAGAATGCATGGCTATGTGCTTGACTTTATATACCTTTTAGCAAAGGATGTGGCTGAAACTCCATATACTTATATTTTTTTTAAAAACTGCATCAAACCTATTGTAAAATGATATCTCAGGAATCAGGTAGCGTCTTCATAACCATTCCATGAATTGACTTTCTGTGTAGCTTTTGGAGGTATTAAACTCTTCAGACGTCTGGTTACTATCACCACCACTGTGAACAATTCTGACTCAGTAATTTTCAGCACTCCCTGCTGCACCTCCCATCCGCACATAGTGTAGAAAACAACAGCCAACACGACAATTTTAGCACAGAGCAAACCTTTAAAGGGCACTTTCTTTTCTGAACAGCAGATGGAAGCAAAGCATTTCATGAAAATATGCATAACCTTTTTATAAAGGAGTTTTCATAAAATAATGCTTATCTGAGAGAGTCCACTATGGAATACTGGAAATGAAGGGCTTGAAAGGAATAATTAACAACAGCATTAGTATAGGTGTTTATCTCTCTGTAGGTTTATAGATCTATATGTAGAAAGACCTATAAAGAGAGATTGATTTAGTTCAGTGATCACCACTCCACCTCTTGGAGATATTACCTTCTCAAAGCTTAGTTCCAACCCAAATCTAATCAGTCCAACCATTTAGTGATTTTAACTGAGGGGGCTGCTAACAGAGGGATGAAGTTTCTGGTTCTAGAGTTTTGTACTGGAGTTGAAATTGGCAAGAAGGTAGGAGATGTGTTGGTAACCATCGCTGTAGTTGATGTTCTTACAAACATTTATTTTTAAACTGGAATTTGACAAACTTTTTTAAATTTCTGCATAATTCAATTATTGAGGTGTAAAAACAATAATTCAGAGTGGTTTGGTGTGAAACGGTTAATGTACTGTTAATGTAATCTTAGAAATGTACGGAATCAGATTTCCTTACGGTGGTGGTGATAAGAACCAGAGTTTGATATCTACAATGCATCACGCAGTATCTGAACTTTTATGTGCAATGTTGTTAATGTTAAATAGTGGTAAATACAAAACTAGGTTTCCTTAGATACTATTTTGCCTCACTACACCCTGCATGTAACTTCGCCCTTAATTAATGTTAAAAATGCACGTGTTTTCGGCCAAAACAATGTTATCAGGCAACCATTTCGTGTAATAATGTCATATGAGGTAGCTTTTAGAGGTATTAAACTCTTCAGACGTCTGGTTCCTATCACTAACACTGTGAACAATTCTTATAGGTTTCTCTAGAACGGAGCTTTTCACGTCAAACCACTCTGAACAACTTAGATCTTAACCAAATATTTGAAAAGTCGATGGAATACGGAGTATGTTTCCTGCACTGTGGTTCTATTTAACAGGAAACTCTGAGAGGTTCTTATTTGGGTTTGTGTTCAACCTGAGAGAGAGAGAGAGAGAGGGAGAGAGAGAGAGAGAGAGAGAGAGAGAGAGAGAGAGAGAGAGAGAGAGGCGACTCTTTTTCAATTCCATAGGGGTGTAGTGGGAGGCAGTAGAACATTCCTCCACACCTCCACTCCTCTATCCATCCCTCCAGTTCTGCAGATCTGCTCGACAGGAGCCATCACTGTCCATCATATTCGCGCGCGCTGGGTGGATGTTTCACGGCTGCAGGTCAGTTCAGTCAGATCCATCAGCAGCTCTCTTCACCTCCGCACCCGAGGGACCACCTGAACGCTCCAGTCAACTATTTTGGGCGAGTAACGACGGCACTTCGGCTCTGAGCTGAAACGGTCGCGAGAGAAGACCAACGAGCGGTAAACTCGCTTTTCAGCAAATTCACGGACGTTGTTCGGGGCTCTCAGGTGGGCTGTGTCTGTGAAGTAGCCTAGCAAACAACAGAAGATAGATACGGCGTTAGGCGGACAAATTGCGTGTGGGCGGCTTCGTTTTTCTATCCCTTCATCTCGCTGAGACGTTTATGGAAAGGTTTTCAGTCAAGAGCCTCGCAGAAAAGAGTGAACGGAGTCAACCAGCGGTTCGGACTGTAAGGTGGGCGACTGAGGGGGGCGACAGGAACCCGAGAACACAAACAGAACTTTTAAGGTCCGTTTAGCCGGTTCGTCGCTCAGGCTTTCCGTACAACTTTTATAAATTGGTTCGTACATATTTTCGACGCAGGACTTAGCAGAACTAAAGAGGAGCTAAAGCTTTAACCGTCGATTTCTCTCCTGAGGGTGAAAAACCGCGGGAAGCGCGAGGGAGTGAAAGGCGCGCGCACCTTCGCGCGCGAGACTCAGCCATGGGGTGAAGGAGAGCAGTGCGCTAACTTACACAGCAGTGTGGAGTCGCTTCTTTTCTCGTTTTTTAACAAACGTGTTCACCAGGCAGCCTCACTCGACTCACAAGAGCCTCTCCAGTAACACTTCATTTGCTAAATGTTCATAAATGTAGCATTTTCTCTTCATTACCGTTTTAAAAACGTCTATCAGGCTACATAAAAGTGTGTCAGGATGCTTAAGTGATAGCCTCGTTACTACCTGTGGCTCTTCACGATGCTGGACATTTGAATTGCTTTTTGAGTGTATTTTTTTTTCGTCTCAAGATGATGAAATTGAAGTTGATGTGAAGTAATATATTCGTCTCTGCTAACCGCCTCCCCGTGCTTTTTTGAGTTGTTACCTCAGCATGTGGGAGTTGTGTTTAATGCGGCAGACCTCAAAATGGTGGATTGGATTTTATGCTAATTGAGCTTGTTTAAGCACCAGAAAAGAGTATTATACAAGTCTTAATTTTTCGCTGAAACTTGTTTCAGCCTTCCTGCTGGTGTCCCTGTTTGTTTGGACTTAAATGGATCTCTGTGGGGAAAGAACCGAACAACACCTGATGGTTTATTTTTATCTTTTCTTTGGTCACTTGCTGGTTTCCTTCATGAAATGACTGAATCAAAGAGTACTGCTCGCACCTGAGAAGATGGGAAGAACAGCCCAAGATTGACTCTGTGCATCAGGTTCTTGTATTGGAATCACACTGAAGAATATTTTCCAGTTTTCTTCTTTTCACTATGCCCTAATGCCCAATACTGAACATGAACCAAACTGTAACAGTGGTTAGTTGAACGTATTTTGTCTCATTGAGCCACTGAGATTTGATTTCTTGAATAAGGTAAATCAAACCTTCCATATTGTTTTTACCTCTTCCATTCCTGCATTTATCTCCCCCCCCACTGAATCAGTCAAGTGGGGGGGGGACTGAAGATTACAGGGGTCACTTAGTGTCCCTGGCACCAGAGCTTTGGCCATGGAGTCCAACCCGGACAGCCCAAGTCGGGCTGTTGAGTACCTCTTGGAGCTCAACAACATCATCGAGAACCAGGCGAAGCTTCTAGAGACACAACGACGTCGCATTGAGGAGCTTGAGACCCAGCTTGACCGCGTCAACCAGGAGAACCAGGACCTCCGTCTGGATCGGAAGCCTGGAGGTGATAACTCAGCACAAAATCACAACCACGAGCCAAACTCTAAGCCCAACCAGCCCTCATCTTTGTCTAACCACAATGTCAGTAGCGTCCACCACAACAGCAGCGGTAACGTACCTTCGTCCACCGTACCTGGCCCAGCTCGGAGGACTCACACAAGGCTGACCCGAGGCCTCTCATGCGGTTCGGCCCCTGTGGAGAAGGAGAGGGGGAGGCTGGAGCGTACTGATAGCACCGGAACCAACAGCACTTCTACACTGCGGAGGCAGTAAGTTGCCCTTTCTTAATTTGCTTATCAGAAATACTTTTGGAGTAGGTGCATTTTACCAGAGGAGGTTCAGTCATTAAACTTTTAAGGGCTTTCACTGGCCCCTTCATATGGGATAAAATGTCTGTGCAGTTTACCCAAATTATAACAGATATTCTGGATTGAAAGGTTATAAACCTTACATTAAACTAGACATCAGCATGACAAGCACCACACCCAATAACAATAACAGCATGGCACATGGCCATACCTGTTAGCAGGGTCGCGGGAGGGGTGCTGGAGTCTATCCCCAGCGGTCATTGGGCAGAAGGCAGGAAACACCCTGGACAGGTCACCAGTCCATCCCAGCGCAGACACACAAACATACACCTTCACGCAAACTTTCACACTTAAGACCAATTTAGCATCTCCATTCACCTGACTGCCTGTCTTTGGACGTTGGGAGGAAAAAGCAGAGGGTGTTGGTGTTTTAGGGGATTCGGAAGCTGTTGCCTGCAGTCCAACATTTTTCTGAGTTCAGTGGGTACAGTTTGCTTCCATGTATAGCTAGTGTGTGGGCTGCTCAATACGGTAACTGCAGTCAATTGTGTGTGTGTGTGTGAGCACATATGTAAGGCAAAGAGCATCACTTTGAAAAACAGTAAGAGAATATCTGCTTTTTTACTGTGTGGGAGTGCTATTATATGAGAATGGGAGGTTGATCTATGGGGTCGTGAGGTTTTGTGTGTTTGAAGGTGAAGACTGATACATTATATGTACGTGTGGGAGTGGAATATGTAGTGTTCTATGGAAGACTGATTTTTAAAGGGCATACATCTTTCATTCTTTTTAATTCTTACTTTATTTCTACATGACTGTTTTCCAATCTCTCTGTAACCCTTAGAAATAAACAACATGTTTTTGTTACTGTGTCATCAAGACTGATATATATATAAACAACATAATGTTCTGATTGACTGCTCTGTATTATGCATCATTCAAACAAGACTCTAGGCTGAAACACTCCTTATAACCTTTGTGTGAATGGGCGAAGCTGAAGTACTATAGGCTTAATAGGTCAAATGTATGTAGATGTGTTTGTTTTTGTGACATAAACAATCACAAAAACAATCAATTCAAAGTGTTTAGTCTCTATATATGCACTGAAGAGTCAATATGTTTTGAAACTTTTAGGTCCCATATCATGGAAAACCAAATTTTCCTCACTTTTTTGAAATAAAGGAGTTTGAAATAATGTCAAACTTTGTGAACATTTGCAAACATATCATTCACTCCACACTGTGTGCAGTCCATGTGTGAAACCATACTACAAAAACAGCCTGTTCTGAATTTACTGTTTCTGTGATGTCATTAAAACCAAATCATGTACACTTTTACACTTTTATATACACTTTTCAGCTCATAGCACATTCATTTTGAAGTTCTAGGGAGTGTTTTAGTGACTCTGAGTGATTTTTGCATAAGGCACAATACAGGATATTATTTCAGAACTAAAATGCAAGAAACATATAGAATATGGTCCTTTTAACAATGTTTATATTCCACATCCAACTCTTAAACTTCAAAAAAAGTGAATGACAGTTGGTTTTCTTCTATGGGCCCTGTAATGTGCATGTCTATGCGAACCCGTTCAAGATGAAAAATAGCAGCCAAAAGTGCCTGTGAAATTGTCCCCTGAAACTCGAGTGAAAAAAATTTCACCTTCACTTAACCTTGATAAACAGAAAATCTATCTTCATTTTCATCCTCTGCTTGAGGCCTTTCTCCTTTGGACTTTTGAACAGGCAAAATGAGGTTTGGTATTGCACACTGAAAGGTTAAGGTCTTTGCAGATGTTTGTTCGTGTCCTTGGGTGAAACAGGCTGTAATGAAAGCAGCAACTAGAGAGAATCAGGCCCAGCGTGTTGCTTCCTCTCTGCCACAGTAAGCAGCATTCTCTACCCGCCTTATATAATTATGTTTGCTTTCTTATTGCAACCAGCTGCAGCTCAGCCCGCAGTCTCCATTCAAGAGCCTCTGGAGTCCTTGCGTCAGTTCACGCTCCATCTTTTGCTCACTTCTGTCTAATAGTTTAGGCTGGACAAAAATTCCATCCCTTCACATTGGCAGTACGGCAGAAATATCACAATACTTGAAGTTATTTTAATCACACAAGATGCTCATCACAATATTTAATTTTTCTGATATTTGATAAGACGTTTGATATGAATCACACCAGTCATGCTACCAAAACCTGAGTACAATGATTATTTAATGTTTCACATATATGCAAAGTGTTGATGTTGCGGGTCCTGCTGCCAGCAGAGAATTCTGAAGAGGAATGCACCTCTCCAGCAGAAATTTGCAATCTTTTATCTGACCAATCTTTTCTTTTTATTTGCCAGACAACTATGATCTGCAGGTTCTGAAGCAGGTACTAGTTTACTCTGGTTTTCCATATCACCAGTTTATAAAGCAGCAAACATGAAATTCTACAGGATAGTTTACAATCGTTTGCTATTGTTAGCTTTGCAAATAACATAAATGGTAAAGTGAGCTGACATTTAAAGTTATCTAACAGTTCATGTGGTTAAATGGAACCATTCTGTAACAGAAGGGTACAGAAAAGTGAAAAAGTGGAGTCTCTAGAGCAGTTTCAAGTTAAATTTTTGCATATATAAAGTTTGTTCATAAGCTTTTGACGACGGGTGCAAATTATCTCTTAGGTCTTGTCTGCAATTAATACTTTTAAAAACTCATGAGACACGTTGACGTCTGTGGACTGCCATAAGCGCTGAGAGCTAAAGGTACTGTCTGTAAAGTACATCACAAGTAGCAATTATCGGGGTCCAATCACGACACGCCAGTATGGAGCCTAATGAGCCATTATGGTCCTTTTAGCAGACAGAACTTAAATGATAGGGCATTCAGACTTTTAGACTTTTAAACTAATGTGTAGTGTTGAAGGCCTATCCAAAAATGCAAATGAAATATTAATTAACATTTAATTTTTGACTCTTTGTTTATTTTTTAATCAATGTTATCACAGTTATTTTGACTTTTGCTGGGTTACCCAACTTTGTGGTGTTTATTACTAAGCCATTTTGAATTAGGAAAGCAGTAATGGAAAATAAGATTAGTATTCATTCACACCTCCTCTCTGCGTCTCTCTTATTACAAATGCCTGCGTTCTCCTCCTCCTTCCCTCTACTCCCACGGGGCCTGTTAGTCATTAGTAAGTAACACATATTAGTTATTTATGTAGGTGTAGAACACTGCAGTGATTGGCCATGGAGCTTGGTTGGTAGTGCAGGGATCACAGTCGAGGCAAATTCTTCCGTATATGTATAGATTTGGTTATACCCCTATAATCATCTGTCACACTTTATGGATTGGAGGAGTGGATTTTTAGCACCATAGATAGTTCCTCTAACACCAGTAATTACTGGGTAAGAAAGATGTGTGTATTTCTGAGTAAATTCCTATGTGCGTATCAAGCGGAGCCGCCTTCAGTCGTTATTGACAAAGTGATACTGAACAGCATTCTTAATAAAAGTATCAGTTTTTAACTGAAAAACACCTTCAGTCTCTTGAACACATGATCAAAACACAATTCAGCTCTTATTCATCAGGTGAAACTGGCTGTTTCAAATGACCTCAAGCGAAATGGCTTCAGAAACAAAAGCAAATGCAAAGGGCTAAGCCAAACAACCACAAGCTGTCAGATGACAAAGTTTTTGTGACATTCACAATTGCCCTGTTCTAAATCCAATGAAACACGACTAATTATACTCTCTTCATAATCAAACATGCAGTTGTTCAGTGTGCTTTAGGTATTGACAATATCCTTAATATGCTTAGAACAGCTTATTGTGACGTATTACAGCAATTAACCACGGGAAGAGTGTTCTTAGCGCAGTGTCTAAAATGATGAAATCACAGTAACGCACATCATCAAGTGGCTTATTGCTTTTATAAAACGGCAGCCAACGTGAAATATGATTAAATACACACTTTTTCAGAAAATTACTTAGTATTATAAGTTAGAAAATATGTTGGTATTAATAATAATTGATATCAACAAGTGTTCCACCAAGAAATGTAGTTCCTTTAGAGTATGGTATTGTTGCTAAACAATCATGGACCACTGAATGAGAACGTTCAGTCGCCCTTCGCTGTATATTGCGGTCATTTAATGTTTTTTTTTTACTTTCTGTCATACAGCAATGAACATACATTAACAAAGCAGTATTTAATGCAAAAACTTTCACCTTATAAGTACTTTTTGGTCACCAAATTACTACCTAGTCGTATTTAGCACCAATCCAGCGGCGCCCTCTTATTGCGCTTGGGGCTCAATCTCATCTTCCTGTTCCCTACATAGTACACTACGTAGTAATTTAAATACCGTACTCCTGCGGCCCAACGGTAAAAATACAGCTAAGAAACAGTCATTTGGGATTCAGCCACATACATACTCGATAAATGATGCACTATTTGGCTGTAGAGGCTAAAATTTCTATAAACACTATATAAAATTTCTAACACACTATATAGGGAGTACAGAGCTGTTTAGGATTCAGCCTGGGTTTGACACGACTTCTGACTAAAACACGAACGTGTGAAGCCTGTAAGCCGTTCAAGTGATATTTTTTAGACTTTTATACTGCTGTTCTACAGTTAATCATACTGTAAGTACTGTACTTTAATTTAAGCCTGTGATACTGAAGATGGAGTTGTTCAGGCTCTTGGCTATCTTTTAGCCTGTTAGCTAAGTGACCAGCACAGTTCTAGTTAACAACATGAGTTGCCAGCCCCTCAGTTTAAACAAAAACGGGTCTTACTTCATCAATATACTTGGTGGTCCATGCGAGCAGCATGTGAGTCAAAGATCATTCATTAACAGCAGGGTTTTTTCATGCCGTTCAGTTGTTGTGAAGCGGTCACAGGTGTGGGTATATCATGGATTTAACAATGACTTTGAACGCGGCTCAGCCAATCGGATTTTAGGACCAGAACTATCCGTTTCATAATGTAATGTTTTGTGATTGTAATTTTACTGACCTGTGCTTTATTATGTTCTATTACAGGATGAAATGGTATAGCAATGGACCACAGGCCATCCAAAGGCCTGCATGACTTAAATTAGTAAATAAATAAATAAATAATTTCTTTATTAAACTGGTGGTAAATGTGTGGGAGCTGTCACTGTGGTAAACATCACTGGGCACAGGGCTTCTACATTATGTGTTTTGTTTAAGATGAGTTTGTGCTTTTTATTTGAATTTAAGAAACTGATAATTAGATCACTCACTATGGCACTGTTTAAATATTAGAGCTTGTAGCTCTTTAAAATTGGCATCAATACTGGATACAGAATATTCATATTTGGCCAGGCTCCATTTCTAGTGCATTAGCGAGTATGAACGGTACGCTATTCATATCCATTTGCATAGTAGTATAAACACACTATTTATCCTACACTAGAATCCTACAGAAGTACTTGATATGAGACTCAGGGCTGCACTGCACTCTTGGATCTTCAGCAAAGAGGCTCCAGTGTTGTAATCAAAGCAGAGGTCTAGGTCTAACCATGTGAAACCAGAGTTCTTTCCCCTTTCTATAGTTGGCATGCTGTCCGCTTAAAAAAAAGTATAAATCTATCTTTGTGGACCTAAACGCCTGCGTTCACTGTGGTGATCCTAATACTTGCTTCCAGTGCGTGGGGTTATTTTTGGACCACTTTTCCACCATTAAAAGGCTTTCTTTGCCTTGCATATGGTATGCGGTTCTCGACATCACTTTGCTCTTTGAATCTTTTTCTGTCCCTGTCTCTCTCACCTGTTTTTAATCCCTCTGCACCTGCATTCTCTTCTTTTCCACCTTTTCAAGGCAGTGATGTGATTCATCACTTACCTTTTTCATTTCCTGTTCCTCTGTAGTGATTTTTTCCCTCTGCTCTAAACGGTTTGGGTGAAGTGGGTAAAAATTCTGAAACTCTTATTGTCACGGCATGCTGATGAGTTAAAGTGCATTGTTTTTTCAGGTGCACAATGAATTTCCATCATCATCATGAATTTTCTTCATCTATCTCTTATGCTGTATCTCACAGCCTCTTTCTGCCTGTTTATCAGATTAGGATCTGTATCTACTTCAGTCCCCCTTCCTCTCTCCTCCTATGTCTCTCGTCCTCTCCCTCTGTCTCTCCCGTTCCGTCACTGATAACAGATGGAGAATCAGTGTGTGTCCCACGGCTTCTCTTTTAGAGTCGAGCATGCTGGGAAGAGGTCTCTCTCTATCTCTCCCCCCCCCCTTTCCTCCCTCTCTTTTCTCTCTCTCTCTCTGCTTTTCTCCACTCTCTCCCTTTCCTCTCTCTCTTTTGCCTCTCGCTCCCCCCTTTCCTCCTCCTCTCTCTCCTTTCCTCCCAGCTCTCCTCTACTTTAGCTTTGTCTTCTTTTTACATACCTTCCTCTTTTTACCTCCACCCGCCATTCCAGCTTCATCTTTCCCTGTCTCTCTTTTCCTCCCTCTCTCTCTCTCTCTCTCTCTCTCTCTCTCTCTCTCTCGCTCTCTCTCTCTCTCTCCCTCCCATTTTTTCCCTATGTTTCTCTGTCTTGGTCTGATCTGATCTGATATCCCTTTCTCTCTCTCTTTCTCTCTCTTTCTCTCTCTCCCCCACTTTCTACACTGTTCCTCTCCCTCTGTTTATCATGTGGTGTGTAGCTCATCAGCAGAAGGTCATGCTAATACTGAAGGTGCTAATTATTGACCCGTGGTGCTTTAAACTGCCACTGACGACCCAGGCTACACAGCAGGCACATCCAGCGACATCAATCTGCTCCCCCTGCTTTGTCTCATTCTCTGTTTCTCTCTTTCTCTGTGTCTCTCTGTTTCATTCTCCCTCTCTTTTAGCTGACCTGACTTTAACTTGAAAACTGAAAATTCAAATGCTTTTATTTAGTTTGTCTTACATTCTTGTGACTGGAGTGATACCCCCAAGGGTACATCTCAGTACCTTTAGTCAGTCAATTGTAGTATAATCTATTAAAATTATATTTTCTAAGTTGTAACGACTCCACAAACCCCATCTCATCTCCAGGCTTTTTATTTTATTGTTCTGTTTTGAAATATTATGCTAGGTAAAGCTACAAATACATACTTTTGACCTAGGAAAGACTTATTTAAGGTACACAACTAGAATGAACTTTCTAAACAAGAAAACATAAATATGATCATAAGTAATGTCCTTTTTAATCTGATTAAACAAATTAATAATAAGCACTTACTCATCCAGATTGTGCTTTGAATTACACTATAAAAAATTTCACTGTAAAAAAAACGGTAAAGGACTGGCAGCAAGGTTGAATTAACAGTATCCTACTATTGTAAAAATGTATGGTTTAATATTGTTTTTTACAAATACAGTATAGAACCGTAATTTACTATGTTTACAGTATAATACTGCTAGAGGTTAACAGTTCATTACCACTTTTGATGGGGGTGCACTAACTTTCCTGACAGGTATAGCTACAGATTTTTCTGTACTGATAAAAAACATTGTGTTTTTACTGTTTGTTAGTCTTTCTGGAAACGTAACATACATCAAAGGGTTCATTATTTCATTTGACGTGGCATTTTAAATCATGTGACTTAAAAAATCAGACTAAAGGAGAGTATATCTTGCACAATGTGTTGCTTTATTGTAAATAAAGTCTTAACGATGCTACTTGCAAACGCTTTGCATATTTTTCACATTAGAAAATTTCAACAAAGGAAGGCACTTAGGCATGAACATTAATTGCGAATTCACTTCGACATTACCCATATAAAATATATATATTGTTAAAGCTTGTTCTCTTTGGATGTCATGTCAGCATAAACATGAACTTTGACAGTAATCTTTGTACAACAGTTTACAGCTGTAAAATCCTGTCTTGTCCTGCTTCGTCTTTTATTGTTTCTGTCTGTGTCTACCTGTCTCTTTCTGTCTTGGGCTTTTGTTTATGTCTGCCATGTGCTTTTGTTGTTTTGGTCTGTCTCCTCCCCAGTCATCTGTCCCACCTATGTCTAGCCTGTAGCCCTGCCCTCTCGTTAGCCCCAGGTGTTAAGTTGTATTGACTCCACACACCACGTCTCGTTTCCAGGCTTTTTATTTTATTGATCTGTTTTAAAATATAAGGTTTTTAAAAGCTACAAATACATAATTTTGACCTGGGAAAAACTTATTTTGGACATTTAGCTTGCTGCTTCTCCTTCAATAGCCAAGAACCAAGTGCAAGCTCCAGTGCAACCGTATGAAATCACACTGCAACAATGGTGACTCACTATTAGAGGCAGTTTGAATAAATGTTCTAGTTAATTTGGTTTATACAACGTATTTTAATAATACTGGACTGGACTAAAGTATATAAAAGCTTACAGGTTTCATCAGCCATGGTTCCATGTGAAATGGGTATGAATTCCTAACTTTTGAATGAATTTCAGTGTACATGCGGCTTCTCTTTGATACTAAAGATTTAAGGTGTATGTCGTACACACAGGAGCAAGCCTGGTTAAGAAAGTTGGCTGTATGCCCTTACAGATGATGTGTCCCTCATGACTGACCATCAGTATTCAGTACAGCTTGTTGTTTTCTCACCTAAAAAAACAAATGAAGAGTTTATGACTGGCAGCAACGATAGTACCGTTTTGCTGAAATACAAAATTGTTGTCGACAGATTGTTTATAAACATAGCAAGCAGTAGCAGCCGAGGAGTTGCCAGTAGGGCGTGCATCCCCTTCACATCAGCTGCAGTGGCAAACAACTAGAACACGTTTCAGTTTAATAGTTTAGTTTAGGCAGAATAGCAACAGCGTGCACCACTGATTGCTTAATTTCCCCTCTTCAGAGCTAGTTATTGAAATAGTCTAATATCAACCATAGGCCAGCATGCTGCAAATGCTTTCAGACACCAACTAGCTAAACTATATTAGTGTGGTATTTTGTGCAGAGAGAAGATGTAATGTTACTCAGTTATCAGTTGTAAGTAACTGCTACACAATATGTTGTGACTACTATGAAACTAATATGTGAGATGAAGGGTTGGACCCTCATGCAGGAGTTTAAGGGATTAAAATCTAGTGCTTCTGGAGACTTGGGAGATCACGTGTTTCATGCCCTAAAAACATGATTATGTGAAATGAGTCTGAATGTGATTATGGCTGTGTTTACACAGCAGGTAAAAGTGGCCCAAATCTGATTTTCTCACCAAATCCAATTTTTTTGTTTGGCTGTTCACATTATCTTTTAAATATGACCTGTATGCGACATCAGTCTGAACAGATCAGCTCCTAAACCGACCCGCATGCGTGAAAGAACAATGCTTCATGTGGCTTGTCCAGAGGTAAACAATCATAACGGCCAGCAAATGGCGGTCGCTCCCACAGCTTTCGGTTTTGTCTTTGCCAGCGTCACAGGAGCGATTATGAAGTTCCAGTGATTGACAGCTGGACTCATCACCCAGAATGCGTTCGAGTTCGCCGTAAAAAGGGCACGTTTTTCGCCACGGGCACTTCTTTGGTTCGTGTCCTCGGATTCTTTAAACTGTTCTCTGACGCTGCAGCCTCGGTCTCCTCCGGCCGCGTTCTTTGAACATGGAGCGGTTGCGATAAGTCTCTTTTAATTTTTAGTACAGAAACATCAGACTAAATGTTTATGAGTCTCAGCAACGCAAAATTATGACGAATGTCAAGTTCAACTGACATAAAAGTCGCATGAATTCCGATCTGGCTGTTCAGACTGTGTCGCATTGCCGCAGATCAGATACGTGTCGGATTTCAGTACCACATATGAAAGCGTCTCAAATCGAAATTGAAAATGTCAGATGCAGTGCGTTTTTTTGCTGTTCACGCTGCCACACAGATGACATATCTGAGTCACATACAGAGAAAAAGATCAGATTTGGGCCACTTTTACCTGTGTGAACGTAGCCTAACAGGCCTTAACTGTAACTACCCAATTTGGTTACTTTGTAAAGTACATATGTCTCTGACTGTCCCAATTACTTGATTAAACTCAGGTATTCCGTGTTTATTCAGTTTGTACAATGCATTTTTAAATTAGACATCAAGACAGATGGAGTATGTAACTATAATATAATATATAAGTAATATATAACTGCAACGGAATATGAGACAATTATGTTCCTAACTAGAAGTGTGACAGCTTTTGTACCTACATTTTTTTCAGAGATTTTACCTCTGATTTATCATGACAGTCTTAATTGGAGCTAATCATGCACACTTACATACTGCGGTGGGAAAGGCTTATGCGTGTGCAAAGCTGTGGCCTACGGGCTTCGCACTCTGAGGAGTTATTTCTGAGCTCATCTTTTCAAAACTGGGCTAATTCAGAATGGTATGTCTATGTGTGTGTGTGTGACTCTGTTGTTGTGAGTCAGCCTGTACCATGTAAACTGCGCATGTCTGTCTCTGTGTGAGTTCACCTGTTCTTCAGGCGGACAGTGAGACACACACTGTGTGTGAGAGGATGGGAGTGTTTAATTAGTGTGACCTGACATTAATTACTGTAGCCCAGGGGTGTTAATTACTGCTGTGCACTCTGTTTTATGCAATCCTGTTGCCTCTGAATTCCTTTGGATATGTCTCTGGCTCAGCAAAACTTTGACCTCAAACCATCACCCCATTATTTTAAAAAAGTTGGCCTAGGCTAAGTGTTTCGCGAGGAAGGAAATGTATATTTCGATACCCCTAGATGTTACTAAGCCATAAAATGAGACGAGGGACACAAGTGAGCAAGTAGGCAAATTCCCACAATTGACAGGTCTAGGAATAGCACATTAATCATGTCTGAGACTGAAAACACTCTTTCTTTACTACATTAATTATATTTTAAATTACTGTTAAGCACAATTAATCATATTATATTAAAAGGCAAAATTCTTGTTTCTCCGTAATCATTGACAGAAATGTAGTGACTTTTTCCTGCCTCTAAATGTCTTCTGATATGTGATAACATTACTGTGTACTGTGCAGAGAAAAATTATATTGAACAATAATAGCATGTTTTTCTTCTGCCTCCTCGTCTTGCGTCTCCTGTACTACCCCAAATTTGCTCTCCCTCCTCCAATGCAGCTGTCACACAGGGAAGAAGTGTAGTCAACCACAATCGACTGTAAACTAGTGCCCAGGGGGTGTTTCACCAAGCAGATTTCTCAGTTTATCCAGATAACTTAAGTGCAAAGTCAAGCCTGTCCAAATTCTGATGTATAAAATAATACCCTGCCCATTATTCCCTACACAAAAATATACTGTTTCACTTGGAAATGCATCACGTTAAGGAAGAAAAGTGATTTTCTGGTTCATGCTGACTTTAAATATGGACAGAGTCAAATACTTTATTCCATCAGTAGAAATTTAAACGAATGAGGCACTGTGAACTGTGTGTGGGGCAGGGTGACATGAGATGAGTGATGAGTAATACTGTACTGTTCATAAATCATGGAGTTGAGCATGACCTAAAGACCTGTGAAAATGGCTACCAAATGTAGATCAAGATAGTGAAAGAGAGCGAAGTGTGGAAGATTTTTCCCCACCTCATTGTCTGAAACAGCAGGAGAGAGCTCATTTTACCATGGATGAACCTGCTGTTTCTGAGCCAACGGCAAGAGGACAGACGTTGTTCGAAAGAGAAAATGCAACCATTAATCATCAGGATCAGGCGTAGGAATCTCTAGACACCTCATGATTTATTTGGATTTTGATTGAGAGTGCTGTGATATAAGTATAAAACAAGTCTCTAGGCATCTTTAATTTTTTTTTTTTACGTTTTTGCTTGTATTTGTTCATCTTTACAAGTAGCTACTTAGCTTAAATTAGCTCAGTAGGTCTACAGGCCCATGTCTTAGGCCCAATCCCATTTCACCCCTTGCCCCTACCACTTAAGCCTTAGCCCTGAAGCACCAGAATGCAACTGCTGCATCATTTAAGGTGGAACAGGAAAATTCAAACAAGAAGCTGATGAATATGTGACTTCAGCTTCATATCACCAAAGAATTAGCGGTGGGCGATAATAAATAATTGTCTTATACCCCTCTTTGAAAGCATATGATGCCCTAAACGTATCTAAAGCCCAGCAGCGAGGTTGCTGAACTTTTCCCTTCTCTGCTATCACTGAAGACAGGTCGGGTCGCCTTCAGAGCACCGCTAGTAGCCTGTTAAAGCAATGTTCTTTTTTTTTTTATTTGAGGGTTGTCCCATTTCGTAGGGCAAGATTTCAGCCACTACCCATTGTAACTCACTTCCAAGGGGCTAGGGTGACACTCGAAAACAAAGGGTAGGGGTGAAAAGAAGAAATGGGATTGGGCCTTAATGTTTCACCATTTAATACGCTTAAACTAGAAAATAATCAAATAAAGTTTATCCAAAAAATAAACTTAATTTTTAACCTGCATCGCATTGTGTACTTACAGTATGTGGTGTTTAATTTTCTTCAGAAATACTTGGTGCTACGGACATTTTTCAATTAAGCCAGCAAATATAAAGGGTTACAATTTTTCCCATAAGCCTAGATAGAGGTCCAATAATGACGTTTTGTGCATTGATGCAGAATCTTTTACTAGAGAATCATAAAACACCCACAAACCCTACTATGGTATGGTACATGTCCTGAAACACAGAAGAGTGCATTTTCATTCCTAAAACTGTGTCTTACTCTCAGTGACATAAGCACAGAGGAAAAGTATAGACATCAAGTATAAACATTGCAGTCAAATTTGCTAATAACTGTGTAAGTTTTGGTATTTAAGCTATTTTTAAAACAGCATTAAACCTAACATGACATCATTGCTTTTCAGAATATCTGTTGGTTTATGTAAAATGTAATGAAAGGCTACTGTTTTCAAATGAACTAAAGGAGTTCCAAAGTTATCTTATAACAGCAGCGATTAGCTCTCTACACCACCTCGCCACAGTGGCTTTGTAGCATTTGCTTCCAAAACCTACGTTTATAGAGCTACTTACAGTGTCTTTCAGTGGTGCTAAAAGAATCATTTTCAGCTTCTTCACCTGGGAAGGCATATTGTCAGCATTTTCGCTACAGGCTAGTGTCTGCCTCTGCTAACTTGTGGCTGTTCTATTTTTACACTGTCCCTTCTTTCTCTTCCTCTCACTCTCTGCTGTTCTCCCTTGTTTGCAATTCTGGAGCGCATGAGGACAATTAGATTTACATACGGTTGTTTTACCAATCACTGTTGAGGAGTGATAACGGGGTCATTTCGTCAGTAATGTCCGAAGAGATTTATTTTTTCTGCTCTGACTCTGTCCCTCTCTATGGTAAAGGTGTGACTCAGAAGAACAGATACAAATGCCATTGTGTGTCTTTCTGCCTCTCAGTCAGTGTTTTTTTTCCCCTCATTCTTATCAGGGGTGTTGATAGACAAATTTCACAATATGATACGAATTGTGATTTTTGCACAGCAGTATGATGGCAAAGAGCCATTTTTTCTGTTTTTGTTTTTTTTGCTCAAAGTTCAGTTACTAAAACACAAACAACAAAAAGCATTATTAACACTTATTAATAATTAAGATGATTTTCTTAGAAAACAGATACATTTAAATGCATATAAAGTTTGTATGTTTCTGTTTGCAAGGGTGTTTATTTATTTATTTATTTTACATTTTAATAGAACAGTGGAAACCTTAAAATCATGTCAGTTGATATTTGTGTTAACTGTGTTAATGTGCATTTAAATATCAGATGATATTTATATATGCATAAATACAGTTAATGAGCCCATTAAATTAGCATTAATAAAGTTAATGTACCATTAGAAACAAAAACTAACAACTTTTGCAATAGGAACATGGCTTTTTGGGCATTATATCATGGAAAATAATGCTCATTATCAGTCAAATGTATTACCTGAGGCAGGATACATGTACGAAAAAGCTTTAATAGTGGGCTTTCAATACTCATCATTGAAAAGGGAGATGTCAGTAGGATTTAGGGCTGCCGGAAGCATGCAGGCATTTTACCCACCACTTTTCAAAGTACTGGGGTGATGACCCACCACTTTCTGGCTGAGTTCAGGATGCTTACATCATAAAGAAATTAAACTGACCGATGGACATGAACAGAGAGAAAGTCAGACTCTGGCAACCAGTCAGCCAATTTACTGTGATACACACACTAATGCACAGTCACAGTTTATGTTTCTGCACTATGTGAATTTACTAAATGTCGGTTTGAATATTTCTTACTGCTGCACTGCTAAACTAAGATTGCTTTCAGATCTACCGTGGTTGCTGCGGATGTATTGAACTTTTTCTTTAGTTTGTGAACCCTCCATCCGTATTCAGGTCCACACTGAAGAACTGACTCACAAGAAAATTCAACACCAGAGTGCGTTTTCCTCAGTGCATGGCAGTGCTGTATCTTTCTGCTTTAACATTTTACTCTTTACAAACACTCATATCATTTCTGCAGCTCGAGCTGCAGTGAATAACAAAAGATGAGCAATAAAACAATAGGAAGATTTGTGTTTGATTTTGGCTCATGGATCACGGAGCGTATTTTTTTGACCAAGCGTCAGTGACCTGATTGGTTACATTTAAATCAACAAACCAATTCTAAAGAAGGAGATATCAAGTATGATGTACTACTATCACTATGATTGTGATGCTCTTTTTTTGTATTTTTGTCTATTTTTATGGTGGCAAATGTAAGAGTAACAGACTGCTTGCTTCCATGCTAAATTGGTGTGGACTTTAGACAATGAGTTGGGCACAAAAGCAGCCTGATGTTCTTCAGAGATCTGGGGCTAAACCCAGTGAAGTGCAGGGTCAAACAAACTCTGATCTGTTCATGAATAGATTTATGGAGACATGCTATTAGCACAACATGAAAAGTAGTTTTAGTTAGTGGCTAGTTAGTGCTTTTTTGTTTTTGGAAACAATGAGTGCGTCTATATGCACTCAATAATCCGATCATAATCGGATTTCTGCAGTTATCCAATTATTCAAACGGTCATGTAAACACCATACTCCGATCTAGAAATCTGATTAAGAAATCTGATAAAGAGAGCTGGATTTTAGCTCAGTAATCAGATTTCTTTGTGCATATAAACTCTTACTCAGATTTCTTTCGGATTTCTCAGTCTGCACATGTGTGAGAACAGACAGCAGTACCAGACATAAGCAAGCAATAGAAAATTAAGATACTTTTGCGGGTCTTGTGTTTGACACATGGGTTCTACATCGTGTATGTTCATATTTTCAGCTAAAGTGGTGCAATATTAAAAAAAAAAAAGCCGCAGCGCAAAGTTTGATTTTACATTATGTTTACGTCACGTCTTCTTCTGTGAGTTTATTGGCTGGTTGCAAAGCAGAAGTCTGATTACTGTCTGACTCATGTAGACCCGGAGTTTTCCCGTTATCCGATTGCTCAAGTACATGTAAACGTGTTGATTGGATTACTGACAAAATCTGATTTTCTGCAGTTATCATATTATTAAGTGCATGTAAAAGTTTTGCCCCAGCACTTTTGCAGGTGTGGCACCACCCCTGGTACGGCTGCAACAACTGAGAAAAAAAATTGTTAGCAACAAATCATGTTTTTGGTTAGTTGGCTTGATTATGTTTGTGTGTCTCATTTATATCACGTGATTAAAAGATGGAAACACAGGCAGACTGAAGTACAGCATCATACATGACCCAAAAAAAAATAATTATAAGAACATGTAAGTCTAACGTCATCCAAAAAGACAGTTTTCCTGTGTGATGTGTAAAACTGAAAATTGGTGGACAGCACCAAGGCACAAGTATGAGAGAGAATACATACTGCATTGACAGCAGAAACTCGACACGGTGAGATATTACTAGCTTTTTAAAACTGCAGTCAGAAGCTTTTCGCTGATCCTGTTTCAGTTTAGCAGATAGAATAAGAAGTGCTGGCTGAAGTGATGAGCTGCATTTTTGAAACTGTTTGTCTGAACTACACAGTTTTCAGGGCTGCTTGTACGCTAACGCACTCAGATTAGCTCAGATGTTGGCCTCCTGCCCAAAGCGAAACCGGAGCTTTAGGTCACTGAGACAAACTCTGTTTTCAGTATCTGAATGTGGACTAATAAAAACATATATATTTAATACACCGTGTGCATGGTTATTGCCATTTTATGTGGTGAGCTACTTTAGGTCTGGATCTGATGTGGCTGATTACTGGAAAATATAAATTAAAATTTAGGAAAGGTGTTTTATGTTCTTTTTTAATAAAGGAAGAATAATCCTTATATTTTTAATTTGCTGAATGAATCATTACTGCCAGAGTAATATCAAATATAATAACTAATATAATTAATCAAAGTCATAATGGACCAACTAATTGATTACGGAAATTATCGTTAGTTGCAGCCCTAGAGGTCAGTACACAGGCAGGCAGGCACGCTCGGAGGTAACCCATAGCACAGAGCTGACAGAGTAGAGCAAGAGTCAAAACACTAGAGTGCAACATGGAGAACAGCCTAAAAATGCACAAGAGACTTTGCAAGGAGACAAACCAGACAATGTGATGTGTGTATACTGAAGGTAATGAGTTCAGAACTAGCTGCAGGAAAGTGTGATGATGAAAGGGTGGAGCCGGAGAGCCAGGGTGGGCCAATCCAAATTGGGCAGGTAATGTGCTGTCTCCCCCAAGATGCCTCAATACCACAGTATTCTGGTGTGCATGATATGTTGCCCAGAACTAGAAAAAAAAAACTAGAACTAAAAAAACTAGAAATAAAATCTAACTACATTAAATCACGGCATGTTTTGTTTCACATCCCCCTGTATTGAAACACTAATAATATGCGTATTGTAACACCTCTGCCTCTTATATGTCTTTGCACTGAGTGTTCACTTTTTCCACTTTACATCTGTCTCCTCCCTCAGCTCGTGTATCCGTTGGCTAGTGTAATTATGTGAGATTATCATTTTGACCTGCCGTTTCTGCCGTTAATGCATTCCATTTCTCAGATTCCCTCTGCATCAAAATCATCCATTCCTCATTATAAACAGCTCTACTCTGCAGAGGACCGCTCTTGACAAATCGTATTCAAAAAGCAATGTGTTAAAAGCGGATTGGCCACTCTTAGACTTTCCCATTAGCCGATCTGACAAATCACAGGCAATCACACGTAGTGAGTCGTGACTGTGTAGGCTTCTGAAATCTCTATTAATCATCATCCGTCATATTGGTCACAAGAGCAGTCAGAATAACCACATTTTTACATGTCTGAGGAATTCCTAATCATGAACCAGTTACAAATAACAATGTGGTGTATAGTAGGTCTTTTTTCAGAACATTGTCTTAGGATGTAGCAATTGTAGTAGTAATAAAAATCAAAAGATTTTAAGATTATTAAAAATTATCAGTTGTTTTTGGTGACTCTTGGCAGTATTTATGCTCAGTCCTTGTGTAGCTGAAGTCATAGGGTCTTTTCAGAGAAAGCACAGCTACTCAGGAAGCATTAAAGTCTGCCCTGTGGTCAAACCCTTTGTCTGTGCTTGATTTATTTCTTTATTTATTTTCTCTGTCACTCAGCAAAACTAGCTTGACCCCTTCACTGGTGCTCTCTAATGCTGGAAGAGATCTCTGTCAGATCCGTGTAATCCACGTGCTTCACAATTTCATGGTTGTGTAAATGTCGTAAAGACTCAATAGGAAGAAGCTACCTTCTTAATTACCCTAAGATTACCCTGAATCTGTACTGTTCAGTGTTATCTGAGCATTAATGAAAGCTTAAACATTAACTAAGTACAACTAACATTCACCAAAGCCTGTATGCTCTGGAAATCCTCTTTGCATCACTGGCAATTTTCACATCCTATTTACTTCCATTGGATTTGCTAAAGTATTGAGTGTAACTGTTATATGTTCTTAACTCAGGACAGTTTCTTCCAAAGCCAGTAGGATTCAGTAGGCTCACACTTAGTTCTTTGGGTCAGCTGACAACCAATACACTCAAAGAACAATGGAGAAAAATGGTTTCACTTAAAAGGTAAACATTTTCGTAATAATTGTGTCCAAATGGTACTTATTCTGTAAAATGACTGATATTCGATAAAATCAGTTTTCCTGAGCTGGACTTATGACACCCATAAATATTGTGCAATAGCAAAAAAAGAACAAAAACAATCTGCTTATTCCAGTTAAAGAAAAGCTTGTGTCTTCTTATATAAATAATGCACTACATCCCCCAAAATGCTAGCGTGACTTACAGGGACCAGAAGTTGTTGTGAATCAGCATCAGCTAACTTTTTTTGGCTTAATTTGCTTAATGCTGATTAGCTAACTCTGTAATCATTAACATCAGCATTTTTAGGTTAGGGTTTTGGTTCTGTTATAATGAGAGTAGAGCAGGACTGATCTCACTGATAAAGCACATCATCTCACATCATTCTGGTGCCTTTATTGCAGAGTAAATAATGTTGTGCTAATTGGAAACTGACCTTAACCTGTCGTCGTTACAGTTTTTTTCAGTTATGAAACAATGCCAGATGATTAATGTGATTGTTGCTTATACAGTATGATGTTGAGTATGCTGGCCATATGTGCGTGTTTCAGTGGAGAATTCTCTGACATGTTTGGTTTGCACTCATTTGTGCATTTGCACTGTAAATCATGTCTTGTGTCATGTCACGTCAGTGAATGCTGTAAGCAAGAGAAAGAGAGAGACAGAGGAAGAGAGAGATTCCTGACCTCCCCCAGTAATCTGATTTTAAGTGCACTCTCACTTTGCATATTATGTAAGCCATATGTTTTTCCTTGGCAGGGTGTGCACACATGCCCACACACCCCCACACACACACACACTCGCAGCAGGAGCCTACACTTGGTACACAGATAGCCCCAAGTGATGCTCCATAGTGCAGATTTCCAGCTGAGGATCTACCTGTGTGTGTGTGTGTGTGTGTGTGTGTGGTGTGTGTGTGTGTGTGTGTGAGTTTGTGCGCAGTTCCAGGATAGAAATGTCCTGACTTTGTGGGAAACCAGAGGAAGACAGAGCTAACCTACAGGACCAATTTAATTGTTCTGACTTGTTTTGAGGTAAAAAAAAATCTTTTGATTAATGAGTTTAAGTGTAGGGTTACATTTAGTATTAGACCTAGATAATTCTTATTACATATAGACACTCTGTAGGGATGCGCATTCTGTTTACATTTGATGTTTGAGTATCTGTAAGAGTTGGCTGGTTAACCACAGTAAGGGAAAACCTCAACAAGAAAAAGAAAAAAAAATAAACCTCCTCCAAAATTAGCGTGCAGCAGTAGGCTTGCTTTTTAGATGTTATCTCTTCAGCCCCTTCAGACGAGCTAATGAGCTAATACTAACATGTACAGTATTGTGGTGATAGAGACTTGTATAGCTCAGTGTATGACGTCCTAACGTTACTTTGTCAGAGAAATATGTATATATATGTTTTTTTGAACTTACCATGGATATCGTCAATTTTTGTAGAACACTGACCAACTGCATGTTTTCTAATAAATAGAGCAAAATTAGTCCCATTCAACTGGATTTAGTGCAACACAGTATGCCAAATGTTGAATAAAAATAATTGTGTTCATAGTTTGAATACAAGTATATTTTTTAAATGTAGCGCTACTGGTTGTTCCAACTGATCACATGTCTGAAAAAATAAATATTGTAACATAAGATGTATCATGAAAATTTCTTAAAATATTACAATATTAGATTTTTACCATATCGCCCACCTCTAACACTCTTTGGCAGTGCGCTCACGTTAAGGCACTTGTGTTTATGTTCCTCATTTTGCAGTCCTGACATATTTTACATGTAAATACATGTAAAAGAAGTGCAGTGGTTCAGACTTCTGGCACCTTTGGTTTGTGTCAGTGGCAAACAAAGTTGAGCTCCGGCACTGTAAATTGATGGAAGTGTAGATTGTTTCCAATACAGTCATCATGAAATCCATTTTACCATTGGATGTGATCAACCTTGTTGAGAAATAACCTCTAAACAGTTACACAATTCTCACACTCCACCCCTCAAGTTTGTTTTTTGCCACTGTATATTTAAGTAGCACTCCCTCCTTGCATCATTATACCAATTTTCACAATTGTGCAAGTACTTATGGGCTCGTTCCTGCTGTTTCATGATGTTTTAACTTGCTAAATAGATTTGTTTAAATTACATCATACCTCAACAAGTAGACTAGGTTATTTGCTGTTGTTTATCCTGTTAAATCTGAAGTAATTTAAAACATTTTGTCGCAGAGGAATCTAACCTCTGTGTTCTTGATGGGCTCTTGTTGTCAAAAAATATCTCGATATAATTTTGATGCCAAAACTGACAAACAAGGAATGCTTAAATTAACTTAATTAAGCCATTAAGACATAAACAGATTATTATGTTTAAAACATTAGTTTTTTGTTGTCCATTAGGTAGTTTGAACACTATCTACATGATTGTAAACAAAGGGTCTTGTGAAGAACAGAATACCCAAAGGTTTAGTTTGGAACTGTAACGTCATATGCAAAGTCTGCAGTGATTTAGGATTTCTTTGTTGCTTGCTGAAAAATGGTCAGCCCAAAACATCTGTGGACTTCAAGGTGATACACCTCCTACTAGTTCTACTGCCGTCTTTGTCATCTTAAGCCTATATGCTTTTTCTTTTTTTTTTTTTTTTACAAGTAACAGATTAAAAAACACTTTTTGTCTTTACGTGATAAACTGTTTTGCTTCACATTTTGAAATTTGTGACTGAAACCATGCATGCACTGGTGAGATCATGGTTGTTTGGGTTTTCTTTCTCTATGAAGGCAAAAATGCCACTTGAGTGCTAATAGCACCTCATTGTTGAGTGGAGAAAATGAACCCCTTGAATGGCCAGGGCCCACGGGCAGGCCCAAAGTTTATTACACACTTCTAAAACCTAAGAATAGCTCAACCAGTTTGCACTGAAGTGCCCCTTTTTACTTCAGACAGTGCTTCTCTCTTATCATCATACTCTAGTAAGCCTCGTACTTAATCCTTTAAAGGGCCAGGGCCCACTGGTATGTGTAAAGTTTTAATACACAGTTCTATAACCTAAGAATCATCCAGTTTGCATTAAAGTCCCCCCTACTGAATAACAGGTTGTAGTATGCAATAAGCCTGAGATTTTAAGGGGTTAAATGAGTGTTTTTAAACTATGGGGACTGACACACTTGTGGATCACAGTGTGGGGACGAATAGGTTTAGCAAATCTGGCTCTATATGTCCAGATGTTTGTAGACACATGCTTCTGCAGCATTTCTTCTGAAATCTAAGGCTTTAAAAGTATTGATCTGAAATTTGTCTCTCTTTGTCTGCAGAATTAGACTCTAGTAGCTTTAGCTAAACAGTGCTTTACTGACTCATATGACCGTCACATATGATTATCAGTTCTCAGCTGTCACATTTTTTAAAACTCAAACAACAGTAGCCTACAAAGTCTTAAGTAATGTAGAAATTTTGTAGAATTTTTAGTGAGTTTGTTGGTTTCTGTTAATTAGCTCTTAATTTTCTCATTTTTCATGTTTTTTATTTTTGCTCACCATAATGGTGTTTTCAGTCCTCACGTCAGAGCTATCTGTTTCCTACATTATAAAACAAGCCACTAATTATCAGTGCTCGCATCTAAGTTAGGGAAGATTAGTCTTAGTGACTAAGGCTTTGTTACCCCCGTTTGCTTGTGACTGTTTGTGAGACACTGGAAAAAAGAGAGAGAAAGTGTTAACAAGTGTCCATGGGTTTTCTGCATTTCTGCGCCAGTACGGCCTATTGAGAGTCTATAAAAAATGTTTATCTTTTTTCTACTCTGAATGCCGAAGTGTGGTGTGAATAATGCTGTTGCTGTGGAAACAGAAGATTTCCCCCTGGCTGTTTGGAGGGTTCGAGGCACCCTTCCACCCTCTACTTCCCACCCACGGACGCATATCTCTGCGTTTGTGTGAAAAAGAGAGAGATTGAGAGAGATTGTCCTCCTCACCTCTCAAAGCTTGGACGGATGGATTACTCATTTACTGTACGTCTTTCAGAAGTCCGTTGTGTAACGACAGGGACAAATACTTTTTAGTCAACTCATTACTTAGATGTCAGAATCCGGACACAGAACAATAATTTGATTATGATGTGTCCATAGGTAGCCGTTAACACTTCTGCAGCCTCGTGTTTTCTTTCATTCCGTCACAGCTTGTGCCAAACAGACAACAATTCAGTAAATAAAAAGTAGATGTGTATTCATGGGTTCATTTTCATTATTCATTTTCAGTTGTTGGAAGACAGTAATTGCAGCAGCGTACCAGAAAACATCATTTTTGTTAACTGTTGTCTGTTTGGCTCATGCTGTGATGAAATGAAAGAAAACACGAGGCTGCAGAAGTGTTAACGGTTACCTATGGAACAGTGCTGCAGGTATATGGTTATTAGCAACACAGCTGTTTTGTGTGAATGCATTTTGTGTGTGTGTGTGTGTGTGTGTGTGTGTGTGTGGGAGGAGAGGTTATGCAGGAGATTTGGACGTTTCTGGCTGTTGTGAGAAATGAGCAGTTGCTGCTGCAGGTCAGCCCTGCTGTGCTGATTGATCCACTTGCATGCGCACACACATACACACACATACACATGTTCATGGTTCCCTCACCTGTCTCTCTCTCACACACACACACACACACACACACACACACACACACATACAATATCGGTACTGACACAATCCAAATGACACATATTACAAAAGCCTCTGTTTACTCTCACACAACGCCAAATCCTTACATACATAAAAACTGAAACTTTGGCCAAATTTATGTGACTTGGAGTAAAAAATCCAAAGGCAGTCATGTGCCAAAGTTTGAATACATATTTTGTTGATTGTCAACAAACAGTGAAAACACATCCTCTACCAGGAATTTAAATCTGGTATTTTCTATTTATTTACGACTATTTATATTTAGTTGTACATTGTAATTTTTTCACAGGTCATATTTTTAAATTCAGCAAACAAACAGTAATTTCACATTAAAATTTGCAGGTGTGTTTTCTCTGTAGATGATGTCTTAATTATTTTCATTTGGAAAATCAACAAAACATGTAGTTTGACCAGGCACGCCAAACATTTTCATACAACTGTAACTCACTCACGTTTAGCAGGCTGAAGATTCTCCACAAGAGGGCACTAGTAGCACTAAAGTAGGTTCTTGTGCTTCACATCAATGACACTGTGTGTCCTTGTTTTAAAAATGTCCCTATCTAATCTGAAGGATCAGAATTGAAGCAGAATCGATAGATTGGGTATGGGATATATAAAGTCCAATCATTTATATTTTTTGCTCTCTATTAACTTCACTGCTACAAAGGTGCCGTAAACTGACATCATCCCTGTCTTGCATGTCAATGAGGCATGTTTTCAGAAGTTATTAAAGCAGTATGGTGTTGTCTCAAACTTGATTAAACCAACCACTTATGAAATGTGAATGTGTGGCTTTATTAGTCGGTTTTTACCACTTGCCGTGTGCAGCATTCGGCCAGAAGTGTGCACAAAATACTCTTTCGCAATGTTTTTCAATCAATCATGACTGAAGTATGTACAAAAGCATCTCAGAAATGTTCAATTTTACTATCTGTGCTGTGTCTTTTATTTTAAAAGCATAGTTAGCAGTAGCCCAGAGAAAGTTTTCACAAACAAATTGTTGTTACTGGAGCATTAAAAAAGCACCTTGTAGCCACCAATCTTTCCTAAATTTGTTTTGCAAACTTAAGTGTACTTTAAGTGTGCGCTGTGTGGTCGTGTTATCTACAAAAATACAAATAATAAGAGAATAATGCTTGGGCACAGGGACAAAGAAACTGAATCAGAGCATCTCTTTTTTAGGTTTTCCGCTCCTGAGTGGTCTCAAAAGTACACATAATAGTAACTGTGACATGAAATGCATTCATCTTGTCAAATATTAGCATATTAAGTGGGTATGTGACTGGAATTGATCAAGATAAGTATTGATATTTGCTCTTAATGCTGCTAACCAGAGATGTGTAGTGTAATCTCATACTCAGCTAAAGTTATTGCTATTTTGGTGAAGTAATGACTCAAGTAGTAGTGAAAGTGTCTTTTCAAAAAATAACTTCATCAAAAGTACGTAAATAGCGGGTCAAAAACTAATTAAGTACTAAATAACTTATAAAACTGCAGTGGATCTTCCACATCCTGCATCTATCAGCATAGAAACAGAAGTTTGCTAGGAGTAACTAAATGTTACTGACTAAACTGTAACTGTAAACTGTGAGTTAAAAGTAGATTCCTTGCCTCATAAATACACTTAAGGAAAAGTACATTCATTTGAAATTACTCAGGAAAGTAGAAACCCATAACAAATTGAAAACGATTTTATGATGTAAGTAATATAAGCCAGCCGGGTACACATTTACATCATTTGAATGCTGTGTGGGCTCATGCATGCACGTGTTAGGCCCACCCACCAGCCTTTGTATTTTCATGTTATTCACTTAAAGTGCAAGCTTTTGGTACAGATCCAAAAAACAGTGTTATTGTTTTGTTGTCTGTTGCTTTAAAAATACATTTTGTCTAATAAAAATTGGCTGGGATGCATTAGAAACCACACAGATAGCAGCACTCCAGTTTTCAATATTTCAGCTGAGTGAGTCGTGTAAGCATGCTGATGGCACAGCTAAGAAAGTCAAGCTCTGCAGGATTCTGGGGTTTTGTGACCGCATAGTTCAGCGCAAAACTCAACAGAGTGCTTATACATTTTACTTTCTCACGTAGTTCTTCATGAAACTTGCCAGACAAGTAAGGATTCACAGTTTCAAGTCACACCACATGTATATACAGTTTTTCTCCAGGGCACCGCACTGAAAAAACTAAGGCTGTGACAATACATTGATTTTGATTGGCACGTCAGTTTTAAAGACCAGAGCACTTTTCCAAAAAAGTCTTTTCTTATGTTTTGTGTCAAAATTAAAAGATCACCTCGGGGTTTTTTCATGGAACTGGAACTTAAACTTCATTACAACTGTGGTGGAATTTATTGTGAATAGAAAAAGAAATGCAAAATTTGCTACATGTATCGACTTTTCTGAGTCTTGTTTTATTTTTGATGCATTCCATGGATTCAGTCTGGTATTGATAAAATGGTGAACTTTTCTATCGGGCTTTGAATGAACGCTGCTTGGAGAAGAGCAGGTTTGCTGATAGGTTTTTTGTAGTTATATTTCAAATGCCCACTATACCCTGTATTGTAATTGCATGAATGTCAATCTCAAGAGCTCGAGCCGTTGTTTTGGTTTTGTGTTTTTGTGCCCACTGTTTCAAACATTGTCACTAGCTGAACTGCCCTGTGACTCATCAGCACACACTGTATGATGTGGGTAAAAAACGGACACTGTGCCTTGCTATTAGGCTAATGCCAGATTTAATTAGTGGAAGTGAAACCCTATGAGGATGTGTGTGTAAACCTACACTGTGACATTGAGTGGCAGGCAGTGGCTCCCAAATATATGAATTGCCCAACATCTAGCATAGATGTGGCATACAGTAATTTAGTTATAACATTAGTTATTACTGAATTAGTATTTCACTATTGCTGATCAACTACCCTAAGAGTACAAATACATATTTAAAGGAGTAAATAATTAAATTTTAAAACGTCATTGCAGAAATCTGTGTATTGGTTCACAGATATCATAGAGCAAATCTCGATTTTTAAGCACTCTTGGCCTTTCTCTATACTGCAGTTCAGTGAAATAAGCTTTAAAAGGGTTTGTTTTTGTTTTCAGACTCTGGGAAACAAAGAAGAACTACCTAAATAGTAACTTGTCTCTGATACTGAGATTACAAGACAAGCAACAGTAAACCCCTTATCATGATGTCTCTTCTCCTCTGAATACTGTTATTTATACTACTTGAATTCATTATTTATTCATAAGTCTTACAAACTAACAGTGGTGTATGATCTTAGTCTCTCTGGTGTTTCATGCCTCGTCTCAGAATCTCTGCGGTTAGCATGTATGATGCTCAGCTGTAGAGTTTAAGTCTTGTTTGCTCCCCTGTGTTCAAACAGTCATATTCATCAGGATGTGGAAGGAAAAATCTTGGCTTGAGGTGGATAAACATGAAGTGAGGACTGTAAATACTTCCGTTAAAGTTAGACTCCAGCCAAAAGTTTGGATAGGCCTACTCATGAAGGGTTTTGATCATTTTTTGCTATTTTTTCAACAAATCTTCTCTTTTTAGATTTTTCGAAGTAGCCCCCCTTTTGCCTTGATGTGACTTTGCATGCTCTTGGCATTCTCTCTAGCAGCTTCACGAGAAACCAACTAAGCAGGTTTAAGTAAGTTCAACACATGCTTTACAATTGTTAGCCTTTAAAAACAACTTGTTGCATAAGCCTCAAAAATCCTCAAAATGCCTTCAAACTTATGAAAAAGTATACAGATGGGCAAAATTACAATATAAAGACAATTAATCTTTGAGCTGTACCAGTTTCCGCTTCTATTTTGGATCAAGATAGCAAGAGAGAAAAAATAAAGAGAGCATGGATGGCAGTGTTTCAATAAGAACAGGGACTAAAGTAACAACTATATTAAGATCAATGGGAAAGGGTTGGAAATTGTGGTCAAAAGCGCACATTTAATGACTGAGCAGAGTTCCCCATGAACCTTGGGAAGGTTGAATTACATCAAGTTTGTTGTTTACAAAGTTACAGATACACATACTATCATGCGTTAATACCATCGAAGGTTACCTTAAAATGGTTAACCATTAACTATTACCCCACACAACTAATAAAATAAGACACATCATATATATTTTGGTAAATTGATTTATTTTTAACTATTTTCGGAACTACTTTTATAATCTAACGAGCATTTTGAAAGTGTATGGCTTTTGGCTTTTGTTTGTAAAATAAATAATGTGGAAAATATTATGGAAGAGAAAAAGGTTTAAAGAATTCAAAATGTCTTTGAAGAAAATGTACATATCTGGAGGGGGAAATAAAATGTAGGCTTCTGATAATATAAAATAAATGAAAAATGAAATTAAATAAAAAATAAAAAATAAAATCTATTCTTAACGAGCATTTAACACTCTTGCACTATCAGGAAGTGAATGAGCACAGTGGTGGACCTGGAGCTTTGGGTTTATTTAATATGATCTATTTTATGTGATATGTAGTTATTTTTCTCAGATCTGAATTTTGTGGGTAGATTCATTTGAATGCTGATGCTTAACAATTCCACTTTTGATGAGCACCATTGACCCTTTTTTTTTTTACTTCAAACGGGGAGAAAATGTACAGTTCTCTTCTTTTTTTTTTAATTTTTCCCAATTTTCTCCCTAATTTAGATGTATTAAATTGCACCCAGTAGTTAGGACTCTATCAATCACATGATACCACCAGCGCTAGGAGGGTGAAAGCTAGCATAGGGTTCCTCCAACACCTGTGAAGTGAGTCACCACATCTTTTCAAATGGCCGCTAACGCAAGGTCATTGGACAGTTGAAGGCGCTCAGAAGAAAGTGCCAATTGCTAGTTCTGTTACATCAGCTAACAGACGCCTGCGCTGGCTAGCATCGCACAGTGATAGGGGAGACAGGGGGCCATCCTACCCACCCAGAGAGCGAGGCCAGTTGTACTCTCTTGAACTCCTTGCCGCAGATGGCTGTTGCATCACCAGGGATCAAACTGTTTGTTAGTTTTTAACACATTTTTTTGTCATTGGCTTTATCTTGTGCAATTATGTGCAATTATTTGCTTTTTGAAATCTAACGCTGTAGTTTCTGTTAGAATGAGCTTCTTTTGGCTAAAGTCGTTTACATAAATGCATCTAATTTGAAAAATTGCTACATAGGACTGCTGCAGAAGCCGCACTTGTTCCTTTTTATGTATGTCACTATAGTATGACCATTTTTATGGCGTTAATCACCTTTGCAGCAGAAATTTTTCATGTGCTTGGTTCAGTCCTCCAATTGACAACCCTTGCTGTAGAGGGAAGGGTCACTGCATTTCAAAACTGATCAGCTTTTTCCTTTGTTAAACTATACACAACATGCTAAATGCTACAGTGTCTTACTGAATCCTCAGTTTCCAGCTGTATGCGAAAGCCGATCTGTGTCTCTGAATCAGATATAAAACGGCTACGGTTTTGACTAATTTAGTCTCGTGGGAAATATCCTAAACTGGCAGCGATTATGATGGACTGCTGCATGCGCACGAGTGAGGCGGACTGCTCTGTTTGTTTTTGGTTCGGTGGTGTCTCCTGGCCTCTCGAGCTCGAATATGTAATTTTTGATGAGACATAAGCAGCTCTCTCTGGAGCCTCTTTAATACACGTCCCTCTCGTGCGAGGGGGAGATCGGTTGCCGAGGGAACCGCGTGAGCTCAGAGCGGCTCAGTGGGCGAGAGACAGCGGAGAAAGGGAGAGAAACATGGGTGGGAGGAGAGCGAGAGAGAGAGAGAAAAGAACTGAGTGAAAAAGAGAAAGAGGGGGATGAAGAAGAGGAGAAAGAAGTGGGTGTTCTTTTTTCAAAACATGAGTAAGCGTTTGTTTTTAGAATAAAGCCATTTAGTTTTGGTTATCCAGGGTTATCCAGATTTTGCTTTAACCAGTTTAACTTATTTACATTTGTTTTCACTCACCAGCTACCATGTCTCCATGCATTAGTTTGTTCCTCCAACACAAGATTTTTTTTTACAGACTGAAAGAATAAAAACAGTACCTGTGTCTTTTTTTGACTCTTCAAAAGTTAAGAAGATGTTTATTGTTAAAAACACAGTTATTTCTCGTGATAAAAAAGCTGGAATTTTGGAATTTTATGTTATGTCCCACTTGTAGCTCATAGAAACAAGTGAAGAAATTCTGCTGGAAATGCAAATTCCATGCAACTGATACCTGATGATGCCTCATGTGTAATGTCCACAGCAACAATAACAAAACCTAAATAGTATTACAAAGAAAAAAATTTAGTTTTCATGTTTTTTTCTGCATGAAGGACAGTACAGAAGTGAATTTGTTCTATGTCAAACTTTCTATAGCAAGAAGAAAGCGATGCCTTTGTAGCATGGTTGAGCTTAGTCTTCTGTTGAGCTAGTTTAGCATTTCAAAACTCATCAGAAGTAAACATCCTCAGTCAAAATATTCACCATGCTATAAACCAAACACTGAAACTAAATAAAGCTAGCCAAAAATGCTTAGTTTTTATAATAAAATTAAAATAAAAAACAAAACTAAAGCCCTTGATGCGCTCTCACTAAACTAACTAAAGTAAAACTAAAATTGAAAACCAGAACAAAAAAGTACATTTCAAAACTATGTTTGATTGGACATTGATCTAAAGCTACTGTTGTGCGGTGCTGTCTTGTTTTGTGAAAATAAAACTATCCTTTAAATTTTTGCCATGTTTTAGTAATTTCTGATCCAAACAAATGGAAAGAAGTCTGAAGAACTGAAAGTAACTTGGTAATACAGAATGTAAGTTGGATGTAAATGTAATTAATAATGTAAAGAAATATTGAATTGTTAATGTATTTAAGTATTCATGTAATGTATAAGCAAATATATTGCAAAGTGATAATAACTAAGGCTAAAGCATATCAGAACACGTCTTCCCAAGCAACCGGCTATCATTACCAAGCTATGTGCTTGACTTCGCTGTGTGCCACTGTTGATGACTAGTTGGCAGGCGTGTCACTGAGTAACAAGGAAGAGAGGGACCTTATTAATCATCTCCCTGACTGAGAATGTGGCCAGTTGCTGTCTTGGGACTCCTGGACATGTCCGGCATGTCTCTCAGCTGAGATTTAAACCTTAAACTCAGCAGTGTGTCTCTTCACTGCACTGCTAGCATTTTTGACTTGATCTTATTAGTCATTTTATGTTCCCCTACGCTTAATTTAGTTTTTATCAGGTTTGCTTAGGCCACCATTCATTTCAGCGGCAAGCAACCTTATCAACAACATTAGAAGACATTTTTCCCCAGGTAGCAATTAAAATCTCTGCACTTCATTTGACATTAGTCCTCAACAAACGAGCTATAGAGGGACACTGTATTCTGAAAGTCATGGAGATTAAAGTGTGACATTTCGTAGATTGTTTTTCTTTATCCTTTATGGAGCTGGATAAAGGCTAATAGAGTTTCTACGAACTGTGGCACATGGGACAGTTGTTAAAGGCAACTTTCAACCTAGCGAATATGTAATCTCTGACATTCACCTTTGTAGACGAAAACAGCAGCAGGACTGAACTAGGGGTGTAATGATACACATTTTCAGAGGTCTGAGGTCAAAATTCTGTTTGCTTTTTGTATTTTATGTGTTAAATATATCTTTTTTCTGCAGAGCTCTGATTATAGAGTACACAGACAAGTTTGGCTGAGAATTTTTTGTCAACATAATAGGTGCAAAATAGGATGCTCCTGTAAGTAGCATGTTTGTGTAAAACAGAGCAACTGAGCTATAATCTAGGGGTTCGTGTCAACCCAACCTATGCATGTTTTTGTGCTTTATCTCATCAAGCACATCTGATTCAATTAAGTAATTGACAAGTGCCTGTTGGGCTGGGTAAGGTGTGCGGAGTAGGGAAAACACAAAAATGTGCAGAGTTAAGTGTCGCCAGGACTTTACAAAATTAATAGGGTGCATTGTGATGCCTAGTTTTGATGATTGACAGTCTTTTCCACAAAAGATAGCAAATGAAAGACCCTCAAAAGAGGGTCTGGATTGATACTGTTACACTATTACACTCAACGAAAGCACTAGTTCCATTGTCACAGCATTGTGATTAGATGGCTCAGAAATCGCTCTGAAGCCTAACGGTGCTGGTGCCGTTACTTTGAATGCGATAATTCTGCTCCTCTCCACATCTATCTCTAAACATACTGGAACGCTTCTCCTGGCACCTGGCACACTACACCCACGTACACGGCCGCTGGGTTGCCAGGCAGCAGGAGCAGTTTGTGCTGGGATATGGCTGTGCCATGGTGCAGGACCATCTCAGATTGCTGCCAGCAGGGAGCCTAGTTTTTAGTGGGTCATAAGTTGAATAGGGTCATGGTGGTTCAGGAGAGCAGAAACATCTAGCATGCTAGCTCTGCAAAACAAAATAACATGTTACATCCTACTGTTTTTTACACATAGCAGAGCTTGATTCATGCTGGGTGTTACGAGCCTGATGTTGCAACATTTTGTTAAACCTGACGCTTAACGTTACCTGTAAGCTGTGCATTCTGAAGTTGTTGAAAGGTATAGCCTGCTTATGTCGTATAAGCTGCTCTTCCAGCCCTTTGAGTAAAAATTAATTGCTTACAATTGCACAGTTGTTCAGAAATATTGTATTCACTTTTGTGTATCAGCTAGCGGACTGCTGGAATATCTCCCGTTCAAGTAAAGACCTCTATCTCAGAAAGTCTTTTAAAATCACCTTACATAACACAAAGTTTTCTCTCACATAAGCTGTAGTGTCTGTCAGAAGGCCAAAGCAGACTGGAGAGGTCATCTGTGTGGGAGTAGTCAGGAGGATAACTTTATAATGGTATTTGTAGCTAATGTGACCATGGAATCCCCTAGATATTCCAGTAAACCACTACACATGATATATACATCTAACAGCTATGTTTGCTTGAGGTGCTTCTCATATCTTTAATTGTGCATATTTGTTTCCTGTCCTTGCATCGTTTTCTTGCATGTTAGACCCTCTCTCTGAGGATGCAAGGAGAAGACGCAAGAATAAGACGCGAGGACAGAGGAATCAACGTCGTGTATTTGCCGAATTAAACGTCCTTGACTCAGAAGTCAGTTTTATTTGCTGTTACTGGGCTTGAAGGATATGCCAGTATTAAACACTTATATCCTATTATCAACTGACTTTTCACATCAGCGAGGTTTACTGAATTCAACCACATCACATTCTTTGACAATACCCTCCCATAAACGCAAACTGCAAAAACTCGGATTTTGTCAGTAATCCGATCAATGCGTTTACATGCGCTTGGGTAATCAGATAATGGGGGAGCTCCGAGTCTATGTGAGTCGGACAGTAATTGGATTTCTGCTTTGCAACCAGCCAATAAGTTCACAGAAGAAGACGTGGAAAACTCAAACTTCATAACGTCTTTTTTTTTATTGCGTCACTTTACCTGAAAATATGAACATACATCATCTAGAAGAAAAAGAATATTTAGATCATTCATTTCGTCAGGCATGTAGTTGGTTTCAGCGTCTCTCCAGAGGTGTTTTCTGCAGGTTCCGTGGTCTGTTTTCGCACATGCGGAACTTAGAAATCTGAAAGAAATCTGAGTAAGAGTTTACAGAAATCTGATTACTGAGCTAAAATCCAGCTCTCTTTATCAGATTTTTAAATCGGATTTCTAGGCCATACTCCAGTCTAAGAAAACGGAGTATACTGTTTACATGATGATTTGAATGATCAGATAACTGCAGAAATCTGATTATGATCGGAGTATTACGTGCATGTAAACGTTGTCATTGTGTCTCATGTTAACAATTGGCTACACTGCCCCCACAGTTTTTGGTGGTACTGCTCCATTTCATCTATATCCGTAAGCTTTTTAGAAAACAAACACAAGTACAGATGAAGTGAACGGAGAGTACGGACAGAAGGCTCCATCTGTATCCATTATTAATGTTAAGCAGAAATGAGCCTTTAGTGGCTCTAGCAGTATTGCCTGTTAGCTCATCTGAAGGGGCAGCGTCCATCACTCAAGCCCAAAGACTTAAAGCAAGTGTTTTACAAGCCACCTTATCTAACACAGATTCTTTTGTCCATAGTCCTTTTTTAGCTTTAAATAGGCTTACATTTGTACGTTCTCTGTTCTTGTGGGCAAAACATGTAGATATGTATTTTGTAAAGGCAAACAGTCTTTTAAAATAGAAAGCAGAATTTTGTGTATAAGAAGTTTCATTTTGCTCTATTGTTTACCAGCAGTTCAGGCGTAAAAACGATCTCCCATTTTTTCTTTGCTGTGGCATCCGAAGGTCACTTGATAAATCTGCATCAAAATGTACACAGTACATTAAGACTAATGGTAGAATCAGCCCTGAGCTGTGACTTACTGGAAAATGATTACTGATTGGGAATTGCCTGGTGTTGTGTCCGTTAAATGTTGGTCTTCTGTTTGTGCTTTGGTCACAGAGTGAATGGACTTTATTAATACATGCTATGAGAGATCACTTTAGTGCTGAACTGGAGATACCTCTTCACTGCAGGCCTGCTTTAATGGCTCTTACTCTCAGTTGACTGGTTCTCTTCAGAGTGCAATATTCTGTCTGTCTCTTTCTGTCTGTGTGTCTGTCTCCCTCTTTCACGATTCAGTCATTCACATGCTCTTATCTTTCTTCCTCCATCCACTCTTCTCTGCGTTTTCCTCTTTTTTTTCGTCCTCGTCTGTTCTCGCTCTTTTTTCCTCTATAATAGATACAGATGCACCCACACACTGGCACTGCGCACCACACAATCTATCATTCTGTGAGTCAGTGAAAATCAGATTTCACCTTTATACATCCTCGCTCTGTCTGACAGTCTCTCTCTCTCTCTCTCTCTCTCTCTCTCTGTCTTCCCTCTTTCCATCTTTCTATCTGTCCTTTTATTCTTTCTGCCCTTGGCCTCACCCATACATCCTTTTCTGCAATTTTGCTCTCTCTCTCTCTCTCTCTCTCACACACACACACACACATACACACACTTTCTCTCATGTTTCTCAGTCTTTCTTTTCTTTCTGTTGCCCCATCTCTTCTCTCTCTCGCTTGCTCTCTCTTGCTTTGTCTTTCTCTACCACTCTTCTCTTTATATTCTCTCTTTTCTGCATCTCTTTTCCTCTCTGTATGTCTCTTTCTGTCTCTCTGTGCCTCTCTCTCCCCATTTACTCTCTCTCTCTCCCCCATTTCCTTTCTCTCTCTCTCTCTCTTTCCCAGTCTATCTCTCTCTCTCTCTCTTTCCCTCTCTCTCTCTCTCTCTCTCTCTCTCTCACTCTCTTTTTTACTCCCACTCTGCTCTCTGTGTGGAGTTCCTCACCCCTCCTCTGGTGGTCTTCCTCTCTGCCCTCTAAACCTCCGTCCAATGCCATCCTCAAGCACAATATCGACCATTTCTCTGTGTGGGTGTCCTCCACACTCCACATATTGTAGTTTCTCTCTCTCTCTCTCTCTCTCTCTCTCTCTTTCTGTCTTGCTCTTTCTCTCTCACACACACACAATCACTACTGGACCATTTTTCGGACCCTGCAGCGTGCCAAAAAAAGAGAGGGAGGCGGAAGGCTGGAGCGATGGAGGGTGGATGGAGGTGTGGAAGGATGGGGGGTTATAAATAGCGAGCTCTGCTGGAGAGAGAGATAGTCTTTAATTACAGCTGAATGTGACAAGAGGAACGAGAGGCTAAGCTCGGCTGTGAATCAAGACTGGAAAACATGTGGATTAGGGGTGTAATGATACACAGATTTCACCGTGCAGTATGTATTGTGGTTTTTGCCCCACAATTTTGATAGTTTTTCTTTTTTCTTTTTTTTTGGTCAAAACAAGACGGTCTGGTGAAAGCATACTTTTCTTGTAAATACACAGAAAGTGTAAATGCTTTTGGATGTATTGCAGGGGTATTTTTTTACTTTTGTACTTTTTGTCATTGAGTCATTTCGGAATATCATGGAGCGTTTATTATGGAACAGTGGAAACTATTCCAATTTACAACAGTATTTCTGAAATCATAATTGTTATAGCGTGAAATCTAAGTGTAACTCATGAGTGTATTGTCTCACAACCCCTGTATCAAAAAAAACTCTGAACATCCATAACTGAAATCACAGAGTACATGTGGGTCAGTGTGTATGATGGTAGTTCTGTGTTGCTATTGGCTATTGGAAGTCAAAATTTGGAGCTGGAGAATTAAGTCATTTTTGATCTTCTTGCATTCTGACTGCCAAGTGGGGAAAAGATGTCTTCATAGACGTCTCTATGAAAGCGAATATTGTTAGCAACAAGCTAGCCGGCTAACATTCGTAATATGAGTGATAACTTGAATGTTCATGTATTTACATTTTCAAAACAGTGAACTTTATGGTCAGTGTTGCTGAGTTAACCAATTACTATGTCTGTATGTTGGGAGATCTAAAGCAAGTCTCATTTAAATGTAGAAAAGTGGTTCTTTATTACTGTTTATCATGTTGATTTGACTTCATACGCTGAGCCCAGAGCTGAGAAGATTTGAGAAATTCAGAGAAGGAATTCACAGTTGACGGGCTGTTTTCTTTTATTTTTTCTAGTCGGAGGTGGGAAATTCCAATTTCAATTGTTTTATAATTAAAATAATCATTAGTTTTATACAAAATGGTTCAATAGAGCTTCACTTCACCAAACTACAACAGAAAATTCCTTCACTAATTGTGAAATACTGTGTACTGTGAAACCGTGATATTAGACTCTTATCATAGCGTTGCAACCCTAGTTACAAAGTACAACACTAGCCTGCCAGTTATGTCCTCTCATCTAAGCTGGGTGGCATGGGAAACATTAAGGGTCAGTCTTAGAATTTTGCTGTTACATATACAATAATACATATTATTACATAGATATTTATATATGTAAAATACATATAAGACATATTATTACATATGGGTGATTACACAAATATAATATATAGTTTGTTATTATTACACATATATGTTATTTGTCTTTGGTGTTTAACCTTTATAGCTGCTTATCTTGGCAGCAATGGTTTATGGGCTCACTAATATTAGGATAAATATAAATAATATTCATACCATAAGTAGTGATTTTATGTGTATCAATGCTTATCCATTTCCAAACCTCTCCTCATGGCAGTCTAGTATTATTCATAGTTATCATACACTACCTGGTTTGATTAATCAGTACTGCAGTGTGTTAAATCAGGTGTCCTGGTGATGGATTTCAACAAATCCGTACAGTGACTAGAGACATCGAAAACAAATCTGGAAACAAACCTGTTATCTTCTAATCAGCTCACAAGCTATTAACTACTTCTTAAAAACAAGAAAATTTTATTGTATCTTTATTTAAATCTTAAATCTGTGTTAAAATATCTGCATTTTGCAAATGTCTTTATTCATTTTACTGCACCCTACAGAGATTGTTATATTTCTCTCTAATGCTAATCTAGGTAGATTTAGCCTCAATTTTTAATTTTTTATATTGGTATTGCAAGAGAAATACTGGATATCAGCATTGGGCCGTAATTCCCATACAGCCCAGTACATTCCTAGTACTTACATGTACATGCATATGCAGATGTTTGAATATCCCTGGTCAAATTACATGCTTTCGTTTTCTATGTGAAAATACGTTAGCACAAACTTAAATATGGCATTTTCTGCTAATTGTAATGCATAGTTTCTATTTATTTGCTAAGTTTAGCATAGAGGGGAAAAACTTTAAAACATAAAATACAAAATGTGCCATGAATGTGTTGCATTTGCACATTTTATGTTCTATTTTTATAAACTTAGCAAATATACTGTAACTGCACATTAAAATTTGCAGGAATATGCTCTTTGTAGATGTACACTTACTTTCACTTAGAAAACCAACATAACTTAATTTGGCTAGGGGCTCCCAGACTTTTGCATACGACTGTATATTAGCGTTGCACTGAGACTGATACCGTATTATTGTCGCCATCAATAATGCCACTTAAACATTGTATTAGTATGAATGATGGGGATACCGATACCTCAAAGCAATTTCTGACATGTGTTGCGCTTTACTGAGTTATGTATGCGTGTGTGACAGTATATGAAACTGAAAATTCATCTAAAGATCCATCTAAAAATGCTCACGGCAATCTATCATGACAGTATTTCAAGGAAAGGTAACATTGGAGGCTAATACACCAGTTGTAATTCTTCCTAAGGTATGCCACAAACAATAACAGTGTACAGATATCACAACATACAAACCATGCAGAACACACCAACAGTAGCCCTTTACCTGAATGGCTGAGCTGCTTCGTTCAGTAATCGCTCACCTTTTGCGGCGTAGTCAGTTACAGTTACAGAGTTAATATTAGTCTAGACTTTTTGTTGAGGGAGTGAATATTAGAAAGGCATTTGAAAGGAACTGCCAGTCTCTGAGGGTAATTTAGCCTGGGTTTAGCATTTAGTATAGCTGCCTGCAAGCTGATCTTGTGTATTCACTAGCCCACCTGTGGTTCGCATCTGTCGATCAGCTGCATCAGACAGCGCCATGGTCTCACGGGCTGGTGCTTCAATCAAGCCAAGATATCCACTGAAAACAGCTTTTACTGACAGCGTGAATGACTGTAATGTTTACTGAACTCCAACTGTCTGATGCTCTGAGGTATGGCATGAGTGTATAAATAAATAAATAAATAAACAAACATATAATCCAACAAGTCAAGCTTTGTATGTTTTATTTGTGACCCAGAACACGGCCTTTATCCAAATATAATATTTAAAAATTGGAATTGTGTAAATGTCAGGACTTAATAACTACCTTAATAATAGCTAACTTAATAACTAACTTAATAAGCTAGTTAGATGAGACAGAGTAAGTATCGGAACTGGTGATTGTTATTGGTATCGAAAGAGAAAAAGTGTTATTAGTGCATATACTATATTATATATGGGTATTTATGTATGTATAATACATGTGGAACATATTATCACATATAAGTGCTTAAATATATACATCATACATATGTAATATAGGTATGGCCACACATCTTGAGAAAGTATAAAAACAAATGTGTGTGTGTGTTTGAGTGTGTGTGTGTGTGTGAGCGTATGTGACTGTGTGTGACCGTATGTGTGACCTTGCAGTCGACCCTGTTACCCATGCATTAAAGCAGAAACGCAGCCTGCTGTGTGTAGGTAATAAACACGGCTCTGTAGATCTGGAGCTGCATGCTTTTGTTGGGGTTACATAACCATCCGCACTGGGAGCTCTCGCCTGGAGACTGTCTCTCACACACATACACAGTCTCTCTCTCTCTCTCTCTCTCTCTCTCTCTGTGTCCCTGTCACAAGCATATCGAGATTTTGGAGAAAGAGAGAGATAATATGCTGCTTGATCAGATGTCTATAATAATTTGATGTGACACTTCACAGTAAGCGCAGCCGCTCTACACTGTTATTACACACATCATTGTGATGCGAGGAGATTTTTTATTCTCTTTGGTTAGACATATTCTCTCTGATTATAACTCAGCACTCAGGCTACCCTTGGCATATTCATATGTGGTGCGTCCGCTGACATAAAAGCCTCCTGCTTTTATGACGTTATAGAGCAGTTATGTAACATGCATACGCACTCAGAAATAACATAAAGAACCAAGGGGAAGTTGCATGAGCAAACGTGTGAGAAAACCTCTGAGAGACCCCTTCTCAAAATAGTGTGTCACCTTTGTTGAATCATACATTTGTAAGGACTGATTCATTGTCCAGATTCGCTCTTTCACTCATGGTTTGCATGCCTTGTTACAGTCTATTATGATCATTATTATTCTGTCTGGATTCTTCCTTTATTTTGACAGAATGGCCTGAATTACTTCTGTTGAACAACTGAATGCAAAATGGCTTTTATATGGGTTCATACATTAGCAGCAACATGAAGCTGAAACAGTCCTGTTCCTGACAGGATAATCTCTAATTGGAGCCCTTATTAATAGTAGCAGAGCACTGCTGCAGGATAATGATGACGATTAAGGACATCTTTTATGTACCCCAACATGTCTTACTCAGATTGTGAACAGCTTCTTCACTGGGAGAACGAGGATTGCAACAGCTGTTTTTCTTTCAGGGGTCAGTTATTGGAGGTAGCTTGAAGGCTAAAACCTTCTGTTGTCTAGTCTGCTAGTTTCTAATCTGTGCCACTTTTTATGTTTGGAAAATAAAGTTAGTTCATGTATAAACTTAGTTTTATGTAATTTCTTTCCGAGTTATATTTAAGAAATCAGTTAAATATATTACAGGATCTTTGTAAAAAAAATAGAATATGTTAATAATAAATTTATCAGGACTGCCAGGCCTGCCTAACTCTCCTCCCACACTGTTAGATGAAGGAACCAAAAAAACATATTTGGTTTGGGAAAGCCTATATTGTGAGTGAATCCTCACAAAAAATGTGCACATCCCGCCACAGTCGGGTGCAGGCGCAGGACACAATGGAAATACTGAAAAAACACACTGATTTTTCAAGCTCCCGTATAATTTACTGGTGCAAGATTTTTGACCGTTCTGTTCTTTATGAGGCAAACACAGCTGTCGTAATCAGTGTGCGGATGTTTCCCCTTCTTGAGTGTGTTGTGAGTGAGCCACTGACGCAGGCGTTTTTTAATTCATTCAAGCTGGCTTTGTTTGAAGAAAAAAAGAAAGCTCTTCAATCCCTAATCCTAAAAAAAAACTGACCTATTGGCATGAATATGCAGATAGTCAAACTGTGGCAGAATAAGTCAATTTTTTTGTGGCAGCAGCAGGACAACAATTAAACCCACACAACCTTGTGTTTAGTGAGAGGTCTTAGAAAGCATTCTGGAAAACGCCATTGAATGAACTAAGTATGAACTAATGCACTTTGTCAGTTTTATCTGTGTTTTAGAAATAGAGAGATGTTTTCTCTAAAATGTTTAAAAACAGAAATTAAATAAAAAAAATATATAAATGTGCAATTGCCATGGTGTGTTTCTGCACAATATTAATTATACTGCAATATGCGTAATTGTAAAAAATATGAATTTATATGTAATTTTAACCTTTTGTTTGCATTTTATACAATTTCTGTTTTACATGCTAATTGTAATACACAATCAAAGTTGTGTTTTCATGATTCTGTTTAATAAAGATAGGAAAGTATCTTTATATACCGTAAAGAACTAAGGATGCATCGGTATGATTACTGGTATTGGGTATCGGGCCGATACTGTACTCCTTTACTTGTACTCGTATTTACAAGCTAATACCATGTGACATAAGCTTAGTGTGTACTGCCGTACTAATGGACAAGAACTGACTTTGTGACAGTCAGATACAAAGTTGTTGCTCACTTTAAACATTCTGCCTTGTACACACTGTGTGATTTTAGCCCGTTTTTAAACATGCACTGTTACAGCCACTTTCCCAGTACAGTTGGAGACACGTAGGCCAGCTAAACGAGGCGGAAAAAGTCAAAGTGTTTCCTGCCGTCTCTGTACTACAGAGACTGTTGAAGGAAGAGACAGATGAGGAGCAAAACTGTTAATCGTACTTTACAGATATGCTTTTCTGACAAAGCCCACTCTTCTCCACTGTAGTTAGCCATAACAAAATTGGGTAATAAGAATGAATTTTGCTGTAATTACATTTACAGAAACAAACTGTTTTTAACAGTGTTCTATTTAACAACGTTGCCCACCTTTTACAGTATTTTTATAGAATTATTTTTAAACATACATTGCATATTTTGTTTTTAGGAGAGTCAGAAAGTCTTGTTTTTGCTCAATGCACAAAAGCTTGTCTGTGATTTACTCTCATATCCATTAGTAATCCATAAAGTTTCCTCAAGGGGATGTGAAGCTTTCACATTCATTTTCAAACACATGAATTTCATAAAATTTTAACCCCCAACATTTTTGGAGGTGTGGTGCCACCTCATTAATATAAACGTTAAAAACAGTAAGGTACCTGTTAAGCTTTTCTTGTTTATAGTCCACTTCAAATGGCAGTGTATGAGAGTTATAGTTGACTTTCTCCAAAACTATATCTGTTGAAAACATTTGATTTTCGATGTAATTCACTCAAGTCTACACACTAATGCATTGTCATTATATGACAGAGCTGGTTTCTGAGTCTGATTCTCAAAGTTGACCCTGATATCAGTGCCAGTGTGGAGCACATTTAGCTGCTCTCTCACTGATTATGACGGATGTCATAGTTCCTCTGAAGTGTGTAGAAAAGCGAGGATATCCCAGCCACATGACTGACTATTTCCCATATCTATCTTTGCGTATATTAGCAAGCGAGGTAACTAGTGAATTACATCAGCGCATTCAGAAAATTTTTCCTCTGCAATTATAAGGTCTATAGATTTAGACTTTTCCAGAAAGGCTTCAGACTCTGCACACTCTCACATTCACCCTCACATTCATCTCTCATTCTCTAATAGTACCAGAGCCAGTCAAAGGTGTCAATTTTAGTAGTAATTTTTGGAACATTAGAACTTCTTTGTGACTATATAATTACATGACAATTAACAGTGCGGTATCTGACAAGATCTCTCTAAAGACCAAAGAGCCCCAAAGGTGCTCATTCCTCATTCTGCTCACAGTGAAATCAAATGCAATAATAACACTTGTCAAATAGTATATTAAATGATAAAGTGCAGTTTCTGATGACAGTGCCCTAGAGAATGTGTGATGGACAGGGTGGCTCTCAGCAGGAACACTTTGCTAACATGCTGCACAGTAAAATCCCTAGTATAAAAAAAAAGCTTGAACTAACTCTTAAAATCGTTCATTTGTGTCCAGCTGTATTTACATAAATATTGTAGTCGTTCGTTCAACATCTGGGCTATATATTATTATGAATATTAGAAAAAACAAGAACACACATGAGAGGAAGCGAAATAAACACCCAATTGTGCTTTATAGTCAAAAGTATCCAGACACCCCATTTAATTAGTGAATTCAGCTTCAGTTGTGCACACACAGTTTATATAATCTCCATAGAAAAGCATTGCCAGTAGAATGGGATGCTGTTGAGCAGCCACACATGAGCCTAATGTCACCATGCCTAATGCCAAGCATTGGCTAGAGGGGTATAAAGCCCTTCAGCTTTGGGCTGTGGAGCGGTGGAACTGCATTCTCTGATTTTATGAAGGTAAAATATTTTCTCTGAGGGGAAATTCCAATTAGATTTAGACAATTAATACTTTAAGGGTTGATGACTTTATAATTATTCATCAAGCCACAGTTGCATTGACAAAACGGCCAATGCCAAACTTCGGCATTGAGCTGTAAAAATGTGGAATCGTGTTCTTTGGAGTGGTGGAGCATTATTTAAGACCTTTCGGGTTGATTTGGAGTGGCATTCGTGATCCAAAACCAACATCAGTACCTGACCTCACTAATACTGTTGTGGCTGAATGCAATCAAATCCTTGCAGAGGCTTTCTGCATAGAGGCTGTTACTGCAGCAAAGGGAGGACAATCACCTTATTACTACCCTTGAGTTCTTAAGAAATTTTGAATGATCAGGTGTCTACAACCTTTGGACCCGTGGTGTATATAATATTAAGTCAGTAAAGACCGTGTTTTAGGAGATGAAACCTTGTTCCAGGATTTAAATACAGTGGACATCTCCTCCCTAGCACCTTAGAACTACATTTTCAGTGGACTGATCTACATGGTATGGACAATTCTGAAATTTCAATACATGTAAGGACATCTTTCCACAGAGTTTTGTGGAACTTGTCTTCACTTTCATATTAGCGTCTTGGTTCACTGCAGAAAAGCAGAATAGAGCTTCAAAGATATCATTCACCAAACCAATAAAATAGCTCGGCAGCAGCAAACACGGCACTCTGACCTGCACTCCAATTAAACTCCTGAAGATCCAGCTCACCACTCTTGGTGCCTTTGAGCTCCTCCACTCAGGTTAACCCTGAAAACATGTTTAAAAACATATTTTATCCCAGCTTCAAATGACACCTCTGAGTGACACAAAAAGAAGCAAAACCTTTCAGGCATGGCTTTAACTAAGAGGTGTATTTAACACTTAAATACTCTCTCACTCTCTTAAAGTTGCATATCATTATCTTCTCTCTCTCCTTCTCTCTTAATGTATCTGTCTACTGATGCATTTTTCATATCAGACAGTGTAACAGTAAAACCGTAGAACTGACAGCTCAAAGTGTTAAAGCTTTTGTCCAGTTATAAGAAATATGTCCAAAAGCAGCAGACAGTGACTGTCCTTTTGACAGCAGTCAGCATGTCACATTTTCAGCATGTGAAATCCTGTCAAGATTCTTTTTCTTTCAACTCGATGTAACGTAATGCTGGCCATTGTTAGGGTGAGGGGTGGAGGGGTGATGGTGATGGGAAATGTTTCAATCAGAGAGTGCCACAAGAACAGTGAGTTCTTGGACCACAGATTTTCCATCACTTGATTGATTTGTTTTTCTTCAAAGGGCGTTGACAGTTGTAGACGGCTCTTAAGCCTTGGGTACACTACACAACTTTTAAAGTCTGAACAGATTATAAAAAGACTGGGTATCTCACACTATCAGACTGGTTTTTGCAGATTTTTTTGGATGACTGAAATATTTGGGATCACACACTAAACGATTAGGGATCACACACTACTCAACTGTTCAGCTACTGCTGAACCGAATGGAACTTACTGAACTTGCGCAAACTCACGCAAACTCTCGCGTTCACCTGTTACTCAGAGACCCAAATAAACAAATGTGGAGCAGCTACAAACATGTTTAAGTGTGGGTCATGGTGCTCATGCCTTAAACTCAGCTCATTAAAAAGCTTTGCTCCACACGTGAGTGACTTTTCACCATTTCTTTGTTTACTTGCTGTATTTTCTTCTCTCTGTTTTCATAGGCTGTTGCAGGAACCTGCAATTGAGCCATTGACCAGTTTACACTACTACATTATGCTCGACTCGATTCTCTCTCCAACTGTTGACTTCGACTGACCCAAAAATTTGCAGACTGGAGCCAACTAGCACAGACTCGGCCCAACTAAAAATCGGGGCTAAAATCAGGGAAAAAGTCGTGTAGTGTAACCCCGGCTTTAAGCAACTAGACAAATGTAAGCTCTTTTCTGAAAGTAGGGGGAAAAATGAGGGGAAAAATCTAGCTAGTTTCAGACAACCAGTACTTTTAGAGCCTGGTGACTTTATAATTGCTCATCAAGCCACAGTTGCACTAAAACTGGTAGTGGTAAAACTAGCACTTCTATGCTTGTACTATACTTGAATGCTTTGTAAAAGAAAAACTTGGTTATTGGCTGACACCAATTTTACAGCTAACACAGCGGTAATAATGCACAACTACTAACATGACATCAATGTACAGCATAAGCTTTAGGCTAGATTAGTTACAGCTCTGATACTGTTTACTGGTGTATTTTGTCCACTTCAACTTGTTGGCAAACCTTAGAAAAAATAAAAACAATACCTTTAAGTTTCGTGATGCTTATATTCTGGCCAGAAATCAAAAGTTGCTCTGTGATGAGCTGAATGAAAAAAAATGCACCAATTGAAAGTTTGCCACACAGGCTTGCTCAACTTCCTTAGTCTTAATTTGTTGCCTGAGTCTTTCTCAAGAACACTCACTCAAAAGAAACACTCGCAACTGCACCGCATGGTGTAGTTTCCATGGTGAAATGAGAGGGTTTGGATCAGTGTGTTTGACAGCAGCTGGCCCCGCTAAGGAGCCGAGAGCATTTAGATGCTAATGTGAATCAAAGCCCATTCACAGCGCTAAAACACTAACATGCTACAGATGGAATGAGTCATATGCACTCCGACCGTTTCAGGGAGGAAGGTGTGGTTACCTTTGAAAGACCATTAAGGGGAGTTCTGGGAAGTTCTAGATAGGTATGATAGGTATCAGACTTGTTCCATGTTTTTGCTTTTTATGAAAAACTAATACATCGTTCAATGAGTTTTATTGGAATGAATGGCACATTTTTACAGATTGACGTTAAAAAGCCGTCGAGAATAAAGCTAAATAAACAATAAGTGAAAAAATCCCACTCGTGTAATAAGAGGACTTATACAATATGCAGAGATCAGGCTGTATAGGCTTATGTAAGACTGTGGAGTGGTGGGAGTTTTCAGTTCTAATCAGTTCACAATAGAGCTATCTTTCTCACGCTCTCACTCTCTCTCTGTTACATACACACAGTCTCTTTTTTCCACTCACTAAATTGCAGTTGCCCAGTACAACTGAAAATGAAGTATTCATACCTCTACATGAATAGCATCAGAGCTCATGAGCTTTCGAGGTTTTCTCTGTTAGCTATGTTCTTTATTCACCTTAACCATTGCCTCATAGTATAGTAGATTGTAGGGCTGAAAGATTTTTTGTTGTCATGTGGAAATTCCGATTTGAAAGAATGCAATTTCAAATCTCAAGAGCTGCAAATTTTATTGTAGCCTACATCATCAAAACATAACATATTTGTATAATATAATATAATAACACTGTGGGGACATTTAACCTGATAATCTGGAACTTGTGAACTGCCTGTAGATGAATTTGACCAACCAGAAGCAAGAAAACACCCATGTACTGTGGCATCAGCATTCATGCCTCAAAAAGAGAGGATATGCTGGTGTCATTGGCCATGGATGGGGTCCACTGCCAAGAGAGGCACGAGTTGCAGTTTTGACTAGGGATCAAAGGACTGGTCTAAACAACGCTTCTCTTACTGCAACCTTTACTAACTCATTATCAGCAACGTTCCATCAGTTCTGTGACATTCGTTATGTGCTTGTACTGCTTTTGCCTATTTTTATGTGTTGCTTTGTCAAGCTGTCATCTGCTTATTTCTGCTGTCTTGACTTTAATTTTCTCTCTGTCCATTTCTGTCCCTCGCTCCACCTGTTGCCCATCTCTCTTTCTCCCTCTCTCTCTCTCTCTCTCTTTCCCTCTCTCCTTTGTACTGCTTCTCTCTCTGTCAGAATGCGCACATCCTCTAGCTGTTCCACCCTCACCCATCTCTCTTCCACCTCCTTCTTCAACATCCATCTGACTGCTAATAGCCACAGTCATCATCAGTTCTGCTGCCCCTCCAGGCGGAGTAGGCCCAAGCCTCCCACCTTTCTCCCCACCGCCAAGCCCCCGGAGCAGACAAGGTAAGGGCCGCCTGAGGGCCACCAGTTCCACCCCCCCCCACCCCCCCTCATCTCTCAGTGTTTCTTAACTGCAGCACAAGTGCCCTTAAAACTGTACTATTCTGTTTAAACCTGGCACTAACATTAACTTAAAATCCATTATAGCCATACACTGTCTAGAATAAAGGCTACCACACACCTGACTCATCTGGCAGATGATGCGCAGTGACCATTGCTTGTAAGGAAGATGCTGAGTCCACCAGCTGACACTGGCTTTCAGCACTGCTTTGAACACTGCTGGCCAGTGTCTTGTTATTACTTCATGTAAAAAATCTAATTACAACATCTTAAAATTCAACTTTTAATTGTAAGAATTATATTTTATCATCTAAGATTTCTCATTTGTAAGAATTCAGAGAATTCAGGGTGACTTGAAGGCAAACAGACGAATGAATTGTATGTTATTTTGCCTCCATTATCGCTTATGTGCTGTAGCTGTGCTTTATCCTTTGTACTGTGTCCGGTAGCCTTAAGATTGATCTGAGAGTTCACAATAAATAATCAATTACAACATTATTATTAGTAGTAGTACTAGTAGTAGTAGTAATAGTGAAGAAAAGGTGGAAGATGTGCAACTGATGCACTGTATCAGTAAATAGAAATGAAGCTAAACAGTGGAAAACTGACCCCAGAACATGAATTATGGACTAGTTTCAAGACTAGGATGAGCTTGGGTCTGACCCAAGGTGTTGACAACTGGTTTGCTGAAGTATGTTAGTGCCTGGTCTAATTGAAAAGCAGTTCTTTGGGTCACTGGTGCTGAAATTGGTGAGAAACACTCTGAATCTTATGACTATCCTATTCAACTGAGGGCTGCATGTTGAATAATGACAGTAATTTTCCCAAACCCTTGTACCCTAAGATGGTTAATAACATGCATGATTAGAGATATACCTGAAGAACCCTCTGTCCTTTAAGAGCATAGCTGAATAAAAAGTCCCTGTAGGATCACTGCATTTTTTAGACTGAGCCTCACTCTGATCTTTCTAGCTAGTCACTGCATCTCCATCCCCAAAGCACCTGTTTATCCAAATCATGCTCCTTCTCATAAACTTCCCTCCTCCATCATACACCACTACGTTCAGCCTACTTGTCCATGTTAATGAATATGTATGTGCTCCCTTTGCTGACGCACTTTCCGAATGGTTCCTCTCTCTTTGCATGTTATAGTCTGCAAGTGGCACTGTGTCCCTCTATTTCTACCATTTTTCTGTGCTTTCCTTCTCTCCTTCCTCCCTGTGTGTGCCATAATGCGTTGGGAGAGTGACACTTGTGCCTGCGGAGGAGGGAGCGGACACTTCAGAGCTGTGTCAAAAAGGAGTGCTCTGTGAGACCTGACAGATGGGGGGAGACGGGGGATGATAGAGAGAGGTAGAGAGAGAGATAAGTAGAGAGGGAGAAAGAGAGCTGCAGAGTGAGTGAGAGGTAGAAACAGAAAGAGAGGTAGAAATAAAAAAGAAAGGAAGACAGGCAGAGGTAGAGAGAAAAACAGAAAAAGATAAAGAAAAAGCAAAAGGTAGAAATAGAGAGGTAGAAAAATAAGTAGAGAGGTAGAAATAGAGAAGGGGTAGAAATAGAGATAGAAGTAGAGAGAGTGAAGCAGATAAAGAGAGGGAGGTAGAAATAGAGGTAGAAGTAGAAAATAGAAAGAAACAGAAAGGTAGAAGTGGAGAGGAAAAGGTAGAAACAGGTAGAACTAGAGAGAAAAAAGGTAGAAATAAAGAGAGGTGGTCGTAGAGAGTGAGATGTAGAGAAAGCTATGGAGGGAGAAAGAGAGGTATAGGAAGCGAAAGAGAGGGAAAGGTAGAAAGATACAAAGAGAAGTAAAAAGCCAACAAGGGGTAGACAGAGAGAGATACCAAGTTTCTGAAAGGCCAAAGAAAACTACAGTAGGGACACTTACTGTTTAACCTTCAAGTGTGTGTGTGTGTGTGTGTGTGTGTGTGTGTGTGTGTGTGTGTGTGAGAGAGAGAGAGAGCATTCTGCTTGATAGCTGCCAGTTATTTCTGATACCACTTTCACCCTTTGTTCTTTCATTTTCTAGTTCTTTCTCACATTCTCTCTGTCTTGCTGTCTCTCTCTCTCATTATTCCTCACTCTCTTTTTTCTGAAGGTACCACAGAAAGTGTTGTTACTGTAGTCTTCTCCAGTGTAACTAGTCTGAACAATACACACTAGAATAGACCACACATTAGCACAACTCGTGAGACTCTGTCGCTCAGGGCAGGACAGACAGAGGAAGAGACAGAACGAAAGAAAGAGCCGTCTCATTAACTGTGTCATGTAGAACCCAGTGTGTATCTCCACACCGAACAGGGAGAACGCATCCTAAAATTAACTGCCTCTACATTACTTCAGGCTAATAAAAGGAAATGGTGTGTGCTTCCTAATTTCCTCCCTTTACACGTTCTGGTGTCACTCTGCTTCTGTTTACCCTCATTTCCATTTTTCCATTCACTGACTACTGTTTCTATACTGCTACCGCTACTGTTACTACAACCCCAATTCCAAAAAAGTTGGGATGCTGTGCAAAATGTAAATAAGAACAAAATGCAATGATATGCAAATTATTTAAACCCTATATTTCATTGAAAATCGTACAAAGACAACATATCAAATGTTGAAACTGAGAAATTTTATTGTTTTTTGAAGAATATTTGCCCATTTTGAATTTGATGCCAAAAAACATATTCCAAAAAAGTTGGGACGGGGCAACAAAAGGCTGATAAAGTTGTGTAATGCTAAAAAAAACAACCGGTGGTTGATTGACAACAGGTCAGTAACATGATTGGGTATAAAAAGAATCTCAGAGAGGCTTAGTCTTTCAGAAGTAAAGATGGGCAGGAGTTCACTCTGTGAAAGACTGCACGATCAAATACTTCAACAATTTGAGAATAACATTTCTCAAAGTAAAACAGAGAATCTGGAGAAATCTCTGTATGCATGGGACAAGGCCGAAATACAGTATTTGCTGGCCGTGATCTTTGGGCCCTCAGACGGCACTGCAATAAAAACAGACATGATTCTATAGAGGAAATCACTGCATGGGCTCAGAAACACTTCTGAAAACCACTGTCTGTGAAAACAGTACACCGCTGCATCCACAAATGCTAATTAAAACAGATTACCGTATATAAACAGGACCGTATATAAACAGGACCCAGAAACACTGCCACCTTCTCTGGGCCTGAGCTCATTTAAGATGAACTGAGGTGAAGTGGATCCAGATGACATCTTTTTCAGAGAAGGCCTTGATTATTTCAGCAAGACAATGCCAAACCACATTCTGCATGTACTATAATGTATTAAAAGAGTCCTGGTGCTAAACTAACCTGCCTGCAGTCCAGACGTGTCACCCACTGAAAACATTTGGCACATTATGAAATTAAAAAATACGACAAAGGAGACCCCGAACTGTTGAGCAGCTGAAATGCTATATCAAACAAGAACGAGACAACATTTCACTTGCAAAACTACAGCAGTGTCTCCTCAGTTCCCAGACACTTAGAGTTTTGTTAAAAGAAGAGGTGATAAAACACAGTGGTAAACATGCCCCTGTCCCAACTTTTTTGAATCGTGTTGTTGGCATCAAATTCAAAATGGGAATATATTTTTCAATAAACAATTTCTCAGTTTCAACATTTGGTATGTTGTCTTTGTAGTATTTTCCTTTAAAAATATGGTTTACATGATTTGCATATCATTACATTCTGTTTTTATTTACATTCTGCACAGCATCCCAACGTTTTTGGAAATGGGCTTGTACTTTAATAATAAATACTGGGTGAGTCAAAAGTCAGGAAACTGCTAAATGTCTGTAAAGGTATGTTCACATTTTCGCGGCAAAAAGGTTGTATGCGTATATCGCCCTTTAGCTTTTAATGAAGTCGTTTTTGCTGTGCTCCACGGAGCAATGCGGCGTGCTGCCATTGCCCGCTACAGCAAGCGTTCAGATTTGTTGACCTTGTTGGCCTTGCTGACCTGTTATTTGTGTTTTCTTCCTATTTAAAATGGAGAATACCATTGCAGGTTTTCCTGAACTTACAATACAATACATGTAAAAACATATAGAGACCAAATTGTGAAAACATTTGGATGGCGAAATGGTAGCTTGCAAAATGGGATACCAGGTTAGTTGCAAAAACATTATCTGACTGTGTGTAGCATTGTAATTGTGAGGTAATATTTGCCTTAAGCACCCTCCAGAGTGCTGGAGTGCTAAACTTTACTGCTGTAGGGAACAGCACACACCGCACATTTGCGATAGTGTGGATGCCCTTTAAGACGTTTAATGTCAGATTGGTCTTCATATTAGAATAGGGGGTGTACCTATGACGTACGTTACCTTGCCCCCCTGCCATCCTGACAACCCACCATCCCACAAGATCTCCTTCATATCTCTGTAGTTTCTCCAAGACAACAATGAGATCAGATGGAAACACAAAGGGGACTTTGACCTCAGTCTCCTGCTGCTAGATATTTTTCCTGAGCGAAAGACGACAAGAATCTCACGTTTGCTCTTGAGTTTTAGCAGGTTTTAGTAAAGTTGTGCATTGTGCTCAGATTTGCCAAGATAATAATGCTTGTGTTTATCTAAACCAGGCATCAGCAATATGAACTCAACCGTTTATCATCTAAGATGAAGAGCCCTCTCAGTTTTGATTCTGTGTATAACTGAATCCTGAGATGTCTCCTGAGCCATCAAAGATCAATATTTGACTAGTAAAACTTTCCTCCTGGTGGGTATTTAAAATTTTTAGATACCAGTACTGATACCTTGACTTCAGTAATGATTCCTGAGCAATACTTTTTTCAATACTTGCTTTTAAGTTACAAATCAGAAGTGAATGTGGCTTAAAACAGAAATGAGTGTGAGGTCCCGGAAGTGGGTACATTTGCTTGCAGAGTAATAACGAAGCACTGATGTTAATAGCATGCATACAGAATATAATTTATACAGCCAATCAGCAGTCTAGATTTTGGAACAGGCATGCTGATTGGCTGACAGACTGACTCCTTAAGTATTGAAATTTGGTTTTGAATAAAATAACTTTTAGATTCTCAGTACTGAAGTAATCATGAACACTTAGATCTTGCCTTGTGTCTTACAAATACTTACAGATCAAGTGGTTTCTGACTTTGGAGGCACCTTGTGATATAACAATTAGGGAAATTTTGGCTGCCAAAAATATTTTGACCACTGAAAACCTTAGGCCAAAAATGCAAGGCAAGGAAGGCAAGGAATTAGAAAGAAAATAAGACAGAACATTTTGGCTGAAAGAAAACCCAACAAAGGTTAAATAGGCCCACCACAAAGGTTAAGAATCGAAGACTAAATATAGAATAAAAATCTAAAAATAAGAAATAGTGTAAAATAAGAAAATGTGCCAGATCAACAGTTGAAATAAAGGGTTGGCTGCGTGGAACCATTTCTTGGTTTCTGTGAGGGACATTTGTGGATAGCGTCAATCCCAAGTATCAAGAGGGGGGTACAACACCAAAGAGCTTCTCCACAGGTCTGATAACACTTGAAAACCCAACAATATGCAGAACCCCTGGATATGCAGAATACAAACAAGAAACAAGAACAGAAAGGGAAGTCCTTGCTGGCACACTGACACTATTTGTAGCCGCAGTTTTTAAAATGATGTGCAAAATGTAGCTAAAAAATAATGTTGATTTCCTTGGATGACAAGCCGTTCTCTGTTGTCAATGATGCTGGATTTCATGGCAGCCTACGTATTGTAATCATTTTTAGTTTTTATTTGTGGTCAGCTCTTTCAATTTTCAGCCTGGCATGTCCTGAATTTTGGTGCATTGCCAATAGTAAAACAAAATGCTCTTGATATACATTTTATTCTTCAGTATATTTATATATTTACCTTGTATATTTTGGCATTTGGTCTGACTTACATCAGACTTTAAACTGGTTTTAAATCAGTTACACAGAGTCTCAAACTGAGGTTGCTAAATGTGGTCCAGCACAATCTAAGATCTATCTGCCAAACCATGACTTCTAAGACGCTGTAATGTTTCAAGTCTGACATCTAGTGGACAATAGCAAGTTATGCAGGTTCTTTTTAGGACTTATTATTTTCATTTCATTTTTTTTTTACAACATTTCTTGTGTCTGTTTTTTCCCCCTATGATATGAATGTTTTCCATCTTTCTCTCTGTCTCTGTTTTTGTCTGTCTCTCTCTCACTCCTCTTGCCCATTGCCGAATAGAGAGGAGGAAGAAGAGAGAGAGAGTGATACTGTGCATCAGTTCTGTTGCTCTGGCTCTTCGTGCAGTAGCCCATCTTCTCGGTAACCTGCGAGCAATCAACAGACTGGAACGTGACTGGATTATTTGTTTCTGCTTGAAGAGATCATTGTTTTTGTGATTAAATCCTCTTTTATGCAGAATGAGCTGAAACAATGGCATTTTCTGTTCTGTACTATATACCTGCTAATTAGACAAGCTTTTCAGCTGTATTGATGTACATTGCAGTCAAGATCACAGAGTCATTAAACTGCCTAAAGAACATTGACACCCAGGAATTCATATGACCCTGGAGGAGGCTCAAATGGACTACATGATTTTATCCCATCTTTGTCAACCAAGATAATTTGTACGTGTTTTTCATGAAGTTCGGACAGTTTGAACAGTGCTGCAGCATAACCTTGCATAAACTGGGTGAGATCTTGGGGGAGATGTTGAAGCCGGACTGTGTGGTATATTTTTAGGCGTTGGGCAAGATTGAACAAGAGGTTTTTGTTCGCAATTAAGTGTCTCATGGTGCACAATGAAAGGAGGAGCTTTAAAGCTATTAAACTTGGCTCGACCTGGTACTGGCTTGGCCTCCACTTTAAAAATATTTCAGCAATATTATTGTTTTATTGTAATTTATAATTTAATAGTATTATAGAGAAACAATAACATAGTTGTAATACTCTATAATTGTACCGCCACAAGCACTGTGTGAGTTGCACTGGTGAACTGTTTTTCTTTTAAAATAACCTAGGCTTTGTTCACACAGCAGGTAAAACTGACCCAAATCCAATCGTTTTCTCCGTACATGACACAGATGTGTCATCTCTGTGTCAGTGTGAACAGCAAAAAACACATTCTGATTTGAGACGCTTTCGTATTGCCACATATCCGATATGGCAATGTAACTTTGAACAGCCAGATTGGAATTCATGCGACTTTTACTTTAGTCCAACTCGTCATTCGTCATAATTTTGTGAGACCTCATAAACATTTGCAGAGATGTTTCTGATGTTTCTGATGTTTTGAGCACAAGAAGCAGCACATTTCTGCCTCTTGGCACTTCAGTAGGCTGTATAAACTGGGAAAACATTTCTGTTGTTTGCTCACAAACACATTATATGCTCATGCACTTAATTGGTAATTACTAAGGGCCTCTTTAGGGACCCTTTGAAAATTAACTATGGTGAGGTGGTGAAACTTGTTATTCTCTTCTCCAGCTTATTTTCTGTTTCTGTTTTCATTTGTTTCTAAAGGCCTATTTAAAGACCATTTGAAAATTATTGGTGGTGAGGTGTTATAAAATTCTTGTGCTTTGGGAAAAAGTGAGGAAGTGACTCCTTAACTAGTCCAGGATCCTTATAGCTGACATAACCATTTCCCAAAACCTAACCAAATCAAACCCTTAGTCTAAATGATGCCATCTTACCACAAGCAGCTGGCTAAACTTTCCTGGATAGCCAAAGTAATAGAGACCTAAATAATCTTCCTGCTATTATAAAACAAGTAAAATGAATATATAAGTATACAACTATAAAAGTGCTCATGTCATGATCCGCAATCCACATGATGCAAGGAAATGTGTAATGGTTAGCCTTGATCTTCTGTCAGAAATTAGCCTTCTTTGGTGCTCCCCTGAATCATACTGTGTACCATACACTGTAGACACACCATAGCTCAATTACAGCACCACCAAGGAAGCAACGTAGATCTGTACTGTAGTCATTGGTCTGCTTCTTTTATTCTATTTCTTAAAAACTCTTGGTTTGATTAGTCAGTTATTTCTTTAGCTTATTAGCAACTAAAACCTTTTCTTTGAATTTCATGTTTCCCAGCATTGTAAACTGTTTGAAAATACAATGGAAAAATGCTTGTGTACAAGGCTTACAGTTTTGTGTAGGCTTTTATATGTTATAGGGTTTCTTAGTGGAAGAATACAAGGATTAGAAATTATTTGTAATGTAAATTACACATTCTGTAAAAATAGACAACAAATGGATGCAAGATTCACTTGCTTACCCACCAGGGGGGCTTCTTACCTCACATGGGGGGGGTCTTGTCCTGATAGATGAACCTATTTAAAAATATCTTTTTTGTACTATAAAAACAGAACAGCCTGCTGCTCCAGTTTATTTCCTGTGCGTAGGTTTAAGCATCTTCATCCTGTACATCGGTGGTCACCAGCCCTGGTTTGAATTTCTTGAAAAAAAATATTCCTTTTTTTTATTTGTTCTTTTTTATTTCATTATATGTCAGTATTGCTCAGTTTGGTGCTACCAGAGGCGCATTCATGCGCCGTAAGCCCTTCAAAAATTCTGCATGGCACACATCTTTGTGTGAAAGCACAGTGAATAAGTCACAAAATAGGTCTTGGAAAAATACCGAACAATCACTTTAGCACTCAGGCTTAAAGACGCAGCAGATGAACTCAACCTTGTCACTTATTTACTGATCTTTGTAACTGCATGTTGGTAACTCTGTGAACTGTGGTCACATTTGTTCATTTTAAGTAAGAAGTTTTATGTTTTTTTTCTTGTGATGTTTTACAAAGATTGACAGATTGTTACTTGTACAGTGTGTTGACACAAGATGTAAATAATGATTCAATTACTAGTGCAGTCAAAGATGTACAAGGACACATGGAACGTGGAACTGTAATATTTGGCACACATACATAATGGTGATGTGAAAGGAACACTGTTCATTTGATGTAAGAATTCACAGTTGCACCTTATGTTTTGCATCACAAATCTACAAAGTCTCATGTTTAAATAAGCCCTTACATGCTTCATCATTTGATTGATACAGTAATTCACATATTTGTTTGTATAGAAGAGCATTATATTGTCTCCAGTGTACTAGAAGGGCAAAATATAAGCAATAATTAAATGATTTATTACTTAAAGATGTATATTTAGAGTGTGATTTATTACAGAAAGGTTTCTAAAAATGTGCTAAAGAAGAATGGGGTCTGCATTTCTAGGCTACTGCAGAATTTATAACTTACATAACAGAGATGCACTGACTGGAGGGGACATTGTTAAAAGCAAACAGATAAGCAAGTGATATATACACCCTGCAGAACAAAATAAAGCTGTGCTTTTTCCATTTAATATAGCCTCCTGTAATCTGAGGAAAGCATTCCTTTCTTTGTCTTTCTTGCTCACACTCGTACACTTTTGGTAATGGTGGTCTGTAATGATTTCCTGTTACGTTTCTATCTTTGCGGTGCAGGTGTCTGAACAGTGAGAGTTCAGCTCCGCCTCTCTTGAGTAGCCCACGCCTACCATTCCAGTGTGAACTAAGCAGAAGAAAAACCTATTCTCTCTTTCTGTCTGTCTGTTTCTCTCTCTCTCGTTCTTTCGGCACCACCTTCTTTTTAATTCTGCAATGTCAGTCACCAAGTGTGCGTCACATTTCCACACACAGAACTTCCTCAGGCTGTGCCTAAAGCAGAGTGAGTCACTTTAAAATTGTTAAAAATCTGTGAGGAATGTTAGCCTTGCACTGCAGCTGAGCGTATGTCTCCTCACATGTTCGAGGGTGGGGTTGTTATCATACCGGACCAGTCTGAATGGGAACTCTCAGAAAGTGGGTAAGTTTTCAATGCTAATATCTATTTCTGCCTGTATTTAAAGTTAACATCACAAACACCCAAAAAACACCATATCTCCTGTTTTAGTCATATCTTTATTATGCCATTTCTGTGTGTTAGGACTAGTTATGATTTGGGGATTTCTTTAACAAAAGTCAGAAACATCATTATCTGCTATATTGTAAATCATAGCTGTTGTGGTTGCTTTATAAGAACAACTAACTTTAATGCAAAGAGATTTTGGATTGTTCCTGTTGGCCCATTTATCATTAAATGCTATACCAAACTAAAGGGAGGGATTTGCATCTTCAAATGGAGTAAAAAAACCCTGAATAAATGAAGTTACAAGTCTGTGATATGACAGCAGTGATATGTTGCCAGCACAGGTAATACAGTGTGTTTAATTAAGTGACATAAACATTCAGTAGTATGAGTGAAGTTCTTTTTTTAGGTTGTTGGTTCTTTTTTATTGCTGAAAGTTGAGAAAGCAGCAGTATTTATACTTTCATGGTAATATCTGAACACTGCAGTTATATTTATGCATCTGATCCAAAGCAACAATTCAATAATGTTACAATAGTAAGCAAAGCTAGCATTAGGATTCTTGCTTGAGGACTCTGAAGTCTAATGCAGCGCAAAAGCCTTTCTGAGGTGCTGCATCTCAGGATGTCATAAGCTGTGCTGTTATCAAACGCTTTTATTTCTCTGTGTTTGTGTAAAGCACTTTGAATTGCCACTGTGTATGAAAGGTGATTTTTAAATAAATTTACCTTGTCCTGCCTAATGTGGGATTCATGTAGTATGTTAGCGCTAAGCTAGTGGCGATTCACATGAACCTTTTTGGATGTTTTTTTTTATTAAATACAGACATTGGAATCTTGTAAAAGACATTATGTTTAATTTGAACCCTGTAACAGACATATTAACTTAAATTTAACCTTATATGTAGCAGTTTTTCAGTTCAGTAAAGAACCCAGGCGTAGAGCTGTCGCTGCTGTTTTCCATTCCAACCTTTGAAACACAAGTTGGTCTCCCCTTTGGAAGTCTAAATGTGATTGGTTGAATCTACTGAGACTTCCTGATTACATTAGTCATTAATCTTACACGTTATGCCTTCAGTTTATCTCCTGAAGTCCTTAAACTCACTTGGTTGTATCTACCAAGTCACCACAGAGAAGAAAATCCTGATTAGACGGTTTTCTTTTAGGCGTTTCAAGAATTTCAAGAGAAAATAACAATGAAATAAGAGTATTACTATAATACTTGCACAGTTATGTACATATATTTTTGGATTTATCAGAAATCATTCGGCATTTTCTAGGCCTTGAGTGTTCCCCACTGGTATTAGGGGATATTCATCTGTTAGGACTCAAAAAGCACTTGACCGGTCATTTGACTCTCTATAGATTTGTTAGTGAGAGAGCAGCAAAGAAGAGGTAAAAGGGTGCAGTCAAGTGTAGAATGTGGTAATGAATGGGTGTTACTTGATGTTGTATTTGAGTATGTATGAATGTTTGATGCTCCTCCTCACAGTGACACGTGTATATACCATCCTATCAAACAGCAGGTATGAAGCATACAAATGAAACTATTGAAATGAGATGGAAGTATGTATGTGTGTTCAGATTTCGGATAGGACCAAAAGGGGTAAGACTGAGTGGAAATGAAGTTAAATGTACTGCAGTAAACTTAATGGAGAGATGAGAACTAAGCCGTGGACTCATTAGGAGATCTTTTGGAAGAGAAAGCAGATAATGCAGCTGAAAAATAAGGTAAGTGCAGTATGAGTGAATATGAGAGGAAGCAGGTGGAGTAGAGCTGAGAGATGTTGGTGAGGTGTTAAGACAGAAAGGATATTGGTAATGACAAACCATATTGCTCTATGTACTGTCTGAGTAAATGTAAGATGGGTAAAAATATACTGTCTGCGTAAATTTTAGATTTGGGCTTGTTGTAACTTCGGTGGTTGTCTTTGTGCGTGCGCACTTTTTGTGGTGGTTCTTGTGCAAAATGTTTGAGGAAATACTGTTTAATTGCCTGTGTTCAAGATGATTTATTCACAAAGGCCTGTCAGGCAAAAGATTTTGCATGCTTTGTCTTCATTTTGAACAAGCTTCAGGGTGATTCCATTCACGCCCAAGACGCTCATATCTAAGATGCTGATGAGGTTATTAGTTGTCTCTCTTTCAAAAGTCTGTGTAAGGGTGGAATCAGTAATCTTTAAAAGCAAAGGCACAAGTGACAAACAGCAACATAATACAATGTTAAACTGCTGATAAAAGAAGAACTGAATTGATAGTTGAATGCGATTTTGTGTGACCTACAGGTGGGAGATATGGATCAAATGTTATAAAACTATAAGACATTTTCAGAATACAGGAAATGCCTAACAATATTTAGTCTTTTTTCTAGGGTTTGTTAAGTTGGAACAGACAAAAAAGAATTAGCGCCACATTTAAAAAGATGCTGTCCAAAACTGAATACAATGATGTTTCACACACTGCACTAAATCCAATCAAACAAGACTATTTATGCTGTTTTTTTGTAATGAAATGTGCAGTTGGGTCTTTAAGAACTGACAATATATGTGATATGTTGAGAAAAGCATATTGTGACATAATTTATGACGATGATAATGTCGTCACATTGCCTACCCCTAGTGTGACTCGGACACTTCTGTGAAAAAAAAAAGCTAACAGCAGCTCAAGAGCTGTCAAATGTGCAGCTTCTAAAGCTGTTTTAACCCCCACTTTTTTCCTTCTTTGCCCTTTTGCATCTCTTGGCAGCAGATCGATAGTGAGTGAAGCTAGATGGTGGTGCCAGTCAGTGTGGTGGCGGAAGACATGACACACTTCAGCAAGCAACAGTTCACTCAGCTTTGATTGAGTTGGCTGTCGATTAATTTGCTTTCATGAACTTCTTGTGATGCGTCAACTCGGGGGTTTAGTGAAGCCGAGAAATAAGCTGAGAAACAACTTCAGCTCTTTATCAACAGTTCTTGTCAAAAGATTATTAATGCAGTGATTAAAATGTGTAAAATGAAAGCTATCTTCTACATTAGATTCTTCAAAGTAGCGTCACTTTGTCTTGGAGCACACTCTTGGCGTTCTCTCGAGCAGCATCATGATGAGCCAGGTAGAATGCTTTTCCAACAGGATGCTGAAAACCTCAAAATTTCTGCATAATTAATCAGTTAAGAAGTAAACAAAGTCTTTCAGAGTGGTTTACTTACCACAATAAGTCAAAATTGTTCACGCTGAAGAGCTTAATGAGCTATAAAAGCTCCCTCACAGAAAGTTATTGCATGAAGTAGTTATAAATATACTGCCTGATGCCTGAGACATTGTTTTGTGATAGTTTTGAGAGAAGATTGTGGCCTAAAACATTTTTGTAATATCTATTCATGGTTGAAGGGTACTTGGGGTGTTTTAAGAAAACACAAACACTTTTCCACTAAAGATTTTCCACTAGTTTACCGTTTCAAATCAAACCAATCTCAGTTACTTTGTTTACATATTAACATTTGAACTATTGATACATTCTGAAAACTTGGTTTTAAGCATTAGCCTTTAGATCACATCTTTAAGATAATTGCTTGTATTACCCCTTAATCCCCTTGTTTGTGTCCCCTCTCACTTCTTACCTAACTTTATTCCTTATCTCAGGGATCCATGTTTGGAGCTACATCACAGATCCTGTGTTGCACAATATTCCCAGCACTGAGCTGTGCACACTATGTGAAGCATTCGCTAAAAAAGAGCCAATTATAAGCATGCTGTTTCCTCTTGCATAACTTGGCATAAGAAGTAAGACAGTGCAGAGACGGTATGCCATCTGAATGGTTGCTATGCCTGCTTGTAAAGTTGTGGTCTTATTGACACACTGCATTTTTGTGTTTCTTGTGTTGGTGTTACACAGTTTGGCTTGTTTCAGCTTGCTGTTTGACCTCGCATTCATATTTGTGTGTGGTTAAAGACTGCATGGTTAGCATTTCATTACAGTTTAAAGCCACAGTTGGACGTAGCATGAACACCAAGTAAAACACACAGAACAAAAAGACTTTTTTTGTTTGTTTATGATTCAGTTGTATGTTTTATTTCAGTCAGAACCACTATATTAGTGATAAAATATTGTTATACATTCTTATACAGGAAAAAATCCTGGTAATTCTGCTCTTGACTTTCCTTTCCAGTAAAGGCTTGATTGCACAAATACACAACCTGTTAAACAGGTCATTACAACATTCCAGTGCAACCGTCTTTACTGTTTTTTTAATGTTGTACTTAAAAATGAAAGTAAAAAAGAAAGTATGTTTAGAATGTTTTGAAACATTCTACCTTACTACTTTCTGCCATCTTCTACCTTGCTCTTAGCTTATTCCTAAAAACTATATACAGCAGGGGTTTGATTGATCCAGATTGATCAAGGCCTGCTCAATCAAATTTGAAAAGAATATTTATTAAGCTGAATTTTTTAAGATACTAAAATTTGATGTGTTTTTGTGAGTGCTGTCGTATAATGGCCAATCAAATGATTACGCGCTCCACCAAGCTCCGTCTTCTTCTATCAGCCCTTCAATTAGTGCTTAGCAACTGTTGCTATCTGCCATTGGCACAACCTTTCAGTATGTTATTGCTGTGCTGATGTTTGAGTTTAAAGCCTCAGTTGTGGTTAAAAGATGTAACTGGGGAAATTTATAAAATGAGATTCTGTCCTGTAAAATATGTTGTTTTCTACCCATCCACAGCCAAAAACTAATTTAAAAAACATTATCATTGTCAGTTTTCTGCAAATTTGGCACTTTATCTTGGTCATGCAGTCTTCTTTGGGTCCGCCCACTGTGCCAGTATGCTTTAGCCTAGGATGACTAGGTAAAACAGCAAGAAAAGCAGCCACTCAGATCTTACAGACAAAACATCTTTGAGATAAACCAGTGACTAATGTTAAAGGTCCGTCAAAAGCTCTGGTGGACAGTGGACAACTGATGTCTGACGTATTACAGGTTGTTAGATATGAGAACATGGTGGAAGAGAAACTCAGCATGAGCATGAGGCAGGTTTAGAACATAACAGGTTAGGAGTTCTTGTAGGGATTTGCAATCATAAAGCTAAACACTAATCTGAAGGAGATGTGAGGGTAGTCTCCCCACTGAAATCCTCAGGTGATGGTTTTTGATGCAGCAAGAGGATGAGTGGTACATGCAAATTAGGAGTGGACATTTCAGTCAAAATTAAATTTGGAACCAGACCACAAGAAGCCAAAGTAGGTGGTTTGAAATTTACCCTTGGAAAGGCAGTCAGTCTAAACGTGCTGTCAAGATAAACAGACAAATGCCAATCACCAGATATTTTACTTTGCACCTATTATCTTCAAAACAAAGTTTTTGAAGAGTATGTGATATATTAATTTCCATTAAATATATAGATATACCCATACCTATACCATTTTAAGGAAAAGGGGAAATTCAAGAGGCAGTATAAGCATGAGGTCACCATGAAACAGTAGCAACCCTCCACTCCACTGTCAACAAGGCTTGTGATTGTTTGAGAGTAGTAGGAAAACAGCACCAACATTTTGGTTCACAGCTCTCGTCATCCATGTATCCCTTAGATTTGCACCTTTACAAAGAGAGAATTTGTGGCTGAAATAGCCAAAAAAGTAAAAATGCCATGCATTGACTGTAAAGTTATGCATTTACAATTTACATTTTTCTATGGTTAAATAGGCCTACAAGCTGTTGAAAAGCCATTTCACTGGTAATGAGACGTTAAAAAGATGCTGTTTCCATTGCCCTCCTGCACTAATCACGATACATTCAAACTGCTGCAGCCACTCATTATAGGCACAATTTTGTAACCTGGTTCTCAGTTCTCTGTGTAAAATGCTATTGAAAGATGGCCTTTTTTTAATCCTAATTGTTTTTTTATTCAAAAGCATGAATTAAAAGCTGAATTCATAAAATGCATGACATCATAGAAAAGAATGCAGTTATTGACCCATTGTGTTCTGAATTTTGGTTTCACTTTCAGCCAAAAATTTTCATTTCAGTGCATCACTACCAGAAGGCCTGACTGAACAATGAGGTATTCAGCTGAGACTTAATGATTGAGATTGTGTCTGATATCAAAACACGGACAGGAAGGTTATCATATAAGAGGGGAGCTTTGTAGAAAAATGCTCTGCCTTCTGTTGTAATGTTTCGAAGTGTAGATACTGATAGGGAGCCTGCAACTTAGGACTAAAGCAGGCATTGCAGATCATAATAGGTGAAGAGTTAATATGAATACTGTGTAAAAAGACAATTAAGGTATTAATAATGATTAAGCTATAGAAACAGCTACCAAACCATTAGTTGTTTACCAAGACCCCATATCACATTGTGTCATTTGGTACAAGCCTCACAGTTTAGTCTGCTTAGGTATCGAACAACAAAGTCCAACAGACTGAAGCAAACAAAGTACTTTGTTTAAAATGCATGAACACACTCCCTGTATAGTGTATATTTTTTCTCATGGCTAGAGCATTATTCTAAAATATTGTGTTTTATAATGTTGAAAGCTGTACTAAACTGAAAACTGATGAACAGTAATAGCTATGAGACACAGTCAGACAATGGTATATATCACACAATCTCATAAGCCTAATATGTAAAAGTTCAACCTCAGAAGGGTTCAGATGGGAAAATGGCCTTGTGCCAAAGACCAGCAGGACTGCCCTCTCTAAAGTCTGAGAAGTGCATTTGGGTTTAAAGCACTTAACCTCAATTTGCTCCGGGGGCTCAACCCCTCATTGCTTCACTGTGACTTCTATCACCCCGTTCCTTTGCCCTCGGGGAGTGCTAGTAAAAGAGAATATGCCCTCAGTGCACCCTCATTGTTAAACGTTTTCCGAAGGCAGGGTGCTTCAGGAGAACCAGAATTCTACAGAGGAATCATAGAAGAACATTCTGAAACTGGAACATTGTGTTTTCATTATTTGTCTGTAATCAGGATAAAAGCAAGAAACGTATTGCCATCATAAGTGAGTGAACAAAATTAATGGAAACAGAATGGGTTTAAAAATCCTGTATTGGCTGTGCACAAATTATTACACTGAGATTTCCAAGGATTTTTATATTTACATTTTGCAAAAAGATCAACTTTGTAGTTAGAATACCGATCAAGTCACTAATATTTATCAGCAAGAAGTAAATTCAAGGCCCAACTGACTATCACAGGTCAGTGGTTGGCCAGTTCAGTCTCCCTCAGTGTTATAAGATTCTGGTTGTTATATTGAAGTTTAATGTGAATGTACTGCTTGGGGTAGTAATGTCATAAAATGCCTAGTTACCCAGTACGTGACACTGACTAATTACGTAAATCTGCAAACTTAGCTTGGCGGACGCCGTGCAGCAGGCTTGGTGCAAGTGTTTTGTTTACAAGCATGAAACAGGTGAAATGAACAATCTAAAGAGGCCCTGAAAGGTCACCTTTAGCCTGTTTTGTGCCTTTTTTGATCTTCTAGCTCTGTTTACCTGTCATCAGTTTGCAAATGATGGCAATAAGTGTGTGCAGCATGACCAGAGGAAGCCTGATTTTCTTGCTCTGTCTGGACAGTGGCTCACTGTTTCAGCTACAGTTACTGTTCAATGTAAATTGTTCTGTTATCTATGATGTTTCAAGGCTGGGTTTGCGAAAGAGGTGCCTGAAGTGTATTTATAGTCAGAATGAAAACGATCCCAGCTACAGTACCTTTTATACTGCTTATCTGACTCTGAATCAAGCTTCACTGCTACACTGTTGCAGGTGACCGTCTTTCAACAGAAAAGGAACATTTCAAATGTAGTCAAGGTGCAATGAAAAGAGGATGTTTCAGAGACACATGAGTCGATGCACTGAAGTAAGGGGAGAACTTTGAGGAAACCCTCAGGCAGGGTTTGGTTTTATGGCTACAGAACAATTTGCATTTTAGGAGTTATTATTACATGTAACATCATGTAGGTTTTAAATGTAGCTTTGCCCTGAGGACTTTTTGGTTATCTCTTTGTTTATTAAGCCTCTTCCACTGACCTACCAAAAAAACACAGCAGTGTGTGGTTCTGTGAGTTTGGCTGCATGTCTTGGGATCCGTGCTGCAATATTCTTCCGTAACACTACAAGTTATTTTCACAACCTGCAGCTTTCTCTCACAACACCCACAGCTGCTATATGAAACCTCAGTAACCATAGCAACCTCATCCCCTCTCTCCAAGGACTGTCTCCCCTCCCACTCTGGTCTCATGGCAACTGTCTCTAAGCAACTCTGATTCCTCCTCTCCTGTATGTTTGTATTTGTGTGTGTGGGTGGGTGGTCAGGAAATGTGGGATGAAGAGGGGATTAAAACAGGTACAGGAGGAGAGAAAGGGCAAAGTGGACACACACCGATACACACAGACACACACTGAAACCTTGACAGAAGCAGGTTTGGACGGGCTCGTCCTGCTCGCTCATAGCCTGAAGTGCTTTTCTTAATTGTGGTTCACATTGAAGTGTTTTATTAATCCTATAATTAGATCTGCATGGTGAATTCTGTAAGATGACGTCTTTAAGATGAGTATGAAGAGGATTTTTACTATTAGTACTAAATGTGTCAGTAAGATTTGTTCTTTGGGAACAGGAAGGAACCTAAATTGATTTTTTTTTTATAGTAGTTGTGCTTTTGAGTTAAATGGTACCACAATCCTATGTAACTGACTACAAGGAAAGAAATCAGCGGTACTGCATAATGCAGTACTAAACTAAACTAGTACATCAGTGCTGCTGCCACAGAACTGTCACACAACCGTCAATATACTTCAAACAAAGAGAAAGACATTTGAAAGCAAGGAAGACATGGTAACTTGGGTTTGTACAGTATGGGTTGCTCTGGCGTATTCTGACCTCTACCTGACAGTGATGGTCCTAACATCACTTGCATTACTTAACGGAGGCCCAGTTGTTTAGACCTTTCATGCTAGCTGTTCTTTTAACTGTGTGTTTAACTGTGGTTTGAATTTGTTGGGGGGGGGCTTTTGTTGTTGTTTGTGCCGCTGCCTACTGGGAATAAAGCATCCAGAGATTATGACTATGGAAAGATTTTGAATTTGAGGCAGGGTAATAATATGGATCTCAGAACCCAATATGCACGCCGTGCCATATATTGGTTACGTTAGTGGTATTATGTTGTATGAGTTCCTGTCCAAAAATAGCAGCATGTCACACTGACCTTCATCATGTAGCATTTAGGGGTGTGAATCTTTGAGCTGATAGCAAATTAATTCATTGATGTTCAATTTGATTTAAGAATGATTCTTTAAAATTTGGAACAATTTGATTCAAAACACAAAACAGCTCTTTGATTCACTGTATGACAGTGATTCAAGCACATTTAAGAAATATTATAATGAATTTAAAAGAATTGATACAATGTGATGAACTAAAACACTTCCCCTAATGCTTCTCAGGCAAAAACTGTATCAAATTACTTCAGTAAAGTTTATTGCAACAAAAGTGATTCCAAAAGAGCTGTGTGTGTGTGTGTGTGTGTGTGTGTGCGTGAGAGAAACCAAATAAATCTAAATGTTGACTAACGATGACACAGACAAATTAGAGATGGCATAGCAAAAAAGAAAATCTACTATTTTTGCCAAAAATATTAACTAATTAAAATGATGTGGCCACGTAGCAATTATTTCAGCTGAAACATCTGCAGTGCCAGCTGATAATTTATTTAAGTCAGTGGCTCTCAGCCTAGGGTTTGTGAGATCATTCGACGGGGTCACAATGTGGTCATCAAGAAGAGAGTTCTATATTTTAGACAACATTTTTAGAGAATTATTTTCTCTGTCCAAGCTCCCAAAGTAATGATAATGACATGCTTTGCACATTAGGAGAGGAGGCTGTTTAGAGCACTGCAGCCCTGAGGTCAGTTGTTTTGTGAGTTCAAATTCAGTACAGCCTGTGAATTTATACAAATAAAGATCATGCTGTCTAAGCTGAACAGAGTAAATGGCAATAGCAAACAGCAAATAAAAGTAAGACAGATATGGTTGAACAGAAGTGGTTAGCTAACTGCATTATGTTCTCTCTGTAAAGGCATTATGTGGTTGTTAGCTACACTACAGCAGAGCATTCGATTCATAGCATTTAAAAGGCAATTCTGGGCCAAAACAAATCTCGTTTTACAATTGAACCACTTATACTGGTAGAAATGATAAACAATGCACTGAGACAGCTATTGAATCGTTACACCAACAGTAGTACATGACATGATGTCACTGAGTGACACTTACAAACACAAAACAGCCCAAATTTGTGTGATTGTTGGTAGAAGAATGTTCTCTCCCAGTCACTGTTTTTGATCGGGCCTGCTGTAGATGTACTTTGTATGTATGTAATTACTGGCTGTAGTCTGTAATAGTTTTAATATGGTAGATTTAAATGGAAACAAAAACAGCATAAACAGTCCTGTTAGTGTGCTTGTGATAGCCATAGCAGTCTGACACTGATAGTAACTATTCGTTAGCATTGTTTGCTGGAGCAGTTTACTGAAATAGCCTGCAAGATGTCTCAACAGCACATAAGCAGACGCTTCATAACACACTGGCGAAAGGACTGTCAGCCTATGAGCAGCTGAAGCAGTTCAAGTTAAAAACAAACCACGAGCTCATCTTGCTGAATTAATTCCGCTGTGGAGTGGCACCCTGTTACTGTCTGCAGCACCCAAATAACTTTGTGTCAAACAAAGTTAGCACCCTGTAGGAGGTGTGCTGACATAGATTCAGATGCGTGTTACGCTTGGCTCACCAAAATAAAAAAAAAAAACGCCAGCTCCCAAACAGAACGGCTGCTCAGTCTTCCTGCCGGCCTCTCTCCTGTCCCTCAGCACCTCACAAACACAGGAAACCTCTTGAACTCTGGGCTGAAAATTACAGAGAGGCCAAACAAAGGGACAGGACAGCAAGAAAACAAGTTCAGTATGTGCTCCAGACATATGAAAGAGAGCTCACACTTTATTCTGATGATCCACTGTAAATGCTATTTAATTTCTTTAAAGCTACACTATGTAAGTTTTTTTTTAAAGATTTTTTTGTTAAAAAACATGCTGAAATATGGTGTGTTTGCACTGCTGTGAGTCACCCTGTGAGGCCTGAAATAATTGGAGGTGATAGATTAAGTTTTTCTAGGAGTTTTTCGGACCATGCTATACATCTTTAACGTCACAGGCTCAAAAAGAAGGTCCGACTCAATGTTTAGGTCTTAAAATCAGCATTGATGAAAATATGATGTCAATAGTAGATCATTCACGTACATCCTTGGAAGACACGTTCTTCACCACGTTTTGACTGAGCTCTCTTTGCAAACACTTCAACGCAATTCATCAGGTTCATCTGCTCGGGGAAGGGAAAGCACAGCCAACGTTACCAAATGTCCTTCAGCGCATTGCATGCCGTTACACATTTCCACCCGAGAGGTCTCCACATCCCCAAAACTTACACAGTACAGCTTTAAAGTTGTTGGGTCGAATTTGGCAGGAGTTTTTCAGACCACGTCAGACATCTTTACATACAAGCATCACACACAAGGTCCAGCTCGAAGGTCCAGGTCCAAAAGAAGGTCCAGCTCAATATGATCTCGTTACCTGAGCAGTGGGGGCGTTGCTCACAGTGCTGATCTGTAGATTGCTAAAAGTTAGTGAAAGGAAGGAGAGAGATTCAAATATGAAGACATCAGAATGGCAAATCAGTCGTTTGTGGAGTCACCTGTGATTAAAGTGAAGAAATATAGAACTGAAGAGAACCGGTGTTACAGTAATCTGTCCTTTCCACTGGGTGGTTATACCAAGCACACACATATAATTAGTAGGCTATTGCAAAGAAAGACAGTGTTGAAAATGTTCTATTGTGTTTTTAATGTTAATTCAGTACAGACTCAGCTTAATATTACTATATAGGATTTAGATGAGGCTGAAGTCCGCTTCTTATTTGCCAGTTTCTTCAGATTTTTTAATTTTCCCATTCCACCTTAGATAGTGCCTGAGTGCCTCAGTGTCCTGAGGCCCCAAAATGTATCTGCTGCACCATTTAAGGTGGAACGGGAAATAAGAAGCTGACTTCAGCTTTGCATAATTTATGCTATCAAAAACAACCTACCAATTTTGTGTAGAGCTCTACCTATAAATATGCGCTATGGTAGGACATTTTAACAAGGTAGCACAATTCATCAGAATGCCGGCAAGCTAAAAGGGAGAGCCAGAGCTCAAGCTAAGACCAGAATTATCATTGGCTTGGCTTTTCAGAGGTGATGACAGCTCCATGACCTGAAGAGACTCAGGAGAGAGGCTGAATTGGCTTTTTTATTGCTGGACAGGTAAGTTATGTTGGTTTAGCCAGCCAGATAATTACTGTTGTGGAATTTAATGTTACCTTTGTAACATAATATAGTGTACCCTTGAAATTGTTAAGCCAATTAATTAATTTGCCAATTAATTTGATAACGATGTCTTTTTTTGCTTCAGAGTTCATCCTCTAGACCTACCGTTTGATAAACCAATACTCAGATCATTTTCAGTGCTACTGTCTGTCTTCTTTTGTAAATGCAACCAATATTGAATATATTTGGCTAACATTGCCTAGATAGGTATCTGTCTGAGTGGAACCTTACATAACTAATGGACATATGTGTCTTATGAATAGTAATGTTAGCTATCTGTTATCTGTGGTGAAGCAGACACAACTGATTACAAAATGTTCTTCCACACATTTCATGCAGTTACATATTTCCAACAGAGAGGTCGCCAATTCCCCAAAGTTGCCAAAGTTACAAAATGCAGCTTTAGTAAATATCTATTCAGTTTAGCTCAACTTTTCCCAAATCCTAAGCCTGGCACTCACTCTAACTCTAACATTATGCCCCAAACTTAAACTCGACCCCAACTCCAATTCTAATTCTATTCTAACCCTAACGCTGTTAATAAAAAACTTAAATACAGATTTAGCAAATAATTTGTAGATTTGCTCTGGGGCAATCAAAATAAAGCATGACCAAAGAAACAGTGTAATAACATAAAGCATTTTAGTTTTTTGCTAAATCATTTTAAAAGTATTTGACAAAGATTAATACTTCTTATTCAAGCTTCCTTCACAAAAATTCATGTAAATCAGTGCAAACACAATTAATTCAATACAGTTCTATGTTGTTTGAATCAGATGAGCTTTCTGCCACATCTGACACTAAATAAATATGTTTGGTGTGATATGGCAGATTAGTAGAACAGCAAATATCAGCACAATAAAACTGAAATATATTTGATTCACATGACATACTGTGGCACATTTTTGTTGTAACACTGTGTTGTAAAACTCTGCTGTATGGTGGCTGTACTTTAGCCGGGCTAGCTCTCACTGTGAGTTGTTTACATGCTTCAAAATTGTTCTGTATTACAGCCACCAAAGGTGTGAATCCTGTAACTCATGCATGCAACTTAGTAACTGAAAAAACATTTATGATAAAAAAATACTTTTATGGTACAAAAAACAGTCTTTAGAAATATCTGTTAAAATACTAAAAATACATTTTTCTTAAACCTGTTTAATCCCTTAAAATCCCAGGCTTATTACAGAGTAAGGCTTATTATTCAGAAACCACAGGGACTTCAGTGCTGAGCTTAGGTTATAGAAGTGTGTTATAAAATGTAGGGGTTAAATGCATTAAATATCCATTTTTCCTGGGTTAGTTTTTGCTCCATTATCCCTGACTGCATACACTCTTAGAAATAAAGGTTCTGTGCAGGCACATACCTCAAAGGAACAACAGTGGTTTTAAGGTCCAATCGTGTACCTTAAATAAGTTTTTCCAGGTGGAAACTTACATATTTGTGCCTTTCCTTAACCTAATGTTTTAAAACAGAACAATAAAATAAAAAGCCTGGAGACGAGACAAGGAGTGTGGAGTCAGTATAACTTAGTAAATATAATTTCAATGGAATATGGTACAATTATGTTCTCTGACTAAAGGTACTGAGATGTACCGTTCTGGATACCACCCCAGTGACAGTTCAGTACCTTTTTTTTTGAGTGTGTACAATCCTTCACAGATTATTACATGTTATGCTAATAACCAGCTCAAAATGTGCGTGTTTCTGTACATTCACTCTCAGCTGCTAAAGATAAAGGTGTAGGAATGAATCATGTGAAAATGTGCAAAAGCGTTTGGAGCAGACAGGGTGGTGACTGGTCTCAGTCACTCGTTCCACAGGCCGTTGACTTTTTTTCACACTGCTCTAGTGCACTTCATGTAATGAGCATAGCGAGAGGGAGGGAGAGAGGGAGGGCGGTGAAGTATGGACATGTGACCAGGTGCTGCTGACCTCCTGACTCTCTTATCATAACAGCCAAGTTGCTCCAAAGCCTCAAAGTCGCAGTGCTGTTGGATTATTGCGCCTTTCAGCCTCCGTGTGAGATACTTGGGACTTAAGTCAAGAGAAAGCTTCTGCAAACTTGTTAGGTGGAGAAGTGAGTGTGTGCATGTGTGTTTGTATGTGTTTACAGTAAGTTAAAGTGTCTGGGCGTTGTTTATTATTTCTGCCTCTATTGTTCCTTGCGGGGAGCGTGTTACATGTTTGTGTATGTCTTTGTACGGTAACGTACATGTGACAGGAGATGATTGTCCTTTTGTTCGCGCCCGGCCTTTCCAGGCTGGCATTTAATGCTTAGCTGTTGTTCGGTAGAGAAAAGAGCCACGCTGTGCTGTAGAATAGTAAGTGTTCAGAGTTCAGAGTTAAATTGCAACACACAGAAAGCAGGAAAGGAAATGCTTCAGGCTTCGGTATAATTGGGATAGTTAATTTGCGATCCAAACATAAACACACAAATAGTGTTGCTGCAAACATGTGTAACCCCATGCATTATTATCACATACTGGTGTGTTTCCTGTGGCAAAGCTGACAGGGGCATTGGCTCTGCACGTTTACTTTCTACATTACTGGATGACGGAAAAAGTGAGACCTTGTGAGTTTTGTCAAGTAGTTTTGTTTGGCAGCCTTGCCTGTCTTTCCTTTCAACTCAGTACTTTTCAGTGGTGGAAGTTTTGATATTGACAGGTTAGATAATAGCATGATGTGGCGCTGATTTTCAAGTATTGTGTGTTTGTGACTGTGTGTGAGTGTGTTCATCAAAATAACTGCACTAATGCTACCCAGCAAAACAGGAGACATGCTCCAGGAAGCTGAATTGTACAAGTGAGTGAATTCTGAGCTGTTTCGGGGCAAGCGTGTCATCCTGTTCAACATATCTACATATAACTTTTACCAGTGGGGCACCGTCAGGGCCTTCTAGGCCTTCAAAGTCTTAATGATTTCTGTGAATGAAAAAATATCATGCAACATTAATGTTGTTCTATTTAAACTCTGCAGTTGTAGCCACTACCACAAGTATTGTAGTACTAGTTTTATTGCATTGTTAAGTTTTGGTTGGAAACAAAGAGTTAAATTCTTGAAACTATCCAGTCAGGATATTTTTTTCTGCTATCTATGAAGATTCAACCAAGCTAGCGCTCCCATCAGTTAGGACTTCAGGGGCAGAACTAAAGGCCTAACATGCCAGATTAACCAATAACTAATTAATTAATTAGGAACCGATAGTGGAATCAACCATTGATTTCCAATGGGTAGGACCAGTTTTGTGAGAACTACATCATTCTAGGCTTTCTGGAGGTCCTAGAGGTGCCACTGACTGCGAGGACAAATGGTCACCTGACTCTTTACTGAAGGAATCACTGTACAACTGTTATAAGATAAAATGTGTTAAAATGTCTGTTACAAGCTTCAAATAAAATAAGTAATATCTTTTTCAAATATCTACATTTAACTTAGAATGGCCAAAAATGTTCATGTGAATCTGCATTAGCAAAGCACTAAAATGCTAGTAGAACCCCTTAGAGAAGCTAAAGAAATTGGCATTTATTGACATTTACGGCCCAAATCGAAAGCCTAGTCACGGTTCACCATTGACACTTACTGTTTGGCCTTAGTAGAGAGTTCAGAGGTCTGAGTGTTCTGCCAACAACTGTATTGGTTTCTTTCAACAAAACCTAAAGTAATTTATAGTTGATATTTGTTTTTCAAGAATACATTGCTTAAAATGATAAAAATGCAGCTGTTTGAGAAACACTTATTTGGAAAAATAGTCACCAAACCATCTGGATATTTTTGAAACCATAGGAAAAGGAGAAATGTACACTTTCTGGGCTCTGAAGGGAAGCTGGAAGAATGTGTATTCTCCAGTTTTGCAGAAACTTGTCAAATGAATGCCAGAGAGAGTTCAAGCTGTGCTTGAGGCAAACAGTGGCTCTACGAAATACTGAGCCATTATGACTTTAAGTAAATATAAGTAAATAATGATGCCGTCTCGGCTTTAGGAGCCACAGTGAAAAAAGCCTTAGGGCTTTCTTGTGTTATCCCTGACTATTTCTGTTTTTATTAATGATTTCAGTGGTTTCAAAGTTAATGTTTTACCCTCAGCAACCCACAAGAACTTCAGCTGTAACAAGAATCTATGAGATGTATGAACGAGTTTATATATACTGTATGTATTGAGTGTATGTTTAATATACAGTATGTCTAAGATACAGTACTGTCCAAAAGTCAGAGAACACTTTTCATTTATTTAATTTCAAGTCAAAATGATCATTAAGTATACGTTATCCTTTTTTCATTTTTTTCATTTTTAAATGTATTTTTTTTAGTATTTAGTTTGTTCATCCCTTGCCTTTTTATAGCTTGAATTCTTTTCAGGAGACTCACTTTCAGTTTTTCAAAGAAATCTGCAGGGATATTTTTCCACACCTCCAAAGTTCAGTCTTAGACGTTGGTTGCAGTTTTTGTGTTCTAGTGCAAATTGTCTTCTTTTCTTTCTTGAAGATGAAAGCTTTAATCATTGTTCATCTGATTTGGTGGTCTGCTAGGTGCACAGTTGTTAGGATTCACATTTTCTCTGTATGTTTAATTTTTTTTAGCTCCAGTTTTGGAAACTCCTGACTTTTCACTTATTTCCTTTTGACTTCCCTCTTATGTAACTGGATTATCTTATATCTAATCTCAGAAATATCTCATTCTAGTTGCACATGGGAACACAATTCGTGAGGCAGTTAAAGTCTGTTTGGGTATTTGGTTGTGTGAATGTTAGTATCTCTTTGAAGGAGAACATATTGTTAGTCACTTTTTCAGAACAGCTTTTGTTGAGAGGACACAGCTGTATCTGGTTGGTTTTAAGATTGGTGGGATGGAAGAGTTAAAGTGGCTGAGTTAAAGAAGCAAAGACTGAACAAATTAAATTCTGATGGATTTGATATTAGACTTTGTGCAGATTATTTTGTGTAATTTTTTAAATATGTGTTATCTGCTTTTTTCTGACACTGAAAAAATAACTTGTACTTAATGGCTGTCTTAACTGGAAATATAATTAATCAAAGGGTGGTCCTTGACTTTTGCACAGTACAGTATATGATAATAAATGTAATAAATGTATTCTGCTGAAGCTTATTTTGTTCTCTCATATAGACGTAACAAAATGCACTGCTTTTAAGCAAATAAGACAAATGAAATGAATTACGATTAACCACCAAAATGTGATCCAACACATTTAAATCATTTTAATGATTCATTATTTTCTTTGACAGGCCTAGTTTTATATTACAGTATAACATACTTTAAGGTGGTAATAGTGCTGTTTGTGTTAAATACATGAAATAGTAATACATAATCATAATACAATATAATTAGACAACAGAATGCAAAAATGATTCTAATTGGTGAAGTAAAAAAGGGTTCTTAATAGATTTAAACCCTACTTAATATGACAAAGTACGTTCGCAGTTGAATTTGTACTGTCAACACTCTGTAAATATGCATGAAAAGATAAAGGCAGTATTTTAAAAGAGATTGGCAATAAAGACCATCTAACCAATGAACACAAGTATACAAAGCTTAACAATTGCTGCAGAATTAGCCTGCCTGAGCCAACTAGCCTACAATAGGCTAACTGGCTCTGGAATCTTTATAAGCTGGCACATTAGTATTCTCAAGCAGAGGAGTCATTTTTTGAAAAACAAGACATTGACTGTTATTCTCAGTGTTGTGAAGACTTGGCTTACAGTCTGAAAATTGTATCAAAGTAATGAACTGTTCATTGATTTTGTTTTCATTCAAAATAATGACAGCTCTCCAGAGTCTCCCAGTTAAAATGTTATCTGTGATTGAAAGTGCAAAGTTGATGGAAAATGAACAGCGCCAGGAACTGGTGAATTGCTAAAGCTGGTGATTTTTATCTCATGCTGTATTTATGGAGCGTGTTGGTTGTTTGAGATTTGAAGCTTTACCTTTACTTTCCACCTTCTCTTTATCTCTCTCTCTCTCTCTCTCTAAATATAGTGTTGAGGAGGAGACTCAGGCTTCAGAGTCAAGCCCCTTTTCAGACAGCAGTAAGGTCCCCTACACCCACCGCTCTGATCGCTACAACGACGGCAGCTGTGGCCCCCCGGGCTCTCGGGGGCCGGTGGTGGCCCCGCCAAGCCCAGCCAGCCTCGCCTGGGCCCAGCGCACTCGCAACCAGCCAGCAAGCCTGGCCTTGCGCAAGCAGGAGGAGGAGGAGAACAAGCGGTGCAAGGCTCTATCAGACAGCTATGAGCTATCCACAGACCTCCAAGATAAGAAGGTACAGAGCTCATGATGTGACTTATACAGTTCTTATACAGGGCTCTTTTTTCTTGTTACTATTTTTCACTTTTTAGAATAATAGAGAAAACATCAAAACTATGAAATAACTGACTAAAAAGCTCCTCTGTGCTTTGCACACTTAAGGCCAGAGGTTCCCAAACCTGGAGTTTCATTTGTAAAACTTGAATTTCATTATTTATTCTAAGAAAGACTGAATATATGCACATGACTTAGGCAGCATCCATAGATATCCAGATATTATTGAAAACATGATTTTTAAAAACATGCATGCCAGTCGCTGTTTTCATGCACAAATCTGTGGGAAATACAGCTAATCACTGAGTTGGTTCTGTGTGCTCAGCAATGTAGGTGTGATTTTGGGGTTTGTATCAGGTTTATAATGGAATTTAGCTTTACTCTGTCAATACACTGTAGTGGAGGGCTGTCAGAATGGACTGCATTCCGTTTGAAATATTGCAAATATTAAATATATCTCGCATGTTGCGTTCTCGAGTGGACTGAAAGATTTTTCAAAACAGTGTTGGTATGGACAAAGATATTTTTTTAAACTGAGGAAAAAAAGTTTTTGTAGTATATAAAGTATACATGATTCTTATTGTTATGCTAAAATGTGAAAAAAGTAAAAAAAAATATATATATATAGCCGCAAGCGGCAATGAGCGGGTTCAGGCATGCAGCAGCAGTACGGGCCCTTCTGCAGGTTTAGCTCATTAGGCCTAAAAGACCTCAAGCTTTTGGTTTAGCCCATTAGGCCTAAAAAGGCCTCAAGCTTTTCGTTTAGCCCATTAGACCTAAAAAGGCCTCAAGCTGTGGGTCTTATTCATAGGTAGAGTGAATAGAACTGATAGGAAGTCAGTTCATCAAAAGACCTTCAGTTGCCATAAACAACAAGCAGTGGTGTTTTAAACACATTATAGGTTTGCATTCATATGTACTGATCTACACTGCTTTGTAGACAATCCAAGAAGTTGCACTTGCACAGTGGATTGGTTCTGTATTTAAGCCATTGATTTGATGTAGAATTAGTGAAAAGGCCACAGTATGGTATCATTCTTGATTAGGGACCATATCCAAAGACGTTCACCAAGATTTGGTCAGAATGACCTTTTGACCTTTGTATAATAAGCCTTTGTATAGTGAAATCTTTGAATGAATAAGCCAAAATAAAAGACAAGCAGTGCAATTTTTGACATAACATGTAATTAGAAAGTTGTTCATATGAGTGAACTGAGTCACATGGCACCAATTGTTTATATGTCGACCTTGTAATAACATTGTAATAGCATTTTTGTTGATTTTTAAGTGTTTTTGAGTGCTAAAGCGCCCCCTTAAGGTCAATCTGGACCAAAATTGGCAGACACCATTGAAGTTTAAATATGTAAATATCCTTTAAGTTTGGAGATGATCTGACCAATGACTGTTGAGTTATAGCAAATCAGGCTAGCAATGCCATGTTTGCAGTAATTAATTGTTTGATTCTCAATACATTGAGTGGAACAGTCAAAATCTTTTTGATAATTATTGAGGACCAGTGTCTTCTGAATCTTAAGATACTAATTTGATGATAATTGGCAAAAAATCCTGAGACTAGTTTGCAAGAATAGGTTTTTCACATTATGCACATTAGCTCAAAAACTAAGCGGGTGGGGCTAAAAGTGACTGGGTACACTTGTTCAGCACATTCCAAGTAATCAGCAGAAAAAAGAATTTTGTCTCTATCTCACTCTGATCAAAAGTTACAGGCAAAAATATGAGTAAAGTTGAAAAAGATGAAAAGTTGAAACATAGGACTAAAGTAAAGTATGAGCTCAGTGAAAGTGGGTCAGAATTAGTGAAAAGGCCACAATATGGTATGATTCATGATCAGGGACCATATCCAAAGATGTTTACCAAGTTTTGGTCAGATTGACCTTTTGACCTTTGTATACTAAGCCTTCGTATAATGTAGTCTTCGAATGATTAAGCCAAAATACCAGACAAATAGTACAATTTGTGACAGAACTTGTACTTAGAAAGTTGTTTAGGTGAGGGATCTGGTATGGCACCATTTGTTTATCTGTCGACCTTGTAATAACATTGTAATAGCATTTTTATTGATTTTTAAGTGTTTTTGAGTGCTAAAGCGCCCCCCTAAAGGCCAATCTGGACCAAAATTGGCATACACCATTACAGTCCAAATATGTAAAAGTCCTTAAAGTTTTGACATAATCTGACCAATGACTGTTGAGTTATAGCTAATCAAGCTAACAATGCCACGCTCGCAGTAATTAATTGATTTATCCACACAACCCTGAGTAGAAAAGTCAACATGTTTTTGATAATTATTTACCTAGAGATGCCAAAGAATTTTTCTAGACCAAGTTCGAAAAGATTGGATCAAAATCCAGGGACTAGTTCGAAAAGTAGGCTTTTTAAACAGTTACCGATTACAAAAAAACTATGCACTTGTAATAAATATGCATTTGCAAAATTGTTTGGAATAACATACTACATATGATACACAAGGATGTTCAAGCAAACTTGTAATAAAATAGTAATAATATGTAATAATATGTTAATTTTTATGAATAGCGCCCCCCAGTGCTCAATTTTTTTCAAACTTTATTGATTGTTAGAAAGTGGCTATATGTAGAGATCATTCAAGTTTCATGATGATTGGTCAATGTTAAGCCTGTCAAAAGCCTGCTAAATTCTGATTGGCCGATGGCGACCATATACTTCAATGAATCAAATTGTCCTTATGGATTCACTTATAGTCTGGCCAACAGATGGTATCTGCAAAGTTTCAGCCTGATTGGATGTACGGATGCTGAGAAACAGCCATGTAGCATTAACCCCGCCCCCTAATGACATATGCGCACAAAAATCGAATGGCTACCTCAGAATCTTCTCCCAAATGTGTCTGTCAAGTTTGAAATTTTTTGGCTGAAGGGTTGTCGAGTTACAGAATTTTAAATTAATTCTGAATTATTTTGAATTTATCCAGAAGGGTTCATTTGCATATGACAGCCATGTTGTTTAGAAAAGTCAAAATGTTTTTGATAATTATTGAGGTTCAGGCTCTTCTGAATTTTTTGACACCAAAATCTTGAGGATCGGGCAAAAATTGTAGGACTAGTTCACAAAAGTATGTTTCTTATATTATGCAAATTAGCTCAAAATCTAAGTGGGCGGAGCTACATGGTCCAAATGGCAAAGTTGTTTGTTTGGACCCAAGGAACTTGGAAAAAATGATGTCTTTTCTGGCAAAAATCTGCTTTAGGAGTTATAGACCCAAACGCGTTGACCTACGCTATAGCGCCCCCTTGTGGTCGACTGGGCTGATTCCTTGCGCCTGAGTAGCGGGAGGGACTACTACCTATTGACCAAGTTTCAAGTCTCTAGGACTTACGGTTTGGGCTGTGCGTTCCGTTTCAGGGAAGAAAAGGAATAGGAAGAAAAATCTTGACAATTCCAATAGGGTTCAATGCATTGCATGCTTGTACCCTAAAAAAGCAAAACCTTAAATGAGGAAGTGTATCCAAACATGTGACAACTGAAAATCAGGTGCATTCAAAAAAGGCAAACAAAGCAGCTGTTTATCAGTAAGTAAAATGTCTGAGTGTTTTAAGTGTTAACTTGTCCTTAATAGGCAACAAACCGAATAAATAAAGCATTTATTGTGCAGTAAGATCAATTTAGCAAGTAAAGAATGTTTCTTTAAATTATTTGAATTTTGCATGACCTTTACTAAGTTGTTTTTATGGCAATGGAAGATTACACTTATGTCATCTATAAGAAGTCAGTACATTGCAGTACATTGCAAGTCCAATCTACAGATGTGTTATAAATGGTGCACTTGATCGTGGAGCACCTCTGCTCTGCACATTGTAATGTTTTCCTGCTCTAAAACATTATAACTGAAGAAGTGCTTGTGAATCAGCTCACTGGTTGGATCAGGTATATTGGGAGCAGGGAAAACAGTCAAATGTGTAAGGAAAGGCCTCTCCAGAACTAGGACTGGACTATGTTGCGGGCAGCTTCATAAAGAGCCATCTAAGATCCAGAAGGCTTAGATGGTTCCTGTTGGATGTATATGCTGATGCTAAAGTCACATTTTTTTTTGGTAATTTTATTATGGAAATTCAACTATTTATATTTTTTCTCAGAAACAAATTTCAAGCACTTAAGCATGAGGCTTATAGATCAAAATGTCTTTAATTTACATTACATTATACATTACATGTTCAGAGAAATTCCAAAGTAGCAATGTAAGAACCACTGCCATCTACAAAAAAATTAAAATGGTAGTGCAGATCTAGAATCAGATTTTCCAGACTTTGCTACTTTCTAAGAAGCCAAACTGAACCAAACAGCAGTCCATCAATAAGACTAATAAGACGGTATAAATGTTGCCTCCTCCTTAGTGGTTTTTAAGTAACAGAAAGAAACTCTTCTGATGTTCTCAGCAAACTGAATAACCTGAACTGGGCTTCATTAAGTTTAATCTAACAGAACATGCATCACATTCCAGGTGGAGATGCTGGAGAGAAAGTATGGCGGCTACTTCCTGAGCAGACGAGCGGCGCGTACCATCCAGACTGCCTTCCGGCAGTATCGCATGAACAAGAACTTCGAGCGCCTGCGAAGCTCGGCCTCCGAGAGCCGCATGACGCGCCGCATCATCCTGTCCAACATGCGCATGCAGTACTCATTTGATGATCGGCAGCCTCAGGCGCAACCACAGAGCCACCACAGCCCGGGCATGGGCCCTCCACACTCACCAGACCTGGAGCCTGGACCACCCACCCGCCCGGGGGACTACACCCACCTAGAGGACTCATTTTCCAAACAGGTGGGAGTCTCTTTCTCTTACTCAGATCTCTTACAAACAAGTTACTTCTGGTGGGAAGGCCAGGAATCTCGCAATGGTACTATATAATTCTATATAATTCAACTTCAATAATTATGGATTAATATATGCATTTCCTGATGTTTAATTTAAAGTCTGTTTGTTTTGAACTTTGATGAAAACAAAATACTTTTTCTGGCATAAACAAATTTTTTATGAAAAAAAATTTATTAAAAAGTTTTCAAACAAGCATTATCACTACTGAAAAAATGTTTGATTTTTTATCATTTTATCACCAAAAGCTATTGTGCATAATATCTTATGCTGCATTTACATGTTAGCTGGTGGCAGTTGAATAACTGGATATTCCATTGTATCCAGAGGAGCAGTGACAGAAAATTATGCAAGCAGCAGCAGCAAAGTGCAGCAATCAGCAGAACAATCTGTCAATAGGTCAATTTTCCTAACTTTTGCTATTATAGGTAGCAATGGAATTAACCACATGTTGATTTTTTCGAGAACCATGGACTTCAAAACTCTCCTTGTTGATGTTCAGTGTTTGTTATTACTGCAAGGATTTCCCTAATAGGTGAAACACCCATGGAAACACCGCAGGTACTCCAAAGTACTCCAGGACCAAGACTGGAAACCCTGTGGTAGAGTCTTGAAGTTCATAATTGATAATGTTCATGGTATTTTATTCTTTAGGTTAAGTCGCTGGCCGATTCCATTGACGATGCCCTGACGTGCCGGCCGTCCAGAGAAGACTCCCAGGAGGGCATCGGGGACAGCAGCGGCGTGGTGGACGATTTTGGTGAATGCATCTGGAGCAGCAGCAGCCACCCGTCCCTACGCCGTGGCCTGGGCGACCGGGACAGGGGCGGAGGGGGTGGCGGCTTGAGCATGCATGAGGACAGCACGGCCACTTCATACAGTGATGTCACCCTCTACATGGACGATGGTCTGCCATCCTCACCACTCTCACTGGACAGAGCTCCGAGCAGTACAGACACAGAGTTCTGGGGAGGTGGTGGGGGGAGCAGTGGAGTCGGCGGTCGAGAGGACAGCCGCGACACGGAGGGGGGAGGTAGCAGCAACAGCCGCAGGAGCACACCTTGCACAGAGTGCCGCGACTACCGCCTCCGTGGGGCTCACCTGCCCTTGCTCACTATCGAACCGCCCAGCGACAGCTCTGTGGACATGAGTGACCGCTCAGACCGTGGCTCTCTTGGCAGGCAGTTGGTGTATGAGCAGGACTCGACCGGAGGATCCCCGCAAGGCACATTAAAACACAACCCCAACGCCCGCTCAGTTACTGCTGCAGCGCAGGGTCAGACGCGTCCAGCTAGCCGGCCTTTGCCATCACACATCCCCCACCACGTAGCGCACCACCATCACCACCACCATCACCACCATCATCACCAGTACCCCGACACGCCATCGTCTTCTTCTTCCCCCCAGCAGCCCCCAACCACGCCACTCTCCTCCTCATCCTCCGCCCCACTGCCCCCTGGTGGCCTGGATCAGCAGTGCTGCTCGGACGGTGACAATGACTCTCTAAACTCCACCACTAACTCTAACGAAACCATCAACTGCAGCTCCGGCTCTTCGTCCAGGGACAGCCTGAGGGAGCCACTGCCACCTCTGGGCAAGCAGACCTACCAGAGGGAGAGCCGTCACAGTTGGGACTCGCCTGCCTTTAACAATGACGTGATGCAGAGGAGGCAGTACCGCATCGGCCTCAACCTCTTTAACAAGTAAGTACAATGTTCATAATTGCTTTCACAAGGTTTACGCTTTAATTGCTGCTCTTGGTTCACTACAGTGACCTGCCTTATTATGGTTTGTGTCTCTTTAAACCGTAGGAAACCAGAGAAAGGCATCCAGTACCTGATAGAGCGTGGTTTTGTGTCAGACACGCCTGTCGGTATTGCCCGCTTCATTCTGGAGAGGAAAGGCCTGAGCCGGCAGATGATCGGGGAATTTCTGGGCAACAGACAGAAGCAGTTCAACAAGGATGTGCTTGAGTGAGTTGGCCTGGGAGTCCGTAGACACTGAAATGAATGCATTTAGAGACAATAGGGAGGCCTACTTTGAATCAAAACGCAGAAAGGCATTTAAATCGACAGTTAGAAAAGACGGTATCTACGAAAGGGTCAAAAGTCAGAGACCACCTTGTATGTATTTGTATACTTGTATCATGTAATTAATTTCAGGTCCAAATGCCAATTAAGTACAAGTTATTCATTTTCAGGAGATATTTCCCAGAAGGCTTAACAACTAAATATAATAACAATAATGTTAGTGTTTAGCGTGTGCACTCTTTGCCTTTATTGTGGCTTCCATTCTTTTCGGGAGACTTGTTTTCAGTTTTTTAAAGAAATCTGCAGAAAGTTTTTCTAAGCTTTTAAAGTTCAGTTGTTAGGATTTCCACTTTCCCTATATCCTTGAAGGTTTTTTTGAATTTCAGTTCTGGAAAATGCAACTCAGAAACATCTCTTGCAAAATGAATAGCTTTTTGACTGGAAATTAAATAAATGAGATCGTTCCCTGACTTGCACAGTATTGTAAGTAGCTATACAAATTCTTTCCATGCCATCTCTTTTCTGTTTCAGTTGTGTGGTAGATGAGATGGACTTTTCTGGAATGGATCTAGATGATGCTCTGAGGAAGTTTCAGGCCCAGATCAAAGTGCAAGGAGAGGCCCAAAAAGTGGAACGGCTTATAGAAGCTTTCAGGTGGGATGATTTGTTGCTGTTGGTTAATGAATACAGATTATATTAGAATTATACATTTACAGCTACTAATATTTCTGTCCCATACTTTTTTAGTAGTAGCTTTAATTTAATGAGGTATTGAATATGTGTATTTATCTAATGCAATATCTCTCTTTCAGTCAGAGGTATTGTGTATGTAACCCTGCGTTGGTGCGCCAGTTCCAGAACCCCGACACTATCTTCATCCTGGCCTTTGCCATCATCCTCCTTAATACAGACATGTACAGCCCCAGCGTCAAAGCAGACAGGAAGATGAAGTTGGATGATTTCATTAAGAACCTGCGAGGTGGGATTCCAATCATATTTGCACATATGCGCACTCTCTTACATACACACACACCTTTTTGATTATCTGCCAGTATATCAATTCAGTTTATTGCAGTTTAAAGGAATCGTCATCCAGTATAGTTAACAACGGATGAAAGCTAATGGAGATCATTTAGCATTATCTCATCTACAAAATTATGCAATTCCCCAGCATCCTTCATTCATTATTAGCAATACTAGCATTTAAATATTCCTTTTAGGAAAATCCAGTCTATAGATGAAGCAACACTGCACCACTCTGCATGCAGAAGCAGTTCAAAAACAAGTCGATTATCTCTGTCCCTCAGGAGTTGACAATGGGCAGGATATCCCACGTGACCTGTTGGTTGGTATCTACCAGCGTATTCAGAAGTGGGAGCTTAGGACCAATGATGACCACGTCTCCCAGGTCCAGGCTGTGGAGAGAGTCATTGTGGGCAAGAAACCAGTGAGTTTATGTTTGTTTTAGCCATATTTAAAGTAGATATGTTAAAAGTTGGTTGATCTGTTCGCATGTATCAGACCTCATTTATGTTACATTTCATTATGATTTCATGTCATGCGTGTCTGACTTAAAGTCATTGAACTGTCCATGTGCAGGTCCTGTCTCTTCCTCATCGTAGGCTGGTTTGCTGCTGTCAGCTCTATGAGGTGCCTGACCCCAACCGGCCCCAGCGGACTGGAGTCCACCAGAGAGAGGTTTTCCTCTTCAATGACTTGCTGGTGGTACGCCTATCAATTTCTTTGTTGTCATGACAACCACATCAACAGCAAGCACATGACATTTCCTTATAGGTACTGGTTGGCTCTTATTTGACTCTTGTTCTTTATCTGATAGGTAACAAAGATCTTCCAAAAGAAGAAAACCTCAGTGACATACAGTTTCCGACAGTCCTTCCCTCTGGTGGAGATGCAGGTTCACATGTTCCAGAACTCCTGTAAGATTTAGTCTGTATATTCAAAAAGTGCTTACAGTTGTGAAGATTAGAATAACTAATACACTGTAAGCTTGTTTGGAGAGCTCAAAAGCTGTAAAAGTAGTGTTCCCAATATCAGTCTCACTTTCTTGTTCTCTCCTTCTCTCTCTCTGTCAACTACTCCTTCTCTCAGACTACCCTCATGGTGTCAGACTAACATCAGCGATCCCGGGCGGAGAGCGTAAGGTGCTGATTGTGTTCAACGCACCAAGTCTGCAGGACCGTACACGCTTCGTCAGCGACCTGAGAGAAAGCATCGCTGAGGTGCAGGAGATGGAGAAATACAGAGTGGAGTGTGAGTACAGCTCCCTCTGCTGGACCTTATAGTGAACCAAACTTCCCTTGTTTTGTCTGACAACTGCAATAAGGACATTAGGTCATAAGAAGTAACTAAATATCTCATTTCAAATCCTGAGTGTAATGTTTCAGAGAGAAGTCACAGAAAGGCATTCACACAGTCTGACAAATCAGCATAATTAATTTCACGAAGCCTCTCTTGAAAGACTTGCTTTAGAATTAAATCTAATTGACTGTAAATCTCTTGACTCTATTGACTGTAAAATCTAATTTCATCTGTAAGTTGGGGAATACGAGGCACTGCTTCTACTCATATCTCCTCCTTATTTTTGTAGTCTTATTTCTGTGTTGCTTGTTGTGTAAGCTTCAGTGCTCTGCCACAAGCAAGATAAGCGTCTTCTTGAACCTTTGCATGGACTGCAAGTGTGTCAGCAGAGCTCTGATTGGCCAGCCTGATTTTTAGCGCAATTGTACAATACAAAAAAAATCAAGCTGGCTCTGATTGAAAGTTTTATGCAGTGATATTGTCTGTCAGTTTCTGACTCAATGTGAAGGATGGCATTAACATGAGTGAGTTTGTTTTCAGTAAAAATAAGACTCGGTATGAATAGGACTTTGCGGATTAAGAAGTAGCCCTGCTGCTTTTTTGGTGGTATTGGTGGTAGTGCTGGGTTCTTTATAGCTCTGGGTTTTAAACACTAGCATTAGCATTTGGGTGGCACTGAGATGCAGTGAGTAGTGCTGTCACCTCACAACAAGGGCCTGGGTTCGATTCCCCGGCTGAGTGACCAGGGTCCTTTCTGTGTGGAGCTTGCATGGACAAAACATAAGGTTTTAAGATGGCTACTGTTTTAGCTATGCAGTTTATTTTGTCCATTTTTGACAAGTCCATTTGAGATTGCTTAATAAGTTGAAGACATCTGAAGTAAGTGCCTGATTATTTAATGTAAGATTACATTGCTAATTAGCTACATTAGCTTCATAGCTCCAGTGCAAAACAAAGAAAGTAAATTTCATATAAAAGATATTCTGTTTTACTTCCATTTACTTTTTCCCCATCCCCATACTAATCAACAAGCTTGGCTTGGACACTTTAATTGGCTCAGAGTGCCAAGAAGACGGCTCATGGTTTGGGTAAAACTCCTTAGAGAAAACTATTGTAATTTTAACTCACTGAGTCCTGGGGGTGATAATGTCTGTTTTTTCATGTGAAGTGAAATCTGTACATGATTTGATCAGTGAAAACGTATGTTAATGCAATGTTTAAATTGTAAATAAATGTAAATAAAAACAGAATGCAACAATTTGCAAATCTCATAGACCCATATTTTATTCACAGCAGAACATACAACACAGATCAGCATCTCAAAAACGTTGGGACAGTGCCATGTCTACCATTGTGTAGCATCCCCTCTTCTTTTAACAACAGTTTGTAAACGTCTGGGAAGTGAGGAAACCAATTGCTGGAGTTTTGATAGAGGAATGTTGTCCCATTGTTGTCTAATGTAGGATTCTAACTGCTCAACAGTCCTGGGTCTTCTTTGCCGGCCTTTTTGTTTCATGATGTTCCAAATGTTTTCTATTGGTTAAAGGTCTGGACTGCAGACAGGCCAGTTCAGCACCTGGACTCTTCTCCTGCAAAGCTGTACTGTTGTGATGGAGGCAGTATGTGGTTTAGCATTGTCTTGCTGAAATATGCAAGGCCTTCCCTGAAAGAGACATTGTCTTTATGGGAGCATATGTTGTTCTAAAACCTCTGTATACTGTTCAGCATTCATAGTGCCTTTCCAGATGTGTAAGCTGCCCACGCCGTAGTCACTAATGCAACCCCATACCATCAGAGATGCAGGCTTTTGAACTGTGCACTGATAACAAGCTGGATGATCTCTCTCCTCTTGAGTTCGCAGGACATGGCGTCCATGGTCTCCAAAAAGAATTTCAAATTTTGATCAATCTGACCACAGAACAGTTTTCCATTTTGCCTCAGTCCAATTTAAATGAGCTTAGGCCCAGAGAAGACGGCAGCCTTTCTGGATCGTGTTGACATATGGCTTCTTCTTTGCATGATACAGCTTTAACTTGCATTTGTGGATTGCATGGCGAACTGTGTTCACAGACAGTGATTTCTGGAAGTGTTCCTGAGCAATGCAGTGATTTCCAGTACAAAATCATGCCTGTTTTTAATGCAGTGCTGCCTGAGGGCCCAAAGATCACGAGCATCCAATATTGATCATCGACCTCATGCCCATCTTTACTTTTGAGAGACTCTGCCTCTATAAAATGCTCTTTTTATACCTAGTCATGTGAGTTAGTTGCAAATCGCTGCTCCACCTGTTTTTTTTAGTATCACTTACTTTTCCAGCCTTTTGTTGCCCCTCTCCCAACTTTTTTTGAGACGCGCTGCTGCCATCAAGTTCTAAATGAGTTAATGTTTTTCATGAAATGGTAAAATGTCTCACTTTAAACTGATCTGATGTGTTCTGTGTTCTATTGTGAATAAAATATGGGTCTATGAGATTTGCAAATCATTGCATTCTGTTTAACATTTATTTACAATTTATACAGTGTCCAACTTTTTTGGAATGGGGGTTGTAATATTTTGCTTTATTCTCCATCTGCACTCTTTAATGTTTTGCGTTGGCTTTTCTCTCATGCAGCGGAGCTAGAGAAGCAGAAAGGTGTGATGCGGCCCAGCCTTTTGAGCAGCAGTGTGGTGGGTGGAGGTGTGGGCGGGGTCAAGAGTGAAGTGGTGAATGGCACAATAGGAAGACCCAGTCTGGACGACAACTACTCACCTGGCGAAGGCCTTAAACGCACTGCTCTCAGCTCCTCACTGAGGGACCTGTCTGATTCAGGTGAGAGACACACACAATAAAGTACACAAAGTTACACTGTATAGACACTATAACAAATGCCATCATACACATTGTAATGAAACAACACACACACAAATATGTCTATGACTTGTAACAAAATTTGCTTTTAAACGCACAGATAAGCATCTTAAAACTAAACACACGTGCAAACATAGACATTAAATTTCTTACACGCTGTGGAAATACTTGACATGTCCTGATTGGATGCAGGGAAACGCGGTCGCAGAAACAGCGTTGGTTCCCTTGACAGTACAATGGAAGTAAGTCTGAGTGGAGCAGAGGTCTGTATCTTTAGCTTTCGCCCAAAAACCCATCACCAAAGTGACCACCACCCCACCCACGTCGCATGTCTGCCTGGAGAATCCCCTGCCCCCTCCCACCAAAAGCCACCTTGCATGTGTCTTTACCACCCCCACAGAGCCAGAGCCATAACTATGTATGCCTGTGTATGCACGGTGATATGCCCCCTGCTAGTGCATCAGAATGACAGTTTACTGTACATGTGCCGCGGAGAAGACGTCACCTACTGAATCTCTATGGCTGCGTGAGCCTTTGAATATTAGATCTGTGGATGGATGGATTTGCTGTTTTTGTTGTTGTTTCATTTGCAAGTAGGCCTGTCACAATTACGTAATCGTCTGATTGCAAGTACTCAAGTCGATCACGATTATTTAAGCTTTCTGCAATTACATCCACCTTTCTTAGCTTTCAGTCGTATGTTTACATCACAACAAACGGAATGTGAAGGGTGTTTTTTCATGAGTTGGGTTGAGGCAAAAAATGTAAATAAAAGGAAGCAGAAAACACATTTATTAAGGCACAAAACAGATCTAACGAAATTCTTAATTTCTTATTGGTGCTATAAACACCTTCAGAGGGCAGTGGTGAGCAATGTTTGTTTATATATGTTGGTTAACACTTTCAGATGGCACTGGTGAGTAATGTTTGTTTATTTGAACTCTAGCTGTGTCTGTCACTGGTTGGGAACTACTAAAAGTCTACAGCTTGGCTAATCAGCCAAGTTGGCTAATTTAGTCTTGTACTTTAATAGCTGCATACAATGTACAAAAATGACAACTAATTGTTAATCACAATTATATATATGGCAATGACAGTTATATATATGGCAATTGTCGGGTAAATTGTCATGATCGTGACAGGCCTATCTGCAAGTACTGTGACGTATATGCAGTCTTCATGCATGAACAACCAGCATTAGTTGTTTTCAATGCACCTTTGTTCTTTATTTCTTGTGATCCAGCATCTGTGTTTGTCTCGATGTTTGTGTGATTAAATATTACTGATAGTAATAGTATATTACTGTATCATACGGAAATGAGGTTGTTCCATGACTCTAATCAACTCACCCGTTTCTCCTCCCCTGTCCTATGAACCTGTCACACTACCTGTCCTTTCTCCACTATTTCTCTTTCTTTCCTTATTTCTCCTGCTCTTCTCATTATTGCTGTGCACTCTCACCCCTCCGTTACCCCTTTCCTCTCTGTTTCTGTTGTTTCCCCTTTCCTGCCCTGCCTTTCCTCCTGCTTTCTCTGCAATCCCCGCCCACTGGAACCCTCTTGGTTTTCTTTTGCTTTTCTTTCCTCTTGCCCTCTTCCTGCTCTTCCTCCTTTCCCCCCACTCTCTTTGTCTTAGGGTTCCATCATTAGCAGTCCTCGGCCTCACCAGCGTTACCCAGTAGCCACTGTACTCCCGAGCTGCTATGGAGCCGAAGATTACCGGCCTCACCGCCCCATCCTGAGCCCCGGAGTGGGGGTGGGGGGTGGGCCGGGGCAGCAGCAACAACACACCACACCTGCGGTGGCTGGCGCTGGGCCAGCCTCCAGCAGCAGCAGCAGCGAGAGAGGAGCCAGTGGGACGGGGAGTGGGACGAGCACGGCTGGCTCCTTCCTGGGATCCCTGTTTGGGGGCAAACGGGCCAAAACACCGGGTCCCATTATCCCCCCGGGGCCACCCTACCCCGCCCCCGTGGCCCCACCGAGCACTGGAGGGCCACCGCCCCTCTCCCCTTCCCCGTGCTCGGCGGAGGCCGGGGGACCTTCCAAGATCCAGGCCCTGCACGCCCAGTACTGCCACACTACTACCAGCAGCAGTGTGGCTGGGCAGCAGCCTCCGCCCCCCTACTACCATCCGCACCAACGCTACCACGTGCAGAGCGCGCCGGCATCTGGACACCAGCACCAGCACCCCACGTTGCAGCGTGTCACCCTGCCGCGCCGGCCTCTCCCCAACCCCTCCGGGCACAACCCCTACCCGCCGCCTCTTTCCCAGCATGCTTTGCCGCAGGGTCGCTACGGGACTTTGGGACACATGGGCTCGCCGTGCGTCCCACCGCCTCCCCCCCTTTCTCCTCACTCCCAACTCTCCCAACACCCACAGTTTGCCCTCTTCCACACGCCACCTCCGCCCTCACACTCGGCCAGAGGGGGCGCCGTCAGCAAGCCTCCGCTGACATTGTCACACTCGCAGCCGCACCCGCACGCACACTCCCACGTGGGGCATACGCCCCACCCCGCCCATTTCATCTTCGCCAGCCCGCCCCCGGCGCCCTCCCAGCCGCCCCCACCCCCGCCGCCAGTCTCCGGGCCGCCGCCCGCCACTGCCCACCACGGGCCGCCGGCCGGCCCGTATCTGCCCCAGTATCCTCCACTGCTCTCCTCCATCCCCCCCCCCCCCCCCACTCCCCTTTACCCCCCCCTTCCTCCCCCCTTACCCCTCTTACGCCTCTCTCCCCTCTCCCCCCCCAGCACCCCGCCCCGCCACCGCCACTGCCGGCTGGGTCACAGGCCCCGGGGCCCCAGGCCTCAGCGGGACAGAGTGGAGGAGCCGCACCTGGGGCGAGCGGTACGGTCGACCGGGCCAAATCCAAGCCTACCAACCGGATCAGCACGGTAGTGTGAGCAGGGCAAGGGCTGGGAAGGCGCGGGGATGGGGCTCGCTACGAGGCCCCCTGGTGGTGGGAGGAGGGACAGCGGAGAGGTTGGAAGAAGTGGGAGGGCGGGCCAGGGCAGAAAGCAAGAAGAAACGAAATCTTCTGAGACTCTGTTACTTTCACCTGCGCTTCCCACAAGTGTAGAGGGAGACAACACGAGATGTCAGCACATTCACGAATACACTTTTTATATTTACAAAGAAAAATTGTAAGACAAGGTCAGTCCCCCTACAGTGGATTACAGAGGAGTACCACCTCAAATCTTAAAAGAGGCACAACTTGCTTTAACTGTAAGTGTGGAGGTTACTGACTCTGTGCCAACCAATAAATTCCTTCCCTCTTTCTGCTCCAAACATTAAAACCTTTAGACATAAGCGATAAAATAAACAGAATACAACCAAGTAACAAACACACACACACACACACTCATTCACCTACAGAGGGTGTGTAAACTGCCATAGAAGAATGTTTTCTCAGTCTCAGCATATCAAAAACACAAAGAGCTTGTCTGAATCTCTTTCTTGATGTGGGAACCTGTAGATCAGGGAGAGCATATCGTCAAGGACTGTCCTTTTACTCTTCCGGACGCTAAGTATACATTCAGTTACCTTCTCCACTCCAGCGTGACAGAACATGTGAAATGTGTTTCAAGCATTAGCTGATAGCAGTTGCAAAAAATGTACGCAATAATCAGTCCATTAATTATTCGATGTTCAGCTTCTTGCTAAAGAGAGCAGTGTTTTGCTGTTTTCCTGTGTAACACTCTCATTAAAGAACCATATTTAAATAGCTGGAGGACTACAAGACCACAGATTGCTATTAACATTTCACCACTTTTAAATACATTTGCCACTTTGATTGAAAGTTTTAGATTTTTATTCACAGAAAATCTCACCTAAAGCAAATAACTATAAAATGCTTGAACTAGAGCAGTTATGATGAATCATTCAAAACATTCTTTCATTCTCAGTACTTTCCACACTCATGCTAGAGGTTTAACTGTTGTAAATGTGTTAGCCAGTAAACTTGAATGTTTTTGTGTGCTTGCTATTAAAAAAGAATGCTGAAGGGCTTGATTTTTGTTTGTTTGACTTGGTTTTGACATTTTAGGCAAAACTGTGCAAGAGTATGAACGTGAAGAGAGCAGCAGGAGAATGAACGTGAAAATTAGAATGAAAAATGACACTAATCGATTTATATACTTCATATATGTGTAACACGTGTGCTTATGCTTTCAAGGTACATATGGTACCCTGGTAATATACGGTACCGTGCAAAAGTCAGACCACCCTCTTGTTTATTCTGTTTCCAGTCAAAAAACCATTACGTGCAATTTATTCATTTTTAGTGTAAAAAAAGCAGGAAACACATATTTAACAGAAAATTAAACGAAGTGTCCAACACAAAATATAATATTTAGTTTGTCCACTCTTTACTTTTGTACCCTACAGCCACTCTTCCATCCTTCCAATCTTTAAACCAGCCAGGTACAGCTGTGACCTCCCAACAAGAGCTGTCCCCCCATATAATGTCACTCGTGACGTTTCCCTTCACAGAGACACTAACATTCACGCAAACAACTACCCAAATACACCTTAGCTGTTAGATTTCTTTCTCATGTGCATCTAGAATGACTAAAGAAGACATTTCTGGCGGAGATTAGATGTAAGATACTCCTCTTGCATAATAAAGAGGAAAGAAAAAGCAGTTTCCAAAACTAGAGAAATTGGTGCACCTGTGCAAGATCTGGCAGACCATCAAAACTATTACCATCAGAAAAACAGTACATAAAGCTTTCATCACTGAGAAATGGTAGAAAATCAAGCTCCACTCTTGCTTTAAATCTGAAAAAAATCCACAGGTTTCTGTCCATCCTTCCACTTTAACAAATCAGCACATTTAAGAACTGTCTAAATTTGTAATATGGATTACGTGGATTGTGAGAAGCAGAAAATCCAACCAACTTCTAAGACTGAACTTTGAAGGTGCGAAAAAATGTCCCTGCAGATTTCTTTGAATAAACTGAAAGCAAATGACCTAAAAAATGGAAGATGTAATAACAGCAAAGGTTGGACACACTAAATAGAGAAAACATTGATATATTTAGTTGTGGAGGCATCTATGTAACTTTCTGTTAAATATATGTTTTCTTCTTTATTCCCTGAAACCGAAAAATTAATAAATTGTACTTCATACCCATTTTGACAGGAAATTAAATAAACGAAGGACGATTTCTAACTTTTGCACAGTATATAACAATCACATAATATAAAACTATGAAGTAACTGTAAGTAGGACTGCAGTTGCCTTTTAAACCAGTAAACCAGTTTTCTCATGCCTACCTCCACTCTCTGCTATAACTTCTTAGTAATAATAATGATAAAACACTGCCCACTAGCAACTTTGCTTGCTGCTTCATTAGCTGAGCAATTTACCAGAGATGATACAGCATTTCTCATAGTACCAAGCTTTTGATAGTCAAGTTGAGCAACTACGAAAGAGCTTAACAGGCTTAACAGACTGCTGAACACTAACCAGAGACCGGTAATGACTAACTCTCTGATTACTTTAATAATAAACATGAGACTTGTGGATTACATCGTCAGCAGATAAGGTCACTTAAAGTTGACATACGTCTGCAAAAAAGCAATTCACTCACTGGCGTTTGAATATCAGTGGGAGTCAGTGGGACTCTTAAATTACTGCCCACAGTACTGTGTCTGTGGGAAAGTGTCCATTGAATTGATCCAGTCTAAGGACTCTTTGACTAATGAGGGCTAGTCACAATCATCTGAAGGATATGTTCCTGGAGAGACCGTGGCCTCTCCCACCGTTCCACTTCCTTTTTGGTCTTTTTGTGTATTTGAAATGCCTGTTTGTGTTGGTGCAAATCAGATGCATCCCACAGGGTTGCATTGATGCTATCTTTCATATTTTGCTATTTTCTTTTCATTTTTTTTATTCTGACATAAATGTTTACTATGAATATGACTGGTTATGTTGATTATGTTATGTTATTTAATTATACAGGTGGTATAATTACAACAGAGTTATATGGATACATATTGTATATAAATCCTCTCACAGTTGAGCAGAACATGGTGGAAAGTCTCTGAAATGTGACCTTACATGAATTTGAACGTTGTTGGTTTTTAAGGACAATCACACTTGTCTTTACAAGTGTTACTGAATGTTGCAGACTTTGTAATGGTATTTATTTGACCCTTTTCTGATGAGTTGTGGTTCTGTTATGAGATTTTAGTTCTTTTTTTTCTTAATGTGTGCTTCACAGATTTACTGTTTGGGTGGAAGCAAAGCCAGCACAAATCCTGTTATAATGAAAGCCTTTTCCTTTTCCTTTAAAGAGAAATACAAGGAATGTGGTATATAGGTTTGTACTGAGAAGTGAGTTATTGATGCTTAACCGAGCCCCAGTTTAACTAATTAATGTCAAGTATTTGACTGCGTCAGCTCCTTTGCCACTGTTAGCAAAAAGAAATGAGGTGAATTAACAAGGTGTATCGTTCTCCTCCGACTGCTGCGTACCCACCCCCCACCCCACCCTGTGGATGTTATTGCATGATTGCAGTACTTAGCGAATGAAGAGTGTTCTATAAATACAACTGTACATGCTCATACGGTTTAATATTGACCATGAAGCAAAGAGAACTATTATTCAGGATTGTGTGTGTATGTGTGAATGTAATGCGTGCGTGAGAGTGTAACATTCATTGTAGGTGAATATTGCATATTTATTTTGTAAGCCTATACGAACGTATATGTCACAGCGGAGCTGAATGTTATTTTAGAAATCTATGAAATATAAAGTCATCTAATTTGTGTACAGACGTGCAAATGAATACAGAGAGATGTGAATATTTATTGCTTCTAAACTATTATAAAGTGTCCTTGCAGTGGATAAAACCCAGTGTCATTTGTTTCTTATCGCGTGCTGTTATTCTGCATACATGTAGAAATGCACATCTGCAAAAGGAGATGCAGTAAATAGGAGTCAGACGGAGGGATGTAACGATACACGTCGAGATTTGCTACCATTTTCAATCAATTTGCATGTTTTCATAAATCATATTTTATTTGTGAAATATCTTCCTATACATACCAATTTTACACACAATGTAGTCAGAGACAACCCTTATTAATGTATTTTCTAGATACAATGGCTATTAAGTACAAGTTATCCATTGTTTGGGAGATATTCCTGAGGAGATTAGATGTAAAATAATCCAGTTGTATGAGGAAGGGGACAGTCAAAGGAAAATAAGTTTAAAAACAGAACTTCTAACAACTGTGAAAGATCTGGTAACCCAGATAAATAACCCAGATAAGCAGCACTTAAAGCTTTCGCCCTGAGAGATAGGAAATAAATCAAGCTCCACTCTTGCTTCAGCTCTACAAAAATTCACAGGTGTTTGCAAATAAAAAAAGAAGCTGCTGGTGTTCTCAGAAAAATAAACTGACCAGAGTCCAGACCTCAACATCACTGAATGTGTTTGGGAGCAGAAAATGCAACCAACTTCTAAGACTGAACTTTGGAGGTGTGGAAAAACATCTATGCAGATTTCTTTGAACAACTGAAAGCAAGGCTCCTGAAAACAATGGAAGCTGTAATAAAGGCAAAAAGCAGACACACTAAATACTGAAAAATCTGATATTATTTTTAGATGTTAAGGCCTCTACTTTTTTCCTGATACTGAAAAAGGAATAACCTGTATGTAACGGCCATTTTGACTCTAAATTAATAAATGAAGTCTGGTCTCTGAATTAAATAGGACTTTTTCAATGCCTACCATGCCTGCCTTTAACAAAATAGGCACCTAAGTCAAAAAAGGCCTGGTGTATTGTGTGTGCAGAGCATAACACCTCAAGTACTCAGCTCCCCAGAGCTGCAGCGGAACTTCTTAGTACATTCAGCATCTAATAGGGTACTGGAAAAGCAACTGTAGCTTGTTGTTAGATACTATTGTTCTTTTTGGGATCCCTTGGAGCTAAAATAATTCTAAAGCTCCAACGTTGTGAGCAAGACTAAAGCAGTTCAGCGGTTTAACCAAGAAAGAAGGCATAATGAATTTAAACCCAAAAAGGAATTAGGAACTAGCTCAAAGCACAACTGATAATCAAAATTCTCATTATTATTATTAGTGTTAAAACTTTACTAGTCTCTGGTCACAAAGAACTCTTATGATTGGTATCATTACCATATTATGACTATATTCCTTAAAAGTGTTTTTTTCTCTATTAGGGAAAATGAATGCTAGCTTCGGAAATCACTGCTATCATGCCCTGTGGTAAACAAACATGTTCCAAACCTCATACATCCTGCAAACATTTTTGCCCAAAGTGTCACTAGATCCTCTGAATTAAGAGGTCATTTAGTAGTGAAAATAAAAATAATGCTGCACACACGCTACAAGCAAGCCAGCACTCCTGCGCACTGAAACGACACTATAAAAATAAGTTGAAGCAGAATTTCAACGATTTTTCAAAGTCTTTGGATAGTTAAAGGGTTGGGATGTAAACAAAGTCTTTCAGAGTGGTTTGATGTGAGAGCCAGAATTCTTTGCAGTAGTGGTGATAGGAACCAGACGTCTGAAGCATTTAATGCCTCTAAAGGCTTCCTCACAGAAAGTTATTTTTGCGCTGGTACAAGTGGATCAGACACACCGGTGCTGCTGCAGTTTTTAAGGGGTATCAAGAGGTAAGTAGTAATATTAAGCTGAGTCTGTATTGAATTAGAACAAAAATAAAACCTTTAAAACACCTAATCAGTTAATGCTATGCGCATATATGTGCATATATTGCACACTGGCTATGCCAGTCGTATAACTTTGTGGCTTGTCAGCTTTCTTCAAGGATGAGCAGAAGAATATTAAAAGAGGTGAAAATCTCTCTTAGTCTGGTTATGTTGAGCAGTGTAGCCTGAGTGCAGGTTTAGTGCTACCACGCAGGCAAAGTGTGCTGGTTTGCGCATTTTTAAGGAGGCTGCCACTTTAACGTGCTGTAGCATTAGCTTACATGCAGCGATATTCATATTTTGACTCAATAACGACCTCGTAGTTCAGAGAACACAGTGATATTTGAGAGAAAAATATTCAAGGTAATTTTCAAAAACTCCATTCATTCTTTTCATAGAGAAATTCCTTTTTTGACCCAAAAATTCCTTACATAGGCCTTAAGAGCATGGTGCCGACTACAAAATGACATCACAACTACGGTGATCTATGTCAGAGAACCTGTATAGAGTAAAATTACCACTCTGTACTGTCTTTTGGATTTCTCAAACGCTAGAGGGCGCTCCCGAGTGAGACCAAAACGAATGAGTAAAGATGAAGCATTTAAGCAAAACATAGTTTGTGAATGCTTAAACATTTTTAATATAAAAGAATGTGTTCATATCCTGAACACAGAACAGCATAAAATACTTAAACACTGCTGTTATATTTTTAAATGCTTTTAAACTCGAGTTATTTGAGTTTAAAACGGCGCCCGTGTACGTTCATGATGTCAATGAGCGCGAACAGCCAATGAGATGCTCTGCTCGCCAACCACTCAGCCCTCAGGAGCAGTAATGTTAGCGTCCTGCTGCCAAAAACCCGTTTGCTGTAGAAAAAGGAAACATACAGGTGAGTTTTCTTTGCTTTTTTAGTGAAATACATACTTCTGCTTCTAAAATTAAAGGAAAGTTCTCGGCAACTGATTAGAAACTATTTTAACTTTTCGTTTTAAGCCGTTTTCACCCCCATTCATTCACTCGCGGGCGCCCTCTTGCGTTTTGCAGTCCTGTTTTTGATATAACTGGGGAAATAGGAAAAGGCCAGGCTCTTCACAAACCTGCTTTGTCTATACCCACATCAGAAACTCTGCGTCTAAGCAAGTTTTCCCTAACAGAAAAAATTGTGGCGTTTCTGAAAACTGCAGCTGTCGCGGCCTGTGGTAAACAAAAATGTTCCAAAGCAGATGAACTGCACGGCAGAAAATACAAGAAAATGTAAGACATGGGCCCTTTAACTGTACTGAGTAGTGTATAAACCTTCCTCCGCTGGTGGCCGCTGCCCACTTTTTTCCGTCCACTGGCCATCTGCGCAAACGGTTCTCGCCGGAACTACTTCTTTCAAAGAGAGACGTGCAATTATTGCTTGTGTTAATCCGCGTCGCGTCCCTACATCTCTCCATCTACCTGCAACGCTTGAAAAACACAAACGTAGATTTTGTGGCACGGTGCCAAGAGTGCGACCTATTTTAATTTGCATGTCTTCACAGGAGCTTGTTTTGCTCCAAGCAGCAACACCGCTCAATACATCCGTTGTTAAAAAGAGAGAAGTTGAAGGACTATTTTATATGTAACTCCCAGGCGGAAGGATGGAACAACGGCGTGTCCATGCAGTCGTATGCGTTTCCTGAAGCTTTGATCGATGGATCTTGAGGGGTTGTGCTTAGGCTGTGATGAAAAACCCAAAATGGCGTGTAGCTTAGACAGGATGAACGGGGGGTAGTTCTCAAAGAACAAACCTAGCCATAACGACGTCTAGGAGCTTGTGTATGTACCAGGTCAAATAGCAGAAGTGCCCAAATTGGTGTGACGGGTAGTAAAAAGGTCAGCTCACCGAATACCGTGTATGAGCACCGCCACCGAGAGCCGGAGCGCTGGGATGGGCTGAGAGCGCGGAGGCCGCAGATGTGCAGCCGCCCTGAGAGCGACCCACAGCCGAACAATAGAGTCTGTGATCAGCCGAGACAGTGACACGGCCCGGATATTACTTTTTCCCTCACAAAAACTGGGTCAGCTTTCGCTTTGAAGCAACACCAGAGCGGATTTGAAGACGCACACAGACGAAGTGGCGGAATGTAAGATCATGTGGCAGCAGAATGTAACCTTAAGTTTGCTTAGCTCATTAACCCCTAATATAATTTAGCTTCATTGGCTTTGCCGCAGCAGACTCTGGCCTGCAGGTCATCAGGCTTGACTATGAAAATGTTTAGTTTCTGTATAATGTCGGCTAAGGTTGTGCTGTTTTATGAACGTGTAGTTAACTTAGAGAAATCTTAGATAGCCGACTTCCAGGCTTCCACCAGTATTGTTTACTTGAATCGAGTGTTCATGGTGATTGTTAGCCTCCTAGCCAGCTACAGATTTACCTTACAGCTCACGACCCAACTTTTAAAAACAGATAACTAACGGTAACGTTAGCTATCTGTGTCGATTATAATAGGGTGTTTGTGAGTTTTGTCGTGTTCCTTATATGGTCGGCTGTCTAGCTGTTGTGCTTTAGTGATTTCTGCGTCGACAGAATGGAAGCTACGTGTAATGTTTGTGTTAATGTTTTGGTATTATGTATAGCTAGTATGGCTAATGCTTACTTTGCATCACGTCTAGATTAGCTTAGCCTAGCTAACTCGGGCCTTCGCTCTAATTTAGCAGCTCTCATCTCATGTTTGGTCACTCGTTTTGTTGGATAACTGAACTAGTTACCCATGTCAGTGAGCGGTTCGGCAGCATGTGCCTCATTCTACGCTCAGTATACTAGAAATGTAGATTGTTTGGTTAACAAACTTGACATTGAAGTCGAGAGAGGCGAAGCTGAAGTCAGCTTCTTATTCTCCAGCTTCTTGTTCGAATTTTCCCGTTCCACCTTAAATGGTGCAGCAGATACATTCTAGCACCTCAGGCGCTAGTATGTAACCGCTGCACTATTTAAGGTGGGACGGTAAAATTCGGTTAAGACGCCGACTTCAGGCTCGTGAGAGAGAGCAATTGCTAGTTTAGTCACGCGGTGTTTGAGTTTATAACCTGCTTGTAACAAGTTTGAGTGTTTAGCCTGTACATAACCCAAATAGCTGGCTAGCTGCATGCTATCCTCTAATCTGCCTCTGTTAAATTAGCTACGCTGGCTAGCTAGCTAACGTTGCTAAATTGTTTTGATAAACACATTTAATTTCGTAACTGTCAGGATGTAGCTGTTCGGACAGACATGCGTATACATTGCTTATTTTGTATTACTGAATTATTTATTGAGTTGTTCTTCACTCAATGTAGTTACTCATTGCGTTGAGTTGGTGTTTTAGCTCGTTGATTTAAGCAGCTAGTGCGTACGTGACTGGTTCTTTCGAGATGAATTATGTCAGCAAAATGATTAAATACGTGCGATGTCCTGTTGGTTTGTTTGATATGCGACGAAATCATGGCTTGATAGTTGATTTTTGACCTTGGTATAGCTAAACAAGTGGTTATCATTACAGCTGGACAGGCCAGAGTTATCGCTGTTTAACGGAACCCCAAGGTTTTTAAAAGAGCAAGTTAAACAAGGCTAGCTGGTAAAATTTCCCCTTTTTGTTACTGCTGCGTAGCTTCATGGATATCATGTACCTAACTGTGTTATGTCAGAGATACATGGCCTTTTGTTACAGTGTTGATAATCGTGGCCCCGACAGTGGGTGTTAATGGAGTTTATGCCTGCATTATTGTTAAAGGGGAACTCTACCTATTTTTCATACGTTTTTGATAATTATTTGGTTAAGATAGAAATAAAGTCGTTAGGAGTGGTTTGGTGTGAGATTGGTGTCAGATTGTTCACAACAGATGATAGGAACCAGACCGATTTTTCAAAGATTTCTGCGTAATTAAATGGTCAAGATGTAAACAAAACGATTCTGTGGTTTGGTGTGAATTGCTGCGGTCTAGAGAAACTTACTGAATCAGAACTGTTCACAGTGGTGTTGATAGGAACCAGATGTCCACCTCTAAAAACTCCCTCACCAAGAGTTATTACATGAAATGGTTAGATATACTCTGGCCGATGCGACAGGTTGATTAACAATAGTTCTGTGAAAATTTTGGCTTAAATGTATTTTATTCCATTTATTTGAATCCATTCACGGTGAAGGGGTACACACTGGGCATTGTAGGTAAAATAATCCTCAAAGAAAACTTACTTTGCCAGATTTATGGCTATTTTATTATTATCATTATTACCTACAAAAAGTAGTAAACAAAACTAGTGTATAAAATGGCTTTGTTGTAGACAAGGCAACCCCAGCTTGAATAGGATGCAAATATTAAGATATAACTCACTGACTGCCATTGACTTTGTAGCGTTTCTGTGGTATGCGCTCATATTTTGATGACAAACTCTCAATGTGTTTTGTGGGATAAAAAAAATCTAGGGGAAACCCTGCTCTCTGAATTACTTTGTTCAGATGTTAACAATTTAATCAAGGTGAATTTTTTAAACTTAATTGAAATTTCCCTTTAATACATGCTTACCCTGCAGCTACACTGTTTTTCAGTTCCCCTAGTAGTTAAAAATGGGCAAATATTAATTTGTCAGTGGGAGACTGAACTCTTCTGTATGCTATAGCCTACTGCCTCCATTTCTGCTGACCTAATTTGCTGATTGTATCACAAAAGGCTGAAAATAGGCTTCCTCTTGTGTTTTTGGTTTGGAGGTAGAGGCAACCACAAGAATAAACCCTGATTGTGTTGTGAAAGTAAATTATAATTATTACATAAATTATATACACTAAACTGAACTAGAAAGAAACAAAACTGAGATATTTGCAGTGTTGTCTTTGTGGAAAGTCAGTGTTGTGTAGTATATCAAGAATTCATTGTTGTTTTTCACATTGACATGGTTCAGCCTTGGAAATCCACAGTAAAGGGACAAATTAAGAATTAAGTCAAAAACTTAAATATGCTACTTTGAAATAGTAAACATCACTGCTGGAAAATCTAGGAACCAGTCTTTGTTTTGTGTGTGGCTAAAACATTTCCTCAGGAAGTGATGGCAGTATGTTCATAAATACCATTGAAGCTGTGTAGGGATTGTTTAGAGAAGGCACCCCCCCCACACACACACCCCTCAAGAATTGTTAGTTACGTAGTGACATTAATATTTTTAAACGTTACACTGAACAAGATACAGTCAGTGCTTATTACAACAAAATAATGGTATAATTGTACAAGTACTGGATGGAGAGAAGCAGAATGCCTCTCAGTTGTTACAAATAAAGTTTTGCAAGTGTTTGATGTCTTCAGTTATTGATGAGTCTAACCAAGATTTGATAAATTTAACCTCCTCATTAAAGATATAAGCACACATAAGTGTTTACATACTCTTCATCAGAATTTGGGACTTGGTTTCAGATTTGATTTTCTTATTACATTTTCCTTCAGCTTTCTCTGATATTGTTTATAGGGCAATGGAGGGAGGGGACGAGTTTGTTCCGCCTCCAGAGTGTCCAGTGTTTGAGCCTTCATGGGAGGAGTTTGCAGATCCGCTTGGTTACATCGCCAAGATCCGTCCAATCGCAGAGAAGTCTGGAATATGCAAAATTCGCCCTCCCCCAGTAAGCTTCTCATTTTCGTTATCTTGGTTCTGCTGACCCAAGTTGTTTTACCAGTAATGCATTTTGTGTGGTGTGTTTGTGTGTGTTTGATCTGTTTTAAAAACACGTTTGACCAAACCTTAACAAGGGTTCACATAAAACCACTTAAATTTGTGCATAGTGTTTCTGGATTCCAACATTATACTGTGGTGTTTCTCACATTCTGTCAGCGAGGACATACTGACCAATAGACATAAATATGTGCTTTAGAAAAACAAGCCATAGATTAATGTGTACATTTTTCTCTCTCCTTTCACAGGACTGGCAGCCACCCTTTGCTGTGGAGGTGGACAATTTTCATTTTACGCCTCGTATACAGAGACTTAATGAACTGGAGGTTTGTGTTGTAGCAACTTCAGTTTTTATCCACCCCACTAATCACATTAGGCATCAACTGCATAAATAGTCCTGTCCAGTGTTCACCCTGTATTACATCACCTCAGCTCAGACATGTTGTGTTGAGTGCAGAGTGTTCTTATTGTTTTTTCCCAACGTCTTTGAATTTCTCTGTATGTGATATATCAGTATGTTAATATAGGAGTGTATATGCTATATAAACTCTTGCTTTTGCGTCGTCAGGCTGAGACCAGAGTAAAGCTGAATTATCTGGACCGAATTGCAAAGTTTTGGGAAATTCAGGGATCCTCCCTCAAAATCCCTCACATAGAGCGACGCATTCTGGATCTCTTCAGCTTGGCTAAGGTATTATAATACGTATAAAACTATCTCTCCTTTGTGTTTATTTATTTGGAATTTATTCTTCTGACTGTGATATGTAGATAAGCATGTATCATTAGTGTTGCGTTCATACAACTCTGAGGCAAGTTCCCTAAAAGTAGTGTAGCAGAAAATGCTTCTGCACAAGCTCTTAAAGGTTATCTTGTGTTTTAGGGCTGCATAGTGTATTGTTTTTAAATTGTCATTGTGATTTTTCCTTTGGCAGTACTGATATTGCACAAGGCTGCCTTATTCAAGTGAGCTCTCTACCTAGTCACAGTTTTTGTTTTTTTGGTTTTTTTTTGTGAGCATCTCGACCAATAACAGTACCACATGATTGTTTTTTGGGTGTTTTGATGAATCATTATTCATGTCGGCCAACAAACGTAAATTGTCTTGGGCACAATAATGCATATCAGTCTTTAACCGTGTTACGTTTTGATTAGTCAGTGATATTCTAAGGCATATAACAATCTCAGTATGCAGCAGTGTAAACACAAAACAAGCATTTTCTCCATGTTGTGCAGGTTTGAAAAACCTTGATCTCTTTCCACTGCCATGTTGTTCGTTTGGCTTGCTGCTGACCTGTATTTTTGTGACCATGTTGCAGATTGTCACAGAGGAGGGAGGCTTTGAGACGGTCTGTAAGGAAAGGCGATGGGCTCGTGTGGCCCAGAAGCTTGGTTACCCACCTGGGAAAAACATCGGCTCCCTCCTGAGGTCACACTACGAGAGGATCGTCTATCCTTTCGAGATGTTCCAGTCTGGTGCCAGCCTACCGGTAGTCTGTTTTTGATATTATACTTTTGTTAGTGTTGTCACGTCTGTATATAATCTTATTCAGTAATTCTAGAGACGCATTGATCTGTTTATTGCAGAAATGGTGAAGTATGTTTAAAGACTGAACTGGTTTCACTTCTTCCTAAGAGGCTTTTGTTTGTATTTTTTGTCTTTGTTTCTTTATGTAAACCTGTGGGCAGCCATGTAAGCCCAGGCCATATGAAAGTGACGATGTGGATAAGGAGTATAAACCTCACTCCATCCCCCTCCGCCAGTCAGTCCAGCCTTCAAAGATGAGCAGTTATGGACGGCGAGCCAATCGCCTGCAGCCTGAGGTGAGTGGCTTCAATGACTGGCTGGTCAAATTGTGAAAAAAAACTTGCAGATAGTCACACAGGGAGCCAAAGTTTCCCCTCCTACTGATTTCAGAACATATTAAGAGTCTGTTTACTGTGTGTTAGAGAGTGTTTTAGTACAGACACCATAACTTTCAAATGCTTCATTCTGAATGCCATAGTCATGACCACCCCAAATTCATTTTAGTAATACAGAAGTTTTTGCCAGGGCACAAAACCTCAGCATGTTGATAAACAGTAAGGAATGATTTTATTAAGTTGCAAGGACAATGGGCCTATACACCAATATCTATAGTATAGTTTTTGCTTAAATTTGTTGTTCAGAAAGGTCCTAAGAAAAAGTCTACATCAGATTTATGATGTGTTCTTAGAGCACAGAATTGTTTGCACCTTTGTGCTTTTGAGTGTGTGAAGATTCTGTTCTTACATAAGAGCGAATCCCAAATAAGAACATTGGTCAGTGTCAGAATCTTTGTGAAAACTGCGTAAGTGGGTTTTAAGAAGAAATTTCATGAGAACATTTGGTGAATGAGACCCATTTTGAGGTGGTCATTGTGAAGTTCTATGCGACAAAGATTTCATCACTGTCATGACTATGGCAGCATGAATAGCCAAAAAATAACATTTAGACTCTGTGTAGTGAACTAATTGACAGTTGTACTTGGGGGGGAAGATGAATTGCTTTAATATCGAAGTTGCAATTTTGAAATTGCAAAAGCTACTAAATTTAACGTAATAACATGGAGATTTTGAAACACCTTAAGATGAGTCAGACCATTGCGAAGCAACCAAACAAGCATGTGCTGTGTGTGTAACAAAACCACAACTAACTGCCAGTCTGGCCCATTACGTTCAGTGTTCAAGCCTCAAGTCAGAAAAGGTGAATATGCTGGTGTTCTTGGCCAAAAAATAGGCCTGGATCTTAATTATCCCAATTAAAATTGCAATCACAATATTGGACAGAAAAATAACAATTCGATAATTTCTCCAAATCATTCAGCTTTTGTTGTACCTTAATGAAACCAGCGGAACTGCAATTTTCCTGTGCATCATTCGGGCGTATTAAAATTATTTTGCTGATTATTGATTATATTTTTCTGAAGTAAATGCTGTGAGTAAAATTTGTCCTGCAAAAACTGCATAAATCCTGAAATCTCCACTTGCCAGTACTAATATTGTATACCAGGGGTGTCCAATCTTATCCCCAAAGGGCCAGTGTGGCTGCAGGTTTTCCCTCCAGCAAAGCAGGAGGTCACCTGATGAAATGTTTGAAGACAAAGACCAACTGATTAAACAAGTAGAATCATCTGTATTTCTGCTTGTTTGGAGTGAAAAACTGCAGCCACACCGGCCCTTTGCGGGTAAATTTGGACACCCCTGTTGGATATGAAAGATCCCTGTAATTAACAAAAAGTATTGTCAAAAATTTGTGTCATTATTGCTGCTTTTGCATTAATATCTTAATATTTGGTTATGATCTTAATAGATGACATAATATTAAGTTTAGAAACAGGTTAGTTTCTACCCTCATCTCACTTGCATCAGTCTCTCACCTCACTGGCCAGAAAGGACCTGGCCTTTGAATTGACCCCTGGTATATTAGTCTTTATAAATTAATAGATGGGATTAAATGCATGTTTAACAAAAGTATTTAAATGTCCAGTTGGAAATGGATCCATCTCAGTGCGTGCAGTGTTCACATTTCCAGGTTTTGTGTATGCTTTTGGCTCAGAATACAGGCCCCAGCTTGCTTTGCACCTTGACGCCATGCTTTCTGAATGCATCTATGTCTTGCTTCCATTGCTCTCTTGGTCCCATTACTGCTGAATTTTATGTCTTGCTTCTCTTTTTTTCCTCTCTCTTCTCTTTCTCTCTCTCTCACACAAACATAAACATACTTAAGGTGTAATCTTTTTATTGTTTTGCTCTATCTCCCTCTTCCTCGCTATGAAGCATTTTCATATTGTATTGTGTTCATAAACTCATTGGTCTTATCCTAAGCGGTGTCATACCATCTTAATGTTAGCCCTTGTAGTCCCTTTTATCATCAGTGTCAGCGCTACATTACATATTGTATGTTTATTTTGCAGGCATATGGCCTTTTTCTTTGCCTCCCCATGACCTTGGTCAATGGATTCATAATACACTGTGTATTAATAAATAGACACTGACTAAACCCCCATTCAGAGTTAAGTAATTGAGACATTAAGCAGTGCTTTCATCCGTGAACTAAACCTGAAGCTAACTTCAGTCTGGCACTGATAGAAAACTCGTTTGTTTGGAGGTTTGGCTGCAGACTATTTTAAATTCAGAACAGAATACACTAAATAAAGACAGTATGCTTGCAGTCAGATTTGAAGCACCTGTGGTAATTTCACATCACTTTCAAGGCTGATTTATATTACTGTGAAGATGCACATAAACATATCTACATTGAGAAACAGAGAAAAGGTTTATGAGTTAATGTGCACATGTCCAAAATCTCAGCTGTTGGAGTCTGTGTAGCCATGGGTCAAGTGAATGCTGATTAGTTGTTCAGTAGCCTTAGGGGTTAGGAAGAGACCCAAACAATAACCAGTGCTAGTGCAAAATCAAATGGAGCAGTTCAGCAAGCAGAAAAGGTGTGGTGTCACAAACATTTCTATAACCCATCTTCACAGTAAATCAAAACCAGAGAATAGGCTTCATTTACACGGCAAGTAAATGTGGCCCAAATCTGGTTTTCTCACCAAATCCGATTTTTTTGTTTGGCTGTTCATAATATATTTTAAATGTGACCTGTATGCGACATCAGTCTGAACAGATCACGCTACCAAACCGACCCGCATGCTCAGAAGAACAATGCTTCATGTTGCTTCACGTGGCTCATCCAGAGGTAAACAATCATGATGAATGACTGCCAGTCGCTCCCGGAGCTTTCAGTTTCACCTTCGGAAGCATCACAGGAGCAATCATGAAGCTTCAATGGTTGACAGCTGGGCTCATCATCCACAATATGTTCAAGTTCGCTGTAAAAAGAAGAAACGACCACTTTTTTGGTTTGTACCCTTGGGTTCTATAAACTTTGTTTTCAGACTTTTGACTGTTGTTTGATGCTGCAGCCTCGTTCTCCTACGGCTGCATTCAGTCATTTCTTTCGAAATCTCTTCGAACATGGAGTGGGTGTGATAAGTGCCTTTTAATTTTTTGGTACAGAAACATCAGCCTAAATGTTTGAGCTCTCAGCAGCACGAAATTATGACGGATGTTGAGTTGGACTGACGTAAAAGTCACATGAATTCCAATCTGGCTGTTCAGACTGAGTCGCGTTGCTGCATATGGGATACGGATCGGATTTCAGTAACACATAATTGAAGCATCTCAAATCGGAATTGAAAATGTCAGATTCAGTGGATTTTTGCTGTTCACACTGACACACAGATGACAGATCTGTGTCACGTATAAAGAAAAAGATCAGATTTGGGCCACTTTTACCTGCTGTGTAAAAATAGCCGTAATTCTTAGAGAGAGCAAGAGTGTCAGCGTTCAGTTTCCACTTTACACTTCATGTTGTCCTGCGCAGAAGGCACCTGAGAAAAGTCGCTGTTTATCTGAGTAGTGTTTCTGAAAAAACTCAAATACAAATGAATATACAATAATGAGTGGTTTTATGCCTATTTCCAGACATTTTGAGGTTAGTCAGGGATATTGTGGAATCATCTGGAACCAGACTTTTATTTTAATGACTAGCTCTTAAGGTGTCAGTTAATTTAGACTTTTTACTTTTTTCTACATTAATATTTTTGTTTGTTTGGATTTATTTAATGATGTACGGCAGGGGTATTCAAAGAACTTGTTAAGGTCCACTTGCATCAAATTTCTTGCTAGCAGAGGTCCAGATAAACAAATGCATGAACAGATAACAAATTGGTTTTAAACTTGAAACACGAAGAAAAATACACAGTTCTCTGTTCACTCATTTTTAAACTCTGTTTTTGTTGTCATTTCCTATTTAAAAAAGAAAGAAAGAAATGTTACGTTGTCCCTTCGCTGCTCACACCAGAAATAGTAAATAAAAATCTAGGAAAATATGTGAAATTATTCTCTTTCTGACCCAATACCCAGCTTGGTAGTCTCTGTTCCAGGGAACTGCTTTTAGCTATGTGGTTTACGTAAATGCATCGGATTGGGTAAACTAAACCGCTACAGACGCCACACTGGTTTATATACATATATATATACAGAAATAGTCATTTTTATGTGTGTCAGTCGACTTCGCTCCGCTGAAATACTTCTTCTCTGGGTTCACAGCCGAAACAGACAAATTGTCTGCTTAAGTGCCTTTTAAAACACTTGTATGCATTACAGTAAATTATGAATGCATAGAATACATTTTAAATAAGCATTTTGTGTATATAGACGAAGCGCCTATAAACACATGCATACACCCTTTTCGATTCTATCACTATCCCTCTCTTGTCTTATTCTTTACTGTCAGTTCATTGATGACCCCCCCCACCCCTGGTCGCTCCCTCTTTGTCTCTGGAGTCCATTTTGTTATGGTTGTTGTCTCCCCATGCAGGGTCCAGAGGATCCAACCCACCACCCTCTTACCACTGGCTCTCAACACATCTCCTCGGTACTGCCTCTCGCTCGCTCTCTCTGTCTCTATTGCTTTCTCTCTCTGCCTTTTTTTCGTCTTTTTCTTATTACTTATTCACATTAACACCTCTCCTGCTCACATGTTCACTTTTCTTGTCTCACTTCCACTGATGTTATACTTGTGCAGTCTCACACTCTGTCCTGTCTGTGCTCAGCCTACATGTGTTGCTGATGCCCGCTGTGAATTAGCTAGATTAACTATAATCTTCCCCTTTTTGCCTCTTTGTGCCTCCATTTTCCCTCACTGTTCTCCTCAGTCTGCATTCTAACCATTTTTAAGTGCTAATACGCTATATTTCACTCGTCTTGCCATGTGCATAACATGCTTGGGTTTCCTCTTGGATAGCAACATTTCTTAACGAGTCTCCTGATTTGGGCTATTTGCTGCTTGTAACCTCACCTTTGGTGTGCTATATTGGTATCTCTGCTGCTGTCTCCTAACGCTCTTACTCCTCAGCTTGGCTGCTGCTTTTCCTGCGCTCGCTCTCTGTGAATGTGTAATTACAATGAAAGGTGCAGCCAGCTTGTTATGTGAAGCTTTTGTGCTTATTACAGTAGTATAGTAAAAGTAAAATATCTCTTCCAGAGTTGTATTGCTTGATTTTACACCTGATTCAGTATTTAATATTGTGTAAGCTTAAGGGTGGGCCAAATGATGATGTTTTAGGGTTATTGTGACAAATTGTATGGTTTTTTTAACTGTTTTTCTAACATGGTCGATTGGATGTCAGTCCTCTTTTAAAATGTATTTTTTTACTAATTTTTAAATTGTTCCTCCTGACCTCCTTTAATAGTTTATTGTCTGGATGTTAAAAAAATGTCTTCAAGTATTATGATATTACGTTTGCCATATTGTCCACCCTTAGTGTAAGCAACTATTGACCCGTATGTTGCTTATCCCTACAAGAAGTTTTTTAAACAGGAATATTAATGGTATGGCTGTGTTTGTGTTATTTTTAAGCACAGTGAATAAGAACCAGGGCTCCCTGTGCTTACTGAAACTCATCAGCATTGCCCTTAGTTCCAAGTTAAATGTCCAGCTCAGTGTTAGCTGTAGTTAGCAATAGAAATCATGCTGACCTAGTGCCTGTGCACACCAGAATGTGTAAAAACTTGTTGAGCCTAACCCTGTGGTATTCGTTTGACCCTTGGCCTGTGGCTTTCAGCCGGAGCCCACTGAGGAGGACATAGAGAAGAATCCTGAACTGAAAAAGCTGCAGATCTATGGAGCTGGACCCAAGATGATGGGCCTTGGCCTGGTGCCACGAGACAAGGCTAGGAAAAAAGGTATCTCACTCTGTGATTTGGTTATATTGCTTTATCAGTGTTTTGCATATAGTTAAATATTATATTGTAAATGTTATGTTTTGTGTGTCGCATTCAAGCTAGGGAATAATAAACACTGTCTGCCTAGTCGACAATGTACCATAATATGCCCTTATCCTCCTCCACCCCGTCTCTTTTTTTACGTCAGACGAACTCCCCCAGACAGTGATAGTTAAGGACGGCAGTGCTCCTGGCACCATTAAAGAAGAAGCAGGAGAGATCCAAGTCACAAGGTCAGACTCGGACATACCCCCGCCGCCTCCAAACCTCATTGTTAAGGATGAGGTGAAGAAAAAGGAGGAGGGCGGTGCAGATGACCTTGATGGCTCTGGTAAAGATGAGCCCTGCACAAAGATGACCATGAGGCTCCGACGCAACATCACCAACCCACAGTTTGTAAGTGTGTGTATGTTGTGGGTGAGAGGTACCAATCTGGCAGAGGTTTGACAGTTTTGCTGTTGAAGTAAATGGAAAGTTGTTGCAGCCTCAGCAAAAGAGGGGACACGGTTGGTAATAAATTCAGCAAACAGACAACTTGCATGATCACATTCACAATTATAACCATTTACAATTGAATGACAGAAGTGACAAATCAGTTTTCGTTAGCAGATAAATACCAGTATTTGACAGGTGAAAAACTCTACAACACTGGTAAATTAAGATCCTGTTTAACGTAATGTCCAGTAAATAAAATTATACCTAAAGAATACATAAAATTCTGAGCAGACCCATTATGTTCTGCATTAGGGGAAGGGACGCCCATGGACTGTCGCTATTTAACAGAGGCCTGAGTTGTCGTCAGGATCAAGGAGGCTGCTCTATTAGCCTGGATGCTGAGATGTATAACAGGAAGAAAGATCTAATGTGTTTTATTTTAACTTCAGCTCCTCTGAGTTTACCACCAACACTACATTTCCACAGTTTCTGTCAAATATGTGCGTCTCTTGTGTTTAATATGGGACTGTATGCTGAGGGAAATGTAGCCCACATTTGGTGGATGTTTTGGCAAAAATGTTGACAATATGCATCACAGTGTTTTGACACACAATGCACTAATAGTGCACCTTCTAATAATGGCTATCAAAAACTCTGGCTACAATGCTTTTTATTCAACATTTCGCATACACTAAATCTGTTTAAACAGAAGTGGTTATGCTTTCTTTACAATGAAATGTGTAGTCGATCAAGTACAGAGTATATCTATAATATGCTCAGGTGAACGTCGTTTACCACGATAACAATTTGTCACAGTAATGATAAAATATAGATTTTCCCACCTCTAAGCTCACAGCTAAGTTAGGCAAGTTAGGTAAAAGTCAAGACAAGTTAGCTAGTGAGCCCTTATTCTGACTGTTACGCTCAGATGTTGTCAACATGTGCTTTATCTGATTTACAAATAGCAGCGTATGTTTATACAGATCAGACGGCCAATAAAGACGTCCAGATGAAACGCAGATGTGCACTGATAAATGCTCTTAGGTTTGTCGTTCAAGCTGTGGAGCTCCAGTGTGTCAGCAACAGCCGTTAAGACAGATGAAACAATTTTATTAGCTGTATACCAACAGTGTTTTCGTTATCACAGAGATTTTGTTTTTAGGCTGTTGGTGAAAGAATTAGAATTTTACCCTTTTGTCTGGCAAACTGAATCATTACCGAATGACTGGCACCAACATTTCCTAGCAGAAACTCTGACGCAAATGTATTTATGTAGGCTTAATTGAGATTTGCTTCAAAATAATGCTTTTGTAGTAATGACGTCAAGTAAGCATTAACTTCATCCCACGTTTGCTGAGACGCTGCAGCAGTTAACCCTCTATGGAGTACTCCCAACCCTCTGTGGAATACTGCTGTGTAAGACACCTACATTATCCTAGTGACCAGTGACTGACTACACAAGAAACCTGTGTCTCTGTTGTTTTTTTCTTTTTTTCTGTTTTAAATATCTAAGCCCAGTTCCTATAGCTGTTTTCCCAAGTTAATTCATGATGGTGCAAGACCTGATCAAGCTCAAGAGAATTTTGAAATGGTGTCAGAAGTTTGGTGTCATTCACACACCCATACCTTGTTTTCTCAGGTGGACTCGTTTGTGTGCCGAATGTGTGGCCGTGGGGACGAGGACGAGAAGCTGCTGCTATGTGATGGTTGTGATGATAATTATCACACCTTCTGCCTCCTGCCTCCTCTCTCAGACCCTCCCAAGGGCAACTGGCGATGTCCCAAATGTGTGGCAGAGGTGAGAAAGACCACAGAAACCTCAGTGTTACATTTTACAGTGTTGCTACATTTAGAACACTCAAAAATGTTTATTCATTGAGTAATGTTGAAGAAACATTTATAGTAAGATTTGGTAGGTTAAAGCACATTAATAAAGCATTTGATTTGGAATGTTTTTATCAGTATTTTGTTAATTCTGTCCATACACTAAAGTGTGTTGGAGTCTCACTTCTGCATTTGTGGGTCTGGATATGACTTTAATATGAGCTGTCTGTATGTAGGAGTGTAAGAAACCTGCCGAGGCATTTGGCTTTGAGCAGGCCACACGAGAATACACGTTACAGAGTTTCGGTGAGATGGCAGACACGTTCAAGGCTGATTACTTCAACATGCCAGTTCATGTGAGTATGTTTATGTATGTATATGCATCGATCATCAATTTTTAGAGTTGTTTCTGATACCAATTTCTTTACAGTCAAATTAGCCAATTTTTTTTCTTGTCCGTTAATTTATTTACTTATTTAAAGCCAAACTAAATGAACACGTGTAACCACGGTTCTGGTAATTTCTGTTAGCCAAAGATGCATTATAAATAACTTCATCCCTTTACTAGGTCAAATTGGCATTTTAAATTCTTAATTGAAAAATCAATTGCCTATTTTTACATTAGAAGTCTAATAAAGTGCTTTATTGAAAGTTGGAGGCAACTGGCTGTTTAGCACAAGGAGTTATATGCATAATTATGTTGTGTTTTGGTATAGGTCATTCAAATACAGTGCCTTACATTATTTGTGCCATAAAATTGCAAAACATTGGCCAAAATAAAAATAATAAATTTACTTATTGTCAGTTATGGGTCCTTAGTTTCAAGGGATTTATATTAAGTGCAGTTTTAATTTTTATTTTATTTATTTATTTCCCCTCCTTATTAAGATGGTGCCGACGGAGCTGGTTGAGAAGGAGTTTTGGCGGTTGGTTAGCAGTATTGAGGAGGACGTAACTGTAGAATATGGAGCCGACATTCACTCAAAAGAGTTTGGGAGTGGCTTTCCTGTCAACAATGGCAAGAGACATTTATCAGAGGAAGAGGAGGTTAGTATCTGTTCATTCTTTCTTCAAAACAAGTAGCTTACCTTCTTCCTTGTTTCTTTCCAGAATGTCCTGTCCCATTCTTTCTCATTCCCGTGTTCTTTCTTTTCATTTCAGTTGCTATTTTAGTCCCAGTTTGCCTCTCATAATTATTTATTCAGGCATTCAAATAATTTCTCTCTCCAGCATTTGTCATTAACCTCACTTCACACTTCTTTTCACCCAACAGTGAACTTGGAGTAAATTTAAAACTTGGCTTGACTTTCTGCTCTCCTGTTACAGGAGTATGCTCGCAGTGGCTGGAATCTGAATGTGATGCCAGTGTTGGAGCAGTCAGTATTGTGCCACATCAATGCAGACATTTCAGGCATGAAGGTGCCGTGGCTGTATGTGGGCATGGTGTTCTCAGCCTTCTGCTGGCACATTGAAGACCACTGGAGTTACTCCATCAACTATTTACACTGGTAATAATGCCACACAAACCCCAGTGTATCTACTTCATCAAATTCATGTCACACTTAATGTGCCTTATAAATTTGCCCGCTGAAGTTCATTAGAAACTCTTTTCAGTGATTAGAAACAAAGAGGAACGGTTTTAGAAAAGACTTATAGACTTGCATACATTTGTTCCACTAAATAATAAGGTGATGCTTTGAAAGCCCTGCATACTTTCTCTGTCATCTTCCAGATACATCGTTTGGAGGAAGGCCTTGAGTAAGGTACAAGTTGGCTGCCATAAAATGTGTCGTTTCTGTTTATTTTTACTCAGGGGGGAGCCCAAGACGTGGTATGGTGTTCCGTCAGTAGCAGCAGAGAAGCTAGAGGAAGTCATGAAGAAACTCACTCCTGAACTCTTTGAATTCCAGCCTGACTTGCTTCATCAACTCGTCACCATCATGAACCCTAATATACTCATGGCTCATGGAGTACCGGTCAGTACCACAGACAGACAACCATAGCAGCCTTCCTTAAGATATGTACATTGCGCAAATCAGGCTGATTTTACACTTGGAGGTGCTTCTGGATCCTAATTTGGGCTGTCTGTGTTTGGCAGGTTGTGCGTACCAATCAGTGTGCAGGAGAGTTTGTCATCACTTTCCCTCGAGCATATCACAGTGGCTTTAATCAGGGATATAACTTTGCTGAAGCCGTCAACTTCTGCACTGCAGACTGGGTATGCGCAGAAATGTGCAGCAGTGTGATTGAAATGTCTGAATGCATGTGGATTTTTATATTTTTAGTGTCATACTTGTATTTCTTTAAGTATCTTCGTCTTATGCATGCATAAAGCTAATCTTGCGAAGGGTTGTAGTTAAAAGTTAAGGTTTGCTTTTTTTTGTTTGTTAGTTACACATCTTAAGATCTGTAAATGTGGGTGCCTGTAGCTTTTATGTGATAAGCTAATTATGTTCACCTCTCTTAGCTGCCTACAGGGCGTTCTTGTATTGAGCATTATCGCCGCCTCCGCCGTTACTGCGTGTTCTCTCACGAGGAACTTACCTGTAAGATGGCTGCCTGCCCAGAGAAGCTGGACCTGAACCTTGCTGCCGCCACTCACCGGGAGATGTTCATCATTGTCCAGGAGGAGAGGAAACTCCGCAAGGCCCTGCTAGAGAAGGTGAGGCAGAGACTGGCTGATATGAGGAAAAGAACTAAATGGAATTGATGAGATGCCAAGATAAACAGATGGAGGACAACAAAAGGGTTAAAGGGTTAGCCTAAAACCAGAAATGGTGTGCCTTGCTTTGAGTTGACGATGAAAGCTGTGACATGGTTTTAGGCTGCAGAGTAGGTGTACTTAAAGGAATAGTTTGGCAAAAAAATCTAATTTGCATATTTTTCATCTTGTCCTAAATGTCAGTCATTTTGTTTTGGAGCTACAAGACTAATGTAGTAATGAAAGCTTATCAGAAATTACTTAAATCTATTTGGGGTTACTTGACTACTTGAAATGGTTTTAGGCAAGTGTGTAATGTTAGGCATGCAGTTTGTACACTGATAATTTGTGAGGTTTAAGATAACACTTGTTCGCAGTTGTGGACAAAGTTGTAAAAAGGAGTGAAAGCAGAAAAATCTTTGGCCAAAATGGCACGAACGTAGAAATCTCACACAAAAGTGCTTGCTTTTAAATGTACTTGAATATCAAAACTTAGTGTCATGCCTACAGCTACACAAATTGTTTATCAAAATTTCTGCATTAACACAAGCTTTACATTATTATTAATTAAATACATCATTTTTATTGCTTACAGTAAGTCTTTCTGTATCTTAAACCACATTGGCAAGTCTGCACGGCCTTAATGAAGACCTGGATGTGGGTTGAGAAGTTTAAGGAATCTAGTTTTACAGAAACGATTTGGGCTGTTTGGGTAACTATGGAGTGCTAGGGTTTGTTAGCCTTGTACCTTCAGTTCTAAACAAAGCAAGCAAAATTTGAATGCCAAACATGTCTTGGCTAATTAGCTACATCTGGGGTAAGTGGAAAAGTGGGTAAATTTGATTTTTCACCAATGCACTAGTAATGAACAAATTTTCTGGTTTTTAAAACTGAAATGTGCTCACAGGGTGTAACAGAAGCGGAACGAGAGGCATTTGAGTTGTTGCCGGATGACGAGAGACAGTGTGATAAGTGTAAGACCACCTGCTTCCTCTCAGCCCTGGCTTGCACCAACTGCACAGAGCGCCTTGTCTGCCTGTACCACACGCAAGACCTCTGCTCCTGCCCCACAGACAAACTCTACCTCAGGTACATACTGATGTCTTCATGTGCGGTTCTAGCCATTGTCCTGACGTGGGTTCAGATGGATATAATGGATGCAAGTCAAATATAACCTTTCTGTCTTCTGTTCTGCCCTCTCTCAGGTATCGGTACACTCTGGACGAGCTATTGGCCATGCTGCACAGGCTGAAGGTTCGGGCCGAGTCCTTTGACTCTTGGGCCAACAGAGTGAAGGAAGCTCTTGAGCAAGAGGATGGCAACAAAATAGGTCAGACAAGCGTTGTGTTGCTGATAATAGCATAAGTAGAAAAATGTGTTTAATTTATGACTTGAAAATTTTTTATTCTGTCTGTGTAGATTTGGTAAATCTCTTGAACTAGTACGCTGATGTTTTCTCTCCTCCACCAGGCATTAAAGATCTGGAAGTGTTAAAGGAGGAAGCGGCCGAACGCAAGTTTCCAGACAACGAGCTGCTCCAGCGGCTCTCGGGTGTTATGGATGACATTCACAGGTGCCAGAGCAGGAGCACAGAGCTCCTGAACGGCAGCCAGACCAGCAGGATGAGCCTGCAGGACCTTCGGACATTGGTGGAGACTATGCACAACTTGCCCTGTGTCATTGAGCAGCTGGGGGAGGTGCAGGTGGGCATGTTGGAGGAACTGAAGCTCATATCCATTCTGAAGCATCATTCACTTGCCTCAGATTGCTTTGTGTTTTAAAATAATCTCAAATAGGCTTGCTTCTGTGGTCTCTGACAGTGTATGGTATACTACTATTAAACTTGGGCCAAACTACAGACAATTTATGTCTCAAGATGGCTGTTACTGCCGTTTTTAGCTATGCAGTATTTCTTCTCTAATGTTTTAAAATTTGTTATACAAAGGCAGAGAATACAAAGTCTTTTTTAGATTTCTTAATACCTCATTGCAGCTTGAAGCAGGTATGTTGTGAGCTCATTAGCCTCACAGCTTAAGCCTCATACTGCCAAACTAAACCAAACAGTCCTGGCAGATTAATGGCATTTGAGCCAAGATTGGGGGTTTTTGTTTTTGTTTTGTTTTGTTTGTTTTTTTTTTTTGTTTTTTTGTTTTTTTATGGATACCTTTTAATGTCTTTTCATTACTTTGTCATGAATCCTGAGAACTAATGATTTCTGCCTTTAGTTTGTGTTCTGAGTCATTACGGTGAAATATTAACAACTGTTACCCCCATTTTCTCAGACTGTATTACAGAAAATCGAGGCGTTTGATTCCCGTGCCCAAGCGCTGGTGAACAGCAGTGGAGATGAGTGGAAAAAGGCTTCTCCTTCTCCTCCAGCAGCGGATATTAAGGCCTTGCTTGAGGAGGGCGCTCTGCTGCCAGTAGTGGCCCCAGCATGTGAGCTGCTGGCTGGACTCCAGGAGCAGGGTCGCTGGCTGGAACAGGTGCGACGAACGCTGGGGCCTGAAGGTGGAGAGGTGACTCTAGCAGTGCTCAGGAATCTGATGGAGGCTGGCTGCAACGTACCGCAGAGTGTGAGTGTGGAGACGGCCATGGCAGAGCTGCAGGAACTGCTGACCATTGCTGAGCGCTGGGAGGAAAAGGCCCAGATTTGCTTGGAACACAGGTGAGGCTGGAGTACAAACCGTACATCCTCTTTTAACCATCCCCCTCTCACCGTTTATTGTATCCCTCTGAACTACACATTTGTGAACATGTGTGGTCATTGTATGCTTTTCTTTTTTTAAATAGGTGACTGCCAGCCTGCATAATGTTAACGTGTTGGCATTGTCATATTTACCAAACCAGAATTTACAGACAACAACATTAAAACCTAAAACCAGTAATCTATTCTCATGTTTTTTGAGACAGGTGCGGCAAATATCAGTTGTGAGCCTGCTCAGCCTGTAACTGCACCTGCCTCTGTAAGGTTAGGGTTAGCATCTCAGTCTGCATTTGCAGCACCTTTCTCTTATGTGCACATTTTCATCATTGCACATTGTCTTCTAGTACAGAGTGAATAGGTAATAGGTAAAATATTGAATATAGCAAATTGTAAAGGAATAGTTCAGTTCTAATGTACCCAGTGTTCCACTTACCCAAGATGTAGTCAACCAGCAAAGACATAAAGTCCAAATTTTTCTTCTTTAGTTCAGAACTGGACAGACATGGCTAACATTTCTAACAAACACAAGAATTCAGCAGTCACCCAAATAGCCCAAAAGTGTTTGTTAAAATACATCCCCAAAACTTAAATAAACCCGCTAAGATCACACAGCCTTGCTGATTTGGTTTAGAACATAGAAAGATCATACTGCGAGCCATAAAACAAAACTTCACCACTATGGGCCGGCATTTCAGGCAGCGCTGACGTTCACAAAGAAAGGTTGATTTTGGATCAGATTCCTGTGTATTTTTGTGACTGTATACTGGTTCTGGATCAGCACTCCTACTTCTGAGGTGGTTTGTAAGTATAGACCCTGTTGTCTAAAGTGGCTGCCTCCGATTCTGTTCATTTTTATAGGTCACAGTAAGCCATGTTGTGTCTTAAACCACATTGACACTTAGTGAAGACCAGGTTACGGTTTGAGGGGGGTTTGGTGATTTTGTATTTTTACAGGAACAGTTTTGGTGACTATTGAGTTATAGTGTTTGTTAGCAATGTTTAGCTTTGTCATTCCAGTTCTATGCTAAAGCAGAAAAATTTTGACTCCAAATGAGTCTTGGCCAATCTACTACATGTCCATTCCTTCAATAAAAAATGTGTTTTCCTCCAAGATCTTGCTGTGACCATGCTGAAATGTTTTAATAATAAGGTATTAAAACTAGAGATGTACCGATCCCAGTTTTTCTCTTCCGATACAGGTTCCGATACCTAAGCTCTGGGTATCAGCCAATACTATGAACTGTCTGATTTCAGTGTGTGTGTGGTTTTGTTTGTTTTTTTAAATTCTGTAAACCTCACTGAGTCTAACATGAAGCTATAACTAGAGTTCCAATACTCCCATTTTTTTAAACATCCTTTTTTAAACATTGGAAAATATCGACATACTGCCTTGTTTGAAGTGTTTAAGTGTTTTAGCATTAAGAGAATGTAAAACACAGGAAAAGCAGCATCAAGATGAAAAAACCCTATCATGACTAAACATGTAAATGGACTGTTAAGCTTAACCACAATCTCTTTGAAGATAAGAAATCAAAGGGAGGAACACTAAACTCTTGATGGAGTGTTCCGCTCACTGCTGTGGTCTGTGGAGTGTTGCTGCTGGCAGTGGCAGAATTTTTCCGATGCGACTTTAATGGAAACAATGGAATATCAGGTTTGCTGTCATCCATCTACCACAATCATGTGAACGCAGCATCAGGGGGGGTATTGAATGTGTATCTGACACATCTGGCCGATACCAGATTTGTTTACTAAGGTCAGTGTCCAATTCAGAGTACTGGATCGGTGCATCACTGATTAAAATCACTAACACAAATGTGAAACGTTTTTGAAATGTAAGTTACATTGACTGCCTCTCAGCCAGTCAGTGATCAGACTTCTCCCTTTTCGTGTGTGCCTTTTGCCTTCGTTGTTTTCTATGTTGCTGTTTTGGTTCCCAACCCCAACACTTCACTGTTCAAACCAATCTGTTGCTTTTGTAAGCTGTGTTTACCCCAAAAAACCTTCTGTGCTTCTCTTTTCTCTATATGTCTGTTGGAGCAGGCAGAAGCATCCTCTCTCCACATTGGAGGCCATAGTGAATGAGGCCCAGCTGATCCCGGTGCAGTTGCCCAACATCCTGTCTCTGCAGGCCTGCTTGAGCCGGGCCCGTGCCTGGGTCACTGACCTGGAGGAAATCCAGGCAAGAGCTGCACATCGATTTCCACCATTATAACTTACAAAACATTTAAAACTCGAACCTTGTAAGCCAAGATAGACTTCAGCGATAGCTATTTCAACTTTTCACGCATAAGCAGTCGTCATCTACCTCCCAGTGAAACCTCCCAGTGAACTCAAATTAAACAGTCATTTGTCATAGTATGTTGATCTACATGATTTAGGTTTGTTTTGGGTGGCAACATCCATCTGGAAAGTCTTTATTATGAAAATGTTAACGATGCTTACGATACCCTTCTGTCCTTCACCCATCTTGGAACAGAATGGTGAGCACTACCCATGCCTGGATGACCTGGAGGGCCTGGTGGCCATCGGCCGGGACCTGCCTGTGCGGATGGAGGAGCTGCGACAGCTGGAGCTACAGGTGGCCAGCGCTCACTCCTGGAGAGACAAGGCCAGCAAGACGTTTTTGAAGAAAAGCAGTCAGCACAGTTTGCTAGAGGTGAGAGGAAGACAGTGAAAGGATTGCCTGTAGGCTTCAGTTAGCTGATGCGGATTGTCATTAGGGTGCGTGCACAGAATACGTAAGAAGGGAAAGTGCTTTCAAGACTGGTTTGACAAGGTTTCAAAGGAAATCAGCACAACTGTTACTTGAAAATCATTGACCAGTTTGGCAGGATGTCTCAGGGAATGAATTAAGCAGAAAACTAGTTGTAGCAGCAGCCTGTGCCAAACTGCACACCAAACTGCAGTGGTGGTTCATTGTAAGTGCCTGTTTTTTAAGATGATCTTTCTGTCTCTGCAGGTGTTGTGTCCACGTGTGGAGAAGAGTAAGAAAAGGGAGGAGGACTGTGTAAGCTCAGGAGCAGACTCTGATGTCAATGTGCTGGGCCTCACTGCTCAGGACCTCAGAGACCCAGGAGCCATTGTGAGTCAGATCGTACACCCATGCGCTGCAGGCCAAAAAATTGGTTTCAGGACTAACCTAACTTGTAACCTAATGAATGTGCTCATTGCATTTTTCCCAATTGATGATGCACAGTGCTATATTAACGTAGAACAAAGGAGTTCAACTAAATATCTGCAGCAACAGTCCACAACTTCTTTATTTGATTTTCTCCTGGGGATTTTTTTTTTCTTCATAGTCCTCATAGGAAAGTCTGGCCCCTCGGCAGCCATCTTCGCAACACATATGGGCAGTTATTTCCAGTCATATAAGACCAGGCCTCTGCTTCTTTGACTGGGGAGACACAACTATGAAACTGAAAGCTACACTAATGTTTCAAAAACATTTGAAATCATTGATGAAATCTGATTAAAAAAAAAAACAGCGTAAATAGTTTGTAGAAGGCTTTACAGAAGTTTTCTCTTTTTTCTTCACCCCCCCACCACCCCCTAGTTCTAGCTACTGAATATCTCCACTGCAGGTGGGAGCTTTTCCTACTTTACCAGCAAACCAATCTTTTTTTTGTAGTAGGTCTGGGGCAGTCCCTGTAAACAGACAAAATGTTGAGCATTACAAGTTTTCCTATAGATTTTCCAACCAATCAGCTGTCTTCTCCTTTATAGTGTCTCTGGTTAAGGTTGCATACCTTACTGCACAGCTTTGTTCCTGTATGCTAGTACTGATTTCCGTGCACTCTCACTCAATCAGGTGATGGCATTCAAAGAGTGTGAGCGGCAGGAGAAAGAGGCACTCCTTTGCCTGCAGCAGCTGAATCTGGCCAAACCCGGTCCAGAATGCACCAACGGGGACACAGAGCCCAGAGACATCAAACAAGAGCGGAGGTGGAGCGACTCCATGGACTCTGACACGCCCCTCCCCTATGTTAACCCCCAGCAGAACGGTGGCTCCTCCCCTTCGCATACAACCAGCCAATTGGTGTGCGTGTGTGGTGGTCCTCCCCGGCCGTTAGTCCACCGCTGCCATCTGTGCAAAGACTGGTTCCATGGAGGCTGTGTGCCCTTCCCCTCTGTACTGGGCCCTGCTGAGGCCCCCCTCACCAACATTCTCTGCTGGTGGGACTGGGACACGCGCTTTCTGTGCCCACGGTGCCAGCGCTCGCGGCGCCCGCGGCTAGAGACCATCCTAGCCCTGCTGGTGGCTCTGCAGAGGCTGCCGGTGCGTCTACCTGAGGGGGAGGCCCTCCAGTGCCTCACTGAAAGAGCCATCAACTGGCAGGGCCGAGCCAAACAGGCTCTGGAGACTCCGGAAATACAAGGGCTGCTGCAGAGACTGCAAGAACTCAAAGAGACTGAGATTAAGGAGGAAAAGGAGGAGCAGCAACAGCAGCAGCAGCAGGAGGAGGAGGAAGAAGAAAAGAAAGGGAACAAGGAGGAGGTAATCGTACTGTCGGACTCAGAGGAAGCAGAAGATGGTGTGATAGACTTGACAGAAGAGGGTGACTTGGCGAAAAAGGACAAAGAGAAAGCTGCTAATGGAATACAGGTGAGATCAGGGCAGTTCGGTGTAAAAACATTACCATTCTGCCCACATTTTGCTTGGTTAAATTGTCTTTCCACGTCATCTTTTATTCATTCAAAAGACACTGTCTGGACAAACATGACCTGCAAGTCATTCCCTTACCATATCTTGTATTTAGCTTGTGTGCAGTGTACCGATTTTTCTTTTCTTCTTAAAAAAAAAAAGGATAATTACATTTTCTTTTTTTGATAACTGCTTGTCTTTCCACAGTCTGGCTGTGAAAATGGCCTAAAGAAGCCAGACATTCACAACATAGCAGGTTAGTAGTACTGTTATTGCACATTTAGTACTGTTATTGCACTATTATTATACAGCAGGATGCTTTTAATGCTGTGCTGTTACAGTGAGTCATGTAACTGTAACTTACCAACTTCTGCCAAACATCAGAATTACATTGCAGGATTTTTGGCTTGTTTTTGTTGTTTATTTTTTTTTCCCCCCTCTCCTTTCTCTCTGGTTATTAGGGGTTGAGTCTCTGGTGCCATTGGTACCTTGTCTTAAAGGGCCAGTAATTGAACTGGCCCCCTCAACCAGAGCGCAGTTAGAGGAGCTGCAGCTAGAGGGCGACATACTAGAGGTTACGCTAGACCAGACTCAAACCATCTACAGACTCCTGCAAGCAGCATCACCGCCGCCACGCCAGACTCTACTCACACTTATACAGGTAGAAGGCTTTTTTTAATTTTTTTTTTTCCTTTTTTTTTTCCAGTCCTAGTTCTGAAAGCCTCCTGCTGTGCATGTTTGTGTTTTCCCTGCTCTCTGCACACCTGATCCAACTGATCAGCTTATTAACAACCCCTTACTGTGATGAAGTGGGTAGGTTAAAGCAGGTAAACCACTAAAATCTGCAGGGCAGAGGCCTCCTGGACCAGGATTGTGAAACACTGCTTTAGGTAGGTTTTACACAGTGAAACTTTTTTCTGTACATGCAGTTGAATGCAGCACATTTGCTTACTCCCCTTTTCTTAGCCAAATTAGCAACTTTATTTTTTTTTAAGTACACTGTATTGTTCTCACTATGTAAAAAAAGGACAAAAAAATTCCCTGAGGAACTTGATTACTGAAGACCAATCCAGTACAGCAGGCATATTCAGGTTAGTTTGATTGCAGTGAGTAGGGTCAGCAGGTTCAGGGCAGTCCTTCAACATAGATGGACAGTTTTTTAGATAGATAGTTTTTAATGAAACCAATTAGTTGTCTAAGAGACTGTCTTATTTTCTATTTTGCAAATTTACTATTGCTTTTTAATAAAGCAAGGGTTTTCTTATCCGATTAATTAGTGGAATAATCAGTAGAATACTTAATTACTAAAATAATTGATAGCTGCAGCTAAAGTCATCTGCGATCTGCGAATCATCTACCTCTCTATGGATGCCTCGCTCATTCTGTCCGTGAAGCACTGCGACTTCATTAAGGGCTGCATCTCCTCTTTTTTAATAATTTTCATCATTTGCATCCTAAGTGATTCTGAGCTCTGTGTAAAATTAGGGAATGTCAAGGGAGGAGAAAATGAACATTTATTTCTACATAAAATAAATACTGTCACAAGCAGTGGTTTCAACAGCTGTTTCTGTTAACTCACTGGTTAATCAGCTGGTTACAGAAATGTAAGCTTTGAGAAAGTTGCTATGTTGTCGTGGCTCAGGAAGCTAACTAAATAGGGAAAACTGCCAACCTTGCATTTTTTAAGTTGCAGGGTGTTTTATGTTATGCAATTCAAGTGAAATTTAGTTTCATGTAAGTTTGAATCAACTGAAGTTGCATGCAGGTTTCACCATGTAAAACCAGAGTATAAGGAGGGTTGGTTCAATATTAAAGATTCAAAAATCTTTAAAACTTTTTAATTCCTGGAAGTTCGAGCGAGGAAATCCAAAGTGGATTTGACTGCATCTTCTTACCATGTGTGTATCAGATCGAGCTGCAGGAGCAGAAGCGCTCAGGTCGCGGCAGTAGGGCAAAGGACTCTCGGAAGAAAAGGAAGAGTCAGAGAGCTGAAGGAGGACCCAAGCCCACCGAGGCCTCAGAGTCCAAGAAAGCACGATCTGTCAACCACACACCTGCACACATGCACCAGGAGGTACTCCAAAAGCACATTTCAGTCAGCAGATGCGTTTCTAACATTAATCCATGCTCAGTTACAGCTTAAAATTTTGACATCAGAGTTATTTTTTTGAATTTGTTTAAAAGTTAATGTTGCATATATAGTTTTGTTTTGCTGGAACAAAAAAACCCAGCAAAGTCCCTTCACATTTTTGCCATGTTATGTTGTTTCTTGATGGAGGAAAAAGTGAAAGCTACTCAAACCAGTCAGTACATGTGAATTGAACTATTTAATTATAATTAATTATGTATTTATATAATTACATTAATCTAAATAAAGTGTAAAAATATACAGTATATATGTTCTCTTAAGGGCTATATGGTTCAGATTGCAAAGGCCTGTATGTCGGTCCACACTTCAATTCTTCACTCTTTTATCTACCCAACTTACGTATAAGATACTGAATAAGCGTTGGCCCCATTATTGGGAAACTGCCCGTTTAGTCTGTGGCCAGGGGTCCAAGAGAGTATAACCAGCCTTGTTCTTTCTGCAGATTTTGTGATGAGTTGGTTTGGTGACCTGTGGAAGAGGATCATGGTGGAACGAAGACCCACAGAAGAACAGTTCAGAAAATCAGACTGGGCCAAAGAAGCACCCAGACAGCAGAGGAGATTACACACTCATTCTTTCCACTTACTGAGTTCAGACACACCTACTGCCCATGACAAACTTGCTCATTTCATTTCTCTCATTCACACTCCTTCCATTGGCACCGTTTAACTACTGCACTCCCTCCTCGTCTATGTCCATTATCATGCTTTCACTCGCACCCCTCATGCCAACCTACTCATCCTCCATTACTCTCTGTATGCAGGGCTGATCAGTCTGTGGCAGTTCCCCTCCCCTTCTCTGTCTGCTGCTTTCCAGTGGGGATTACTGGGAATTTGCCCTCTGGCCCGGCTGTCCATCTGTCTGTACTGTTTAAACTGTACCAAACAGTGCTGAACCCACCAAACGCCAGCTCACTGTCCTGCATAATGTGACATAGTCTAGCTACACACACACACTGGTTTGGTGGCGTCGGATATACAAAGAGGAGTGTGGCACAGTTGCCATGACAGTACTTGTATTTTTTATGTATTGAGTCTCGTGTTTTGTTGAGGCTGTTGAGGGAGACTCTGTTTTTGAATAAACTAGTAGATTATTTTGGGAAGTGTGAAAAATAAAAAGGAAAAAAAAGAAGAAAAAAAGGGGGCATTTGAGTTTTGGTGCTACTTTCCCAAAATAGGTCACTGCATATTATTCCTCTCTATCTACTGACATTAATTTTAATCATTTCAATTCTTTTACTTTCCCTTGATGCTTCTGTTTTGTCTTGTTCTGCTGTCTCTTTTTCTCCCACCTTTTCTTCCCTTCCCCAAAGTCCAAGGAACTGTACAAACACCTCACTGTAACTCGCTTTATCTCCATTTTATTTTGTCCCTGGGTTCTAATAATTATATTATTATTATTGGTATTGCAGACAAGCAATTGTTGTGAGTTTGTGTATAAACATTTTCATTTCAATGTTGCCTTTGTTTTCTTTTCACTCTTGTTAGAGAATAAAAGTTTAGAATTGTTTTAGGAGTCTGTGGAGGTGTCATCTTTCTCATTGTGGGTTGGAAAAAATCTGTCACTTACAGCAAAGACCAGATTCAGCACTTTTTCAACATTTATGATCAATGATTTTGCTTATGTGTAGTTGATAGAACATTTAGCTTCTTTAATTTTTTTTTTTATCCTGGGTTTCAAGCTGTTTAAATGGTGGAAGTGTATGAGGCTAAAGCCCAGCTTAAATCTTGGCAGAGTTCTGTCTATTGTTTCAGAAATGTACAAGTTTAAGCTCACGTGCAAAAGCCTGGAAACTCACCAGTCTCCAACAAAAGGAATCAGGTGAAATCTTCACAATTTTCTCATGAACGCCTCTTTTTTGCATTCACAGGTTGGCACTTGGGTTAAGATGGGCATTAAAAGCTAGTCTTTTCCTCAGAACACATTTATAAAACATTTGATTCTGTTTTCCACACAAGGCCTTATGAAATTAGGTACTTTTGTTAATGAAAAAAATCCCAGACAGCTTTCTTTGCAGTTCTCAGACTGAAGGTCTGATTCTTATCAGTGTTTGAGTTTTGGAACATTAATAAAAGATGAACAAGTTAGGATTAAAGCACAGTTATAGTAATGTAATGTAAAGATGGATTCAGCAATTAAACTGAAATGTGTACTCCAACTCAGAAATTCACTTTACCTCAGAGATTTAAATTCATCTGTGTGCAAATTTCAACTGAATGCATTTAGTGAACTGAACAATTTGAATTAACATCAAGTTTAGAAAAATTGCTATTAAAATAATTAGTAGAGCAAATAGTTTAAGCCTTTAAGAAACTATCAAAATTGAATGTGGACAGCTTGACTGAGCACAGAATAAGATTCGGATGTAGTGTAGTAACACTGTAATGTCACATGCCCAGTGGAAAAAACTAATTCTGATCTGGCCATTCTCATTAAGGGAACTCCACCAATTTTTCAAAATTTCTACATAAAGAGAGTCAGATATGTTCACGGTGGTGGTGATAGGAACCAGACATCTGAGGAGTCTAATTGCACTAAAAGCTCCTTCCCAGAAAGTTATTACATGAAATGTGAATACACTGCCTGATGTCGGAGACATTGCGTTGTGATAAAGTTTTGGTCTACATCGTATTTTAATCTGTTCATGGTGGAGGGATACATGAAGGGTGTTCTAAGATAAAATAGTCCTCAAAGAATGCTTTTTGACTGATTGTTACTTTACCATCATCAACATTACATTTAAAAAAAAACTCATAAGACGTGAAAATAGCTGTATTTGCATTGTAGACATCAGGACTTCTGGTTCCTATCACCTCCACTGTAAAGAAATCTGAGTCGGCAAGTTTCTCTGCAAATGGAACACTTCACGTCAAACCACTCTGAATGACTTAGTTTACATCTCAACCACTGAATCCACAGAAAAATCTATGGAATTCCCCATTAGGCCATCAATGGCATGTGCATCTGATTTAAGCACACATCTCAGGTGGATCTGATTTGAAAAAAATCAGATGTGTGGCCACAGAGCTCTGAAAAAAATTCAATTTGTGCCGCTTCAGCCTGGTGATGTGAAAGTAGCCCATCAGTGCTGTTATGAATTATCCATTTCATTTGCCTTTTAAATAACAGCAGTAAACACAGGTAAAACTGCATTGACATCAACTAGTCTGCTAAAAGTGTCTAAGCTAAGTTTTGTTTTTATGGACACACATTAAGCCATGTTTTTGATTCTGCATTCTGCAATCATACAGATATAAACGACTAAAAAATGCTTCATAGAGATGTCAGAATTGTTCACAGCCCTGGTGACGAACCCGATGTTCGAAGTGTTTAATGCCTCAAAAAGTTCTCACAGAAGGCTACTGCATGCAATCGTTATGAATGAGCTGGTAGTTTTGAGAAGATTTTGGCCTGAAATATTTAAAATATATACACAGCACAAAAGGTACATACAGGCCAAATAGTACCCAAAGAAAACTTCCCCCCAGATCTACCACTGTTTACTATCAACGTTACCAAAAAAAAAGTGTAGATTCACTGATTATTTTGAACAGTAAATAAAATGGCTATATTTGTGTTGTAGACATGGTGACCCCTGGTTCCTATCACCACCACTGTAAAGAAATCAGAGTCAGTAAGTTTCCCCTTTAATTGAACAAGGATCAACATCTTACTAACATAAGTGTAATGTTCATAGTTCTGAACAGGGCTTAAGACTCTATTTTCTCCTCCACTGCAGTCCCTTTTAACCATGTATATACTATGTAAACTTAGTGTAAACCTGGAATTAACTGTTTGTGTACTGGCCACTAATTACTTATAAAGGCATTGTAGTAAAAACTGATCCCTTTTCCATTCATACACATGACACGAAAATACACATCTGTGTGAAACGTTGGCACTTAGAAATACAAATAATGTTGGCTCAGTATCGATTATGAGAGTAAACACATACATGCTGTGGCAGAAATTATACAGTGGTGCTTGTGTTTGAGAGGAAATAAAGATGCATAGCTCCAGAACGCCACCCAGCAGACAGACAATCACGTTCAAGACTCGCTCGTCGCAAGCAGATGATCCAGCATCTTCTCGCACATGTAGAGACATCGAGGAACGTGGAAGAACCCTGGAGGCAAGTATTACAAAAAAAGTATTTGAAAAATCTGAAATTGTCACAGTAAACCAATAAGCCACAAGAGGTTGTGCATTACAGTGATGTTACTACAGTTAACGTAGATACAGTTAAGTAGTACGGAGAAACAAAAGACAAAACATCAATGTGCAATATACAATTTATTACTAATAATACTAGCAATAAACATTTTTTTCTGTCAACCAGTGCAGTTTGTTAACATTAGGTTGTGGTTGCCAAGCAACACTGCAGTAAAATTCACAATTCAATAGTTGAGATATAAACAAAGTCATTCCGAGTGGCTTTGTGTGAAATGCTCCATTATACAGAGGAGGATTTTTCATAGTAGTGGTGACAGTAACCAGACAGTAACCAGTAACCAACACAGTGTCACTGCTGGACTGAGAATTGTCCACCAACCAAAAACATCCAGCCAACAGCGTCCTGTGACCACTGATGAAGGACTAGAGCAGAGGTCACTAATAGGCGGACCACGGACGCTGCCCTATGCCCACCTGGGGCCTATAACTGAAAAACTATCAAGAATTATTTAATTTCGACAGGTTGCTTCTATTTTAATCGGCGTAGCTTTTACAGCATTTACGGTACGGCTTTAGCGGCCCGGGAGACTCAGACCAATCGCATGGGTTGTAAAAATCACACGTGATGCTACTCAGCCAATCAGATCTGTGCACTACGATGAGCACTGAGACTCGAGTGAGTGATGCACACACAGGGGAGGGACGAGGTGAGACACAGCAGTCAGAGAATAAAGTGAGCCAGAGGCAAGTTATTTTACATGGTGCGCTCTAAAAAGAGAAAACTGACAATAAATATTGTTGAAGTATCACTGAACTGTACTTTATTTGATTCGACATTCAGTTGTCGACTGTATAAGATGTTGATATACCTACTAGGCTACTTCAGTAAACAGTAAATGGCACTGAATCATGATGCAAGTTAGACATTATGAGGTTCTGGACCTTTGCTTGAGGAAATTTTCTATGACTGGACCTTATTGAACTTTAATTAAAGACCCCTGGACTGTGCAGAAACAGATGTTTCCAAACTCCAGCAGCACTGCTGTGTCTGATCCACTCATACTAGCACAACACACACTAACATGCCACCACCACGTCAGTGTCCCTGCAGTGCTGAGAATGATCCACCTGAGTCTGTAAGTTTCTCTTCAATGCACAGTTTCACATCAAACCCTCTGAATGACTTTGCTTACATTTCAATCATTGAACAGAAATGTAAAAAAACTGCTTGAATTCACATTTAATACAGAATGTATGGTGGAGTGTGTAGCATTTTACAATGACGTCAAACGTGGCTCATCCAATCAGATTCAAATTCATCATTTTAACATTAACGCCATTCTACCCAAGTAGAGCGCTTTTTTGAGGTTCTACTTACATCAGCACATAGGAGGATTGACGTGAAGAGTACAGGTTTGCAAGCTGAGCTATAAATAACTAACAGGTGCAAAGAATAAAAAAAATAACCCTGTTTAACCTTTTTTAGCCATTCCTGCTTTCATGTGTTTTAAACGCTTACCTTTGAAAGGTCCCCCTTTGAAGTCCAACACTACTTCACCCTGACGACTCAAATATCCGAACCATTCTCCATGCTCTTCGTCAGGAAACTGAGAGAGGCAGGAACAAACAAAAGAAGGTCACCCTGCAGTCTTTGCAGCACTGATAAAAACACCCCTTTCATAAACAACCACCCGGAAATTTTTATTATATATATAAATAAATATCCCAGGGTAAAATCTGTGTTTCAAAATGATAATTAAAAAATGAGAAATTATGGATTAGTCTAACTGGTTTAATCATAATTCCAGATCGCACTCACATGGCTGAAGGTGTAGTCGTAGACCTGTTTGAACCTGTCCAGCAGTGCAGGTTCTTTGAAGTGACTGTAGGCCATCAGATATGAGATAAGAGCCTCGCAGTGCGGCCACCAGAGTTTCATACTCCACTCCAGCTACACAGAATTGAAAAGTTAACAGCCGTGTTAGTGTCAAATGGAAAAGGTGTTTCACAGCAGTTATGTTCACCATGTAAAACAAACGTCTGTACTATATTTAAAGTTGCATGCTGTAAGATTTTTTGTTAAAATAAAGTAGCAGAAAAAAAAACTACACACACGCTAAAATGTGATGGTGGTTGCACTGCTGAGAGTCACCCTGTAAAGTCTGTAAAGTAAAATAGTCATTTAAAAGTCAGAGGTGTTGGATCAGATTTGTCAAATGCAAAATCAACATAATACTAATTAAGATTTGATGATGACCATAGTAGATAATTCACTCATATCCTCGGAAGACAGAGGACGTAAGTTCTCTTTGAATACTCTTTCAACGCACTCGCAATCATCACATTCACCCACTCGGTGTGTCAGAAGCATAACCATATTACAAAATGTTCTTCGGCACATCGCAAGCAATTGCACATTTCAACCAGAGAGGGCTCCAAATCCCCAACCATTACATAGTGCAGCTTTCAAAACCATTTATACAATATTTTGCAAACAGTTGCAATCTTGCCCAATCTTACGGGCAAAGGACTTTGTCATTAATTCATGTAGCCTTTAACAGCCCATAATCTATTTGTTTTATCTAATATTTACACAATGTGTAGTGTTCTGCAATCATTACATGTAAATCAGTGTCAGACATAATCATCGAACGTAGTGTTTTCAGAAGCCTACAGTGCTCATGTGATAATTTATCTGATCAAAATAAAAAGTTAGAGAGAAAGGTTAAAGAGAAAGGTGCACAATCAACTCAGTTAAGGCTACTACAGCTAAGTAGGCTAATTTAGCAACCATTTTCTCTCAATGCTAAAGCTTAAAAAATGACACCTTATCATGGCAAATACAAGGTTTTGTGTTATATAACTGATTTTTAAATATTAACTGAACAATTGTAAAATGTAATTTGATGATTTTTTCTTTTCAACTAGATTTTGAGGGCATAACAAGCATGTATCATGCAGGTATTTGTGGACCACTTAGCTAATCCTTTGTAAAATGAATGTTTAAGATTTTTCTTTCATTTTTAAGTGCCCCATCAGCAGCTCCCTCCTACTGAATATTTTTAAATGCAGCGTTGCTCAAGCTGACTTGCATAATGGCATGAACATCTAACGTGGGATGCAATGCTGGTCATTTATGTGTTCCAGTGTGAAGCCCTGTGTCATATCCAGAGCAACATTCTTCATTTGCACCATGCAACTTTTTATATTGCTTGTCTGTGAGCAAGTTCTGTTAAACAAGCAATGAAGATTGAATTCCAAAGCGAATGTTTGGGGTCTCATTCTAACCTGAGTGGGACAATGCCCATCTGCATCGAGGAAGTAGAAGAGTCCTCCATGTTGCTCATCCCAGCCGGTGAGGAAGGGGACCTCCATGAACATTTCCACTGCTGATGTCTGCAGCTTTGCATCACCTTTTGCCTTTGCATACTGCAGGAGGAACCATCCAGCCTCCAGGGCATGACCTTGAACACAGAACAGGTTTCATTTTGCTTCAGGGTTTAAAGCATGCAGAAGACTTTTGATTTATATCTGTGAGACAGACTTCCGCATAAACTCTCCAATAAGCAAATCTCTCCAAATCTGTTGACTACTGATAACTAGGGGTGGGAATCTTTAAGCACCTCACGATTCGATTTGATTACGATTCAGAGGGCTGCGATGCGATTCTAAAACGATTATCGATGCATCTTTTTTCTCTATACAGGATTTCTATCTTCCTACTGTCTGAGGACTTGGTAGTTTTAAAGCAAAGTATTTGTAATGATCCATAATGCAAATGTAAATGGGGGGTATTTTCGAGACTGGACGCTGAATCTCGGCTCCAAAGTGTGCAGCATAGCGCGAAAGCCCTGGTTCTTAACGACCGAGAACAGACAGCAGACAGCAGGTCACATAGCACCGAGGTCTGGCCTCGCCAGTAGCGAACGAAAAAACAGAGATTAAGACGAACATTGGGAGGACTTATTCGCATTTATAAGCAGCGCGGTTGGTTAAATCTGCTGAGAGACTGTCTTTCTCTAAAACGTTGCGAAAATGAACTCGCTTCTCTTTCGAATTTTCCCGTTCCACCTTAAATGGTGCAGCAGTTACATTCGGCGCCTAAGGCAGAATTTAAGGTGGAACGGGAAAATCAGAACGAGAAGCGAATGAGAAGCGACCTCAGCCTCGTAAAACAGCCGGATGCTGAGACATTTTACAAGAAACTCTTCTAGTTTTAAAGAAAAGTTTTCTGGCGGAGTTGGGAGGAAAGCGGCTATAGCTGAAGCTTAAAGCAGAGCGAAGTAAATCTGCGCTCTCGTTTATATTTCGTTCACGTCCGCATCGCAATGCATCTAAGAATCGAGTTTTTCCCGCACCCCTACTGATAACCTTCACTACTTTGAAAGATAAATTTTGAAAAATACTTAAGACTAGCCTAAAGACTGGTAAGCAGATATATTATATTAGTATTGGAAAGTACTTTTGACCAAGATTTACTTCCGTCGTAATGCATAAAATCACTAGTAATGAGACCCTATTATTTTTTTTCCATAATCATATCAAGCATTGCCATTCTCGTCTTATGTTTTGCAAGAGGACCATGTGAAGTACCTGGGTTCTGGAGACGTCCCTGGCAACCAGGTATCTCTTTTCCATCCAGTGAGACATTTTCAAGAATGGCCTTTCCATTTCTCTGAGGAAAATCAGACCAAGAGCACAGGAGTTTATTCAAAGAGCGTTAGAGCCATTCTACTTCTATAATATCACCGAATCAGAATTCCTAGAACACAAACGATGCTGACAGGTAATAACATGCAGAAATATTTAGGATACAACGAAATAACACATTGTCCATTCTATTTTTGTTTGCTGTTAAGTGTGTGAAAATGCATCAGTACATCATTAAGCACTGATATAAAAACAGTGATTCAACTGTACTGATTCTGGATGATTACAATACTACAATTTTATATGTGGTCATTGTATCGGCCAAAATAAAATTCTCAGGTTATTTTTAAATGTGGCAAGGGTAACAGCCTACAGTAGAATGAAACATCTGTTCAGATGAAACCACTGACATACAAAAATGCACAATTTATTTTAGAGCATAAGTTGATGCACAAATCAGACATGAAAACTCATGATCAGTGAAAAGGGGACAAGTTCAGGAAACAATGCCCTGTGGTGGAGTCCAGCAGCATCGTTCCTAGGAGAAAATCATAGTGATTTTAACATGAAAATCTGGTCCATTATGGTGACTCTGTTGCCGTGTTGTGTTTAGGAAAGAGGAGGGATTCTCTCTCAGAAGTATCTGCTGGGAGTAGATCGAATGAACAGAGGTGACTGCAGTGTAGTTCATTGCTTATTGTTTTCTGTGTAGCTTTTGTTTCTGCTGTTTTATCCTCTCCTCCATGTTATCTTTCAATGTTATTTAATAATGCTGTAGCTGAGAACTTTCGAAAGCTTCTTCACCTTCACCATGACAGCTACTTGTTGCATTAAGTCTTCCCAATTAATGTTGTCTTGACACCAGGAGCAATTTGCATGAAAACATTTTTATTTTTGCAGCACTGATGTGTAGAACCTGACTAATAAGTATTTTTATAGTGTCTAAATACACTTTCATTCTCATTTTCATTTGTTAAAACTATCCTTGTTTATGTTTACAAATTCATACTTTATGAAAGTACAAAGTCAAAGACATAGATGTTAAAATCTGAAGTAGATGTATGCACTGGAATTATATCAGATAACACAAGGGTACTTGCTCCCCTTCACCCTTCAGTGTGCATCAAATGTACCGTGTTCTCCCACCTGTACATGCTGCAGTATCTGTTTGACGCACCAGTCACCCAGCTCTCTGTATTTCTCTGCCTGCTTCTCCCTGCCCTCCGTCAGCTGATCCACAAGACATAAGAGCATCATGGGAACAGCCATGCTGTTGACAGGTGGATCACCAGGCAGCTGAGGCCGACCCAGACCCGACGAGTCCACCCGGATCCAATGCACCAGTTGATCCATCATACTTTCTGCATCAGCCTATAAAGAACACAAGGACGTACAGTGTGAATAGTCCAATATAGTACTGATGTTAGAATGGGAAAAAGTTGGGACAGTGGGAAAAATTGTAAATAAAAACTGTACATTGATGCACATTGAATGTTCAGCTAATTAGTTGTGTGTGTGTGTTGTGAAAGTAAAAATTTTCCCCATTCTTGTTTGATAACACTTCAGCTGCTCGACAGTCTGGGGTCTCCATTATTGTATATTGTGCTTTATAATGCACCACAGATTTGAATGGGAGACTGGACTGCATGCAGGCCAGTCTAGCACCTGCACTTTCTTACTACAAAGCCATGCTGTTGTAACACATGCGGAATGTGGCTTGCTGTTGTCTTGCTAAAACAAGCAGGGATGTACCTGAAAAAGACATCATCTAGATGGCAGAATACGTTGCTTTAAAATGCATATGTACCCCTGAGCATTACTGAGGCCTTCACAGATCTGTAAGTTACCCATGCCTTGGCACCAACACAGCCCTCTAATGCAGGCTTTGAACTTTGTGTTAGTAACACCAACCGTTCTTAAGAAGAAATTTCTTCTTAAAACCTATTTACACAGTTTTCACAAAGATACTGATATTCACCTGTGTTTTCTTGTTTGGGATTTGTTCTTAGATAAGAACGTTGACTTTGTCTTAGGAAAGGAATCTTTTCTCAAGAACACATTTAAGAAAAAACGTAGGAAGATACTAATGAGACCCAATTTGTTCATTATTTCAGTTCATTATTTCCTAAAACAATTTGAAAGGTGAACTCATCCGACTACAACACATTTCCACTTTGCACCAGTCAATCTCAGATGAGCTTTAGCCCAGAGGTTGGCCACAGTCTCAATACTGTTGATATAGGTCTTCCGCTTTGCATGGTAGAATCTCAACTTTCATTTGCAGATACAGATACGATGGAAGATATTTATAGACAAGGGCTTTCCGAAGTATTCCCAAGCCCATGTGGTTATATTAATTACAGAAGCATAGTAGTAGTGCCATCTGACGGACTGAAGATTACAGGCATTCATTATTGTGTTTTTGACCTCATCCTTTACGCACAGAGGACAATTTTCTGGCAAAGTGGCGTGCCTCGACTCATCCTCGCTCACGAAGGACTGGGCCTGTCCTGGATGCTCCTCTTGTAACTAAGCATCACCTTTTTAAGTTGTTCTTTGGAATATTTCATACTGATTCTAGCCTTAAATTTGCCCCTTCCCAACTTTTTTGGAACACACTCCAGTCCTGCGTTTCAGAATGAGCATATATTTACAAACAGTAATTACACATCTTGTCACTTTCTGTTTTTATTAGCTTTTTACCTTTTACCTTTATTAACAAATCAGTTATGCTAGATGCTTAGAGACTGGCCTGCATTATTCTGACCAAAATTATTTACTTTTGTTGGATTACATGAATATCTTAGCAAACAGAAAAAGACACCCACACAACATTGTGATTAGCTAGAGGCTCATTTGGCTTTTCAGACTTCTGTCTTGCCAAAACCTTTCACGATAACAATTAACACAGAATATCCTAAATAGATATTTAATCAGTGTCTCATTTAATTTCAATACAAAAATTAATAGTTGACGTCTGGGGTTAAGTTAGCAATTCATGCAGGCTAATAAAAAAAATAAAAAAAAAATCACTTACATAACGAGCCCTAACTGTACGGAATATCTTCTGTTGGGCCTCACTGCACATTACTTCTATTTAATAACACTGACAGGGCCAGGCTACAAGGAATAACTGTGAATTAAAATTTTCACCTGCATCTCTTCGTCTCCCGTGACTCTGGCCAGCTCATCCATAGCCATGACATAGAAACACTCGCTGAAGATTGTCCTCTGAACCTTCACAGTACGGCCATCCCTCGTCAGACAGAACGCACACTTCCCTGGACCATCTGACGACCGGACTCGAGCAAATCGCTGAAGGAAAGCACCACCTGAATGATAAACCAAAGGGTTCTGGTCTATCTGCCTCACTTTAATTTAATCTTATACTCCTCTCATGTATGCATGTCTTGTGTTAAAGCTACAATAGGTTTCAGAGGTCAGGAGACGGGGATGGCCACGGCAAAACACTGATTCTGTGGTCAGTGAACCAGCATCTTTTTCAATGCTAACATATGAACACTGTATAATAGTGCTGATATGAACAACATAGTGGTGACAGCACAGTGGAGAACAATGTTGCAGATGTGAAAGGTTCGATTTCCAGTCTAGGCAGGAGCACCACTGCTACACCACTAACAGTGCTTACCACTGTACATTGAAATTCCCTAAACGTAGAGTCGTATGCAAACGTTTGGGTCACATTACAAATTGTATACATAAGGGAAAATAAGTCAACACATCCTCTAGAGAGGACACACTTTATTTATTCTGCACACTTTACTGCACAATTACTGTCTATTTCTATATTGGGAAAAATATTGAAAAAATATTGAACTTAGAAACTGTAAACTAAAAGTTGCAAAAAATGCTATTTACAGCTGACAAACAGTTAAATCATTTGAAACTTGATAGCTTCAAGCTAGAATATTCTATAGTAGTACAGGCTGTTATAAACATCCGTACTGCTTAGAGAGCAACTGACAAACCTGATCTGGCAGCTTCAAGGATCTCAGGCCGGTGAAACCTTTCAACTGTGCGGTACAGCCGGCAGTACATCCACACCTGAAGCAACATTTACAGATCTTTACAGCCAAACCTTGTTCTTCAGCAAGCACTACGGAGAATTATCCATCAATAGCTGATGAGGGTTTTCTTTAGACTAGAAAACAGGTGGATATTCTTACCTGTCTGCCCTGTAACCACACATATTTAAGTTCATCATAGACCTTCCCATCTTTTCCAATGCAGGTGAAAAACCCACTATGACACAGAAAAGCAAAAATCAAAACTTACAGAAGTCATTTGATTTTGTTGTTAACTCCGAACTTGCCACCAAAAAACCTACAGGAAATTTACAACCCGATCTCTTAGTTAGGTTTGACATTCCAAAAGCACGACAGAATGACATTACTATGTATTAGAGTGAGAAACACTTTAAGTACTGTCTCTACCATGTTATCATTGTTTATTCTGAAAAACTTTTTGAGTTTAAATATATATAAGGTGTTCCACAGGCCCATATGTTAAGCCCACTTCCACACTTACTTGTCCCAATGTGGGTGCCTGCAGTGTGCATTGTTTTATTCTTACTTCAACATAACTAATTCATCTCATTGAGCATTTGAGAATTAGCCCTAAGCTTTCACTGCTAAGCAGCAGGTTATTTCACAAAGCAGGACTTTCCAGTAAGACAGATAACTTAGGCCAGTCTGTCAAATATGAGGAGAGCTGAGGAGCAGAGGAGCTGTTTGGCAATCCTGACATTTGTCTTAAGTTATCCAGCTTACTGGACAACCACTGGCAAGGTGAGGCAAGGTAACAGCAATACTGAAGCTCTTCTTTCTGTATTTTACATTGGCTAAAGAAGATATTCAGAGCAGGATCCTGATAGGGAAGGAAGACAATGGGCTTCTTTCACCATCCGTTCTTAAGAAGAAATCTCTTCTTAAAACCCACTTACGTAGATTCAGACATTCACCACTGTTTTCTTATTTGGGATTTGTTCTTAGGTAAGAACAGAATCTACACACTCAAGAGCAGAGATGCAAACAATTCTGTGATTCATGAACACGTCATGGATCTGACAGACTTTTTCTTTGGACCTTTTGTAAGAACAGATTTTAAAAAGAACTTAGGAAGATATTGCCGAATGAGGCCCAATCTTTTTAATGTATAGAAAATAAAAAGAAATATTAGATTATTTCACCCATATTGTTCGTCATGAGAATATTTCAGCCAGAAATCCACAACTCTGTCCAGCTCAGTCTGTATTCTCTTGCGATACTGCTCCAACAGTACTGCCATGATAGTGCCTTCAAATGACAAACCAGAGGTTAAGAGTAAACACCAATATTATGAGTCACACAGTAGCATGAAGATATTTATAGAAATAATGGATTCAGTATATTCAGTATCTACAGTGATTTATTTAGTTAAACAAAAGCAACTTTTTAGAGAAGAAAGACTTTCTCTGATAGTCATGAAATTGTAACAGGATGCTAAACTTTTTATCTTGGGGGACCAAAAAGATGAAACAACACACAAATAAAGAAGGTAATTAGGTTTCAAGTGTATTTTGCCACATTACACTATATTGTGATACTAAAATACTTTAAGATACAATTTTATAAGGACAAGAAGAATTGAACAAGTTATATACTGTATATGTTTGCTCTTTCATTGGGTGGGGTTTCTGGTGGGCCACACTTTGTGCAGCCCTTCACTAAATGAATAATTTCTTTTGGCTTTCAACTGCTTCTCTGTTAATGGTTACTGGAACACAAGACAAGGAGAAAATCCTACAGTCAGCTAATGTACAAACTTCCTTTTACACAGAAATCTTTCTAAGATAACACTGTTAAACCTTATTATTTGAACTGTATGTACTAAATCAACAGATATACAGGCTACTTGTATCCAGCACAATCAAGTGCTTCCTTAACACCATGTGCTTCTGTATTTAACTCGAAATGTACCGACAATGGCACTTATGCACAAAGCTTCTCAGATTAGGAGTGCTGATCTAGGATAGGTTCCTATTAGTAAGATCATCTTAATTCATCAGTACTATATCAGTACTCCTACTTTTAAAATTTTTGTCAATATGGGCCAATGTTGGGCACCAGATATGAGCAGAAATTCTTTTTAAATGTGCACAAATGACCCAAAAAATGATAAGAAGAGTACTTTATTACTTTAAAAATCTTTGTTTAACTTACATTACGGTTCTAAGGAAAGTCATTTAGCAGAAATTACACAACAGCCTGCTGGATATCAAGGCCAGACAAGTTGATGAGTCAGTAATTCTTGTTTCAGCTTAAAAGGAAGGAGAGGGACAGGATAGAGCGCTGTGCTGTTGTAGCAGAAATACAGGACGTTGGTTCAATAAAAAAAGAGCTTTTCTTATTGGTCCATACACTACATACTGAAAATATAAGAACAGACTGCACTAATACACAAAGTGCACATATGTTTTGGTTTTGGAGTTTTTCCTTTACAAAAGGTAGCTCAACAAGTGTTAGCCTGGATGATGTGTTGTTCTGGCCTCAAAACAGCTGACTGGAAAATGGACTTAATGGGTGCTTCCAGCGTTCAGGTTCACCCTAATGCTAAGCAAAGCAAATAGCATTAGTGGCTAAGTGCCCTTAGTGTGTTTTAACGCAGGTACACTAATGTGTCTCAGTCCTTACCCCTCCACAGCCATCTAAGCTTCAAATGTTTCACAGGATAAGTGTGCTACCACTCATATCAGCCAGCATTTCATACAAAAACCAGAAAGACCTTCAACTCAAAACCATTGGATAACAGCATACCAGGCTAACAACAAACACATGAACGAACAGATAAACTCCGGCACTTTGTACCAGCTAACCACCCCGACCTGCCCGGACATATCCTATCACTCACTGTCACTGTCACTCCCTCACAGACGCGTTTATAACACACTCCTCTTACCAGTTCGGTGAAGGTCCAAAAGAAATCGCCTCTCTTCCTCTCAGTCCTATCTGAACGGCATGTCTAACTTCAGTACCGCGGGTTTGTGTCGGAACTTTGTAGAGAAAAGCGAGAAAAGCAGAAACGCAGAGCCGCAGACTCCTCAGTGGAAAAGCTCCAGCAGCATATCATATGACCAACCCGCAGACAGCTGGTACTGTTTACCGCCTTCCTCGTCGCTCATTGGTCAGCTGCTCTCTCTCTTTCGCGAATCAGGTACGAGGAGAAAAATATTGCGGCGTGTTTGAAAGCGTCAAAAAAGCACTGCACTTGCGCATAAAATGTACTTTCAGAAATTCCGATATCAGCAGACTGATTTTACCGCTCAGGGTTATTATAGTTTTTACTATTTTGCTAAGTTTTTGTTTTTATTTAGCTTTTTACTTTGATTGTCGATCCAGTTTAGTTTTTATTAGTTTAAATAGGGATGCACCAATATTGAAGGAGTAGGCCGATGCCAGTGTCTGATATTTTACATACATATCTGCCGATTCCGATACTACAGAGAGCCTAAGCTGACATGGTGAAAATCACTGTATTGAGACCACAAATTAATAAATTGAGTCCATAAATTGCTATTTTGAGGCCACAAGTTATAAGAAAACGTAACTCGTAGCCGCAGTATATCAATTAATGGACTCGTCTTATTATTATTAAACAATAATCACCATGTCAATTTAGGGGCTCCATACGATACTGATGCAAACACTTAAAATGTATTAAATATACCTGGATTAGACTAACATTACAAACAAATATAACATTCATTTCTATAAAGTTACAAATGCTGCAAAAATAAATAAAATTCAGATGTTTATGCACAGTAACAGCATCGCCTAAACATTCTACTCAGAACTATCAAATCTAAACATACATCTGATATCAATTTTATTTTTAAAATCTTGCATAGTCGTGCATCACTAGCTGTAAGAGTGCACTAACAGTTTTCATTTTAATTCTCTGAAAATTAAGAGT